>NC_053158.1:57189450-57824450 GCF_016835505.1 Polypterus senegalus | reverse complement strand
TACAGTACATTAACAGAAATATCCATTTTGAATAGGCAAGCATATCCGTTTTTCCCATGAGTTTTTCAGATTTTTCCCTTTTAGAGACATCTAAGAAATGTATTTCTCATATAGCTTCACTGTCATTCAACAACCCTGCTCTTTAAGGAGGGAGTCATGTTGCAGCTAAATTAAATACAATCCTGCATCTTTTTTTCACAAACTCTTACTACCTGGAACACTTTACCTGAAAGAGATGGCTACTGTAATTGAAGGATGACATTTCAGCCAATACTGGACCAAATATGGATATAAAATGCAAAGTTCTCTTTAATTTGAATAAGGGCACAGCAATATTTTGTGATGGTGGACATCAGTACTTTACTCACAATACAGGCATAATGTTCTACATTAAAAATAAAAGAATAAAATAAAAATACCAGATTTCCAATAATAGAAACAAGAAAATGATACAGTTGTGAAATGTACCTACTTAGTCATTGCAGTTTATTAATATTAATGTATTTATTTCCAAAAAGTTAACAGTAACACTTGTAAATCAGATCCTGAATTCTGTTTTTATTAAGGAGCTCACATTTGTGCAACAGCAAATGGGAGGACTTGATAGACTTAGTGGAGGGGACCATGTCTTCTACAAGGATTGATATGTTCATCTTAGAAGGTTTATCTTGTCTTAATACAGTATGTGCACGTACCACAACATGTGTTGTGGGACAACAGGGCCCAGAGTGGATTTGAGCAGCACTGGGTACAATGCAGAAGACAGTCCTGAACATGGTGCATTGCATCACAGGACCTACTTAGGCACACACTCACACAGGGGGCAGTTAGGAATCACCAATTAACCTAATCGGAATCTAATATGCCCTCTGAATCAACTTACAAGGAAACAGTGGTCAAACACTGGGGGGAAATCAAATTGGCTTTCAAGTGTCATATGTGTCCCCAAGGTAGGTTCTACAACTGACTGAGTATGGGTGAAAATGTGCATGAATTGGCCCAGTGATGGACTGGTGCCCTGTTTAGAGCTGGTTCTTGTCTTGTACCTGACGCTCATGGGATATGCTCCAGCCCCCTTGACTCCATAATGGTAATCAAGAGGGTCTGAGATATTTTAGCAATTTTAGAATACAGTTCTCCTTTGAAACAGTCATTCAGTAAGTCAGTCAGTCATTTTGTAAACTGCTTAGTCCTGACTATTTCAAAGGAGAAAGGTATATAGACCGTGTTAAAAATAACCCATCAAATAAATCTATTGGGGTATTGGACACATGCTCTTTTATTTTATATTCTACTGATTACAAATCTATGTTTGTTACCTTTTCACTAGAGGAAATGTAACCGAGTAAAATGTGTAGAGTGTATCTTTTTGAGGTGAGGTGAATAAGTACACCGGCCTTTCTAAATTAATGATCGCCAAAAAGCTCTCCATGATACTGAGGACCAGTGTGTGGGGTAAGGGGACCAGGCAATCACCTCATGTGGCACTTTGATCCGGGTGGCATTTTCATACAAAAGTATTTTTTTTTAAGTTTATGAAATAGTAATACAAAAAATAAAAGTTAAGTGTTGGATACATGTGAAGAGCCTAATTTATATTCTGCCTTTAAAAATATTTTCAGTTTAGAAGTTTCAAATACCTCAGAACTAATTCAGACTGCTTTCCCACACAGCAAGCATCAGAGTATCAAAGCGGTGCATTCACACCTCAAAGCTACAAGAGTACAGTAACTGATGTTTGAGTTCAATTTCCTGATATTTGAATTATATCATATTGATTTTCATTTTGAAAAATGTTAATTTATGGAGTGTTATTAAGGTGTCAGTTCCAGATTCAATGTCTGACCCCTTACACCCTGGGGGCATTTTTCAGCAGTCTCCACCTCTGGGTTACCCCAAAGCCTTATTATTCAAAAAATATACACAGGACAGGCAATTTTTATTATATTACATTATATTATATATGCACACACACACACACACGTACAGTATATAAATAAAAACAGATTTGCTTATACACATACACATATATAAATTAAAACAGTATTGCTTATGCTTACACTTACACATGCACATCTCTCTATTATATAAAAAAATCCTGGGATGAGACGAGACTTTTTTCAAGAGATTTTTTTCAAGTCCCATGACTTTTTTAAAGTCATGCCCTCTTCTCAACCAAATTCAACCACGCACACGGTACTCTCACCTTTCATTCGTGTGAATGTTTTTGACGGACACAGTTACAGCTCTCTCAGTTCTTATAAATTTTAACATTTTTCTCACTTTAAGTTCGAAATTAAAGATGTATTATGTCCAAATCTTATTGAAGAATTTCATCATGAAGGGTTATCAACAGAAAAAAGGAATACATGGGCAATCCTTGCACCAAGAAACGATGAAGTCAGACGAATTAACGCTAAAAATGTTGATCGGTTGCACAGCAAATTGGTTAAATGTATATCTATAGACTATGCTGAAACAGTTGGTAGTGATCATGCGGAAGATGAAAACATCAACTTACAATATCCTGAAGAATATCTACAACTGTTAACACCATCTGGTCTTCCAACGCACAAATTACTGTAGAAATAAGGATGTTTCCAAGAAAGGCAATGTAGTACATCTTCCGCGGATAACATTAGAATTCGAAAAAGCCGTTTTATTACATAGAGAGAAAGAAATGAAATTCAATCACGGGCAGTTATACGTTGCTTTGTCAAGATAAAAGTACAAACACAGAATCAAAATTCATTGCTATATTGACGGAAATGTAATTCAAAAAATTGTTTTTACTGAAGTTTTACAGTAAAAGTGTAAGTTTAAAAGGTATTTGCATGTTAATTTCAAAGCCAAACAGAATAAAATCATATTACGCAATGAATAACTCTAAAGCAATATGAAACATAATTTACTTTCAACTTCTTACATTATAATAATTTTAATTTGGTAAATTACTCACTGTAATGTAAAATAGTTAGTTATATTATGTATAAGTAACAATTCCCATGAAAATAACAATCTGTTTAAGTTGTACATCCGCATCCCCATACACGAGCAGCAGATCTGCAAAGTGGTTAGCACGTAGCACAGGCCCAGAGGTTGGTGAGTGAAGCGAGCAGGGGGCAAAGCCTCCTAGTATAAATATAACAGTTTTGCTTATACAAATATATATAAATACAAACGGTACTGCTCACATATATACACACACACATACAAATACATAACTATAAATACAAAACAGTGTTATGTAAACAATATTAAACACCTTTGTATAGACAATTACAAACAATGTAAATGGAGATGAAGAGTTATGCATTGTAATATATAATATATACATATTATGCATTTTAAAATGTACATTATGGCTGCTTGATGGACTCAAAATCAGCCAGGTCTTTATTGCTGCTTTCTCAAAGTGTGTTTTGGTCTACTTGAAGCCATTTTTTCCAGAAAATAATGCAAAAATGATGCTCAATGAAGCTCTACAATGCTATACAATGCACCATGCGTCTTTTAGAGACTTATAGTTGTTTATGCTCAAACTCAGCTGTGTTTCATTATGTTCAAATATGGACATCTATGAATAGCTGGAGACATCACAGTTGCTGCCATCCAATGGTATGAAGTTTGCAAATGTGTGACCTATTGAGTCAGAGCTACTGACCTAGAAATGTGAGGTGGTACTAGCCAAAGTGACTTCACGGCTCCTCTTATTTAGAGGATTTCTTATGATTGATGCATGGTACAATAATGTGCTTAGACTTGTTTTGATCAGGAGAATTGGCTGTAAGTACTTCACCAGGGTATCAAGATGGCACCACACTACACTAGGGCAAACGGCTGCTGATCTAAATTGTAACACAATTATGCAGAATAGCATTGTCTCCTGTTACTTTTCTTTACTACAGAGGAATGCCGAATCTTACAAAAATTACCAATGAGAAATAAAAAATAACATTTAATAGATATTTTAAAGCTATTATGCATGACTCAGGACTTTTTTTCCAGATCGCCCCTCACTCTTTATGTGGAGAAGTAATTTTTAGTCTGTTTTGAATATACTTCGCTGTGATTTCTATCAAAGTGAAAAGAATTTCCTGGTTGAACTTTGCTGAGAGTTTTGAAGTTCTGAGTTAGGTCAAACACGGCCTTCTCTGCTGTCTGTGAAAGTGAGGAGAGCCACAGTTTCCAAATAGGAATTAGTCTTTGCACAACTGTGAATTGCAGAACAGACTAACCACTGATTAAGAGTATCTAATGTTTAATTAAAAAAAATTAAAAATCTCCACCTTTTTAGTCAGTATTTCCACACTGTTTAATTTTCATTCATTAATTGTCTTATACTTATTTATTATGGTGTAATGTGCTTGAGTCACACAATATTTTCACCTGTCCATCCATCTTCTGCATTTCAATTGCATTTTAATTTATTTAATTAACTGTTTTTACACCTTACAGTGTAATGAAAGGTATTTATTCTTGCATGATTTGATGTTTCTTTACTGTACTAGGGGGCTCCGCCCCCTGCTCGCTTCACTCACTCACCCCCGTGTTTTGTTTACCGGATATACAATACAATAAAATTTATTTTGTGTTATGCATAAATCACATAAGAAGTGCCGCAATGGGCTTTAACAGGCCCTGCCTCCTGATAGCCCCCAACCTTGAATCTCTAAGAAGACCAGAAAAAACTCCCAAAAAAAAAACCCTTGTAGGGAAAAAATCAAAGAAACTTTGGGAAAGGCAGTTCAAAGAGAGACCGGTTTCCAGGTAGGTTGGGTGTGCAGTGGGTGTCAAAAAGAAGGGGGTCAATACAATACAATACACAGAACAGAACAAATCCTCAATACAGTATAAAAATAAAAATTCTGGAAGTACGGAGTAGAATTTCACATTAGATGATATCACATAATATGATTTGGATTTAAGTCCTGGAGACCTCATTCATCAAGCTGCCTCCCCCATTTTGCCATTCCAGATCTGAAATAGCGCTAATCTGATGAAAGGACCCCTCTTTCCCATGATTCCTGCGATCCTCCATCAGGGAGGACTTTACCTTAGGCAGGCAATATACAATTTGTAGAGATTGTTATTTTCTTGGGAATTGTTACATATGAATTATTTTCACTTTTACTTTAAAAAGTTTGTAAAAACAATACGTGTCCTTTATTTCCGGCCCCGTGTGTGGTTACATCTCCTTCTTGCCAGACGTATAATGCTGCTCGTGTTGTGTTTGGGGAGGGGGGGGATCAGCTGAACGCACTCTAAGGATATCCCTTTGGATCATTTGCTGTCTTTTTGCTGCTTGCGAGCTGCCTCTTCTGCTTGTCGCATGTCATTTTTTTAAGAGCTGGGAGCACATGATGTTTGTCTGCCACACGCAATACAACAACTGTTAGATGTCTGTGGACTTGTTTTAAATGATGGCTTACTGCCTGGTCTCATGTGACGTTGTTAAAACAATACTTGTTCTTTATTTTGAGCCCCGGGCGTGGTTAAATTGTTTCTTGCAGGATGTATAATGCTGCTTGCATTGTCGGGCAGGGAGGGGGGCTGCTGTTGCACTGCCCTTCGATCTTTTTAAAGCCTGCACAGCCGCTGTCCTTTTTTCTACTTTGTGTCTCTACTGCTACACCTGACCGAATTGTGTTTTCTTTGAAATTAAACTTGTCGTTGCTTTAACTGTTGCGGGTCCACAGATTCTCGTAGCATCCTTCTATATAAAAGCGGTCGGGATTGTCCTTTTGTTCCGTGAGTGCTACGCAGGCGCGGAGTTTCACACACACCCCGTCCATTTTGCAATGCACGATGGGATTTGTAGTTTCGTTTTTCCAGGTAAAAGATGATTTTCTACTCTAGACTGTGCGATATCTTCTTCTTCTTTCTTATTATATAAAAGCGGTCGTGATTGTCCTTCCGTCCCGTGAGTGGAAAGCGTAGCGGTATTCCACTTATCACAGACTTACTACTTGCAGCTTGCAGTATGAAGCGACATGATGTGAGCAGTTCTGGTGCTCCCATCGTTCCCTTGCTTTTGTGCGCGATGCGCTGGAAAAATAGACAAAATTATGTCTCTGGAAATAATTAATGTTGATGGAGTACAAATGCCTCACCGCATAGTAAATATCAGGGGGGTTCAAAAGGGCGACCTCACAAAAATAACAGAAACTACGAGTATTAAAGTAATACCGCTCAAATGCAATATAACCAAATTAATGAGTTTGTATAAAATATCAAATTGATATACATATTGAATTGCCTTAAGAAGTGGTCAACTTAAAAGTCGGTCGCCTTAAAAGGTGGGTCAGCCTAGTATGTTCTATTATTGTGTAAATCTGTGTATTGTGCGTTGAATCTTGTGAATACGAAATGACTTTTTCTGCTCTTTTCCTTTTATTTCTGACCTTGCTTTGTCCTACTATTTTTTCAATTACACCTGGTCCTAATGATTTCCATTTTTTTTTGCGCTAATGCGATCTTTAATTCGTCAACAATTCATTTATAACATATTGTCCTTTATACGCTTTATATGCAGAGACACCTGTATCTGTGTGTGCTGCTTCCCTTTACACTACTGATTTTTTTTTTTTTGCCCATTCCCTTTCGTCTTGCGGCTCTTTTATTTGTCTTTCGTGATCTTAACGTGAAGATCGTATTGTCTCCTAGTCATTCATTCCTTGGGATTGTTTTTATAATTGAGAGATACTGTATAAAGAAATGCTACTGGTTACTGTCTTGTGTCAGGAAAACCGTACACTAACAGAAAACTCTGAGTTGGTTCGTCAAATCTCACCGTAGTTATGGGCTTCTCAGTTGGCTGTCTGGAGACAATCTCTCTTCAAACTTTAGACATACTGTAACATTATCCTATAATTTATTTGATTTAAGTTATGCTCTTGTGATTTCTAAGGAAGGCAATGCATTTGCCTGTCATCCATATCTGTTTATTTTTTGACTGTATTTATAATGCTTCTGGTCTTCATTTGATACACAGGCTTATTCCAAGACAAATAAACATTTGCCATGTACAATTTATTTGCTGAAAACTGTCTTTCTGCATCAAATAAGTAGTTTCAAACCTATTTGTGTTATTGACTGATTCATCTGTATTGCTGATAGAATCAAAGCCTAATTTGGAGATTCATAGACTTATGCAGAATAAATCTATAATGAATAAATGAATACAGTGTTAACCTTTCATGAACTAGTGAAAGATGCATCCCTCTAATGAAGAGATTCAGATATAAAGAGACACTAAAAAGATTCATTTCATTTCAGATTTGTGTAAAGGACCTTCAAAATGGGTGCAAAACAAACCCTGCCATATGTCGTTTTCATACAATGTACCTACTAATACTAGCGACTCAGATTTTGCATTTAGATCAAAATATATTTTAGCATAATACAGTATTTTGTTGCTCATACTGTTTCTTATTACTGTATTATGTTGATTTTCAATTATATGTAGGAGTTGTTTTTGATTTGTCATTATGAAGTCTTTTCCCTTTTCTTTCTCTTTTTAATGTCTCTGGGAGGTACTTTAGCTGCTTTTCATGTATCATCGATACAAATGAAACTGTCTTCATTTTCCTTTGAAATAATCCTTTTCAGAATGCTGCTAACCTGGGGCACTTGGAATGTGTACTTAAAGCCACTCTGTATACATATATATTTTTATATACATTGCATTATATTTCTCTGATTAGGTGTCTATATTGAATTCCTTTTTCATATGTGTATGTTTTTCTATAGAGTGCTAGGCTTATAACGTGAAAGTGCTGTTAATAAGAATATTTTGAATTGAATTGCCTTAAATTGTACTGTGGGTGAATAGCGTCCTGAGTTTGTTCCCACTCTCATTTATTTGCCATGTAATTGCTGCATTTTTTTTTGTCACTTTTTCGTTTGGTTTCCCATTTTTCTCCCACATTCCCAAAGACATGCTCATTAGGTTGATTAGTGATTTCAAATGATGGCCCGATGGTGATGGTTCGCACCTTGTGTTGTGTTATTTCCTGTCTTGCATCCAGTGCTTTCTGTTTAACACAGGTGCTTCTCCATGGACTGGTGCATACAGAGCTGTAGAAAAATGACACCCACACAGGCACATAATATGTCTAGAAAGTTCCAGCAACCTATGCAGATTCTGTTCTGCAACCTATGCACGGTCAGTTTTAATAATCTTTGACTTTAGCAAAAGTAAATTTGGCCTGGCATATAACAATCTGTTTTTGCTTACGGTAAACAGAACTGGTAAACTGACCACTGACCATGACCTTAATGCCCTTGATATTTTATATTTGGGGCAGAAGGCATTAATGACAACAGTATGCAATACTACAGGATGACCCAAGGCCTTTGATGCTGATCTCTGACCTTAGTCGTGGGATATTTGCATTGGCCTGTAAAAGGCTGCCATCTGTTAGTGAACAATTAGGTTTAACTTGGAGAAAAATATAACTGACGCTAATGGGCTGGAAAGGATGAATAACCAATGAATCTTTTGAATGTAAGAATGACAAATAAAAATAGTAGGTGAGCAAAGCAACATTCTGACCATTTAGTGAACAACACCTATGTGTGCTGTTAGAAAATTAGAGGAATGGCTGTTGTTGCGGCACTTTGTGATTTAGGTTGTAGCTTATCAAGTATAGTCTACAGACTAATAATAAATCAAGTATTTAAGACAAAAAGTGTATTAAATAAATATATTATAATAAAGATTATTTTTTATCTTGAAACAGACGTGGTGGCTCTAAGGCTAGGAATCTGCGCCAGTAATTGGAAGGCTGCTGGTTCAAATCACATAAACACCAGAAGTGACTCTGCTCCTCTGGGCCCTTGAGCAATAGAGCAATTGCTTTGTCCTGGGTATGATATTAATCTGCATTCAGCCCTGCAAGCAGGTTCTACAAATTACAGGGTAAACTTAGCCACCGTAAAAAAATCTCACACTGTTCCAGTGTGGTGCTGAGGTGTCACCTGCTGGACATGGGTACCAATCCAGGTGGTTTGGCATGTGCATGCTCCCAACCTTTTATTTTTTAAACAGACTGGTAAAAAGTCAGACATTCCAATGAGACTTAAACTGATTAAATCTATGTATTATTCTGATTCTTACTTTGGTTATTATTTTTATTGAATAGAGAGAAAACTTGCTAAAATATCATTATCTTTTTTGTGTTTTTAGATATATTTTATGTGTCCTAGTAGCCACAGCTTTTTATTTTAAAGAAATAATTTGCTGGTCTAATGTTATCATGAACACACAGCACATCTTCTTCTTCTTTTGCCTGCTCCCATTAGGGGTTGCCATAGCAGATCATCTTTTTCCATATCGTCCTGTCTTCTGCATCTTGCTCTGTCACACCCATCACCTGCATGTCCTCTCTCACCACATCCATAAACCTCCTCTTAGGTCTTCCTCTTTTCCTCTTTCTTGACAGCTCTATCCTTAGAATCCTTCTCCCAATGTACCCAGCATCTCTTCTCTGCACATGTCCAAACCAATGCAATCTCACCTGTCTGACTTTGTCTCCCAACCATCCAACCTGAGCTGACCCCCTAATGTACTCATTTCTAATCCTATCCAACCTCATCACACCCAATCAAATCTTAGCAACCCATATAACTTAGCTGGTCTCACTACTGTCCTGTAGACCTTCCCTTTCACTCTTGGTGAAACCCGTCTGTCACAAATTACCCCTGAGACTCTTCTCCACCCATTCCTCCCTGCCTGCACTCTCTTTTTCACCTCTCTTCCACAATCCCCATTACTCTGTACTGTTGATCCCAAGTATTTAAACTCATCCATCTTCGCCAACTCTACTCCTTGCATCATCACCATTGGGGGTCCAGTACAATCAATCAAAATGTATTTTATATAACAACATTCTCATAGTATATCGCTAGGTATTTTACAAAAAAAGCAACAGACAATTCAAAGCAAAAATATACAATACTACTTTTGATGAATTTGAAGAGTGATGCTAAAAAATAGGGGTTTGTTATATTATTGATATTGGGGTTTAGTGATGGGATGGGAAATATATCAACCTTACAAACATCATAAACACTTTAAATGATTACCTAATACCTGTCCTCTACTAAGCTAAATTAAATTCCAAAAAAGGAAAATATATAATACAGATTATAACATATACTTTATTACAGTAATTATAAATTTACCAGAATTCACATAAAAATCAATCCAGATTTATTTGCTTTCTATAATACATAAACACAGTTGAAATTAGTTAAAGATATTAGATTTGTTTTTACTTCTACTATTATTATTTGTTTTTACATCTGATATATAAAAATTAAAATTAGATTACTTTTGTCCTCATTAAATTGAGATTTATAGAACACAAGTATCTTGATTACTTTGTGGTTGGTAACTAAAGCATAAATTGCTCTGTTTATTTTGTTGACTATAAGATGATCATGAAAACAAACATCATGAAAATGTTTATAAGGGCAGAAACAACAGTGAATAAAATATTATATGGAGAAGGAAAATCTTCTACCACAATTTGATAACCATGTAATAAACAATACTTGTATCTCAGAATTGAGAAGTCATGGCCATCTCCATTTGACACACTGCTGCTAGCTTTATCATTTTAAGAAGAATGTCTGGGCTCAACTGGGGGATTGTTCAATTACTCTTTACACAAAACAGTAACACCATCATCATTAAGAATATTGTCATCAATGTCTCTGTTTTTGTTTAAGCAGTAGGAACTGCTGCCAGTTACTAGATGGTTTCAGAAGAGAAGAGCCTAGAAGACTTGACAATTTATGTAGCTTTTGGTTGTGACAGTCGTGCTTCAGGATGATAAGTAAAGATTGTGTAAGATACAAAACAAAAAGTATTGAAGGGTAAATACACACGCATATATACAGTATATATATATATATATATATATATATATATACTGTATAAGGGTAGGCAAGGTAACACATTGTTATCGCTTTAACGCATTAATAAATTAATGCCAACAATTATTTTATTGCATGTTAATGCAGTTTTTGTTATTATTATTATAATTTTGAAAGCCTCAGTCTCGCTGCCGATCGATACAGATTAATGATCTTGTTACAGCTCTTTTCGATACTCTTTTGCTAGAAGGAAAGTTAGCTTTGTTGATTTGACCTCGATCCCCTGTGTGTACATGAATAACAAAGAGCAAACTGCTTCTAAAATGGCATGTGGAGAGATACCAACGTGAATGCTCAAAGCAAAACTTTTTTCGTATTATCACTGAATCTGATTTTTTCGGACTCCGATTTTGATGTAAGTGATCTGGATATGTAGATTGAAAACGAAAGTGAGGTACCGGCATCAGCTGATCAGTCCCCAGCTGATCGTTGTGCTGAACACGCTCGTTTAGCGGATGCACCTATGGCAACGTTCACCTGGGAGGACAGACACTTGCGATAAAAAGAGGTACAAACCATATTGCATCTCACTGTGACTGCCACCCCCACCCACCTGTCTCACAAAGACAGCCAGCCCACCGAGCATTCCTGCTTGCCGTCGAACCACTACTACTGCGAACAGGAACCGACAGCAGGTAAAACAGGCAGCAACAGACATTTTATGTTGATTTATGTGTGAAACCATTGCTTTGTGCGCTTTTCAGAAAACTGAGTACGGTATTAGCCCTTAGAGAGCTGCTACTGAACATAGACTGTTTATGCTGGTCCCTGATAAAAGAAAATGTTTCTGCTGGTATCTGTTCAGGTAAAAAAGAAAACAGATTTTAAAATGTTAACTTGCTGTTGCTCAGAAGGTGCATGTTATAATGTTGTGATCGTGGCTCTTGACTCTGAGGGTAACTTGTGTTACAACAAAGAGATTGTTGAGATTGTCTGTGATTAATCATGATTAAGAATTTTAATCGTTGCCCAGCAACGTGTATGTGTGTGTGTGTGTATATCTGCATCTTCTTCAAGATCAAATTGTTAATCTAAATAATTGTTAATTCATTTAATGGAAATGTAATTATAAGTGAATCTAGATGTACATGTGTGCTTCTTGCATGATGCTGTTGGGATAGGTTCCAACTCTTCACAGTCAAATAACCACATATACCACATAAACAGGGTTAGAACATAGAGTAATAGATGGATAGAAACTGTAGGTTCTTAATGGGTGAAACTATAAATGTGAAATGACCAAGCAAAGCCAAAAAACTAAACGCAAATAGAAGCGTTTTTAGGAGAAGGAGAACCTTATCAACAATTTCACTATATTTTCTCAAGGGAGTCACTTTTATAGATCTGATTTAACGTCAGCACTATGACATCGAAAATAAGTAATGGCGGTTGAAATGATCACTCAGTCTCACCCCCGACTATGCAGGAGCCAAGAAATCAAATAGGAAACTAGCAGATTGACAGAGAATTCAAATTTGAGGATGAAATCAGTCATGTGAACGAAAGGCTATAAACTAAATAACCTAATAGGAACATTTTGTAATTATAACAGCCCATGTCTTAGTACATTGCTATAGGGCCCTGCATAGGCCTGGTTTCAAGGAGGGAAATTTGTATTTATGAACAAATGTTCAAGTCTTTCAAAGGTTTATCTTAGACTTTAGTACTAGGTTGTTAATGTTGGTTAAAAATGGTGGTAATAGAACATCTGAACAGCATAAGAAAAGAGAAAAGGTCAACATAGCTTGTCGACCCCTTGTCAAGAATGTGGTTATTTACACAAGCCTACCTGGAATAAGAAATCACAAAAAAGGGTGTCAAAAGATACTCACATATCCGTTTGCCCTGTAACTTCAAGACAACAACAACATTTATTTATATAGCACATTTTCATACAAAAACTGTAGCTCAAAGTGCTTTACACAATGAAGACCGTCAGCCCTCATGAAGATCTCTGACCAAGGCTGAATTTGCCGTCCAGAAGTTTTCCTGCATCACTTAAGGTTCTTTTAAAAAACAGTTGGACGAGGAAACTATGCTGACTACTAATGACAAGTGCACAAAGACTCATTTTTCTATCTTGCTTTGTTAAACCAAATTCCCAAAGATCGACAATGTCATTTTCCCATTGGAACCCCAACCCTTTTTGTTTCTTGTTTTTTTTTACACCCTAGTCACTTACATTTTGTAAAATATTTTCAGTTCCAAATGTGAAGGCCCCCAAAGTAATATTATCTACTGTAACAACTGACAACTTTTTCCAAGTGTTTACTATTCGCTTTGTGAAATTAGTGTTAGGGTTAACCAACTTTGAAGATAAATGTACCCTTAATTGTAAAGTTGAAGAAGAAGAATTGAGAATCCTTTTTCCTTCATATATGGTTATAGCAATAAGCTGGTCTGAAACGATACTGCTTTATTTGTGTTTTATTATAGCCTAAAATGTAGCATATATTATGGTAAATCCTTGGTTGTAGTTTCCAATTAAAGAAAAATATATCAATAAACCAGCATTATTTACTTTCATCACACAGTTATTTTCTATTATTACTAACGTTACTTATATATCTAACATCCTTAACTCAAAAGCCATTATTTGCATATCTTCCTAGCCTAAATGACTGTATTATTGTGATCGAGTCCTGCTACTCCTGAAATAGTCCACTTGTCATAGTCACATGCAGTTTTTCTTTTTCTTTCATGTAAAATGCTGTCAGCTGCCACTGTTTTCTTGTGACCTCCTTGATATGTTAGGTTTCATATTTTTGGGAGCCTAATTTGTTGGCATGACCTTAATTTCAAGGTGTGTGGTGATGATTTAGCAGCCTGTGATGACATGTAATCACTGTTTCCATATAGTTTTACTTCTTATGCCTACATGCACACATCAGGCTTGAAATGAATAATTAACAGTAAATTAATCAAACCTGCCGAGATGTGGGCCATTTATTAACCACTGAGCAGCATGAGCATTCACACTCTGACTTGCTACATCCATTTCTCTGTTTGATAGTTGTCATGCTCATCTCAGTGGCCATTTCTTCTTAAATCATTTAGATAAACAAACATTTCACACTTCTATAAAAAAATAAATTGAGATCAAAAACAAATACAGTATATAAGTTAAAAAATAAAAAATATCTTTATAATGAATAGCTTCACTATAATTTGTTTTTCAATTAAAATTCAAAAAGTAATTTTTTTAACTGTATGTAATAAAAAAAAATCAATGTGCCTTCCTACTCCTCATATAAAGGAATTTTTGCTAGGAGTTCCATCCATTCCACTTATCCATTTTATGAACATATTCCAGTAAGCTGGAATTAAACCAACATGGCATGATCACACCCATATCAGCAGTTCAGAATTACAAATTACCAAATATTGCACATTGTGATATGGGAGAAAATAAGGGTCCTCACAGAAAACGTGTGAAAAATCTGCAAACATCACACAAGCAGTCACCCATCCATAAATAAAAGTTGGGTGAGGCAACAGTAAATTTAATTTAGGCCACGTAAGTAAGTAATGTTTTCCCCAAAAGTGCCATTTTGTTAGTGTGTTACTTACCCCATGTAGTTTTTAGTGATGGCTGAGAAAAGTGGTTAGTCTCAAGTTATCAAGCAGAACAACCAGATGTCTCTGGTGACCAATGCTGGACAAACACGATCAAAAATGTCCATTAAAAAAAAAAAATCATGTTTCTTGTGTTGCACAATTCACTTGACAAGTCTTAAAGACATTTGTTCACAGCGTTCCAAACATACATGTTTTTTTACTGAAATATTTTAAATAAACAACTTCTAGGAAATGCTCTCATAAATGAAAAGTGTACGCACTCAAACACAAACAGCATTTGAATTGTGGATCTGTCTCCCGTACATTTACATTTATATCAAATCCACAACTGGAGTACCTCAGGATTATTTAGCAGCAATCAGTGAAACTGAACTGACCTTCTTCTTGTTGAAGCACATCAAATACCCACAAGTACGAGGCATATTTCCTTCCTGATAATGTTTTCACTCGCTTTTCCTTAACTTTTAATCTTTAGTTTTACTTGTCTCTCAGAAGACATTGCAAGGTTTATCTCATGTATGCTGTTATCAGACTGGACTTGTGACCAATCAATGAAGGAGGCGGGTCTACAAATTAAATGCTCGTTTGCTTTTGAGTGAATGTGATTTTTATGTGGTAGAACATTTCACTTAAAAATATTTCAGTTGCGAGTATATGACTGAATGATATGTGATACAATATTGTTAATGTTTTTTCATGGATATTTTTGAATTTGTTCAGTGTTGTTCAGCATTGATCACCACAGACGCCTGTTTAATCAGAAACTTTGTATTCTCCGTTCTGCATGAAAACATGAGATTAACATTTTTTACCTGACCATTAATACAAGCGTATCAGATAAGTAACATATAAAAAAATATTACTTGTGAGTGAAGTATTCCTTTAAGTAACACACCTATTTTAAATACTGTCACAAAAGACTCCAGATAATCACAAAGGTTTGGGGCCGCCACCCGTATAATATGATCCTGGCTGCAAAAGACTGTAAAGAGTGAGTTGTTTACAAAACTAAGTCCAAAACAGAACTAAATATGTGGAGGTAAGATGGGGGTTTTAAGGGCTAGCAGAGGAAATGATGTCATCTATGCTGGACCCGGGAATTACATCCTTGGGACTGAAAGTGACGTCATTAAAAGCACTGGAACTGGGAGTGACGTCGTTAGAGGAGCCGGAACCTGGCAGGATTTCCCAGGAATGGTCTATAAGAGACTGAGAGAGACAGTCAGCACACTCCGCCACTCCCTGGTCTGATATACTATTACAGTTACTCAAGCCCTTTAGCTGCCTCCTAATCGCACATGTGTGACAGTACATAGAATCTACCTACCAAAGAGCTGGTGTTAATTGTTATGCATGCATGTCAAAGGATCATCTTCTGGCTTCACCTAAGGTATGTGGAACCAACCTGGGATGAGAGACGGTACTGACGCTAATGGTCTTGTCTCCCTTTTTTCTCACAGCCTCGAAAAAACACCCCTTGAGGACAATGAAACTAAAGAAGCCCTGCACTTTCCAGTCCAGCTGGTATAAAGGAGAGATGTTCCTAAGAAATGGTGTCTCAGGTCAGACCTGATGAGCCACAAGGAAGGTCACATAGACGCCTCAAAGCTTTTCAAACAATGGCAACTTGCTGATCCCTATTGCTCCACTGTGCACTCCTTTCTCTTAAAAATGTATTTTTTGTGGTAACGTATTAAATGGGGTTTAGCCCAATTGGTACTCCAGTTATTTTTGGTCTCACCTAGAGTCATCCCTCACTCTGCCACACCATAAAGGAAACAGGCTGGAAGGAACATATGGAAAGTTCTGGAGTTCTGGTCAAGTTACAATCTAAAAAGGGCAAACGTTCTGGAGTTCTGGTCAAGTTACAATCTGTTAAATCTAAGATGGTGTCACAGATGGCCCAAATCTATCCTGGCCGAAACATCCCTGTATATGATACCAGTCCATTGGAGAGATGATGCGCACTGTCACTCACACAGGACCCATTTGCAATTACCAATTAGCTTAAATTGCACATCTGTGGGAGGTAAACCAGAGTAGCAAAGTACCTTGGGCAAAACCTTTGAAGACACAGGAAGAATATGCAAGATCTACACAGTCAACAAGCTGGTGCAGAATTCTCTAATAGCATATTAGATTATGTGAGATAGCAGCACTGCCTTCTGTGCGAACGGTCAGGTTAATGCCTGTGTTAAGGCTACAGTGTACCTTGACTCAGACATGCCAGGTACCACTACTGACTTTGTGAGTGCAGTCAAGGAGTCAGGAACCCTCAGTAAAATGATTCTGATTATGTAAGATTTCTTAGTTCCTTTATAATTTCAAAACAGTGACTGCCAGTGATCAGTGCTGAATACATCTATGAAAAAAATTATTTTTTTATCTAACTTGTGGATCATATTTGAGTAGGAGAATTCATCTTTTGCTCAGCTTGTACTTACACATTAATCCACCAGTCCATTTACTCAAATCATTCCTCCCTCCTAGCTGTTCATTTTTGAGGCCACTTAGTCATATTTCATTATTGCTGGACACGGTAACCTATCCTGTCAGCTTGAAGACACAGCAGGCATCGGCCTCTGCCTAAATGATAAGATAATAATATAACCCTTTAAAAATATATTATATAAAATAAAGGCATTTTAAGGGAATGGAAGGTTGGGAACTACAGACAAATATAAAAATGTAAGTGGTAATATATTTGTATTCATCGTCAAACCTGCTTAATTCAGTCGAGGATTGTGATGGATTGCACACACCCACACCTACAAATGGACGATTTGAAATCAGTCATAACATCAGTCATCAACATAACTAGCATGGCCTTGGGGGATTGGGATGAAAACTGAAGTACCCAGAAGAAGTCCACACCAATCCTGGTCATTGCATATACAAGAAGCAGATTCATTTTGTGAAATTTCAGCCCTGAACTTGTGTTCACTGAGCTGGGGTGGGATATCTGTGGCATTCTCTTTAGGCTGGACATAAATCAAAGGCCCCTTCGCTGAAGAGTTGACAGTTTGCTTATGAACACACTTTTATTAGATTTTACTCTTATTGTTCCCTTTACATTTTTATCATACTTGATATAAGTTTGTGTTTTATAAATGATGTGTATACCTGAGTTCTTCCTTAATCTTTTATACTTATTTAAATCTTATTTAATATGTTTTTTTCTGAAGGAGATCTCTCCAGTGGAAGGTGTAGTCACAATATGGTATTCTATTACAGATTAGTCTGAAGATGGGATATAGTTTGAAGACTCATTTTCTTTTTCTTGGCTGGGACATATTTGCAATATTTTTTCCTGTCTCAACCCACTGTGGAATATTTTCTGTTCTGGGAGTGTCATTAATCACTAACTGCTTCTAGCTGACTTTTAGTCCTTTATCCATATATTAAATTTCTGTTTTGAGTATTTAAAGGAAAACAAATTAATTATACAGAACACATTTTAGAAATTCCTCAAAAATGTAAAAACACTTAAGATTATAAGAAAATAAACTATATCCTACAGAAATAAAAACATGAGTTTTTACTTGATGTGTATTTGGATATGTGATGTACAGGAGTCTGCATGGTGAATAATCCTGTGCAGCTGTTAAGTCTTAACATTTATTTTTCTAAATTCAAGCTCTTTTTTATATAGTAACTTACATAAACACAAGTTGGTAGGATCTGGTTTCAAGAATAAGAAAATACAAAAATAACTTACTGCCAAAGCAAGAAGATTAGGAAAAATATGTGGAGAGCAAGTTGAGTAATGAGAAAAGCGCTATACAAATGTAAAGAATTATTATTATTACTAAATATTAACTTTGCTTGCCCTAAGGAATTGTAAATGTATCACTTTATTGATACCACATTTTTGACAATGAAAGAAACTTTAGACAAAACATTAATTTTATTGCAATCATTCCATACAAATCAATCAATTTTTAAAAGTAGGATTAAGAACAAGTCGACCCCCACCCCTGAGAGAGAGAGAGCAAGGCCAACGGAGTAAAACTTAACGCTTGTAAACATAGCTAAATTGATGAGTTTGATAAGCCAATAGAGATGAATGGATAAGAAAAAGAAATGCAGAAATAATTGCTTCCTCTGTGCTTTAAGAGCTTATTCTAAAATATTACTGATTAGATCCTGCCGTGTTTTGAAAAAAATCTGTACAGATCCTTTAACTGAAGATTAGATTTTTTCCAATTTCAAATAGTATAACACATCGGTTTCCCACTGACTTAAAAGGGGAGAGTTAGGATTCTTCCAGTTTAGCAAAATAAGTCTGTGTGCCAAAAGTGTAGTGAATGCAATCATAGTTTGTTTGTCTTTCTCCACTTTAAACCCATCTGGAAGAACACCAAACACAGCTGTTAATGGGTTAGGAGGGATTGTGAGTCCAAGGCTGTCTGAAAGGTAATTAAAAATTTTGGTCCAGAATGATGTTAATTTGGTGCAGGACCAAAACATGTGACCCAGTGAGCCTGGGACTTGATTGCAATGTTTGCAGGTTGGATCTGCCCTGGAAACATTTTGGAGAATTTTAGGAGAGACAGATGTGCTCGATATATAATTTTGAGTTGTATAATTGTATGCTTTGCACATATGGAGCTCAAGTGAATTCTCTGCATTGCTATTTTCCACTCCTTTTCTTAATTGAGATGTCTTTTTCCCAGTGTCCGCTTGGATCTGTGAAAGGGAGGGACTATAAAATAATTTTATATATTACAGAGATGGTGTCTGAGTTCTTGAGATTGAGCAATATTTTTTCCAGCATGGACGAGGGTGCAAGATGAGGAAAATCAGGCAGGTTTTGTTTAACAAAGTTCCTAATTTGAAGATAGTGAAAGAAATGTGTAGCTGGAATGTTAAATTTGGAATGTAAATGTTCATAGGATGCAAAGATGTTGTCTATATAAAGATCTCTAAGCAAGTTAATCCCAAATTTTTTCCAGATATTAAAAACTGCGTATGTTTGCGAAGGTTGAAAGAGGTGGTTCTCTTGCAGAGGTGCCACAGATAAAAGCTTCTCCATCTTAAAATGCTTTCTACATTGGTTCCATATTCTGAGTGAGTGAGGCACAATTGGTATATTGCCGATAACTTGCATTTATTGCGGCACAGAGCAGGGAATATAAAGAAGTACTGAAGGATTTTAGTTCTATTGCGGACCAGGCCTGTGTATGTTCATCTGTTTGTGTCCAGATTTTTATAGCTTGTATGTTTGCTGCCCAGTAATAAAACTGGAAGTTAGGTAGAGCCATGCCACCTTCTGCCTTTTGTCTTTGTAAGGTCGCTCTTTGGATATGTGGATGTTTTGAGTTCCAAATAAATGAGGTTATTGTTGAATCTAATTGCTTAATTCGTATTTTCCAAGCTTCTTAGAGAAGGAAACCTGTTGTAACTGGCTGAAAAATCTCAAATTTGGTCCAACTTTTAGGATTAGGAATAACAGCATTTTATTAATTTTACTAATTTAGGAAACTACTCCTACTTTCACCAAGATTTAGGAGAGCCAGTGAACTATTGTAACTTGCTAATAGCTGCCAAAAGATGGCCTTCAAGCAGAGATCACCATGCACTTTCCAGGAAAGTTGGAATGCTTTAGAAATGCTGGACACCAATAATCCTGTAAAAAAAAATACAGTATATATCTGAATTTGACAGAGATGGAATATTATTCATAACAAATCTAGTATGTCACATGATCTCTCCATCCACGTGTAGAAGCCATGAGTTGTCCACTGAAATGAAAATGTTGGTAATGTGATGTTATCTGGTTTTATGTAAAATGCAGCTTTGTAATTTCAATGATTTGTCACAAATAATCATTTCTCGAATTTAGGGTTAGGCTTTGACATATCTAATAGTTATGGATATACTGTAGGTTTTCTGTTTCAGACCAAGGCCTCTAGGGACTGACAGAAGGCAGCTACTCTCCTGCCTGGCTGAGACTCATGCGTCATCTTTCAAAGTTGTAATGGCACCATTAAGCCATCTTATTTCAGACTACACAGGGCTCTGGGTTACCAGAACACAAAACTAGAAAACCCTATAGAAGTTCCTGTTGTCATGATCAGGCTTTGTGTTGTTGATTTTTTTTAATAAATTCTCCTTGATCTCTAAAAATTATTTTGGGTTTGTTTGATTGGGTTATGTTTCTAATGTTGCACACAGCAACCATTTTGCTTTCCTTATGGGCACCGCCATTTTTTGAAGTATCTGAAGTCTGCAATACCGCTGCTAGACAAAACAACTGGAAGTGTGCAGCATATACCATTTCTAGGTCAAGAACATAAAGGTCACATCTTGCATTTCCTGGTTGTCATTGATTTGATGCTCCCAAAAGACTTTCGCTTACAGTCTTTATTGTTTTTGTATTCCTGTTTCTGAACAGTTTTGCCCTTCGTTTTGACTTTGATATTATTATTTTGGTTCTGGTAATGTACATCTCTTTATTTTTTGGCTACCAAACCTTCTCTGCACCATTCTGCTGACTATGATTCTTGAAACACATCCTGAGTACTTTTTGTTTAACCAGATTCGGATTACTTTGGACTCTGTTGCCACATCGTAAGTACATGAGTAGCCAAAAAGGGCTTATCCCTTACCCATGGAGGTGAATTATAGATGCTCCAGGCTAGAGCTGCATGGCATGTAGAGTCACAATGAGAATTTGGCAATAATTTGCTACTGGGATGAACACACTGCAGCCATGTGGGAAAAATACTTTATTGTTTTAATCAGGAAGTAGGGAAGGCATTTTATTAGATTAACAGGCAAGTGCAATGAAGTGTGGCAGCAGGAGTTTGACTGGACTTGGCCTTCTTCTACTTCACATTTTCTCTTTATGTGACCATTCCTGTGTGTTATATAAAAATAAAGAAACCTTTTCTGATAGATTGTGGAGAGAGACTAGGAAGGTCCCCTTCTTGCACATTGTATATATCAAAGATAAGAGTGTTTGTGTGTCTGAGTGTGTCTGCTAACATGTTTGGGTATCTCCAGAGGTTCCTGGTTCTTTCTGTGTCTGCAATCACACCATGTGACTGTTTTACAGTCCTACTATAGCAGGGGTCCCTAACTCTGGCCCTGGAGGCCCGCAGTGACTACAGGTTTTCATTCCAACCCGTATCTTATTTGGCACCAGTTTTTGCAGCTAATTAACTCCTTTTCCATTCATTTTAATTGATTTGCTTTTTAACATTCATTCCCCTGAATGTCTTCATCGTTCCTCTGAATTGCTTCATTTTTTTCTTTAGACAGAAATGAAATGAGAAGTGAGTGAACCAACAGAATACAATTTACGGTATACAGTAATCCCTCGCTATATCGCGCTTCGACTTTCGCGGCTTCACTCCATCGCGGATTTTAAATGTAAGCATATCTAAATATATATCACAGATTTTTCGCTGGTTCGCGGATTTCTGCGGACAGTGGGTCTTTTAATTCATGGCACATGCTTTCTCAGTTTGTTTGCCCAGTTGATTTCATACAAGGGATGCTATTGGTGGATGGCTTAGAAGCTACTAAATCAGAGCATGTATTACGTATTAACTAAAACACCTCAATGATATAAGATATGCTTCCCGAGCAGTGCTTGATTGTTTGCTTTTCTCTGTGTCTCTCACTCTCTCTGCCTGACGGAGGGGGTGTGAGCAGAGGGGCTGTTTGCACAGAGGCTGTTTGCCTAGAGGATACGGATGCTCCTCTAAAAAATGCCGCTTTATCGCAGTGCTTCGGCATACTTAAAAGCACGTATTGATTTTTTGATTGTTTGCTTTTATCTCGCTCTCTCTCACTGACATTCTCTGCTCCTGACGGCGCTCCTTTGAAGAGAAGATATATTTGCATTCTTTTAATTGTGAGAAAGAACTGTCATCTCTGTCTTGTCATGGAGCACAGTTTAAACTTTTGTCTAAAGGGTGTTATTTCATGTCTAGAGGGCTCTGATAATGTTAACAGTGTGGGAGACTTTATAAGGGCTTAAAATATATAAAAATAACCATAGAAACATATGGTTTCTACTTCGCGGATTTTCATCTATCGCGGGGGGTTCTGGAACGCAACCCCCGCGATCGAGGAGGGATTACTGTATACTCGAGTATAAGCCGACCCGAATATAAGCCAAGGTACCTAATTTTATCTACAAAAACTGGAAAAACGTATTGACTCGAGTATAAGCCAAGGGTGGGAAATGCAGCAGCTACTGGTACGTTTCAATAATCAAAATAAATACCAATAAAATTACCATACATTAATTGAGGCATCAGCTTATTAATTGAGTACACAACCCGGAATGAGTCTCACAGAGGCTGCACAGTGCAGGCATGTGTGTCTCTCTCATGTGTGTGTGTGTCTCTCTCTCTCTCTCGTGTGTGTGTGTCTCTCTCTCTTGTGTGTGTGTGTGTGTCTCTCTCTCTCGTGTGTGTGTGTCTCACTCTCATGTGTGTGTGTGTTTGTGTCTCTCTCGTGTGTGTGTGTGTCTCTCTCTCTCGTGTGTGTGTGTGTGTCTCTCTCTCTCTGTACAGGGAATGACTCGAATGTAAGCCGAGGTGATGTTTTTCAGTACCTTTTGGGTGCTGAAAAACTTGGCTTATATTCGAGTATATATGGTAAGTCATGGCCAATTTCACTCCAACCAGTTGCTTAGTTAGGTGATGACTCCCGTGTCCCACAGGCCCTATACAAAACAAAACACACAAAAAAAAAAACACCAACACACTCTTCTTCCTCCACTCCTCCAAGGCATCTTTTTCCTACTCCTCCCGACTCTGGTGCCCTGAGTAGTGGCTGCAGGCTCCCTTTATAACCCATCCAGAAGTGCTTCAGGTGATGATTGACCTAATTTAGGCTGAATCACAGCACACACGGACTCAGGAAGCCGTGACGCATCCCCTGGTGGTGGCCATGGAGCCCAACAGGGCTGAGCTCCGGTGTTCCACAATTGTGGCCCTGATGCAACCCAGGGGGCTACCACCAAGCATGCGGGAGGAACATAGTGTGCAGCCCATGGCTGTTCCCCTGGATCCAGTGACAAAGGGGTGTCACAGCAGGGCATAGGTCCCAGGCCATCCATGACAGCAGCTAATTAAGGAAAAAGAAACAATGAAGGGGTCTGAGTCTTCAAGAGCAAGTCACTTAAAATGAATTCAAAAGAAACTAATTAGCAGCAAAAATGGGTCACTAATTAAGAAAACAGTTAGAATGAAAACCTGCAGCCACTGCAGCCCTCCAGGACCGGAGTTGGGGACCCCTGTACCATACCCCATACAAAATTACAATGGACTAGAAAAGTCAGCAAACATGAAACCACTACACTCATTGAGAACAGATTCAGGTAAACAGTCAAGCATGTCAAATTTATAACTACCAAATACTACCATATTGCACATAATTTTGTATTCTGTAAATATGTACATATGTATACATATTTTAAATATACTGTGCATATGTGTATGTATACATATGTTATGTTTAATATTGTTAGTGATAACAGACACACTGAAACATTAATTTTTGAACAGGTAGAGATCGGACATTTCAACAGTAATTTAATTAAAATCAAACTTCAAGATACATAAACTGATTTTTATTCTTTCAAAAGTAAACAAAGGCCCCAGTCATTAAATAAGATGCCTTGAGTTGACATATTTGCTAAACCTTCTTGAAAATGGCAAAGCATTCCTAATAACCAGTAAAACAAATGAGAGATCCTATGTTCCTTCCTGACCACTCAAGTCTTACGAACGGCGTATGGTGATGCCACCTCTGTGTGGTATCAAATCTCAGTCCAGTTTAAGGTGTAGCTCATAGCTGATGGGACAAAGTGGCCAACTTCATTTGAAATGCTGACTCCCTCAATGTGCTTAAGAAATGTTTAAAACCTGTCTTGTTTGGTAAATTGCTGTCTGATGTTAGCTATGGGAACTGTAAAACTATCTTATATTTTGTTGTGAGTTTTTCACTTGTGGTGATCAGTTTTGTGATCTTCTCCTGTAACACTTGTTCCGAAACTGTCCACCAGACTGATATTTACTTGAGTATGTTGACTTCTCTTACAAGACAAAAGTGTCTACTAAACAAATAAATATAAAGAAAACTTAACAGAAGTTCCTGTTGTCATGACCGGGCTTTTTGTTTTTGATTTTTTATAAATGTTGCTGGATTTCGAGATATGTGACAAAAGTGTTATGCAGTGAGAAAAAAGACAAACAGAAAAAAATCACACTTTTATTTAAGACAGTTTAAACAAAATAAAAATGACTTCAAAAAAGAACATCTGACAACATTCTAGAAGAAAGTTATCTGTACCTTCAAACCAACTTCTAGGAAAAAGGATGGCTATGTCAAGTAGTACACCATAAACTGAGGGAACTGTGCAGTAGGAAGCATTAGAAGATGTGGGTCTCAAAAAGAAGAACACAGTAAGCAGGCTCTCATAAAAAAAGACAAGTGTCCCTAGTGAGGCTGATTGCAGTCTGAGGGAGTGCAGTGTGCAGAAGGCTGCTGACTTTATTGAAGAGGAACATAGAAGAGGAATGGTCTTTGTCACAAAATGTCCATGCTGAGGTATAAGTCATGTTAGTCTGAGTGCTTGTAGGAGTGTCAAGACTATGTAGGGACACCAGTTCACCTAAACTTAGAGAGATAAAGACGCTATCAAACCACAGAAGATGATGTTGTATCAGGGCCTGGAAAGATCCTGAACAGGGCTTCCTTATAGCATGAGATGTTTGCCAATAAGTGGATGTCTGTAATGGCAGTGTTTAATATGAGCAAATACGTGTGCCCAGTGGTAACCATCTTCTATAATTAAAATATTAATGTGTAATAGATGCCAGATTGCAATGATAAGTTATGATTAATGCTGAAAAATGGTTGCACTGAAATGTTTTTTTTTAAATATTATCTTGTGTGTAAAAAGAGACAAAGTACATGAGAGCTAGATAGACAACAGATCAGCTGTATAAAGCTGAATCTTGCTAGAGCTATAATAACAGCCTCTTATTTGAGAATTAATCAATAAGCTCTCCCCAAGGCAGAAGAGGCTCCAGAACCTAATAGAAGAAGGCAGTCAGGTTATCAGCTGACAAGGGATTCGATTTGCCACTTCAACCTTCAGATCACACCTAGGGTTTTCTCATAACCAGCTCCTTGTCTTTTACTTCAGGTTGGCATACAAGAAATGATCCCCAAGAAAAGAAGGCTAACTGTGCCCGTGGCTAAAGGACTGAGATGTGGGGCAAAGTTAAAGTGCCTGTTCTTGCTAGGAAGAGTTTTTATTAATAAATGAATATTGAAATGAAACACAGCTGGCGCTCTGGTTTATTTCTGAATGCAGGCCTGCAGCTCTTTTTCACTTTTTTTCACACTACTCTTTGAACAGTGCAGTCATGTGTAAGGCATACTTTAGAGGTGGCAATAGCTTCAAAGATCCTGTAGCAGCACATGATATTGTAGAAAAATAAAATCTATACCCTATCTATATTTTGAAAGAGTCAGTATGTAGTATAAACAGTAAAAGGCTAACTTTTTAAAAGCGGATCATACAGTATGATATGTATAATATGTTATTTATTAGTGTGCAATGAAAATAGACAACCAAGGTGTTCCTCAACCATTACACTGCATGTAGTAAAGTATTGCTAAAACCATAATTCATGATGTACTGTATTTTAATTACTTATCAGCATAGATTTTTTTTTAAATAATTATGATTTATCTAAGAAATAAATCATTTGAATGGAGGTGGACAGCACTGGTACCTTATAGTGAATCTGTTTCCTTGTGTGTGTGTGTGTGTGATGATTCCACTTCTTTCTCTTGTCTTTACTGGAAGCCTGAAATGTAAGGAGCCCACTATAAAAGAGACTGACGGTCAGAAGACTTAGAGCTTTAGCTCAACTGAACTTTCTACTCTATGCATGGAAAGGGCACCTGATTTTTGTATCCTCAAAGCCCAGAAGAGACATGCAATGAAGGGAATACCGGTAAGCAAATAGAAGCTTGTTGCATCTACGTAGAACGTTCTTTGAGCAGTCAGATTTGGTCCCACTTTATAGATAAATGCATATGAGCTTTAGTGGGACCTTTAGTACCCCTGGTTGAAGCGTGTGTGTAAAGTGATGGATTGGCATACCATCTACAGTTGATGCTTTGTATCCAACGAAAAAAAAATCAAGGTCAAGCAACACACAAATGAACATATACAATTTTCTAAAAATTCATTAAAAATGAAATTAGGCTAATAAAAAATTAAGTTAATATTTACTTCTCTATTTTTGGATTCCAGCTTCTTTGGCCCAAACTACCCAATAAAAAATAACTAAACTGAATAGCACATCTCATCTTGAAGTTCTCACAGTGCAGATAAACATAAGCCCAAAATAAAGTGTGAAGGACATAACTATAAAAGCCATGCACTGTTTTGTCTGATCAGGGAACAATGAAGCAGTTTGCTCCAGACAGCAAGACATTCCTGTTTTCATCAATGAAGACATAATGTACTTTGCAGTCAGATTAGAAGCCACAGCAAACTAAAGGCATAGTAACTTTTTTTATTATTATCTTTAAAGGTACTTATCTCTCAATCACTGTAAGATGAACAATGTGTTTTTATTTAAATTTTATACTAGGTTGAACAGATACTTTCTATCCATTTCTGAAGCTAACTTTTTAATTCCATCCATCCATCCATTATCCAACCCGCTATATCCTAACACAGGGTCACGGGGGTCTGCTGAAGCCAATCCCAGCCAGCACAGGGCATATGGCAGGAACAAACTCAGGGCAGTGCGCCAGTCTACCGCAGGGCACACACCTACACACTAGGGACAATTTAGGATCGCCAATGCACCTAACCTGCATGTCTTTGGACTGTGGGAGGAAACCGGAGCCCCCAGAGGAAACCCACGCAGACACGAGGAGAACAACTTTTTAATTATAGGGTCATAACAGGATTGGGCACACACACACATTTGCCATTTCCCTCACATGCGATGGAGTATACAATATGGAGAGATCCACATGCACACTTCACACTGTCACACTCCTGGAGCTGTGAAGCAGTAGCACTTACCACTTATACCACAGTTTAAATCCATTTTGTAGTAGAAGTTTTGGCAATGACATCTTTTAACAACATTGTTATCATTTTCAAATGTACTTAACCCAATTCAGAGTCCCAGAGACTCCCCTAACCATGTCTGGTGCAAAACAGGAGCCATTTCTGGATGGGGTGCCAGTCATGCCTACTCAGGATCTCCAAAAAACACATGGCTTCAGAATGTGGGAAGAAAACCAGAGTTGATTATATCAACAAAAAATGAAATAGTTTATTTGTTAAATCATTTAAATTATGCAAATATATCACTATGTAGATGAAAATACACGTTCATTTGTTTATTCATTTTCCAAATGCTACTTAGCACATTCGGATATGTGAAGAATACCAGAATGATCCATTGAAAGATAATAAACAAAAATGAAATAAGTTCCATAATAAATCATTTAAATTACATTAACAATATAGATAGATAGATAGATAGATAGATAGATAGATAGATAGATAGATAGATAGATAGATAGATAGAATATATCAGTCTGCAGATAGAAATGCAAGTTCATTTATGCATTCATTTTTCCAAAGAGTCATCAGAGGGACCTAAAGTCAATCTCAACAGCACTGGGCACAACTTTAAATAAATATCCGTTTACTGTATATTTACTTACTTACTTATAAAGAGACCACCTGAGTCGCAGATTAACCTAGCATAGCATAGCTGTCTTTGAGATGTGTGAGCTCCTAGAAAAAATATCACTCAGACACACTGAGGTCATGCAAATTCAGGACAGACAGAGCTTGTGCCGTGATTTGAATCCAGGCCTCAGGAGCTGCGATGTTATAGCACTAACTGCAATGCTACACTGCTTTGTCTGACAAGGCCGTATATCTGATTAGAAGAAGACCTATAAAAGGAAGAAAAAGGGTTAACTCTGTTGACAGCAGCATATGTTACTAGAAACCCATTTGCTGGAGCCAGCATTGGTAAAGCATCAATGAATTAAATGCTGACACAGAAATGAATTTAATTTGCAACTTGCTAGGGCAGCACCAAACTATAAAGCCAGAACACTTAATGACTTGGATAAAAAAAAAAAAAAAAAACTGGGTATGAAGCGATTAAAGATGAATAATAGCAAATAGACTCATAAGATAATCATCTTTACCTTCTAGCTCAAATACTATAAGACAGAATGAAATAGTTTAATAGAAGAAGACTGGTTATTGCTTGGCTATGCAGACATTAAACAAAATAAAAGTAACCGCATGGCATACTGTATAAATGCATTTTCCTGAATTTGTGTGCATTGTCTATTATATTGTAGTGCTGGAAATCAAAGACAGGCACCAAGACCATCTCTTTCCAAATGATTTTTTCTCAGTTCATAAAATTCCAAATTTGTCACAAAAGCAGATTTTGTTCCTGAATTATAACTGATTATAGTAGCTTTCAGATATTTAGATTGCTCCTACTTGCTATGAACACTCAGATTGATTCAATCACCCAATACACTAATGGTGAGCTAATTGTAGAATATGCCTGTCATGTCTAACAGAGGGGTCTCAGCTGGAATGCTGAAATGAGTTCAGCGTCAGGCTATTGATGGGCTCAGTGTTCACATGTTTCAACAAGGACATAATGCTAAATTTGTAATATAATAAGTTGGTGACTGAACATTGCACTCTGGTGACTGAACATTGCACCCAATCCTTATCTTTTTGCATAGTTCAGTCACACAATTTTATGGAATGGCACACTCTGCATTATCACATAATCCAAATGTTTTCTTGTACCATAAGATTTGAATCTGCTTTCCAGGCAGTGGAAGTATAAATAACTGTGAGATAATAAAAAAGAACAGGACTAGGGCAATGGCCTTGGAAGGCTGAATACCAAGGGGAAATAATAGAGCTGAAAATTCAAAAGGTGCTCTATACCTTGAGGACAGCAACAAGAAAAAAATGAAGGATTTTGTACTTTATGAGTGTCATAGTCTGTCTTTTGCTTTTAATTTTGCTAAATGGCTTTCGGCCACTAAACATCACTTTGGGGGTTTCGATGTCCAAGAAACCCACTGGTTAAGTTTAGTTGTAGTTTCAACATGTTTTTGACAGTGTTAAAAATTAAATGATTTCTCCTATGGTGCCATTTTATTTTTCCTATGGTCACCAATATTTTAAGACCTTTTTTGTTGACAGTTTTCTATGTCATTCCTAAGCAAGGTCAGAAGTGTAAGGCACATTACATCACCAAGTTGAAAGTATAAAGGCCAGCATCGTGCAGTTCTTGGTTGTCCAAGTTTCTGTTATCACCTGCGCAGGAACAGGCAAGAAACAAATGCAACCAGAAGATGAAACATTACTGAGAACCAAGCGTAGATTCTTTAACCAAAAGTCTATCCTATCTCTCACTACATTTGACAGCTATAAACAAAAATCAAAGACACAGAGCAAAGCAAGGGTTCCATTAAAACAGAAAAACAAACACACACACGCACGCACGCACGCGCGCACACATACACACACGCACACGTACGCACGCACACACACACGCACACACACGCACGCACACACACAAACAAGAAGTATGTTATCCAATCTCCAATATCAGGAAGTGCATGCAGCAGCCCTTTATATCCTTGACCCCTGATGACACGTACAGCATGACCCCGGATGACACCCATAGCAACACCATAGCAACCGCTACAACAATCCTGCACAAAATGGTGATATCCATAAGAAACAAAATGGTGTTGAAAAAACTAAACTATTTTTAGGACCTTAAAACAAGGGAATGACAGAAGAGTAATCCCAGAAACAAATTCTATACATAGCAAAACTCAGTCAAAAAGAAATATCAGAATCAGAATTACATTTATTGGCCAAGTATGCTCACTTTATGGTAATACTTCCAGCTATGTCTTCACAGCAAACAAAAGGAGCTGTATCATGACTGTTTAATCCCATAGTTGTACTTTTGCCCTCATTTCATGTTTTCATTTGTCTGAACATTTTTGGCATGCATACTTTTGGGCTTCCTGGTGAGAGGCTGCTTTACTGTATAAAATATATTATTACGCTTTTGCAATGGGCCATGACTGAGGGGCTCCTTTACTTCTGTTTCTTCCATTTCCGCAAAGATTTTGGACTTTAACAGGTGCTGCATATATGCATTCGCTCATTTCACAAGAAGCAGCCGTTGTGTTCATTGGGAGCAGCTGTATATAAAATAATAAAGTATTTACTCTTCTTTTTGAATTCTAAAGTTCACTTGATGTACCTGTAAACTATCCTACCATTTTGTACCACCTATACTGTCCAATGTTTATATTTCTTTTGAACGTTTGCTCCATGTTGAAATCTTACTGTCATGTGTTTATCTGTGTATTTTCATAAATTTTCTTTTTGCTTCTAATCAAGTAACTGAAACAACATGAAATTCTGGAGTTGCAGGTTTATTGGAAAAATGTCAGAAAAACAAATCAGAAAAGGGTTAACCTGGACTGGCGTCAGCTTATATCAGGACAAAGGTATAACATCGCAATAAAATAAAATCTAAGCCAAATGAAAAGCATTTAAATCAGGACATTAAATCAAATTTTCCTTATTATAAGAATTACAGAGTTATTTAAACATTTGTATTTATGATTATTTAGCTAAGAAGAAATCCTGTCAAGTAAATTTTGCCTACCCGTATGGCAGATTTTTTTGTTAAATACAAGCTAAACAACTCCACTATAAAGTTGTATTCTCTAGTTTTTGCATATTCATTTTTTTTGCAGTAAAGGTTTTGGTGATCTGTCATAGCCCCTTTGTTCAGTTATTTATGTATTATTAAGCTCTACATGACTTCCTGAAAAGCATTAACACTTGAATTGTGCTAGAGAAAAATTATTATTATTAACAAAAATGCAATACACTGGCAAAACTCATTTTGTAAAAAAAAAAAAAAAAGACTTAGCAATAATGTTAGAATTACTAATGCAATAATTATTCACATATTTTATAAAAATGGTTTGTGACTTCTGAAAAGATTTTAAAGCCCACGGTAGCAGCTCGGGTGATGAGAAAGCCTCTGTGAAATTAGCATGGTTAATATTATAATTTCTTGGCCACCATCTTTTATCCAAGGCTACTTACAACATTTATGATACAATTGGCTACATTTCTTTTGTTTTTCCAATTAAACCACAAGCAGGTGAAGTAACTTGCTGTGAAATGATGAGCCTCGACACAAGACAAAGGTTTGGGGCAGCCACCCATATACTTGACCTTGGCTTCAAAAGGCATTGTTTTCAGCACAATAGCGTACAGAAGAGACTGCAAAACAGAACTGCCCAACAGAGGAAGGAAGTTGGGTTTTATAGGGAGGCTTAAGGAAGTGAAGTCATCCTCAGAGCTGAGGTGGAAATGACGTCTTCGTACTCAGGCAGAACTTCCCAAGTCTGGTCCACGGGGACAAAATAAGAGGGTTGAGTGCACCCTGCCACCCCCCAGCTGGGCATATAATTCTCTTCTTTTAGTCCCTGTGGCTGGCTACCATGCGCACATGTATGATACTGCTTATGGTCACAGTGGTGGGATTTGAACTCACATCTTCAGGGTTTAAACTCCAAAGCCTTTACCACTATGCCAGCTATGAACTATATACCTCAGACCACAGAGGAGTTTAATCAAAATAAAGTGGCAGCCAGTTCTTTGCACAGGCTATCTTTTGTAAATACCATTTCAAAATTCATTACAAACAAAATATGATAGTGATTGCAAATGAGAAAAATGTTGATATTTTATTACAGAAGGAGTTCAAAGAAGTCTGATGTACACAAATTTCAAGTTTTTACCTTTGCCCCCCCAGCAATAACATATCGTGGCAACTAAAATCATAAGACCTATAATGTCCAATATAAAGTCCATTAGGTAATGCAGGCTAGGGTGGCACAAAACAAAAGCCTAATTAATATTTAGCAATATATTAATATTTATTAAAATATTAATATTTATTAAATAATAATCAAACTTAATAAAGATTGAATAAAAAGAAAACAGACTTGAGTTGGGGTAAATCCCTGGTTATAACATAACAGGCGGCAATGGACATAAGGCAGGAACCACCCCAGGTCAAGATTAAGCACATCTCACTGTGTATTTGTTTCTTGAAGTATGACATCAGTGCTATATTATATATACATTTTAGTACTAGTAATGAATACTGACTGCCTTTTATGAATATTACTCCTACAATCTTCTCTTGTATTTATTGTAATGCCTTGCTGTCATGTAGAATTAACTGATTGATATGAATTATCCTGATGATCTGATGTTGTAAAAACTTGTTGAAGAGACTGAACTGTGCCCTTCATTTTCACATCCCTGATTCATTTCCATTTTGGTATGCAGCCTTGTATAACTGATTACAACGGAAAATGAATATTTAATTTACATTACTCACATACACCAGTGGAAATCAAAGGGAGGTTCCAGACACAGAGGTTAGGAAGCACTTCTTTATACATGTAAATCAAAATTTACCAAGCCATGTAGTAAAAGAGGAAATCTAGGAAACTTTACAAAGGACCTTGATGAGATGTTGGACTACCATATATTCTCATGTATAAGTCAGGTCTTGAAACCTGAAAAATCTAACATAAAATCAGACCCCGACTTATACGCCAGTTCAAAAATGCAACACTTCAATTTTTTTTTTATATCTTCTTGCCTCCTCCAATCTCGCATCAGACACAACAAAGTTTGTTGCAGCAGCGCAGTTACCAATTTCTTTTGCTATTTCAACGACTTTTAATTGAAAACCAGCTTCATATTTTCTTTTGATCGAATGCTCCATCGTAGATAACGGATGCTCTTACGATAAATTTGTATGAGGGTGTGAGATACAAAAATCACAAATCAGTGCAAATGTCGCTTTGGGTATTACTGTGTGGTCATGTAGGCACAATAGGACTGACATTATAAAATACCAGAAATTATACGGTAAAATCAAGCCCCAGCTTATCCCAACGAGTATATACGGTACTTAAAAATTAGCTTATCAAAACATCCTCATAGAATGAATGGTCTTCACTTGTTTGTCAGACCATACTATTAGATGTGACAATCAAATGAGCGACTGAATTAGGCGATATTTTTGCAGTGAGAATTACATGTTCTACATTTCTTTAATCTATGATTATTCTTTAATTATCCCACATAAAACATTAAAAATGGGAAATGGGAACCATGATAGGGTTGCTTGTTTCTAAAAAGCCACACAAATTGTTTATTAAAAAAATAAATAAATAAATAGGAACACGCAGGCTTTGGCTCCAGAACTCATCTACTTAGCAACTGCAAAGTACGTTATAATGTAAAATATAAAGTAAAAAATTTATTTTCATAACAATGTCTGCTGCATAGAATTTGATTTTTGTGATGCTCATTCAAATATATTTCAAAAATATAACCTAAAGAATGCAATAATCTTCATTTTCGAATAGTCTGTGAAAAACCAATTTATCACACTCACATAGACATATCTATTTAATTATTGCAAATAATAAATAATGACTATAAAGTATATGCATCTCAAAAGATCAAAATAGACATATTCTGTCTTGGAGAAACACTCTCAAAGCAATAAAAGCGGCATTAAAACTAACGTAACAAAGGTTGCCTTTCAATATCTGTGATTTACGGCTGTAAACATTTCTAATAAGCCTGTTAATTTTGTACTTCAGTGTCATTTTAATTTCACAGAATTCCTTCCAAAGGACTTATTTGCATAATATTAGCATCATTTCATGTATGTTTATTTTGTAGTGTACATACTAACATCACTTTTAATTCTGACTAACAGGAGGAACCTGGGTTTGGGTACTGTATATAGTGAACACCCTGGAACAATGTTAATTTTCACTTTTTTTTTCCAAGTGAACAATTCTTACATTCATACCAAACACCATTTGTGTTATTTAAATATATATAACGCAATTTTGTTTGAATTGAGTCAAATTTAAATAAACTATGTATTTATATATACTGTACATATATGCACGCACACAAAACCCACATATATCTTGTGATCCTTGGCCAGAAAGCAGACAATTCAATGAGAGAAATTGGGGTACCACCCCGGTAACCTCGTTTACTTCTTACTCAAATGAACGGAAAAAATGTTACCACATACTGTACAATCCCAACCATAATGAACACAGGCTTCAAAAAAACTGAAATGGTTGTAGCAGAAATCTCTTATATAACACATAATGGCTTATCCAAGCTCCTCTCTCCTCTGTGGTCCTCTCAAGACAGCACTACTTTCCTGGGGTTCTACTTGTTGTGACCTCGGGACTGGAAAGGACAGGAGTTTCTTCTGAACTTACTGTTGGGCTTTTTGCCCTCACTGGATATGCTTTCTGGGCTGTGGAAAAAGGAGAAGACTGTTAACAATAGCACCCCCTCTTGTTTGGGTGCTTACCTCAGCTGAGTTGATCGAGGAGCGCATGTGTGACAATACAGTAATCCCTCCTCGATCACGGGGGTCACGTTCCAGAACCTCCCGCGATAGGTGAAAATCCGCGAAGTAGAAACCATATGTTTGTATGGTTATTTTTATATATTTTAAGCCCTTAGAAACTCTCCCACACTGTTTATAAATATTCTCCGCACAGTTATACAGTAAACCCTCGTTTATCGCGGTTAATCCGCTCCAGACAGATAAATGAATTTCCACAAAGTAGGATTCCTTATTAATAAATCTAATATTTTTGCAGTTAGAGCATAGAAAACCTGTTTATGACCTTCCAAATACGTTTTTTAACATTATTAGAACCCTCTAGACATGAATTAACTTCCTTTAGTCAAAAGTTTAAACTGTGCTCCATGACAAGACAGAGATGACAGTTCTTTCTCACAATTAAAAGAATGCAAACATATCTTCCTCTTCAAAGGAGTGCCGTCAGGAGCAGAGAATGTCAGAGAGAGAGAGAAAAGTAATCAAAAATCAATAGGGCTGTTGGGCTTTTAAGTATGGGAAGCACCGCCATAAAGCAGCCGCACTGAAGGGATCAATGTGAAGGTAGTCTTTCAGCATTTTTTACAGGCGGGTCTGTATCTTCTAAGCAAACAGCCCCTCTGCTCAAACCCCCTCCGTCAGGAGCAGAGATTGTCAGAGAGAGTGAGAGAGAAAAGCAAACAATCAAAAATCAATACGGGCTGTTAGAGCTTTGAAGTGTGCGAAGCGCCACGCGGGAAGCATATCGTATATCATTGAGGAGTTTTATTTAATACATAATACGTGCTCTGATTGGGTAGTTTCTCAGCCATCCGCCAATAGTGTCCCTTGTATGAAATCAACTGGGCAAACAAACTGAGGAAGCATGTGCCATGAATTAAAAGACCCACTGTCCGCAGAAATCCGCGAACCAGCGAAAAATCCGTGATATATATTTAGATATGCTTACATTTAAAATCCGCGATGGATTGAAGCCGCCAAAGTCGAAGTTTGATATAGCGAGGGATCACTGTATATATACAGGGGGAGTCAAGCTAAAGTTTGATAATATAATTTATTAGAAAATGGAACAAACCTTCACAAAACTGATAATGTCATTTCTCAATGTAGTCTCCACCCTTCTCAATGCACTTACGCCACCAGCCTGGAAGTGCCTGGATTCCACCAGAATAAATTTTTATCAAATTTTATCATCTGCTCTTGTCTAGTTGTGTTCTGGGTTGTGGTTCTACTCAAGAGCAACTATATATTTATCGTATACCTTTCTTTCTGCACATGCTGTAACATGCTTGGGCGCAGAGCAATATTATACCTTAGAAGAGTTTGTACATATCTTTTTAGGGTCTATTAAGTAATATTTTTAAAAAATTAAGAGCTTTTGCTGTTCAGGAAATATCTTAATTTTATCATGGTATTAATTGTAGGATAAAATCTATTTGAGTTTGAGTGTTATATGTTTTGTTTTTTTTCATGAGAAGAGAGCCGACTAAAAATCCATTCATGAGTCAGTGTGCTGAATATATCTTTATTTTAAAAACAGTGGTCGAATGTCCATGTTCATCTGCCCTAACTCATAACTATCACACTATACAGGAGAGAAAATAATGACAGAGATTTCATATTTTCATGTGGCCATTATTGTTTTAATTTTGTATAAAGTATGTGTATTATGCGTCAAACACTCTTATACTTTTCTAATTTTAAATTATTCATTTTTCATAATTCCTTGATTTTGAATGTGTTGATTTCCTAATATAGCACTACTTAAAGAGATTAACAATGCAAACAAATTATTCTTTTAAATTATGTAAGAATTTATAAGAGTGATGAATTAACAGAAAAATAATTTCTTATTATGAAAGAATTTCAATAAATGTCAAGTTTCAGAAATAATTATTATGTTTTGTTAACTCTTATAGAAATTTAATAAGTGTAATTTCAAAATGCATAAAATGATGTAAATTATATTTTACTTTATTTTCTGAACATAATAGGATCATTAAAAATAAATTACTTTTTTATATATTATGGTTTAACATTACATTTGTACTCATTACAGATGTTATAATGTATTATAACATTTGTTTTCATTTTACATAAAAAATTGTTTTTTGTTTCGTGTTCTCATTCTCCTTTGCTCTTATTTAAATGTAAGAAGATATTTTTTCACAGATTTGCTTGTTTTTCATCAGTTTTTAAACATTGTTTATCTTTTAATTACATATATTCATTTTATTGTATATTTATTATATAAATGTTTGCCACAACAAGCTTTGGTTCTCCCCAATCCTCAGCAGAAATGAGGAATGTATGGATGATGAAGGTTATTTTTTCTTTTTAGTTTTTGTTTGGTTTCGTCTTTTCGATTACTCTGTGGTCAAATGAAAGTCATTTTCAAGTTTCTTTTATCTTCTTTATTTTTTGAATGTTGTCACATTTTAATGGACTACATACATTTTATTCTTTGAATGCGGCTTGTCCATACCTAGCAGTCATACAATCATTGAACAGTGTTATAAAAATATTCATGTGATGTGAAGATGTCAATTTTTCCAATCTAGTTCAATCATTACTTTTCATCCGAAATGTTATATAGTGTGGCAGATGGCTGGGACCCATGCCTGGTCGGGACGCCCCTTTAAAACTGGATCCGGGGGACCTGTCATGGGATGCACACTACGTCTCCCGGAACACTTGTTGGCAGCCCCCCGGGTTACATCGGGGGCCAATAGTTTGGAACACCGGAGCTCATTCCTGTTGGGCTCCATGGCCACTGCCAGAAGGAGCTGCACGGCCTAATGAGCCTATCTGAGCGGAAACGCAACCACACCCGGAGGTGCAGCCAGAAGTAGGTCAACGAGCACCTGCAGCACTTCCAGGTGGGCTATAAAAGAGGCCGACAGTCACCACTACCGACACCAGAGTTGGGAGGAGGAGGACAAAGCTGCCTGGGAAGAGTAGTGGAGGACAAAGAGTGTGGTTTGGGGTGATTTACTTTGTGTGTTGTTTTTGGGACTGTGTTAGGGCTGAGGGAAACGGGGAAGATGTAGCCCCCAGCTGAAGAAAATTAAAAGTTCCTTTTGTTTATTTTATATAGGGTCGACGCCTATATAGCCGTGTGTAAAACCGTGTGTAAGCCAACTTCCATACTTAAACTTAACGTTTGTAAGTACGGTGTTGGGCTTCTTACATATATTGGAAGTCGCAGAAATAGTGAGAAGGCGTTTCCCCTATCTATATATACAGTTTAGGGGGTACATCCGTTTCCCCCCCTTGGGTGTTGCAGTAGGGCATGAAACACTGCAAGGAATGAGCACACGAAATTTCAGCTTCCCACCTATATGGAAAGTGGGAGAATTAGTGATGAGTCAGTGAGGGCTTTGCCTTTTATATGAATAGATTTCTTATTATTAATGTAAAATATTCTCCTCCTTCTAGGTCATCCCACCATTACCTAATTCTATCATCTGACCGAAACTGGCCATCATTACTTTGTACCCTGTGCAGGTGCCTGGAACTTATTTACTGATCATTTCTCACCATTAGAGTCAAGGCTAGGAGGACCCATATATAAGGTAAAGTTTTCTTAAGTTTTCTTATTATGCACTGTCCTGTGTTATAGTGGATCTGTGGCTCAGAAAGAATGGCCAGTTTTAAAATAAATAATTGTGGTTTAAAGAGGGGGCTTGGCTGTGTGGCCGGAGCGGTTCTTTGACACGATGTGGTGTGGGCGTTTCCTCGCTTAAGTGCACAGGTGAGGAATCGTCTGTATCTGTAATTGATGCTGGGAGCTATTAATTGCCGCACCTGTGCCATGTCCCCATTATATATAGTGGGAGCACGAGTGCGGAGGGGAGAGATTAAAGAAAGGAAGAAAAGAACGGAGGTTAATGGAGAAGAAGGCAAGAAGTGAAGGAGCCAGTGTGAGCGAGCGAGAACAGGCTCGTTGTAATAACCACAGGCAGCTGGGAGAAGTGTGCCCTAGTGGACACCCATGGACAGATGGATTGGGTCACTCCTGTTGAGTTTTACAGAAGTGACCACGTTCGAGGACGGCTTGCCGCAGAAGGCAGCGGGAGTCGGAGGCCTGGGAGGTGGAAGCCCTAGTGGGAGCGCCCTGGTCACTGGGGGAGCCTGAGACTCGGTCTGGAGGAGCTGAATGAAGCCAGGGATCAACAAGCTACCAGACCAACAGAAGAAGGTCAGCTGCAGGTTGGGCAACTCTCTTGGTGCAGGGCCCGGATGGGAGGCCACCAGTTAAAGAAGGCACCGGGAACTACTTCCTGCCCTTGTTTTTAACCTCATTTTTAATGGAATTATTTATTGGAATTATTTTAACCTCCACTTTGGACCACTTGTTTTTAATGGATTATTTATTTATGGACATTTGATTGCACTGCACCATTTGAACACTTTGGATTTGTTTTGTTGGTTTTAAATAAAACCACTGTTTGCACTTTGCACCTTTCCCCTTGCTTTCGTTTGGTGTCCTAATTGTCCAGCTCATCCTGTTACATTACCAATGGTGTCGGGTTCAAGAGCACCCAAAGAGGAAGTGGGAGCATGGAGCAGACCCCCATCGTCACATGTCCTTGACTTATCATGCTACTATCCGAACAAGCAGGCAAATGAGCCTATAATAATTAACTCTTACATAACCTAAAGCTGGCTAATACAACACGTTTGCTTTACCTTGATTGAGGATAGATTAATACATAAGTTTAAATTCTCTATACAAGCAGCTTATCCAAAACTAATACATTCTAATCAAAGCCAGAGGTTAAACAATTAGGCTAATTCCACACACTCTGTATAAAACAGCTAAAAATTTCCATATTCTAAATTCTCAATATTTTAAGGCTCTGGCTGCCCACCACCCTGAATAAAGAACTGGTTTTGAAATTGATGCAATATATTGATTAAAAAAACTCTTTATACTAAGAACAAAGTGACATATCGATAACTGCTTTAAAATTTGATCAACTTTAAAACTTGATCTTTAACTCGTTTTATAAAATGGATCACCATGTTTTTCTTTAAGCATATTTTAAGCCCAATCTGATAACTGTGCTAAATAGACAAGATGCAAGATACGTACTTTATCCATATTGATATACTCAAAAAGGCAAATGGTACTTTATCTTGCATTTCCTTATATTTTCAAGCTAAAATACATTCAATAACTGCTCAGGATTAAATGGAAAGTTAAACATATGCTGTATGTGGGTAATTTTGCTCACATTAGGACTGACTATTTTTTTCATATTCAGAAATGGAACAAAAATTTGTCATCAATATAGTGCTGTTGTATTTAACAATGTTGTAGTAATGATTGATAGCATTATTTTAATATATCTGTGACATTTTATTTTTATATTTTTATTGTGTTTAAATAAATTATGTTATCTTTGTAGTTTGACTTGTGCTTTTGATACATTATCTTACAAATAATGAATCTAAGGAAATTAGGAAATAAAACACAAGATAGTTAAACAAAGAAAGCTCTTTTCTTACTGATGAACAGGAATGATAAGTTAAATGCCGTGTTCCACTTGAACTAGGGAGGTGGAATTTCCCAGGTCCTATTTGGAATTTTCAACTGGAATGCCCCCACAATTTATATTTCCTCTCAGAAAACCAGGACTGTTTTGTCTTAGTATGCTCAACTTCAGATTATTACATCAATTCAAAATGGTGATGTACACCACAAGCTTTAGTGAAAACAAATAGTATTTTACTGCGTATTAGCGCTTCTGTCTGTTTGTGTCTCATTAAATCAGTCATACACACAATACTGTCCAATCTCTATCTGTGGATGTGTTGCTATGTTTGTGTTGCATTGTTCAGTTGTTGTCCGTATGCCGAAAGCTCAAGAACAACAAAGTTTTTCCCGGAAGTGTCCATATTGTTTTTCTAACGGTTTTATTGGAGAGCAGTCAACTCGGGTGTGACGTCATTTCCAGCTCTGACATCTGACTTCCAAGGTAAATGAAACGCAGCATTTGCCTGCCTCTTTTGATACAGTACCTATTCCCAAAAAATACAGTGTCTATTATATAAAAGGTGCTATTAAAATAGCAAAAGAAAAAGGAGATTAAGGATTAATATTTTTAAACCCAAAAACATGCTGTATTATACACTATTTCCTTCATAATATTTCATGTAAAAGCATTTTATTCTGTATAAAAAAAGGTATTTTATCCTAAGACTCAGGTTACTACAGATTGATAAACTATGAAGCTTGCCAAGGTTTTACATCTTGAATGATCAAACTGAAAATTTAAATTTATGTCTTCAGAAAAGTGTTTTTAAAAAGAAAGTGTCTAACATTTCATAATACAGTGTACAATTAAAATTGTCATAGGGATCATTAATTGAAAAATGTAAAACTCTTGGAGCGCATTTTACCACAATTAGAAGTAACTCTGTAGCAGAGAAAGTTTCTTACCAAATCAGAGAGCATATACTTAATAATTATCAGTAACCTTTCAAGTTTGCCCATACTTTCAAACTGAAGTACTATGAGGAAATAATAGCAATATTAAAAAAATATTATACAACATTCTATCCTTTAGTGCAGTTAGAATTGATTCTCTGGAAATGAATGTGTGGAGATCTATCTGTAAATGAAGAAAAACATTTTAACCAATAGACCTTCTCTAAGTAATATACACACTATCAGGCTGTAATGCTTGGATTATAAATGTCTACAGGTTCTTAAAAAATGAAGTTACTGTACAAAAACGAGGCATTCATTTATTTATTACAATTGAGAAATTGTATTTTTTTCTTTATGCATATTGTTTGGGTGGCCTGTACACTGGCACTGTGAGTGCTGTGCAGAGTGGAGGCAGGACCTCTGCACTTTTCCCAGGTTTTTCTGGGGTTTGTCAGCAGTGTGTTGTTGCTCCTACTCCGTTCAAAGCTTTTATGGACTGGGTGTTGGGCAAGGTCATGGGGTCCAGCGACTGTTGGGCATCTGTTGGTGAAGAAAGGTTCATGGATCTTGACTTTGCTGACGATGCAGTGATCTTCGTGGAGTCAATGAGGCTCTGATCGGGGTGCTCAATAGACTGAGCGAGGAGTCTGAGTGTCTGGGCTTGCGAGTGTCCTGGATAAAAACCAAGATCCAGGCCTTTAATGACCTCTTGGGCACAGCCATCAGCAGTGTGTCTGTTTGCGGAGAGAGTGTCGACTTTGTTAAGAGGTTTACTTACCTTGGCAGTGACATTCATGTTTCTGGTGACTCTTCCTATGAAGTCAGTAGACGGATTAGGAGAGAATGGGGAGTCATGAGGTCGCTGGAAAGGGGTGTGTAGCGCTCCCGATATCTATGCAAAAAGACGAGGGTCCAAGTCTATAGAGTCCTGGTGCTTCCTGTCTTGCTATATGGTTGCGAGACATGGACGCTATCCAGTGACCTGAGATGAAGACTGGACTCCTTGGTACTGTGTCTGTCCGAAAAATCTATGGGTACAGTTGGTTTGACTTTGTGTTGAATAAGCGGTTGCTCATGGAGTCCTGAATGAGGCACATTACCTGCATTGTGAGGGAGTGTCAGTTACGGCACTACAGCCATGTGGCTCATTTCCCTGAGGGTGACCTGGCTCGTAAGATCCTCATTGTTGGGGACCCGAGTGATTGGACCAGGCCAAGGGGTCACCCACGTAACACCTGGCTGTGGCAGATAGAGGGTCATTTCCGGAGGGTCTGCAGAATGACAAGATGAAATATTTCAAAACATTTTTGATTTTTAATTCAACTAAAATATTTTTATATTTTCACTTAGTGACCATTACAGTAGCGTTTTAAAGCATTTTGTGGCTATTAAGTTTTTCTTTAATTACTTTAAAAGTGTCATATTAACTGATGTACAGAGGGAATGTGCAAAAGACACTACAGGTTATAGTTTTTCCTCAGGGTGCAGACAAATGACCCATGCCTGGTTCGATTAAAAACAGGCTCTTCAACAATGTTAAAATTAAAAAAGAATCAGGCATGACATGATAAGTGAGGACATTAACAAAGCAATATTGACCTCTGGCCATTTATTGTGTTCCAAAGAATTACTTACAAATGCTGTGACATCATTTCAGGTTTTTTGCACTGCATCACTGACTCACCAGTATGAGAAAAGCCCCACATGTGATAAGCCATTCAACACGTCTTGATGCATAGTTATGAAAGACATTAACCCTTTTGTGGTTACCCCCTATTCTTGGCCCTCTTCACCTGAAAAACCCTATTTTTGACCATATTTTCTGCAGGAAATTACATCCTTATGATAAAGAATAAACCAATAAGCGTCTTCAACTAAAATGATTAGAAGGACTTTGCAGTTGTGCATACCACATCAACTGACCCAGCGTTTCTCAACCTTTAAGCATTTGCAACCCCAGTTTTCATAACAGTTTTAAGCCCTCCTAACGTTTTTTTGAAAGAAGCCCACTAATACCAAGTTGTTCATTTTTTAATTAATGATATATCATAGATGCATATTTTATTATACCTACTTAACTTTTATCGACATTAATCTAACTCTATTTTTTTTCCTAGTATCAGAATGTAGTTTAAGTTAATTTGTTTTGATTTCAATAGATGTATTTTTCATATTTTTGATTCCTGTTTTCTTTTGTTCATATCTTCGCACTCCCCTTTTTGTTACTTCGCACCCCCCTGGGGGGCCCACCTCGCAGCTTGAGAACCACTGAACTGACCCAAGGGGTTCACAAAACTTGAAAAAATGAGCATCTGAGGTCGCTGATCATGAATATTATAATATTTTTGATATTTGATTCTTTATTGGTGATTGTAGGCCTCTACTAGTCAGAAGCTCAAAATATCAAATTTGAAACATAAATGTAATTATGAATATAATTTTGTTTTTAATCCTTTACTAGGGATCTAGTCCTCTATAGAGCTCAATCAAAGGGTGAAAAATTACAAATTGTTATTGCAATCGAACATATTTAGACTTTAAACATTTAAACTGAAGCACACATTTTCATATTTCAAATATCTGATGCAACTATTCTTGTTAACTATATACTTCAACCCCATGTAGTAAAACATTACACCTTACATTAAGGTGGCTCAGGCTAATTCAAATTTGTGATACCTCCACAGACCATGGCTTGCTTCCTGCCAAGTTTATCATCTGTGTGGAGTTTGCACATTCTCTGGTATTATTCTGGGTTTTTCATTAATTCCTCAATACCCAAAAATAATGCATATTAGGTTATTTAGTGAAAATAAGTTGGCCATGTTTGATTGAGCATGGATGTATCCATGAACATATCCTGCAATGGACTAACTTTGTACCCATGTTCATTTTTGTTTTACACTTAGTACTGACTGGCTACCAGAAAGTGTGTTTGGAAATTTAATTGAAGAATTTAACTTGTGAAAGTGAGAAAAATGATGTTATGATTTTTTACTGTGCATACTTGTTAATGCACATAAGGGCTAAAGAGTGTGTGCTGTGACTTATCTGGTCCATTTGTAAGACTTATTAGAAAATACGTTCTGTCAATGATGAGAAAAAGAACCACAAAAGGTTTGGGGCAGCCACCCATATAATTGTTCCCAGCTGCAAAATTGTTTAAATGAGTGTACAGTTGTGTACAGGTTTGAGTCTAAAACAGAACTGTCTTGATGAGGCAAAGATGGCGGTTTTAGTGGAAAGTAGAGGAAGTGACATCAGTAGGGCCTGAAACGGAATTGGGGTCATCGGGCCCGGAGTCAGAAGTGGTGTCATCAGGCCTGGAATCAGAAGTGGCTTCATTGGTGCCACAACCGGAAGTGACGTAATCAGGACCAGGCGGAATTTCCCATAACCGCTCTGCAGTGGAAAGAGAGAAAGGAACAGCACACTCCACTATCTCCTAGTCTGGTGTGAAATTACCCTCTTTCAGGCCCTTTAGCTGGCTCCCATGCGCACGTGTGTGACATTTCAAAGCGCAAAGATAAAGAATGGTCAGTCAGGCAGAGATTATTACCAAAAGGCCTGTAATCTGTTACCAAATCAAAAGGACAAGATGACAAAACAAAATAAATTTAAAAAAAAAGTAAAAGTTTCAGCAGCTTAAATGTTTCCTTTTGAAACGGAGTGCTGATGGTTTCTAAGCGTGTGACTCACTCTTATATACAGTGCAGTATATGGCTACTGTGAGGTCTTCTACACACAAATGTGGGACACGACCCTCAGCAAGGGCCCATTTCTTAGTAACCTGTTCCCAAATGGCAGCACAACATCTTCACTGACTACTAGCTATATACAAAGTGAGAAAATAAATACAAATAAAAAGAAAATAAAAGAATAAAACATTGATAATTTGTGAAAGTTAGCTACTCTTACCCCAGTAACGTAGAATTAAAATGTTTCAACAAATGATGTGTTTTTTATATATAATCATAAACTCACAAGACATGCATTTAGGACTTCACGTAATTATTAGTGCTTTAAACTTAATCATGTTGGGTATGTGTGTGTTTCTATTAAATTTTCAATGTCTTTATAAAGATATTCTGCTTTTACCAGTGGCTGTACAAATTCTCTGTACAGGTAACAATTGATAACATTTGTAGGGAAAGATAAACTGGCTATCAGATAGCTGACAAACCCAACACTAACATTTGCTGTGATATTGCTTCTATTGACTTTGATAATCTTGCTTATAAGGTGAACGAGTATTATTCAAATCCAGTTGTTAATCAGAGTGGAGGACCTTCAAGTATAAAGCACAAGAAACAAATCCAATTCCAGTTTGATTTATTCTGTGTACAAAAGGCGTTGCAGTTTAAATATTGTTTCTTGGTTTTATTTTTTGTTAACACAAAGCTTCAATTGAATTGTGGAGAATATATTTTATAAAATCCAAGTACCATATGTTTTTGATTAAAGTCTCAGTACATGGCCACAGTCCAGCACCCACCTAATTGTCCGCCTCTACTAAGAGTATTTCACTTGACATTGATGCAGCGATCACGTCTTGTGCAGTCCCTCTGATTTAAGGTATGGTTTTATGATTTCAGAAGCTGTAAAATCCTTCTGAAAATTATGTAATATATTCCAAGAAGTTCATGTAAATTATATCACAGTGGAGCAAGGTAATCAAGGTAAGCCATTTCAAGTCTGGGTTATGTAATAACGTTCATAATGCCTGGATTCTGTTACATTCTGTCCTTGTTTTAATTGTGCATACAATGCTTGGCAGGTCTGAAAAGCAGCATCACAGTAATCTTATTTAACTACTGTTGCTCCTTTGTTCTTGTTTGATCTTATTTCAATGTTCCTAATGTCAAAACAATTTTTGAAGACCAATGTGATAACTATTTTTTTTACTGCCTAATATCTGATGTCAAGCGAAAGCTGGAAAGGAAATCAGCACAACACTTTGGCCAAACAAGCTTTATATTGTTTGGCTAAATTCCTTAAGCCCACTAAGTCAGCTTTCCACATACAGTCTGTATCTTAAACATAAATCTTTTTCTTTGTAAATTGTATTGTAGCTGGTTTGTGAAAGGTATAAAAGTATCTACTAGACAGCCTTTCACAAAGCCTATCACTATTGTGTTAATGACATGAATACAGGAGAGCTGCTTTCAGAGGATCTTTTACTGTATAAGACCTTGAATGATAGTGGGGTTATGTTTTCTATACAATACCCCATGAAATATTCCAAGATGTTACAAAATCAGTCACATTTTATTTAGTTTTACAGCTATATTATTTGACTTTCAGAACACTCAGAAACATTAGCATTATCAAAATAATAATCACTGTAATCTAAAATGGACTGGCACAGGCTTATGCCCAATACTGCCAGAACAGGCTCTGTCACTGTGCAATCCTGAAAATAATGAATTAGATGAATGGATGGACGAATATTTCCCATAAATATCTAAGAGATCATTAAGCATCTCATATTATGAAAAAGTATTATTATGGAAAATACTTGCACTTTAGTGAATTACTACGTGTGATTTTATGTAATGTCAATCCAATGGCTCCACTGAAGTACGGCTGATTTGTCAGCTCAGTCTTGAGTTTACTTACAGTTACACAGCCTTTGTTGAAAGGCAGAAAAACATTTAAACAATGTGTTGCTGTTGTATTTAGAATGTTACGCTATGATTTACAGAAGACACCTGTGGTTTTTTGAAGTTCTCTTGCAAGATCAATCCAATCAAATTTGCATTGAAAGAAATTCCTAGTTTGGCTCAGTGAACTAGTAGTCAGCCTAGCCAGTTTTATCTAAGGTAATGTGTTTGACAAGTAGCCTAAAAATGTTATGTAGTAATAACCCAGCAGGATTAAAAAAGTCTGTACTTTTATTATCTCTGTCCTCAAATGTTTCATTCTGAACATTGGAACTTGGAGATTGACTAGAGTAGGGGTCCCCAACCATTCCTGGAGAGCACCAGTGGCTGCAGGTTTTCATTCTAACCCTTTTCTTAATTAGTGGCCTGTTTCTGTTGCTATTTAACTCATTTACCATTGATTTTCAATGACTTGTTTTTTAAGATTTGTTCCCCTGAATTTCTTCATTGTTCCTCTTACATAATTTCTTTCCTTAAATGACACCCAAACAGAAAAGAAATGTGAAGTAAGTGAGCCAACAGAAGACCAACTAAGTCAGGGCCTCAAACTCCAACCAGTTGCTTAATGAGGTGCCAAGTCTTGTTGTTAATTAAACCCATTCTTTAATTCCATGGCTTGATGCTGCTCTCATGGTGCAATAGCATACATTTAACGAAATTGTTGATTTTCACTTTTCTAGGAGTAGTGTTAAATGTTTTAGGGACCTGAACAGATCAACATTCCTGAGACCTTCATCTTTCTTTATTTTAGATATTGTATGATGAACACAGTTTGATGGTCATGTTTTGGCACATTTTGTATCGCATTATTGTTTGGCAGCTAATTGAGAAAAAAGAAAAAAATTAAGGGGTCTGAGTTTTCATCATTCAGAAGAAGTTAAATCAGTAAAAACAGGCACTAATTATGAAAAGGGTTAGAATGAAAACTTGCAGCCACTGTGGTCCTCCAGGATCGGAGTTGGGAACCCCTGGACTAGAGGATAACTTAAGTGGAAAACTAAACATCAGTCAGTCGGATATCTGATAGGAAAGCAGGCATGTAAACAGCTGACACTTGTATGGAGACATGTAAATTCATCTAAATAACTGGTGAGATCATAAGGCAGCTGGCTTTCTGGAAATTAAGCAAATGCAAGGACATGATTAGTCAACAAGAACTCATTTGAAACAGCTGAAAAAATGTCTAGAAGGATGCTGGACCTCTACACTTAGCTTAAGGTAGGTGGATGGTAAAGAATTAGGGAATGTCAACCTTAAGCAAATAATAAGAAGAATGTATTTGGGGAGGCAGGAAGGCATCAGAGACAGACTTCTGTACAACTGTTGTGGTGAGTTTGGAAGAATGGATTGCCATAAAAAAGAAGACCCCATTGTTCTGCTGAAGAATATTCAGGCCAACTGTAAAATAAAGGTATTTTTTGAGCATCTGAGACCATTTCAAAGTACTCAACTGAAGCATCACTGGTGGACAGAATTTTTGTTTCCCCAAAAATCAATATGTTCTTTCATGTTTCTGAAAATCCAGATATATTAATATTAAATTAGTGAGTGTTTGGTCAAAGGACTTCTCACACAGTTGATATTTTCTCATTACTCACATCCCTTAAATGACTCAAAAAAAAAATTTGACGGTTTAAAAATGTGTGGATGAGTTTCCATGGTTGTAGCTGAGATTTCCTCTTATTGTCAAAAGTGACCCAATATAGTTGCATCCATGCCCTGTAGTATGTGTTAATATACTGTACCAACTAGAGTAGTGGCATTAAGACTGTAACGATATTATTGAAATAGAGTATGCCCTTAGGCAAAAATGAAATAAACCAACCAGGAGATAAAAATGCTTAAGGGTAAGTGGCAAAATGTTCTCTTCGCAGAGGCAAAGGTTAAATACTATGAAGAAGAATAAAAAACTGACAAAAATCAAAACTGTTAAGGATAGTTTTAGAATAAATAGCAAAAAGTCATAAACCAATCAATATGCCTTACAAAATCACTATCCTCAAAGAGTTTCATTCCAAAACTAGGATGTCTGAACTATTGGCTTTTATTGTCAATACCATTTATGTGATACTGTTATGCATAGTTCCTATAAGCATCTGCTGAAATATATCAGCATAGACAATGCGACTCAAAATGGTGGTGCCTGACAGCAAAAACAATAACAAATGAAATCACAATGATGTGAAAAACATAACAAAATTTATTTATATAGTATGTTTTCTTACAAATGATGTAGCTCAAAGTGCTTTACAAGATGAAGAAAGAAAAATATAAAAATAAGATTCGTCAATACTAAGTAGTAAAGATTAAGTAAGGTCCAATGGCCAATACAGAAAAAACAAAACAAACAAAAAAAAATTCCAGAGGGCTGGAGAAAAAAAAAAAACTAAAATCTGCAGGGGTTCAGAGGCCACGAGACCGCCCAGCCCCCTCTAGGCATTCTACCTCACATAAATGAACTACTTCAGTCCTCGTGGTTTTCAGGCTTCACGTGGAAGAATTAGACTGTGATGGTCATGAGGACCTCTGACCTTCAAGCCATCAATGTAGGAACTGGATGGGGACAGGTCAGTTAGATAATTGGGAGAGTTTTGTGGGAAGCTTCATGGAGGAGGGAATACGAAACATATACTTGTTTGGAATTATAACTTACAGATGAGGAGGAGAGAAAAAACAAAACAAACAAAATTAAAACTCCAGAGAGCTGGAGAAAAAAAAAACAAAATCTGCAGGGGTTCAGAGGCCATGAGACTGCCCAGCCCCTCTACCTCACATAAATTAACTGAATCAATCTTCATGGTTTTCAGGCTTCACGTGGAAGAATTAGACTAGGATAGTCATGTGGACCTCTGACCTTCAATCAATCAATCAATGTAGTAACTGCATGGTGCTTTGATCAGGGGGTGGTGGTGCAGTGAGTGCAGTGTGCTGTTTTTGTGCAGTGATAGTTGCACTTGAGTGAAGACTGGTTTGTATTACTCCTTTTAAAACGGGGTATTCCTCTGCTTGGAATAAATGGATTGACCTCTTGCACTGAAGTTAGAAGATGCTCGTCTTATGCTTTTCAGACATGGTGGCTTCTCTACTGTCCAAAAACTTTAATTCGAACTAAATGAATCCCTGGCTTGAGTATGATTCAGCTGTTTCAGGTAAGAGGTTTGTCTGTTTTCAGTGGAATTTTTCAAATATGTTTTAAAATCAAAAGGCATTTCTCCAAATTCATTAAACTCAAATAGACAGTTGACCTCTCGGTTCAAGGGCTATCTATAACTTTATTTTTTATTAATTCTCTAGAAATGAGACACATTTGGGATGAGAATTTTGTGCATGTATAAAAAATGTATGATGCACGCTGTAGTGTTGTTTTTTAAAGTTCTTATATTTTTAGAGATTTGTTTTTTCTTCATATTTGGATAATACACTGTGCCCATATAGTCAGAGACAGAAAGGACAAAGTGAAGTTGACTGGATGGAGTTAATAATGGAGGGGTTAAGAGTTCAAACCATAAATCATTTCTCTGATTATTTTAAGTAAAAAGTGTGGTTTTTACTACTCTCTAACATGTATTAGTGAAATTATTAATAAATAATTATTAATAAATAGTTTACATCCTTCTCACTTTTAATTCATCTCATACTTTAGTTGTGTGGCTTCTCAGAGGTTCTTAAATGTTTTTTATTCTTAGTTAAAATATAGCTGTAAATGTCAACTTTTCTTTCACTGTTTCACTAGAGTTTGCCCCCTTAATTGTATCCAAATGTTGATCGTTGACATGGGGCAATGCAGGTGCAAACAACATTAACTATTAAAGGAGAACAATGACTTCAGTGCTATTTTTATTTACTGTATCTACTCGTTAAACATTTCTTAGGAATGAGCAGACCAACGAATGTGACACTGAAGTTTTTGCTCCCTTATAGCATTCAATGCTTTCAGCATTTCTATATAATTAAGAGAACAAACTCTAATGAAAAGGGTAAATTAAAAAGAAAAGGGCAATGGAAAACAAAATATTTAAATTTTTTTCAGAAATGCAAATATTTCATAATTTCTTAGAATGAGAGAGTATACAGGACAACTCAACTAGAGAACGATTAAAAAATGTGAAACTTGTTGGACTAAAACATGCAGGAATGGCAGTCCCAAAGAACTGGGTCGAAACCAAGGGGGTCTGCAAAGTCAGTCCTGAAGGGCCACAGTGGCTGCAGGGTTTTGTTCCAACCCAACTTCTTAATGAGAAGTCGATTATTGCTGATAAAGCACTTATTGCTCAAGCAACATTCTTATGCTTCATGTTTGTTGTCACACTTGTTTCAACTTCCTACCCTTAATTGCTTATTTTAGTCTTAAGCAGTTGCGTTCATTGATTTTAATGGCTTCTTATTATCAATAGGATGTATATGACAAAGACCTAATTAAGACCATTAATTCTCCATGTGACTTTTTTCCATTTACAGTTGAGTATCTGATTTAATAAAATATTTAGAAGTGAACTGAAGAGAAAGAAAAGAAGGACTGAGAATTACTTGTCTGCTTCAGGCTACAAACCATTTGGATGATATCCTTGGAAAGTAAAAAATATACGACATAAGAATGACCTGACATGGCGGAATGAGAATACTAACAAGCTAGATCTGTTATTGGTAAGGATTAGTGTCTAAATAAGTAATCACGTTGGGACAAAAACCGTCAGCCACTGTGGCCCTCCAGGACCACTGTTGCTTACCCCGATGTAGAACGGGGTCAGTCCTGAATAGCCCTAGTGGCTGCAGGTTATTGTTCCAACATGAAGGCTTAATTAGACACTAATCCTTGCCAATAACAGATCTTATTTAACTTTATTGTTTTCATCTTCATTCTTCCAAGTCAGGTCATTCTTATATTACAGATTTTTCCTTTTCAAATAAATCATCCAAATGATGTGTAGCCTAAAACAGATTAGTAATTCTCAGTCCTTCACATTGTTCTCTTCCGTTTCCTCCCAAATATTACATTAAACTAGATAGTTCATGATGAATTCACACAAGTGTTAACTGACAGAAGCTAATGCTGATTCCTTTGTCATTTTCATCTCATTACTTTTAAGGAGCAATTAAAAACTGTGAATGCAACTGTTTAAGATTAAAATAAGCAATTAAAGGTGGCAAAACCTTAACAAGCGAGACCACTAAAATGAAGTGTAAAAACGCTGCTTGAGCAATAAGTGCTTCCACAATAATAACTGACTTATTTCATTAAGAAGTTGGGTTGGAACAAGAAGCTGCAGCCACTGTAGCCCTCCAGGACTGAATTTACAAACTCCTGATCTAGGAGACAATTCTTCCCATGTCCTTCAACAGGAATACACATTAAATATGCTAACAATATATTGTTATATTTAAAATTTTTGGAAAGGCCAAATATGACTTCCAGTCATCCCACAATAGGTAGGTTAAAATTGGGGCCATGCAATAAGTCAGAGGTGGGTCATGAATCATCTGCTTTGTAGTTGAAGGCCCACTACCTTTACTTTACTGATCTAAAGTACTTAAGTTGTGAGGAAAACAGTTTTCCTGCAAAACTAATGCAAGAATTCAGACTTTTAAAGAGACATGATGAAATGAATCTTGCTCTTCTCTTTCAACTAAGGAGTAAATAACCCACAAAACAGTTCAGAGCTTAAACTAAAAGGAAATACATTCAAGTCAGAAAACTTTTTTTCTATTTAATGGATAGATGTGTGAAATAAATGTTCATTTGCAGTGTTGAAAGCAGTCTGGCTAGACTGAGATATAACTGAGATGATCGCCCACAAGCCAAGCAAATATGTTCAAAGAAATTAAACCGCCAGGCTTTCATATGATTTATCATATGATAACTTTCATATGATTCTCACTTTTCCCAAAATTTTCTCAGACCTTCAAAGCATTCAGTTGACCTTTTTCATTTAATAGACTTGGACACCTGGAACAAGTTTCACAGGACTGAAATTGTGTATCGGGTAACTGTCAAGGAACCAAATTTATTCACATAAAAATTGTTCCTAACAAACTTTGGTAGCAAAGCAAGCCCACAAAGCATATGTTTAGAAATGTGGGTATCAAAGAAAACATACTACCCATTAAAAAATATTGTTAAGCTTTTGATCCTAAGCACCACATAACCACAGTTTTCTTACATGAGCACACTGCTGATGCCAAGCAAATGTGAAACATCTGCCCAGCACAAAATAAATTAGCTTCAGTACTGTAGATCTACCAGTAAATACAACAGATCAAAAGCCGCCCAAAATTAAATGCTTAAACAATAAATGCTGTAGCTGCAGAATCACGGCAGGTTTTTTGAATACCTGTAACATTTTATGCCATTACGTGATCTTACTTAACAATATTGTTGAAGTGATATACATTTTTACTCTGCTTTAGTATGTTTTGATTTTTTCATTTACATTACCCAGGAGACAACAAAAGTCTGTATCACAGATGTATTACCATTACCGGGTTGGTTGGGAAAATAATATGCAATTTTGTTTTCTCATAATTTGTTGCTGTCAGAAAAGCATCAGTGAAAGCAAGCATCTTAACTCAGCGGATTCCTGTATAAATGTTTTTAAATCAATGAATGAATATACACGAGAAAGTCAGATTAATCTCAGCAGCATCAGAAAAAAAAAATCTCCGTGTTCCGCTAGTCTGCTTAATAAACAGCTTTTGCGTGTTATCTCGCAGATATATGAACTCATCATAAAAGCATGTTTTCTACAATGGGCGTCTCTGTAGTGTGCAGAATGTGCAGCAGGGACAGTCTGATGTTAAAAGGGGACTGTGGGCACTCGGAGAGAAAACTGAATGTGGCTATTATGCGACCACAAATTGTTTATGACTTCACAGAAATGAACGAGAAAGCAGCATCAGCAGGACTGCTGAAGTTTATTAACTTCATAACAAGAAATGTGAAGCATTTCATCAATTGCTTGTGGAATTTATGGCTTAGATAGGTTGCTGACGAATGCAAAGTTTCTAAGCTAAGGTTTTCATTTTAAAACATCAAGCTCATTGGCACTTGTAATGTTAGTTAAACTCCTTTGTAGATTCAATTAGTGTAACGTATAAATCATCTTTGCATTATTTATTCCTTTGCTTATTCATTTAGAACATCACCCAGAGTTTCAAAGACTATTCTTCAAAGAAACACGCCAATCTAATTTACTTCAGAATAATAAAAAAAATCTAATTTGATAGTGGAAAGGCAAGGGCACCTCCATTGTAAACCTTACCCAAAATAACACCAACAAATCCAAATATATAAAAATTAGATTACATTAGATAAACTTTAGTAATCCTATAGAGAAATTCAGATACATAAAGCAGCAGAATCATAAAAAACAAGGATTACATTCTCAAAGGACAAACAAAGAAGCCAATCAGTCAATCAGTTAATAAATAAGTAATAAATGTATATTGTGCAAATATTTCAAAATGAAAATTAAAGAGAACGTCGAGAGGAGGCACTGAATTGACCGATAGCAGTGGACAGAAAAGACCCCCAGAGGCACTTTGTGGTGGAATAAACCTGTGGCTAAAAGTGCTCTAAGACAGCGCCTCCTCGAGGGAATGGAGAGGAGTTTTCAAGATGGCATCCAATTTTGCCACCATCCTCTTTTCCACAACAGCTTCCAGTGTGCCCAGAGTTTGCCTTGTGATGAAGCAGGCTTTCCTGATAAGTTTGTTCAGGCATTGTGCTTCTTTTGTACTCTGGTTGCTTCCAGAGGAGACTACAGTGTAGATCACCACACTGGCTACTATGGACTGGTCGAACATTTCCAGCAGCTTGCTGCACACATCAAAACACTTGAGTTTTTTTAGGACATACAACCAGATCTGGTTCTTGTGTTGTCAGAGCAGTCCAGTTTGTTGTTATTTTGAGGCCCCAGGTACTTGTAGGTCTGCACCATTTCCAAATCCTCCCCTTGAATAGTCTCAGAGTCTTCTTGGAACATTGGAAGTCCATCAACAGCAATTCTGTCTTGCTGATGTTGAGTTGCAGGTTGTTGTCCCTGCACCACAAGACAAAGATCTCTACAACCATCCTGTACTTTGTCTCATCTTCATTATTAATGCAGGCAACTAAAAATTTCTAAACAAGAAGTTTAAACAGGAAGGCAGACAGGACAATTCCCTGAGGTGACCGGCATTACACACCATTTCTGACACACAGTCCCTCATCCTCACAAACTGCTGTCTGTTGGTCATGTTTCATTCCTTGCAAATAAACTAACAGTGAAATAGTTTATATACAAAAACAAACTCTTTCAGTACAAATTCACAAAGTTAAGCAAGAATGCTTCTGCAACTTAACGTCTATCTACACAGATATCAGAAAGAGTGGGGCAGCTCAACCAATATCAAAAGTATAAACCATGTTCTCCCTAACTCCCTTTTCTGTATTTGACTCTCTCATATTTTATTCACTCTAGTGCTTCTCCCAACATTAAACTTGGTAAGCCTATGGCTTTTGAGGCAGCCTTTAACCCATTTCTCATCTGACCAAGGCACACATTTATTTTTGGAGTGCTACAACCTAGAATCCTCTCTAACAGGTCCTGCTGTCTGCATACCCCTCAACATTCAGTTACCCGAAAGGCCAGGATCTATGAGGGTCATGACAGTGGTACTCCATGATTTGCGGGTTACCCATTTCTAAGAGACTTAAGTAACAGCGTTTGTTTATGTCTGAAGGTGAAGATTATATAAAGAGAGAACACAAAGGAGAAAAGATCAGAGAAATTAAAACTATGATGTGTCTTCCAACATTTGCTGCCATTCCTGTCCATCTAGTGGAACAGGTAATTCACTTCCCTAGCTAACAAATAAAACTAAAATTTAATCTTGTCTCTTTTGCTATCACTGTCATTCTCCTTTTCAATTCTCTAGGCTCTTTCTCCTACCAGCAAGTCTTTAACGAAAAGTCTCCAGACTTCACAGAGTTGCTTTTCCCTTGCTTGAGGTAGTTTTAAATCCCTCCCTGGTGTCACTTATCATTTGCCACTTTTGGAGTTGTGCTGCCCTTTCTTGGAAATCGGGACACCAGGGGCAGAGCTTCTTCTGGCAGCTCTCATTGTTCCTGCACCGTGTTTATTCCTTAAAACCCTGAGAGTCTCAGGTGGCTCTCTACCTTCATACTTTAATAAAGCATTGCCTCTCTTAGCCGCGTCATGGTCTTTATGCTGCTGTCTCGTGGGTGGGCTGGAAAGTGTTGAGTCCAATTAAATTGCAAAATACAATATTTAATAATATTAAGCTTCAAAGTGCTGAGCATTTGTGTTAAATTACCTAGTTTTTTGATTTGAATTGGTTCTTCATTGTACCTGGAGCTTAAAAATAAAGCATTGTTTACTGTTAGTTGTAGTAGTGACCATTTTGAGCGATTACACACATCTAAATCACCAGGGTCAAATGAACTCTTGTGATGTTAATATATTCTTTGAAGGTGTTTATTTGAAAATAGCTTAACTGTTAAATTAAAGCTCTGGGAGAGATTCAACCACCAGATCTAGATGTGCACATCTTATAACTTTAAAAAATATCATACATCAACAGAGCCCCTTAAAACCTAAGATCATTTCTAAGTTTGACTCAGCAAGTAATGGTGGAAAAAGTCTTTCTACAGTACTTTGTTCTATTTGGATAATAAAAAATATTTTTTCTTTTTTATTATTTTATAAGGTTTTGATGAGAGAGGCATACCCAAAACACTGTAAAGTTCAGATTTGTCAAAAACAAAACAACAATTGTAGTTGCAAATGTTAACGCCTGTCACAGAACTGAATTGCAAAGATTTCTAAAATGCCAAGAAATGAGCATTAAAGAGGCCAGGCGAAATTCTTTTGTAAACGTATGCTACTTTTAATGCCAAATGTAAGTAGGAAAGCAGACATCAAGTGCAAGATGAGCCCAACAATATAATTGCATATGACTTTGTATACCTGTTATTTGTTAAAATAACATTCATGCGGTTTTTATACCCACTTTTTTCTGATGAGGGTCAAGGAAGTCACATCCTAGAAGACTTAAGGCAGACAGTATCACTGCAAAAGATGCCATTATTTTACCTTTAAGCATAAACATAATTTTGTAAATAGGGATTACTCAAAAAGTTTTCACTTTTATCTAATAAAAGAAACACCAATGAAACCATTAGCTATATATATAAAGGGGGAAAATGAATCATGTAACTTAAAATGTTTTTTATTCTTAAGCTTTTGACAACCTTTCAGGTGTTATCATCAGAGGAAAATCAAAGGCAAATGATGGAGTGGAGGTGCAAGGGTTGGGTGAATCAATAAGGTGTGGTTTGGAGGGCGTTGGTCATAAAGACTCTTTTATTATTTAGGTTTCCATCTTTTTAAGCCTGCATAATCGGGGTTCATGCCCAAATGTCTGTTAATGGTGTTTTCATTTGAGAACCATGATTCAGCCAGCTCTCTGGCACTTTTAGTATTAGCCCTGAATTTTACTTGCACCGTGTCGTAGTTAAACATGTGTCCAGTTAAACTTATATGTGCGTATATCAGAGATTGTGGGTCCTTCCTTCTGACAGAATTGTGATAGTCACATATTTAATTGAGACATGGGGTCTGCTGGAGCTTGTCCCAGCTACCAAAGGCTGCAAAGCAGTATCAAACCCTGGACAGGGTGGCAGTCCATCGCAGGGCATACACACACCCCAAAGCACCCACTTGGAACAATTTAGGAAATGCTAATCCACCTATCCTGCATGTCTTTGGCGACTGGGTGGAAAATCGGAGCACCTGAAGGAGACCCATGCAAACTCTACACAGGATGGACCCGGGACAAGAACCCTGGTCTTCTTACTGCAAGGCAGCAGTGCTAATTCTGCATTATTGTGGCTTCCTTTCATGTACTGTAGGTGCTATATTCAATTCAAATCTGAGGACAATGCTACTTTATTGAAGTAAATAGAAGTCACCGTTTTGTTTGTGGAACCTGCTAAAGATGATGTGCTTTTTGTGACACACTGCATTACCCTACTGGAATGCTTTCAAATTGCACTAATAGGCCTTGTCACAACACACCAGCATCTGCAGGTGTGATGTTTGTAGTCGAGACTGACCAGAACTGTAGTTGAAAAAGAAAAAAAACAATACAAAGATGCCAAGATGTTAAATCTAAAGAAGTTGCAGTTTATTGCATATAATCCTTTTCGATCGATTTTAGGGTGCAACCATATATATATACAGCGAACAAAAAATAAAATAAAGTCCAAAAAAAAAATTGTCTCTGTTTCAGCCCAACCTCTAAACAAAAGAAATAAGACTCCCTCAAAAAAAAAAACAAATCAGGGGTCAACAGTGATACTGGGCGGTCTCATGGTCTGGAATCCCTACAGATTTTATTTTTTCTCCAGCCGTCTGGAGTTTTTTTGTTTTTTCTGTCCCCTGGCCATTGAACCTTACTCTTATTCGATGTTAATGTTGATTTATTTTTTATAATTATGTCTTTCATTTTTCTATTCTTTATTATGTAAAGCACTTTGAGCTACTGTTTGTATGAAAATGTGCTATATAAATAAATGTTGTTGTTGTTGTTGTTACTGGAGTTGTCATTTTTGACACATAACCAGGACCTGCCAGCAATTGAACCACACAATCGCTCTCTACTGTGCTCTCGGTTTTTCAACACTTCTCTGCAGTGCAGTTCCCCCCTCACCTCCTGCCTATTCAGCCTTAAATAACCTAAAACTAGCCCATCTAATGATACGCTTCACCAAGGCATCTCCATTCTTATCCTTGGGATGGGAGGGGGAGTATAATCACGTTATCAAAAATCCCAACAATGACAAAAAATAAAACCAAAACTGATGTTAGCACCCTTAAAGGATACTTTTATTATATTAGCAGCTCTCAAATCACAAGACACCAACAATAAACCCAAACTTTCCCATTAAACCAAATCTGACACTCACGGCACCCCCCTAATACTTGATCTTCTACCTACCCAACGCTATCTCGTGTTACAGTATGGATAGTATGGGACGTTTAAAACTGACGACGGCTCCGTGCGCGCATGTCCAATGCTGCGCAGAGCAACATCTCAGAGAAAAAAAAATAGAACGAGCATGGTGTGCATAAAGCCCTCGGTGTCGGTACATTTAATAAAACTTTTCGTTCTATTTTTTTTCTTATAACCCTCGCCTAGCGAAACTGGTACTGTAAATGCATGTCCCCAAAGCATACACTGGCTTCTCTTACCACCATATCCACGGCACCGGGAAAGGTCATTACCCGTGTGTCCATGAGACTCATGGTCTCACAGGCTTAATGTGTGCAAAAAATATTTTGTAAACCATTACACTACCACATTCGTTGACACAAGGTAAAATATATCTATGGGTTCATTTTGTTTACTCCAGGAATTATCTGCAAATTGTTCAGACCAATTTTTTCAGTCTTCAGCTGCCCAGTTGTGGTGGGCGTGTGAATAGTGTCTTATTTGTTTTTTTTTTTTGTTCTTAGCTGGAATGATCAAAACTAGTCTGGTCTTTTTCTACTATAACCCATCTGTTTCAAGATTTGATGTATTGTGTGTTCAGTGAAACCCTCCAACACACCACTGATGTAAAGGGCTGTTATTTGAGTATTTGTGACCTTTCTGTTAGCCTGAATGATTCTAGCTATGCTTGTCTAACCTCCCTCATTACCAAGGTGTTTTTGCCCTCACTACATCTGGTACCAGCTTGTCTAAAAAAGGTCAAAGTCGCTTAGCCCATATGTTTTGTCAGTTTGCTTGGTCAAACAAGAACTAAACCTTTTCATCATTTCAGCATGCTGGCCTAGTAAGCAACAGGTTACAAATGGGTAGAGGTAGCATGGACTTGGATAGAAAAATAAACAAACAAAGTCTCTGTAGTTGTTAGCTGAACTGGAAAGCCAAGAGTCAGGGGTAGGAGAGAAAGAGAGGTGCGACCAGAATGAAAGAGAGCTGCTTTTCTCCTTGGTTGCTTTGGGACAGAAGATCAAGCATATGAAAGGATTGGATGACCTTCTGTTTTTAGAAAAAGCAAGAATGGGGAGGAGATGTCAGAAGTGACAGCACCTAGTAAATCACAGAGTCTAAGGAAGGAACATATCGGACTATGCTATCTCTCTGTTAATCACCAAAGGAGTTGTCTTGGAGACCTGGCCCTGTAAAAACAATGAAGATGCAAGGAGACTAGAGGCTATGTGAAAAAGAGATCTGGGCTTGTTTTCATAAAACACGTGTAAGTCCGGCCCCAGAAGTAAACACGGGATAGGATTTAAAGCCCTCTTATTGAGAGGGGTCTCTAGAAGTGCACAAGTAAGTCAGGATTATAAGCACTTGACTTTCAAGAGAAAGGAACCGGCCTGTTGAGAAAACTAATTGGTAGGTAAAGGTATAAGCCCTTCCAGAGGCATATGGGGTAGTTAGCCCCGTAGAGGCAACATGTTTTATCTTTGTTTATTTCTTACATTCTTTTCCAGTTCTTATGTTTAATAGTTTAAGTAAAGGCTGTTTTTATATCAATGCCTCATGGAATTAATCTGCGTTTCTGTTACACTTTATTACAAAGTAAATCGGTATGGAATTTTACAGCTTTTTTTCTAAATATTCAATAATTCTTAAGATTTGTCTTCTTTTTTAACATTACACTTGTGTTATTTAATTAATTTGTTGAAAAAGCTGACAGCCATCCAGCTTCATATAGAGCACCTTTATCCTGCAGTGTTTTTAACCTTGGTAAAAGACAAGCTTCTATTGACACAGTTAATAACAGTCAGATCTTGCATCTTCTTCATGCTGCTTATCTGTTTGCATCCTTTTGTCTGTCTTCCATTTCGGTCCTGTCGTCACGTTAAATAACTGCCTCTCTACTGTTGACCTTCACTTCATTGTTGCTGTTGCTTGTTACATTAGTGGAATAGGCAAATTCCCCTTCTACATTTCGTGCTAAGAACCTTGGGGTCAGCTTTGACCATCCTTATCTTGGCACAATTATTTTGACTCCATAAAGCAAATACAAAATGAAGGCTCTCCTAAAATGCACACTTCCTCCAGCTTCTTCTTTTCTCTTTGCTTTTAATCTGCTTTGCTTCTTCGACTCTGCTCTTTATTGAAAACATACTGTATTCTTGTGCACAAAACAACATCACTACTTATGAGTTCTTTGACCTCACTTTTCCTTTCTACCAGCAGTCTTTCGGTGTGCTTCCTAATCTTATTGAACTCCACTCTTCTCAGTTGATATTCAGTTCCTGTCTCAAACACTTGGCCTCTCTGCTTTCTTGCCCTTATTGACCCCATTACAGAATCAGCAATCTGTAAACATTATATTTGCACTTCATCTTAATCTGCCATATTATATGTTTTTCCTGCTGAATTTTAACAATGGATGATCCCATTTGTAGCAACATACTATTTCCCCTTGGGATTAATAAAGTATCTATCTATCTATCTATCTATCTATCTATCTATCTATCTATCTATCTATCTATCTATCTATCTATCTATCTATCTATCTATCTACTAAAGATAGGCCTGATATTTTAATTTGTCCATATGCAGCATTTGCATGCCAAGTTATTTCTCAGCTTGTTTTTCCAGCACTGCACTATATGAACTAGCTTTTGTAGCATTCCTAACAGGACTGATTTTTTTTTTTTTATTTCATGGGTAATGCTTTCTGCTAAATGAACAAATGAATAAACAAACAGATCAATATCTAAATAAGGGTAGGTTTAGCTTTACTTTTGTCCTCCAGGTTTTACATAACCTCTCTGCAAGTAAATGCGGTAAAGTGCAAATTGGAAGATGTTCATATTGATTTGTTTTTCAAAAATGGTCTAAAATACACCAATACCTTCACAGTTTTCATTGACTTTCCTGGATGCCATCCAGGTACGTGTTGTAATCTTTATTTCTTTCATGTGTCATGACACAGAATTTATAGACATTTATTGTGTTTCAGGTTTGCTGAGTTAGAATTAATTGCTCATTTTATTTGCAGTGATGAATGGCTCTAGAAATTATTGTTCAAGTTTAATATGTGGTTATGTTATTACTGAAGGGCTTTTTATTGCAACTCCTAACTTGCTAAGTCAGTGTATGCAGTCAGAGAGATCTGGAGTGATAGCTTTATCAGTATCTGTCTTGTGTTGTTCACTGTCACCTTCACTGTTCAGGATGTTATGTCTGGGGAAAAAATACAAGGAAAGTTAATTACTGTAAACATTTCAGCCATTAGTAATATATGACAAAGGATAAACTTAACAAAACTGTTATAAACAATAAAAGAGAAGAATAGCTAATTAGAATATTAAACCAACAGACACATTAAGTAAAAGCACTGATAGAAAAGATATATTGATTTTAATGAACTATGTGTCACCATACTGTCTAGAATTAGGACTTGAATGTGGTGTAGATGCATTGGTGCCTCAGCAGTCCTCAGAGCCATGTTGGCAGGAGCTTGGTGCTCTAGACAAATTGCAGTTCTAAATTATAACTCCCATGGTGGTGTTAATTAAATGTAACTTGTTCAGATCAGGCTTTGGAGGGTTAATAATAATAATGCATTTAATTTATTTTTAGGTGCCTTTCTAAACACTCAAGGAGACACCGAACAATAGATAAAACACAGATTATAAACAAAGCTAAAATACAAAAATTAAAATCAGACAGAGTAAATTATAATAAAAGAGAAAAAGCAGTCTTAAACAAATGACTTTTAAGTTTAGATTTGAAAAGTGAAAATGATTCAATATTTCAAAGCTCAGATGGTAATGAGTTCCAGAGCTGGGGAGCAGAGCAACTGAATGGCTCCCACGTGCCTGTATGCACTTCTGACAATGCCTGGGGATGCTCCTGATGAGATGGTAAATAGTGCCCTGGGGGATCACTTCCCAGACCTGGATCAGGGCATCAATGAGGTCCTGGACAGTCTGTGGCTACTAGGGAGCATTGGATGCACTGATACATAATGTCCCAGAAGTTCTCAATTGGATTCAGGTCTGGGGAACATGCAGCCCAGTCAAGACAATGCCTTTGTCATTCAGGAGCTGCCTACACACTCTGGCCACAAGAGGCTGGGCATTTTCCTGCACCAAGAGGAACCCAGGGCCCACTGTACCAGTGTAAAGTCTGACAATGGCTGTGAGGATTTCATCCCGGTATCTAACAATAGTTGGGGTACCATGTGTGACCCTCCAAGGATATGCCTCCGCAAACCATCATTGTTTCACAGCCGAACCCGTCATACTGGATGATGCTGCAGGTTGCATAATGTTTACCATGGCATCTCTAGACTCTCTCATGTTTGTCATGTGTGCTCAGTTTGAACCTGCTCTCATTTGTGAAGAGAACAACGTGAAAATGGCAAAATTGGCAATTGTGAGATTCTCTGATAAATGTCAATTGAGCAGCATGGTGATGGGCTGTGAAAGCATGCCACCCTTATGAAGTCTGTTTCTGACAGTTTGGTGAGAAACATGCACCACAGTAGCCAGCTGGAGGTCATTTTGTTGAATTCTGGCAGTACTCTGAATGTTCCTTCTCGCACAAAGGAGCAGATACCAGTCCTGCTGCTGGGTTAGTGCACTTCTATGGCCTCGTCCAGCTCTCCTCATGTAATGGCTTGTCTCCTAGTACCTTCTCCATGCTACTGAGACTGTGCTGGGAGACACAGAAAACCTTCTTGTGATGGTACATATAGTGCCTCATGCTACCACTATTGACAAGGAATGCAAAATGCAAAATAAGAGGAGAATTAGTCAGGAAGCATAAGGAGAGAGTAACTGTCTGTGGCCACAATTCCCTTTATGGGGGTTGTCTTGCTGTTGCCTCTCTAGTGCACTTGTTGTCACTTTCATTTGCATCAAAACAGGTGAAGTTGATTCACAAATGCTTAGACCTCCTAACTGGACAGATTGATATCCCAGAAGCTTAACTGACTTGGTGTTAGACTGTGATGATTAAGTGTCCCCTAAATTGTTTTGAGCAGTGTACTATTAGCTAAATTAGCAGATACACTGGACTCAGTTAAATTACAATAGATTGATATGAGTAGAACTCATAAAGAAACATTTGGGTAATGTAGAAATACTTCTTGCAAATTTTCACATGCAGCATCTCTTGAAACAGTGTACTACATATAAATATACATTACAATGGTTGCAGCTAGAAAGAATGTGTTATGAGAAGATTTGGAAAACATATTTGACTTTATGAACAGGCAGAGAAAGGCAAACAATACATTTCTACATATAAATTATAAAGGCCTGAGAATTAATGTGGACATGAATTTCATCTGCTCAGTGCAGGAAAAGGAGAAGGTGGTGAATTTTGCTTTTTTGTGCCAAAATCCCATTCATGATGATGTGCCAGCAGGAGCTACACAGACTCTTGGGTAATTTTATTCGAGAGATTCAATGAAACCTGGTGCCTTCTTTGAGAAGTTAATCAGCTTAGTCTAGAATCAGTCCATGTTCTAGCCAAGATTTCATCACAAAAAAGTCAGCCATGACCCAATTTGGAGTGCTAGGTCTTGGAAATATGACGAGTTTGCTACCTGTCTTCTCTGAAGAATTTATGGAAGAAGGACTTTGTGAGAGCAAGCTACTATATCCTCTTTAATAAAACCCCTGTGTGCACCCAGGTGTTCGTGTGTGTGTGTCTTCTGGTGAAGTGCGCATGCACGGGGCCACACGGCACGTGTTCATTCTCTTCCAGTGCATTTCCTGTGTGTGTAGAGATAGAGACACACACAGGCGTGCGCGAGACAGACACACGCGCGACAAACACACACACAGGCGCGTGTGAGACAGACACACACACACACACACAGGCGCTAGAGAGACACACACAGAGCCACACATGAGAGAGAGACAGACAGACTCACACACAGGTGAGAGAGACACACAGACACAGAGGCATGCGTTTAAGAGAGACACACACACATGCGAGAGACAGACATACACACACACGCGCAGGCCCGCGAGAAAGAGACACACACACACAGGCGCACACGTGAATTGTTGCAATGTTACTTTTCTTGGTTGTTTATTAAATTACAGATTTTTCAAATGTTCATTTTTTTTCCCTGTGCTTAAAACTCATTAAAAAAGGTGTTTTTAGCAAGCGGGTTGTAAGGCTATAGCGCAAACTCTTCCAGTGTTAGTTTTCTCTGTTGTTCAAGGTTTTCTTAGTGTTATTTAATGTTTTTACATTTAGTTTACTATTAGGCTGTGCATTCAATGGTGTAATTAACTATATTTGTGCTTAAAAACTTAAAAAAATATATATTTACATACAGTTCATACGGTCTGGAATGGATTAATTGTATTTACATACAATCCTATAGGGGAAATTACATCGGTTCACGACCAAATTGGGTCACAACCAGATTTTTGGAACGAATTATGGTCGTGAGCCGAAGTTCCACTGTATTACTGTCAGACAAAATTACAGGCATTTTACAGAAATCCAAACCAGTATTACTGAGAGGCACACAATACAGTGACGCATATTACAGCCACATACAAGGCTTAATGTCTAGTAAAATTATAAAATACCAATCCATTTCAAACTTGTTTTTGATGCAGTGTTGAAACGTTACTTGGACGCAGGGAAAAATCCATCCCAGACCACATACTAACACATTGAGCCTGTTTAGAGTTGCCAAATCCAAGTAGCCTCAGAAAAACTCCCCACATACTGTGTCTAGTGGTGGGATTTGAAGCAAGCAGTGCGCACCACTCTCCCACCTGATACAAGTCAAGTCAAGTCACATTGGGAAGCATGCACTGGAACAGTGCGTTGCCGCACCCACCACATGATGAAATAGCTCAGGATTCTGGTTGGCAACCCCCCCAGACAGATACACGGTCCAGTCCCACCCTCCAGAAATGACTGTCTGACCCCTTGGCCTGGTCCAGCCCTGCAGCTGCATATTATAAATTATATATATATATATATTAATTTACAGTACACCCCTGAAATTAGGCTATTTTGTTCTCTTATTAATAATGAAATAAAGTAACTGAAGCCATTACTGATTCTTTAAACATTTTTTCACATACTTCAAGAAGGATACTTTTTGTCTTATTTTACATGCAGTATTTTTATTATATTTTGAATAAGAGAAAACACAATTTTTCTGTCCCAAAATATAACCTCAGTTTGTAAAGTTGTATATGCCTTCTCTTCCTCATTATAATGAAAATTGAGATAAGAGGCTACTTGGCAGAGCATAACTTATAATATGTAAAAGTTATAATGCTAAGATCAGCACTTGACCTTACATTGTATCGATGCAATATTTGCAAGATAAAGTGGTTTAGATCATTTCAATGTACAAAAATAGTGTGCTTTTAGCTTATATAAGGTCATTAGCTCTTAAACGGGAGCCTAGAGCGTTTTGCTTTGAGAATATCATTAAACGAAGGAGTATGTTTTTTTCTACTGTTGTTTTCCCACATGTTCAAGTGCTAAAACGGGGACTGAATTTTAAAAATCCACTGTGAACTGTATTTCAAACATATTCCTAGTGTTTACGTTCTATTCATAAATAAAGCAGTTAATGCATAGTAAGTACTGACTGTTTAGCTAAGATCAATTGATTTTAAGGAAAAATGTAACCAACAGTTCTTTCTAAGCGAAGCTAAATTAATCAACTTACCGGTTTCCTAAGAGCCTTACTATATAATTATTAATTATAAAAAAAATTAAATGTGCTGGCTTTTCACACATCAAAATATTTAAAATTAAATATTTTTAACCTCAAAACTTTAAAAGAGAAGGTTTTTGGTTATTTTCAAATCATTATCTTGCTAATTTTATTTTTGATGGATGATACTTTATACTAAAGGCAATGAATGGATGTGTCATCTTGGACATTTTCGTAAATGAAAATTACCATATATACTCACATATAAGTTGGGTCTTGAAACCCAAAAAATTGATCATAAAATCAGACCACGACTTGTACGGCCATTCAGAAATGCGACACTTAATCTTCTTGCCTCCTCCAATCTCACATCAGTTACTCAGATGCATCGAATTTTGTTGCAGCAGCGCAGTTACCAGTTTCTTTCGCTACTTCAACCAGCTTCATATTTTCTTCTGATCGAACGCTCAATCTAAGATAAGGGGTGCTCTTACGATAAAGGTATATGAGGCTATGAGATACAAAAAACCAACAAAAATCAGTGCAAACATTGCTTTGGAATACACATTTCATAGAAAAAAAAGGCAGTGTGCTCCGTGGTAACTCTCTCAGGTGGGCGTTAGCATATCATAATCTCTTTGATCAATAGCGTGAATTTTCCGCATTCGACTTATATGACCGACATTATAAAATACCAGAAATTATCCGGTAAAATCAAGTCCCAACTTATCTGCGGGAGAACTTATTCGCAAATATATACAGTAGTTCTAAAAAGTACAGTTTGCTCCCTGCTGATCCCACTTTGTTGGTTCATTGCTGTTTCTACCAAATAAACTTAGCACTAAAACATGTGGACTCTTCACTTCTTCCTATTTGCATCAACCTCATATGCAGGCTCATGTTACAAAAAGGTCACATATAAGTCAGTATAAAAAGACATGGATACACTGAGACATTTCTGGCTTCCTTCTGCAAGCATGTTTTGTATTTAAATGTATTTGCATAGAAAATACCTTTTTCCCAATGCCCCATGATGCTTTGGAAACCACTCAAGCTCTGTCAGGTTGCATGGGGATTGTGAATGAACAGCTTTTTCCAAGTACAGCTACAAATTCTCATTTGGATTTATATCTGGACTCTGACTTGGTCATTCCAGAACATTAGCATTGTTGTTTCTAAGCCATTCTTGTGTAGCTTTGACTTTATACTTGGGTTTGTTTTCTTGCTGGAAAACATATCTTTTACTAAGGTGTTGGTTTTTTGCATACTCTATTAGGTTTTCCTACATGATTTCCCTCTATTTTGCTGCATTCAGTTTTACTCAGCACCCAGAAAAGTCTTCCAGCGCCTCCTGCAGAGAAGCATCCACACAGAATGATGCTGGCAACACCCTGCTTCATAATGATAGAGGTGTGTTTTTGATAGTGTGAAGTGTTATCTTTGCTTACACCAAACATAGAGTTTAGTCTGATGGCTACAAAGGTCATTTTTGGTCTCATCAGGGCATAGAATGATCTTTCAGCTGACGTCTGAGTCTCCCATTTGCCTTTTGCTATATATAGCTATGCATCACAAGGTGTCATGCGAGTTTTTTTAATGGTGGCTTTCGCTTTGCCAGGTCAGGTCAGGTCAGGCTGGGGAGCATGCACTGGTACAGTGCCTTGCCGCACTCACCACACAATGAAACAACTCAGGATCCTAGTTGGCAACCCACGGGGCAGAAAAGCGGTCCAATCCCACCCTCTGAAAATGACCATCTGTCTGGTGTTATGTGGGCATCCCTTTGGTCTAGTCCAGCCGCTCGGGTCCTCAGCAATGAGGATCTTGCAAACCAGATCACCATTGGGGAATATCGCCACATGGCCGTAGTGCTGTAACTCACAATGCAGGTAACGTGCCACATTCAGGACTCTGTGAGCAACCACTCATTCGACACAAAGTCAAACCAATGGTACCAAAGGATTCTCCGAAGAACCACAGTACCAAAGTAATCCGGTCTTCATCTCAGGTCACTGGATAGCATCCATGTCTTGCAACCATATAGCAAGACAGTTAGCACCAGAACTCCTTTCTTTCATCTTTCTCTTTGCCACTCTCCCATAAAGCCACAGCTGTTAAAGCACTCAGGCAGTAGTTGTTGTGTGCACAGTCTGTCAAATATCATCCACTTTAGCTTGTAATTCTTTTAGAGTAATCTTAGGTCTTGTGGTGGCCTCCCTCACTAGTCTTCTTTTTTTGCCCAGTCTCTCAGTTTTTGATGCTGTGCTGTAAGCATATTTACAACTGTGCAGTACTCCTTCTGTTTCATGCAGATTAAGTGAATTGTAAATCCTAAATTGGAGAGCTGATATATCTCTCTCCTCAGTTCCCACCAAGACTTTTCAGAATATTAGACAGTCCCATATATTCTGAAATGGTCACCTTTTTTTGATGTCTTTGGGGTTGTTGGAGAAAGAGGTGCTCCCTGGTACCCAGTCTCACCCTTCTCTGGTACAGCTGAAATCTGTGCACTTTCAGTGATCTCTCTGAGATGCTGCTGCTTTTGACTTTTTGCTGAGAGAAGATCCAAGGCATCCAGAGCTTATAAATCCTTTTCAGTGTTTTTCCCTGTCCTCTTATTAAGAGTAGATGGAGTGATCTGTGACGCATCATTTATAATAATTGCAATATTTTTATAATTTACAGTCACTGCTTAACTCAAAGACTTAAAAGACTTCATTTTGCTTGAAGGTGTGTTTGTGTGCTGTTTGAAGCAGTTCTTTGCAGCAGATAACCTTATTATTTCTTCTTTTTTCCGAATCTTTTACAGTAAAAATATTTGCTACATGTGGTACTAATTTTTAATATTGTACTTTGCCTAGCATATATCTTTGTTTTCCATTGTACTGCAGTTTCCTTTTATCTTATGTATCATTAATTATGCCTTCAATTGAACGCATCCTTAAACTAAACAGTCAATGGCAACAATGTACCAGTCAATCTAGAAGAAGCTAATATTGTATAAATTGCCTCGAACTGCATTTGTAATGCCTTAAAGCACTTATATCACTTGCACTGTACCTTGCAGCATATCTACGCCTACACTAATCCTAATGCACAGCTAAGTAATGGGGAAAATGCACAGCGTTTGAATACATAATGATTTAACGTCTAAGCCAAAGGCGTTTGTCTTAATTTACCTAAAAACTGTCAATCATAAAAAATGCGGCTTTTTCCTGAAAATTATTCTGATGCTCATTAAATAAAGTCACTCTTTATTCCATTAGTTTTAGTATTAGTATCTGTGGACCTCCAGAGACTTATTCTCTACAGAGTCTATTTAAAGTAGACTGTTGTTCCCCTCCTCTTTCTCTGTTGACTTTATTACAGCTTGCATTATTCTATGTTTTAAGCATTATTGCATCACTCCTTTTTTGATTAATATCATTAAAGGGAACAAAACTTGTACATGTATGCATATATACATTACTCTCTCACTCTCTATAAATATATATAGCTATCATTAACAGTAATAGTTAAAATTAATATCCACCTTAATGAAAGGATAAGTGTCTGTATGTCTGTGTATCTCTGCTTCCAACTGGTTTCTGTCCCTGTCATTCAAATAGATAGTGCATCACATTTGTAGTAATAAAACGCTTTGTATTTGTCATTCCAACACATGGCTCATCACAAACATTTGTAGTAATGCATTTTCTTTTTGATTAGTGATGAGCCATGTGTTGGAATAACAATTGCAATGTATTTCATTACTGCATGTATTCTAAAATACATGGCAAATGTTAATGCTGAGTTCTATGTTGATTGCTTAGATTTCAACACATCTTAGACTGGTATAACAGCTACATATATATTTATTTATAGTTAAGAGGTAATTGGGCAGGCAGACATCTTGGGGTACCACCCTGTAAACCCTGTTTAATATTAACTCAAAAGACAGCTGATAATGGCTCAAAAGAAGCTAGTAGCAGCACTCTCATCTGCTGCAGTAAGTATAGCACGTGATGCCATCTTTTGATAATGGGCCGGCTTTATAAGGTGGAGAATGGAAGGGGTGGAGTTTTTCTTGGGTGTTGGGGGTGGAGTTAGTCAACCCTCCCTTAGACAAGGAAGAAGAAGGAGAGGATAAGGTTAGCATCAGAGCCCACTCTCATTCCAGAGTGGTGTTGCTTACCTCATCAGATCCAGGAAGGTGGTCACAAAGACACATGTGTGACTATGCTGTATATATGTGTATATATAGCATATAAATAAACTGAAACATAATACACAACTAAACTGAAAATTTTACCGACAGAATGATTAAAAATAGACATTATAGCTTTTAAACAAATTTTTCCATTTGAGCAATCTGTTTATTTTTATGCTTGAAAAAATCAGTAGCTGTTTTGGGCCCATTGTGCTCACTTCAGATCATGTCATCACTTCTTAAATAAATAATACCATTGTGGCAGGAAGTTGAAAAGCCTTGACCTTTTGCTTTCATGCCAGCTGATACAGATTTTTTTTAAATATGCCTTTACTTTTCTATATTAAAGGTATGCTTTTACTGTCATATTGCTATTTGTTCTCTTTGATGCATGCTCTATGTTTTACATCTGAAATTTATATACATATTGTATGTGTTTAGTTTTAATTTGAGTAGTTACATATTTTAATGTAATTATTCTTGATTGTCATTTCTGTGTTGAGTAATTTGTGTCTGCCTTGTCATTCTACCAGGTAGGCCTACTGTTCTGACTCAGGTGCAAAAATGCTTTTTTTGTACTATATTAATGATAGCAAATCAAACTAAAATACGGTATTGTACTTCACCCTAAAGTCTTAAGCTGTGGCTTTTACCATTAAGAGAAACCATTAAGAGACCATTAAGACTATTAAGAGAAATCATACCATCTAATTCAAGTACATTTTTAAATCAAAATGTATGTTCTGTGTCTACAGGGAGCAGTATGATCATTTGTCTCACCTAGAAGAGACTTGTGCCCACGAGGAAACAGACCAGTGCCACTGCTGCCAACATCTGCAAGGTAGATTACAAATAAAACATTCATAAAATAGCATAAAGGTTTAAAGAAAATAGGCTTAAAGCACTGCTGGGACAGGCTTTGGTTGCCATCATCCTACACTGGATTATGTGGATCAGAAAACGGATTAATGGATGAACTTGGATCTAGATTCTGTTTTTTAGTCAGAAGATATTGACTTAAAGAATGTTGTCCAATAAAACCATTTTACCCTACACTGGCTATTATATTAAACATTATTACCATTTCTCCATTTGACAACTATGTGCTAAAATACCATGTTTTCAGTGTTTAGCAAAACCACTTATTTTCAAAATCTGGCATTTATTGTTCTACATTGGAACATTAGAACAATATAGATGAAAACAGTGCATTCAGCCCAATAAAGCTCATTAGTCCTATCCACTTAACTCTTCTAAAATAACAAGTCGAGTTTTTGAAAGTCCCTAAAGAATTTCTGTCTGCTACACTACTTGGTCGCTTATTCCAAGTGGCTATGGTTCTCTGTGTAAAGAATAACTTCCTAATGTTTGTGCGAAATTTACACTTTCCAACTGTGTCCCTGTGTTCTTGATGAACAGTCTCAACCCACTGTACTAATTCCCTTCATAATTTTAAACATTTCAATCATGTTATCTCTTAATCTTCTTTTGCTTAAACTGTACAGGATCAGCTCTTTTAATTTTTCTTCATAATTCATCCCCTGTAGCCCTGGAAGCAGCCTAGTTGCTCCTCTCTTGACCTTTTCTAGCGCTGCAATGTCCTTTTTGTAGCCTGGAGACCAAAACTGCACACAGTACTCAAGATGAGGCCTCACCAGGGCATTATAAAGGTTGAGCATAACCTCCTTGGACTTTTACTCTATATAACATAATATTCTGTTAGCCTTCTTAATTACATTCCTGCTCAATCCCTGTAAACCAGTCCCTTTGGCTTGAGTGTTCAAGATTTATATATATATATATAGCCAACCATTTTCCAACCCACTGAATCCAAACAAGGGGTCACGGGGGTCTGCTGGAGCCAATCCCAGCCAACACAAGGCACAAGGTAGGAACTAATCCTGGGCAGGATGCCAACCCACCGCAGGACACACACACCAAGCACACACTAGGGCCAATTTAGAATCGCCAATCCACCTAACCGGCATGTCTTTGGACTGTGGGAGGAAACCGGAGCACCTGGAGGAAACCCACGCAGACACGGGGAGAACATGCAAACTCCATATTTGAGAACCTGGGTCACCTAACTGCGAGGCAGCAGCGCTACCACTGCACCACCATGACGCCCTCATATATACAGTATATATATATATATATATATATATATATGTACATCTCACAGATGCTTCACTGGATTGAGATCTGGGGAATCTGGATGCCAAGTCAACACCTTGAACTCTTTATCATGTTGTATAATTCTGAAACAATTATCGCAGTGTGGCAGGGCTCATTATCCTATTGAATGAGGCCACTGCCATTAGGGAATACCATTGCCATGAAGGGGTGTATGCAGTCTGCAACAATCTTTAGGTATGTGGTACATGTCAAAGTAACATACACATGAACACCAGGACCCAAGGTTTCCCCAGCAGAACATTGCCCAGAGCATCTCATTGACTCCATCTTGCCATAGTGCATTCTGCTGCTATTCTCCATATATGAATCCTGAACAGAAGGGAGCTATGTGACTTTATTATTCTGATCCTTTTTCACTCCTTTCTGCAGTGCTTGTGGTTATTAACTGATCAGATGCTGTTCCTAGATGTTATGCAGCCAGTAAGGATAGATTCCAATGGGAACCTTTAGATGTTGGCAAGAACAGATGGAATCATTCAGGGAAAAAGGCACAAAACTAGGACTTTGTATAAAAAAGATCAACTTTATTAGGGGAAGTATGTGACTGGATATATGTTAGGGCTAATATTAGCAGTTGTTTTTATTTAAATTAATCACCAGCTGTAAGAATGAATCAGAGGTGTTGTATAACCAAGGTAGCCACGATAGTGACATTAAAACACAGAGACACAATTCTTAGACTATATCCACACTACTCTGGCCTCTGTATAAACACCACCCATTATTATATACTGTATGCTGGCAGCTGTGCACTCCGAGGCTTTGTCCACACACTACATTTTTTGTCTAAAAACACAGAAATTAGTCTCCACCTTTGCTCTACAATCCCTCAGTGTTTTTGACCTCTGAAAACTGTGATGTCTGAAAATGCGCTTCAGAGCCATATCCTTCTGAAAATGCTGGCTCTAGGTTGTGGTGTGGACGGGTGAAAAGGTATAGTTTTAAAAACGCTAACTCTCATTTGTTCAAATTTGTTACATAACTCTTCCTTGATAGGATACTGCTCAATACAATATCTTATTCCTTGATTGATCACTTTTCACAGAAGAAAACCATCTTCCAACCCAGCAGACACAGAGGAGTGGTTGTTGTGTTGCATACCTGTACGCATCTAAATTTTGTTTTGTACAATTTGAGGAGGAATGTCAGGACAAGGCACAGAACATCGAAACCACCGCTGCCTGGCTAAACAAATAGCGTCACCACAACGGCCTTTAGGTGGTTTAGCAGAACTGGTCCATCACAGATACACAACAACAGCTTCAATGAGACCGAATGGGCACCTTTTTAGGGAAATGTTAAAAGTACTCCGAAAGCTAGAATGCAGTCACTCCTCAGCTGAAAAGGATCCCCAAAAAACAAAATAAACTAAGATCTTTTACATTTCTGAAGAGTACTATATCCATTACCTCATAACTACAAGCCAAGCATAATCAGTCAAGCCTTGATGTGGCAACATGCACAGCTCCTCATAATGATATTACTGACACCCAACACAATGAACATAAAATATAGTTGAAAACAGAAAATAATCATAACCCTCAAAATAAAAAACAGTATATAATGATGTAAGTAGAATGAATACACACTCCGCAGCTCCAAAAACCCTAAGATCTTTTCAATTCAAATGGCTTTACCATTAGCTTCTCTGTAAACTAACTTCTAAAAGTCCATTCCCTGCATTAGTGTATACATAGGTCTGGAAGTGATACACCAGTTAAAAAGACTTTTTTTTAGTACTTTCCATTTTCTTCTTTAAAATATTGCTTCCAATGTATAAATAAAAAATAGAACCAGACTTATGTGTACAGAGTATGTGTACATGGAGGTGATATGAAAGCAGCACCCAGAAACATATCTCAGATTAACACTTCTAATATGCCATCTATTCTAAAAGTAGATGGCTTCCAGTTTTTAGCTCTTCTACTTGAAAACAAGCTGTTAGCAGTCTTGCGTAAATGAATGTGTTGAGAGGTGAGTACCAGATGGTTTTGTTTTCTTTACTTCACTGGTGATTTTCTAGTTTATCTGTGAATATGAGATGAGCTGGAAATATGAGCATGTGCATGGAGGCAGGACACTATGTTTCCTTAACAAAAACAATAAAACGCTGGGGTTTGGGGGAAAATTGAAGAGAGGAGTGCTTATTGGAAAAACATGCTGCTCCAAAATGCATTTCATTTGAGGTCATCACCAGAGTGAGCTTTGAATGCTTTGTAGTAAGCATTTATAAAATATCATTTGGAATTGCACATATTATAATGTAGAATATTCTGATGGGGTCTGCTTAAGTTAGAAGTTTGGTGAGCATGAAGACATTTTGATGTCTTTTTTATTTTATTTTATATATTTTCATGGACATCATTTTAGACATTCACTATGGGTATTCTTTGCAGTGCTAATAACTTGATTCAAGCAAAAATAATTCAGTGCCTCAACTGATGCGTTAAAGAGAGTATTGAAAGGAGAAGGAAGGAATTGGTATGCTCACAGCATGCAGACAAGTCACCCCACAGGGTCTTGACTATGTTTGGATGATAACACAGAAATTAAAAAACTTTTTTTGGCAATACCCTGTTTTGTGTAGTATATTATGCAGCTTAGACTCATAATGTTAACTGATAGTTAAGAAGCAATAAATAATATAAGAAATGATATGCCCTTAGACTTTCTATTCCTTGCTTATGTAATCTTAATTATTTCATTTTATCAGAATGTGCTATAGCATAGTCAAAAATTAGATCTTTCTATTACAAACGGATTTTCTAATCCACTAAAAATCAGGCAATAACTTCACGTCCATCTTTGCTAACCTAATCTCAAGTAATGATGGTTCACATTAAATGCATGGCACTAGTCACTGTCTTTGAAATAGCTATGTACATTTTAATTAGACACTGACCTTATGCAATAGTTTTGTTGTATTTCCTCATTAAATAATGGATTATGCAGACTAAGCCTTTAACCACAACATAACAGAGTATTAAAGTGCACAGCAACTGGACTCGGAGAATGACAGGAGGTTTAATAACATTTATTAACAGCAAGGTAAGAGTAATATTTAGGCTTCAATTAGCATAAAAATGAAGGTTAATTATTATTTCACTGAGTGGAAGCAATTGTGTTTAATATATACTCAAGTTCCAAGTTAATTAATATTTTCAAAAGAATTTTTACATTGCACAAAAATGGAATGAAAAAATACAGTATCACTGCATATAAATTGAATTTAAAATCAGTTCATATTCTGTATTCAAGGTATAGTCAAATCAGTCATCAGTCTAAGTGAACTATGGTAAGAAAATGTATATATATTTTCATGCATGTGCATTAGATGGTCACCCTCTAAGTTCCCCCCAGACATTTGACACCATCCTGGACCAGGGGGAGCTGGCGCAACTGTCTTGTTTCCTTCTTTTTCCTCCACCGTGAGGGCAACTGACTCCGCCCCTTCTGGTCCATGGGCCATAAAAGCACAACCGCCCGGAAGGAGAAATCACTCCTTGCCTAAGTGGCTCAATTAAAGGAGCTTTACTTTCAAATAGCGGCTGAAAAAGCCATTAACAAAGATTAAGCCACATTGTTGCAGTTGCAGCACTTTCTGTTTCTTTTGAGCACCATCATGTGTTATTCTTGTTTAAATAACTTTGAATGGAGAGAGCCATGTTGGTGCCCAAAAACTTACCTACGTACCAGCCTGTCATTCCCTCAGATGACCACAATATTTGTATTTCAGATGTGGGAGGATAGTTATATTTGGTATACCTGTCTGGTGCACCACCTTTAGCCTTTAGAACTACATAAGCATTGATTCTGCAAGATGCTGGATTTATTGTTCAGTAATGTTGTACCATGGAGAATTGATTACGTTGTCCAGTTGCTGCAAATTGAATGGTCACACAGTCTTGCTATCAATATCCCTTTCCATCTCATTCCAAAGATGTGTTTAGATCTGTGCAGGCCAATGAATCAACCACTTGCTATTATGTTTCTGGAACCTTCTGATGATGATACATGCCTTATAACATGGTGCATTATTTTTCAAAACTGTCCATTCATTTGTGGATAAACAGTAGCCATGAAGACAGGAACTTCAGCGAGTATCTGAGGTCCTATTATGTACCAAGAAACATTCCCTACACTATCACATTGCCACAAGTGGGCTATATCATTGAAAACATACAGTATGCCTCCATAGAAAAATGTTGCCTGTGCCAAATTTTGATCCCACCATTGGTGTGATACAAAAGTAACCTTGATTCATCTGATCAAACAACTTTTTGCAACTTTTCAGCCGCCCAGTTTCAATTGCTGTTTTACACTTGGAGATGCACTTTCTTGCTTTTTATCAGCAGCATTGGTAGCCAACATGATCTTCATCAATGTCCAAAAAATGGTGCATTCTGAGATGAATTTGGATGTTACTTGCCTGGTTGTGGCGCATTTGTTTGCTTGTACAATTCCTTCCTTTTCTCCAAAAGGTGTTTAGTACCACAGGATCACCTATCACTGGTAGTTTTTTGCTTTTCACATTGTTTCTTGGTAAGCCCTTGAAATGGTTTTGTGTGAACAGCCACCAAAGACAGTCATTTAGGAGATGCTAGAACTGACATGCCTAGGTCCAACCATCATATTCACTTCAAAGTTACCAAAGTCACTAATTTTGTCATTTTCACCTCTCTATTAAACATCTGATTCTAGAAATGCTGGGCTGTCTGATTATGTACTGCTATCACATGGACTTTTTTGTTTTAGAATGTATCCTTTTTGTTGGGGTGGGGATGGGGGCAGGGATTGAAGTGGGCTAGAACGCGCACTGCTCAGTTTTTAGCAGTTGCATACTGGCAGTAATTTTGAGCGTACCAGCTTGCATTATGCCAATCCAAAAAGCTATCCCCTCTCTTTGATTGCATTTTTGGATTGCATAATTGCATATATAAGTATATTGTATTGTATATTTATATATACCGTATATCTTCTAGTAGTGGCCGGCTTCTTATTGACGCCCGTTTCCAATAAACGCCGGGTTTGATGAGATGTCGCGACAAATAGACGCCGGTCTCTAGTAGTAGCCGGTCTCCTTTAAGCGCCGGTCTGTAGTAAATGCAAATCTCCAATGACCCACCGCCTTTTTCGTACGCTAATCCTCTTTTCGTACCACCTGGGCTACCGCCCTCCTGCAGTGAATCATACGGTAAGTACCTTTTCGTGTCAAAAATGTTTTGTCGTCGGATGCTATCGAGGAAGCGAGAAAGTCAAAAAGAAATTTCTTTGTGTACATTTTGCCCTTTCATCTCCACGTCAATCATAACCCCACAGGGAGGGCAGAGGTGGCGGGAAGAACATGAAAATGCCATCTTCGACACGTTAATCCTGATAAAACTGATTACTGCTGAAAACAAGCAATGGGAGTACCTGTATTGCCATCACAAGAAGAGGAAGATTAAGAAGAACTCGCAAATAACGAAGCAATCATTACCTATTCAGACGACGAGTAGATGGTAAGTACTGTACTTTATTGTATCCTATCCAGTCTCATGTCGTAATGTATACGTATATGCGTGAGTTTGGAGCTTATTGCATTTCCTTATGTTCCGCAGGGGACTTGTCGGGCTGATGAGCGCTTTCATGCGAAATTTGGACTGGTGCAGGCCAGTGCTGGTGGCATCATTGGCAAGAAAGTTGACGTCTACCGTACCTGTTTTTCATGCTTACGGTAGTACCGTACTGTATACTGCTTTAATAAGACCGTACTGCTGTACTGATAATTTCATTAAATCCTGAAATGTTCATCCGGTGTTGTTGCCTACATTTTGTGACCGTAAATACGGTACCATACTGTAATTTACTGCCAAATGAACCCCGTTTACCCATCACCATTCTGTCTGCGAGGCGAATAATAGCCGGTCTCCAACAACTGCCAGTCTCTTTTAAGCGCCGGGCCGTCCGAATAATTTTTTAAATAAACTCCAGGGCTACTACTGGAAGATATACGGTATAAAAGCCAAATACCACTGACTCATTCATCACAAAATCAACCATGAGGACTTAGGACTTGAAATTTGGAATGTAGGTTACCCTTGGCTCATAGGTGCTCTTTAAAAAATTTTTATTAAAGCGCGAAATTTCTTATAGTTTTTTTAGACCTATTTGTATGTCTGTCCGCTTTTCATGAGAGAACTACTTAACGGATTTAAGTTGGGTTTTTTTCTATAATTTGCTTGATTTTGTGACTTCTCTCATTGTGCTAAGAATCATAGTTCGCTTGCAGGAGCGATATATTCACGCTAATCTGAGACAGAGGCTGAAGGCCGAGGGGAGGGGGAAGAGTGACATCTGGAGTAGAGAGCTGGGCAGGGCCCTCGTCACTGTCCTGTTTCACTAATACACGGGCGAAGCCGCGGGGGATGGCTAGTATTTTATATATTAAATAGCAAAATACCCGCGCTTCGCAGCGGAGAAGTAGTGTGTTAAAGAAGCAATGAAAAAGAAAAGGAAACATTTTGAAAATAACGTAACTTGATTGTCAATGTAATTGTTTTGTCACTGTTGTGAGTGATGAGTGTTGTTGTCATATATATATATATATATTTACACACACACACATAAACATATATATATATATACATATCTATACATATACACATATATATATACATATATATATCTACATATATACACATACATATACACACACACATAAATACATACACACATACACACACATATATACACACAAATACATATATATATATACATACACACACACATATATAAACATATATATACATATACATACATATCTACATATATACACACACAGCTATTTCGTATCAGTGCAATACGCTGCTTGTTAAAACGGATAACTCCCGCTCTTACGTGCAAGTCTGCGTGGATATTATGAACTATCGTATTTGTTCAAGTTCTATTTAAATTTTAAATAGAAGGAATTTTTATTTAGTCGACAGAAATATCTTTGGTAGGAATGGTAAAAACAGACAGGAATATTATTCCTGAATAAATCAACTCAAACCTTAAACAACTTATAATATTTTGCTCTCCATAAAAATATATCCTGTCTAAATTATACAAGTTAGAAATAAAGTAAACGTTAAAAGAACAAACATTCACATTTCTTTACTCTTATGTAATTTTATATAAAAATAAACTTAGATTTTAAATATCCCAAAAGATTTTGCTCTCCATAAAAATATATCCTGTCAAAATTATACAAATTCAAATATGAACATGCTGCATAACAAAACCTGGAAATATAAATAAAATGTGTTCCTTTCAGCAATAACAAATCAAATCATTCAGTTGTCTTTGCTCATATGTCATTTTAGAGCTGGACGCCTGGCATCTTTTTGGCACAGGTTCGTTTCTGTTTGGTGTGAGGTTCTGTGTTGTGGAGATTCTCAGGATGGATTGCAGGTGCTCATCAGTGAGGCGACTCCTGTGTGCTGTTTTGTTAGTCTTTATCACTGAGAAGAGCTTCTCACACAGATATGTGCTACCAAACATGCACAAGGTTCGAGCCGCATGTAGACGGACTTTTTGTTCTTCAAAGTCACCAAAGCGCCGTGCAAACTCAGTGCGCTCAGTTTATCAGCAAAGTGCGATTTGGGAACACCGTAGTGACGACTTGGTTTAACATTACTTGGTAATAGGGAAAGTGGGGCAAGTGGTTGTGTCTCCCATAAAAGCAGCTCAATTGAAATCACTTTGTGATTGTGCACGGTAAAACGTCCGCTGAAGTGTCAGATTCTTATTTAATTCTTCTGCTTTCTGTATCTTCTGCATTGCATTCAGGTCTTTCAGGTTACCCTGATGTTTTGTTTTATAGTGCCGTCTTAGATTAAATTCTGTAATTACAGCCACATTAGCTCCACAAATGAGACACACGGGTTCAGTAAACATATACTCAGCCTCCCATCGGTTTTAAAGGCTCTATTTTCAGAATCAACTTTTCTCTTCAGCATCGTGTGAGCTAGCTTCGCAATAACTTGCAGCATCTTAAGGTAGACTTGATTAACGCGGTAACTGTTCGGCAAGGCAGCTGAAGCGCTGCATTATGGGATCTGTAGTTTATTGTGTTACCAGCGCTTCATATACCAGGGCTTTAATAACAATAATACAGTATATAAAATGATCTCGGGCGGATATAATTACGCCGGGCGGATGTGGCCCTGCCCTTGAGTTTGACACATATGGACTAAATAGAACTTGAAAAGATATATTTTTCAAATGTGATCGCGCAATTCAGATAGAGTTGACGCAAGACTACAGCCTGCATGCCTCAATAAGTCATCCTCCCTTGCCCTTACTTTTTTACCGTTCATCTAATGAATACACTGAGTATGGCTTTACCAAAACAATCACTGATGGCGAATAAAGTATCCATTATTCGAGTATGTAGATCGGGTTATATATATATACATATATATATATATACCCGTATCGCAGCGAGAAGTAGTGTGTTAAAAAGCTAGAAAAGAAAAGGGAACATTTTAAAAATAACGTAACATGACTGTCAATATACAGTATTTGTTTTGTGAGTGTTACTGAGTGTTGCTGTCATCAAGGATTTGATTATCATTATTTCTTTCAATCAGGTTCGTATTTGTAGGATGTGTTGTGTTCAAGTTACATTCCGTGTTTGTCAATCGTTGTAAAGATGACAGGTTTCATTCATCGATTCGTTTCTTACTGCATCAATAAACAGCTCGTCTTCTTCTTTATCTGAGACCTGACACACTGCATGCACGGGTTTTTTTTACACTGTCTTCCTTTAGCGGGACATTGACTTTTTCCAACGTGTGCTTTGTTTCCGCAGTAGTTGGATTTATGAATATGCTTGTATGTATGAGACGCTTCATATTTTTGCTGCCTTTTCAATTGTGTAATTCAGTTTTGTTCAGCTCTTTGGAACTGTTGCTTTTATCTGTGCACTGCGTCAGTTCACGTGAGCCTCGGTGTACATGCATCGAAGGTTCCCAGCTGTGCTGGTGCCATGTCGTGCTATGTCCATGGCTGTATTTAATGTTACCTTAGTCCTGGCACTTAAAACTTTCTCTCGCAGTTTCGCTGAGTTTGTGTCAAACACCACCCTGACCATCTCATCTTCCTCTCCATAAGCACAGTCCTTAACCCGTGAATATTTAGTGGCAGTTTGCTATTGGATTGCCGCTGACGGACGGCCTTATATGGGCAGGCACTAAATTACAAACGCCAGCGGCAGCCTGTCTATGAACTTAATTTAAAGTGTAGGTTTACATCGTGCTTTGTTTCAGTAGCAGAACTCATGAATATGGTTGTATATGTCACTCGCTTCGCTTCTTATTGTTTAGCTGCCTTCTCAATTATATAATGCATGTTTTCTTCAGCGCTTTTGAGGTCTTCCTGGTTTTCTATGTACTGCGTGATTACGTAGGAGGCGTGATGATGTCACACGAAACTCCGCCCCCACGGCGTTGAAGCTCATCTCCATTACAGTAAATGGGGAAAAACTGCTTCCAGTTATGACCATTACGCGTAGAATTTCGATATAAAACCTGCCCAACTTTTGTAAGGAAGCTGTAAGGAATGAACCTGCCAAATTTCAGCCTTCCACCCACACGGGAAGTTGGAGAATTAGTGATGAGTCAGTGAGTGAGTGAGTGAGTGAGTGAGTGAGTGAGTGAGTGAGTGAGGGCTTTGCCTTTTATTAGTATAGATATAAACAGCATAAGTAAAAGTGCAGTGACTCTCAAAAGAGTTATTAACAGTTGGATGGATTAAATATGTTTGTTACATGTTGAAAAATAAAGATAAAATCTGAATTTCAGTTTTTCATCTGTTCTTTACTGTTATGCAGGAGACAATGCAGTCATGATACAGTAGAGGAGAAGGAAAGTGATTTTAAAAAAAAAATCATTAGAAGAAGGCAGGAGTATAAAAGGGAATATGAAGACTTTGAGAGGAATAATGTTAAGACTAAAAGGTTACTTGGCTTTTCTGTACAGAAAGAGTGTAAAAACCAAGTGTAATTGCTATGAATCATTACGTACTGAACTTTTACAGAAAATCTTAATGGATACTCCACTCAATACTCCACTTAAAAATGATATTTTTGTATGTTACCCCATATACTTTGTAGTAAGAAAAAATACTACAAAATAAAAATCTTATTCTCATATTTTTATGAAAAATGGAGATAATAAACTTTCTGACATAATGATTGTCTAGGGAGACCAACGCTGGACAATAGCAAACAATATAAAAATGTTCATACAAAACCTAGCATTACTTATGTCTCAGTCGTATGCTCAAAAAGTTCAAAACAAAGGCATTTTTGCTAAAATATTTATATATACACTAGCTGTGTAAGCCCATGCTGTAAAAAGCCCGGGGTCCTAGAAAGTATTGAAATCATCAGAAAAAAAAACCTGAAATGTAGAGTTGTCAGGTAATTGAAAGAAACTACTCTGGGCATCTCCCTCCTAGGAGAATTTGTTTTGCCAACGTGCTTGCATCGCTTATGCATTAGCGGCAGGAGGAAAAGTAAAAGGGATACTGTTTGGCCGATGTTTGTCTTTGTTCTGAGGTTTTGTTTTGCTGACATGCTGGCCTCGCTTGTGTTATTAGCAGCTAAGTGAATTTTTTCTATTTTCTCGGAGGTGTAGCCTTTACCAGGACTCCACCTCTCACTTCCGGGCCGGACAGACACACACACTTCCACGTGTAGATGTTTATATATAAGATACTTCAGGAAAATCAGAGCACTGCAAGTAGACAAAATATTTAAATGGGAACAAGCTTTTAAAAATGAAAACAAGATTCTTGACCTAAGAATGAGGGGAAAAATCTGGTCTGGGGAATGAATTTTAGAGATGAATTAGAACAAGAACACTAAGCATGTTTCAAAACAAAGCAAAAAACGTTGTGATCAGGAACACAAAAGATTATAAACCTGGAAGTGTCTCAACATCACAGGCATTGATTTAAAATATATTATAATTTTAAAAGAAAGATTTATTAGACTATAGGACTATAACCTAAAAGGTTACAATTTTGCTGCTTTTAACCCTCCATTCATTTTAGGAGCATGAAGCATCCATTTAAATAGTCCATGTCTATCTGTCTGCCCGTTTTTCTGTCCACATGAAACAACTCGTCCCTCAGTGGACTACTTTTGTTGAAATGCAGCATGCTTATTCTTCTTGGAAATTTGTTGGGACAGTAACATTTTCATTGAGAGGTCTCAAACAGATTGCTCTGTATGTAGCTTTAAAATTTCAAAATTCTCCATTGAAAAGCATTTCGCAAACCTACAGACTCATCTATATTAAAACAGAAAAACATTCAGTATGACTTAAACTACAAATTAGGTTACCGTTTCAGTTTTACCTTTACAGCGATTACACAGAACATGTATATTTTGCACATATCCATCTTTTTCACCCCGATAGCTGCTACTGCTGATCCCCAGGGTAGAAAGTTACTTGCTGTCACTGGATGTTTACATGAGCATCTGGTGGGGTTAGTCAGTCTGGACAGAGCAGTCGACCCCCTGTAGGGCTCACTCACTGACACATACACACCCAATCACAGAGTTTCTAATCAAGCAAATCTACATCCCTGTGGGATGAGAAAAAATTTTAATTAGTCAGTGAAAAACCCATGGAATGAACATATAAACTTTACACAGGCACACGTGCGTTCAGCTCCCTATGACCCTGAATTGGTGAAAATGGGTTGGAAAATGTATGGATGAATGGAGCTCATCTTTGAAATGTGGTCAAATAATGCACTGAATATTTTCAATAGTAAAGGGTGTGCCATACATCTGGATGATGTCCTTGTGAAATTTATTATGATGTTGTCTTTCACTAACTGTTTAACAGTTTAACTCCCTTATCATTTAGTTTGTAATTGGCCATTGTTGTCATGATAATTGAGATTGTGGTATCTGTAGACTTGTGAAGCAGACAAACGGCATTTTGGTAAGTAGATGTTTTAGGCTGTTAAAGGTTAGATGATCACTACCTCCTTTACTAGCAGGCTAAACAGTAACAGCCTTGCCTCCCTATGGGCTTGTTTAGGGCACTGTACCGCACTTTTCTTTTCTTTGAAATAGCAGAATTTTTTTTTTCCTCATTTACATTTGATCTTCTGCTATTTTCCTTTCACTTTTCCCTGTGCCGAATGTGGGCTGCAAATTCTAAAACACATTCTAAAACAATAAAATCATTTATTGCATTTTTATCCTCTCTGGGGTTCTTTTATGATATACTTACTTTGGATGCTCTTTAACATAAAACATATATTATTACTTTATTAATTTGATTGTGGAATCAAATGGAATCACATTTCATTGCAAAATAAATACAAAATATTTGTATTTAATTAAGAAGATTAACCAGGTGCTACCATATTTCAACCATGGGATTATACGCATGCTAATGTGATACAAAATAGCTTTTCTGTACACAGTAGTTTGCAAGATAAAATAGGAAGTATAAAATACCATATGTTATCAGCTTAATTTTGTTTTTAAGTTACTTAATAGGGCAAGGATTTATGCAGAATAACACCAAGCACATTTTTCACTGAGTACATATAAGCAGGGAAGACAATTATGCAGACATTTTGGTTCCAGTTACAAAGTGTAAATATTTGACCTACAGTATGCCTGTATGCAACTAAATTAATACAAATATCTTACAGCGCACAGATGGCACCAAGAAGTACATTGCTCAATTCCTAATCATTCTCACCATAAAAACTTTTCTAGGGGAAAGTTATTTGCAAGGTATTTTATCAGACACATGCATTCCTCAAACTTTAGTTGAAAGCCTTGAAGAAAAAAATATGCTGTACAAAATGACAGAAGTTACTGAGTCGAAAAAAATAGCAAATTCACTATTAGTTCCCTGTCAGTAACTTTTTCCAAAGGTGACACTTCTGTTACATGAACATTTTCATCTTACTTTGTTAGACACCAAGTAGTGTGTTGAACTCTTTAAGGATTCTTAAAATTTTAAACCTTAAAGTAGCAAAAATGTATATTGAGCCATCATTAGCATACAGATGTTTCTAACCATTGGCCATTCTTTATTTATTGAGCTTACAATGTCACCATTTTGGCATATTTATCAGGGACAGTTTTGAACCAATAAAAACCAAATGATGATCCATAACTTTAAAGTGACACTCTGTTAATGCTGATGGCCACTCATGGATGGTTTGCTTAGCTGAAATATTTATTAATATTTATTAACTCAGAAATGCTTTCCAGTCCAAAAATATGCTGTATCCTGTGTTCAAATATGACTAAAACAGTCAATAAAAGATATATAATTTATTAAATAAATTACACTATTGGGTATTAAAGTGTAAAATAGATACACAAATCACTACATTAATAGAATCTTAGAGTGTTTTAACATGAAGAAATATAACAATCAGTGTGATAACACTTTGCTCGCAAACTTTCAGACTTGTGACCAGACTTCAGACCTATAAATAGCATTCCATTGACTAAGCTGATGTCCTCTTGTTGTTTTTTGAGAGATAACATTACACATGGATGTTAAATGATGTAGAGGCAACATCCATTGCATTTTCTATTTGTGCCAGTTCCTCTTGATGAAGAGTAACTACTGTAGTAGACCTCTGATTGATAAACCTACTGTCGACTACCTCGCATTTAGAGTCCCAAATAGTCTTGTGAGTTGTCTGAGTTTGACTTAACTGGCCAAGCAGGAAATCAGTTCATATTCTTGGTGCCAAGACGGAAGGCTTGATGAGAGTCCCATCCATGAAATGAACCCTGTTTCAATGATGCTGTGACTTCTAATCACAAAAGAGAGGCAATGGAAAACAACACCCTGCAGTAGAAAGGAACACTGAATGAGGGGAGAGTGTATCTAAGCTCAAGTGGAATGATGCTCTCATGAGGAAAAGACATCTTCTGGGTCAGAAGCATGATTAATCACTCAAGCCAGCATAGTTTTCCCTTGGTATGACTGGCTAATATCATTGATTTTGCTTTCCCATGTAGTAAGATAACCAAGAAAAACAGTCAATCACTGGATAACTGTCTATCGTTTCAGAAAATGTGGTAGAGTTCTTAGATAGAGATAAATGTTTGAAGCATTTCTTCCACAAGTCACCATCTCTACAACAGTCTGATGAGCGTACTATAAGATATCAGAGCACATTTCAGGATGTATGAAGATACCCACTAAAAGGATACACCTGAAGTTCCCATAATGCCATTGGACCATTAATGCATGAACTCAACAGTTGCATTGTGGAATATGACCTGAATGTTTTGCTTCCTGTCCAGTTATGATCTTAAATAACATTAATTAGTGTTATAAAAAGCATCTGGACAACTTTCCAGAATCAGTACCTTTAACTTATGCATGCAATTAATTAATCCTATTTAAAAGCAGTTATTTTATGTTTCTAGCTCATTTCCTCTGAACTAGAAAATATAAAAATATAAAACATATTAAAAAGTATACAATTTTAGTGTTGACAATTTTTTTAATTGTATCCCTTTTTAAAATTAGCTATGATTTTTGCATTTGCTTATTTAATTGCAAACATCTTAGGTGGGTTTGTTTGTAATGGAAAAAACACCTACTCTGATAGCCACATTAGTCTGTCTATCTGTCTGAAACAACTAAGCTCCCAGCAGAGCAATTTTGTTGAAACTTGGCACACTTATTCTTCAAGAACATTTGCAAGACATTTCAATTTTTTTTTCCAATGTCTTGAATCATTCAGGGGCAACTGGGCAACAGTCTACTCGACGAAAAGACAACTCGGTGACAGACAACTCCGCGAAAACACAAGTGGGTGATAGACAACTCGGCAAAAGGACAACTCAGCAAAAGACAACTCTGTGATAAAGACAACTCGCCAACATCCTTTACTAGTTTGGTAATAGATAGATTTTTTTAATGAAATTTAAATGAGAACATAGGGCGCCGGAAACTCCACAAATTCACCTGCTTTATGAGAGTCCCAATACGTACGCAAGCCGTACTCGCAGGTCACCTTTTGTAATCTAAATATTGTTATCATACGATTACAATCAATACAATTTATATAAAGGATTAGCAATTTTGGTGGCAGAAGATAATGTAAGATGGAAGAAACTATCTGCAGAATAACGTTAATTATATAAATTTATTTTCAACATTTTAAATCACGTTGTCATTGAAATATAATTAAAAATCTCTTTGAACCTAATTATTACCTAACTGGTAAAGGATGTCACCGAGTTGTATTTCGACAAGTTGTTTCTTAGTCGAATTGTCTTTCACCGAGTTGCCCAGTTGCCACCAAACCGTCTTGAATACAGCACACTGTACACATTTTTGAAATTTCTAAATTTCCCAATGAGAAGAATTAGCAAATTTGTAAACACTTCTAACTTAAAGTAGAAAAACATTCTGTGAGACTTAAGAGTTTAACTTCGGATTTGTTACTTCAAATTATCTATTTTTTAATATCACTTTTTTTTAGCTCATTCAACACCCACTCCTGACAAAACAATAAAACACCTGCAGTCGTGAGTGCTAAAGCAAGTACACCTCCCTGCAAGACATGGGATGGGGCGGGGCCAGATTGTAGGTGGAGTCGGAGGGCCAAGTGTTACCATATAAGGGAAGTATGACATTAAATGTGTATATGTTTATTCAATTTGTTAATAATATTCTTAATTTTTTTCAATGCAGTAGTAAATTACTTATTGATTCCTTGCTGTACCAGAGTGCCTAGCACCTCCTCCACACATCGCAGGCACCTCTACAACTACACAGGGATTTTATATGTCCCTCAGTCGCAGTCAACAGTCCTGAATCTTAAAATGAAAGTGCCAAAATGACATTATGTTCATGTTCATGAAATTAAACAATAAAAGTAACTTAACTTATGCAGAAATATACGAAAGACAGCTTGGTGACTCTTTATGCTACAGTCACTAAACATGTACTTAGTATTTCTGTTGCAATGCTGCTGAATTATCTAAGCATTAAATTATTCAATATATCTCTGACAGTGTCATTTTTCATCAAAGAGCCACAATGGTTCATTATCTATCATGTTGGGATCCAGTCAACGACTGCAGTTTAAGACTTCAGCATACATTTTAATTCTCCATCATGTAGTTGTTTGAAATATTTTATATTTAAAAAAACATAAACTACAACTGGCTTCAGACCCTCCACATCCAATGACTGACACTAGCACATTAATTGTTTTACCACTTGAATTGGAATCTCATGTCAATGAAAGCAATTTCAGCCACATGATATTGTAAAATGGCATTATAAATATATATCAGTTATACTAATACATGTAATTACATTCTATTATCACTGTTATTTTTGAATATGACTCACTATTACAAAAATATGTAATAGTCAAAATTAGGATGAAAAGCTCTAAAAATTTAAAAAAGAAATGTGTCAACTTTAAAACCAGCTAACCAAGCCTACAACTGCTGCTGAATATTACGCCATACATACGTTTTCTTACTTGTTCTATATATTAGATAGATGGTGATTAAAACAAAGTAAAAGGTGCTTTCGTCTTAGTTATGGGCAAACATCTTTGCTTTGCCTTGTTGAATTTTCATACCTGTTTTTTTTATGTATGTCTAACGAGTTAATTTTGAACAGCTAACAACTAGTCTCCAAAATAATACTTATTAATGGACTAAAACACCATATGGCTGACAGTGTCAGATTAATGGGTGGCACTTTTTTATGAGTAGATTCAAAAATAATTCATTTGGATCACTTTCTCTCAAAATATATTTTAGGAAGTAAAAATTCTTTTTGTTGCAAAATGAAAGACCAGATCAATTCCCAAAATGCATGACTGTTAAATTATCAGTAAACTACATTAAAGAAACAGACATTGCTCTAAATTACCATCCAAAATCTTCTATTTGCACCCATGCCTGGAGAATTATTTAGTCTGTCAGAGTCCTAAAACATCCAAACAAGATATAATATATAGCATTCATGTATACATCCATTTTCTGAAATCAGTTAGGAATCGTGGTGAACCAGAGCATATTCCAGCAATTTAGGAGGTGCAAGGCAGAAGCAGTTAAGTCTGAACAAGAAGCCAGTGCACCACAGGACACATCCATAATACATTCATACTACTGCACCCCAGGCTAATACAGAGCTTGTGATTAACTTTAAAACTTTAAAAATCAGAATTTTGAGAGGTGAGAAAAATTAAAACACGAGAAAAAACAGAATGTTCAGACAATGCAATCTGTGACCTGTCTGGAATTCATAAGAATTATAATGAGATCAGACCATACAATGCATCAGAGCTCGTGAAAATATCAGTTTGAGACTTGGAGCCAGTGAAACTTCTGCTGTGCTCTACACCAGTTTTTGAAGTAGGCTGGTACACATTGGTATGGTGCACTGGCACTTACTCATTTTTAGCAGTTGTGTTTGCAGTGTATCGCCAATGTACAGGAACGCTCCATCGATTGAAAGTTATTGTATCATCCAGCTCAAAACTACAAGGGAAACCATCTACCCCTCTTTGAATCAATCAGTATCAACCAGAGAGTGCAAGCACTTAATTATATCCATTTCAGGCACTGTATATTCAAAATTTGGTAACTTGTTCTCTAAGTGAACAAGAACTCTGTAACATTTGTGCAAAATTTACTCATAATTCACTTTTATCTGCGCTCCAATGTTAAAGGAGATGACTTTAAGTAAAAGCTGGTCTTTATCATACTAATACCTTTAATATTTTAAACATTTGCATGATGCTTCCCAAAATCGGAGTTTGCTTAAAGTAAACATATTTATCTTCTTCAAACTCTCCTCATAGCTCATACCCTGTCCTGAAATAAGTGGATCTGCTCTTCCAACAATGTTCTGCTGCCCGCACCTTTAATGGTTTTGTTGTTATCATGCAGAAACCAAAGTTGCACACAAGCCTCAGTAAAGTGTTGTATGGCTTAACGGTAACCTCCCTTGACTTCTGCTTAGCCCATCAGGGTATGTAGCCTATCATCCTGCTAGCCTTCTTAATCACATCTGTACATTACCTGGATGTGACATTTGTGACTTCTAAATATACTAAAATTATTTACAGCAAATTGTATCTACAATTTATCTACTCATGTCTGAATTTTGTTCTGTACTGATAATACTTCCATTCCACCTAGGTTAGTGTAATTTGTAAATTTAACAAGCTTGTTGCTTACATTTTTAAAAATGACATTCATATAAATTAAAAGTAGCCGCGGACCCAGCATTGCTTCTTAAGGAATTCCACTTGTAGCATTAATTCACTCAGAATAATCATATGTGCCTTAACTCCTCTGCCTTCTGTGTTTGAACCAATTTTACCAATTCTACACTGTGTACCTTGGACTCCTGTTTTTCTGGTTTAATTATTATCCCCTCATGAAAAACCTTTATTAGAAACATTTCCTGAGAAATGGCAAGTAATATACCTGTAGTCTGCTCAAATGTTCTGTTGATCCAAAACAATATATTTATTGTATCCTATCTTGTATTACTTGATGTATTTATAAACTGAAACTTTACACCACAACTGAACTGTTTTGAGTTTGCAATTCTGAAACTCCAGCATATTTCCAAAGCATTAATATGTGTCTCTTATAATTTGGTGACAGCTATTTTAGACCTTCTAATTTCAGCATTTTTCAAGTACTATTAAACTATATATTGCAAGTTCAAACTGAATACAATTCTTTAAGTATTACTACTTTCCCTTCATCAAAATAGCTTTTATTTTTCCTAGGCTCATTGAATGTTCTTCATAATTAAATACACTTGATTGCGTGATGGAGTGATATTCTATGTAAAAGGAAGAGACTGGTAAAAATGAGAAATAATAATATCAAAATGAATTGCATTTTAAAAGCTGTAAAACACAGGAAGAGTGAAACATTTTCTAACGTCACTGGCAACAGAAAGGCGAACAGCTATAAGCTGATTATTGTGACACTGCAAGCAGGAGACAAGAAATGGAGGGGAGGGTTACAATAGTTTCAGTGTGCTCCAAAGAAAGCGAGGCAAACATCAAGGCTATCAGATGACTGAAGTTTATCTCCTTCACAAAAGTGAGTGGGAGAGGTGTGTAGCAGTTTTACAAGGCTTCATATCACAGATAACCTTGAGGCTCTGTACACATTCAACAGGACTGCTGATTAAGTCTCAACGGGAAGCTTCAAAATAAGGTTCATAATAGACAAAGCTGGCATAAGTGCACTTTGTGGGAATAAATTGAATTGAACTACATGTCGTTGCTATTCAGAAATAATACCTGAATTGCATGTAACCCAACGTAACATAACCATATCAGTTCAGCCTTCACTCTTCAGTCTTGCTTTATGTATGTTACAATACAGAAATCATTGTTCACTTAAATTGCATAATACATTCACATGGCTTTCACCTAGATGTATACTGTGTAAGTATATATATATATATATATATATATATATATATATATTGTCGTGGATGCCAGGGGCGATGACCCGGCCGAGATGCTTTGGAAGACCGGAAGAGGGCGTGCGCCCATCTGGGATCACGTGGGGGCTGCCTTCCTGGTTGCTTTGGGGGCCACGGGTACAGGGCATGGAAACCCCACCCTGTAGGGGCCCGTGGTCACCGCCAGGAGGCGCCCCAGTGCCTTGGGGACCTGTTGCCCCAGCACTTACGCTTCCAGTGTGGAGGCAGCCCAAAGAGAGGCATTTGTGGCCATGACTGTGTATTTGGGGGTTGTGCATTGTTTGGGTCTTAGTGACCATTGCTGGGGTCTGTGTGACCCATTTATGTACTGTAAATAGTGTAAATAAAACGTGTGGTGATTGAAAAACAACATGTCCACCTGTCTGTGTCCGGGTCAAGTTCACAATACAATATATATATATATATATTTATTTATATTATATATATATATATATATATATATATATATATATATATATATATATATATATATATATATATACACACATAGATCGATACAGTAAAGAAACAAGCAAAAACGCGACGGAAGAGGCAGGATTTCCAGTTGAAATGCAGAAGTGATGTCAGAGTTCCTCTTGACAATTCTCAAATGTGTAGTCGAAAAAGGAAAAGGTATAACCAAACAACACCAGCCCATGGTCTAAAAAGGAATACAGACAATATAAGTAATACAGAGGATGTCCCCTTATGCATGTCTGATAATATGTGTGTGTGCGCGTGTGCGCGTATGTGTGTTGTTTGTGTTTATTTATATACAGTATATATATATATATATATATATATATATATATATATATATATATATATATATATATTTATATATATATATATATATATGTATATCTCTGATCACAATCTGATATTTGGGAGGTCACCTACCAGATAACGCTTGTGATTGGTCAGCCAGTTGGCAGACATCTGCCACACTCTCTCAGTTATAAGAAGCAGATCATAGACATGATATATGGGAGGAGGAGGATGTTAAAAGCGTGCACTGATATAGTGCGTTGCTGCACCCGCCCAGATTAGGACCTAAATGCAGCCGTGCAACGGGTGACATCTCAGCACCACACTGGTTCAGATAGAATTGAACAGTATGAAATACATAGTACTTGTCAAATAATACAAAGAGTACATGACATGTGTTTCACCCTATTTGGGGTTCATCAGGTGTACACAGTTTTCCTTCCCCTTGCGATGTCCAAACCTTGGACATCAGTGCCCGACGCAAAACCTCAGATGTTGCGCCATATATACTGTAAAAAAATAATTTCATTGTAAACTTTTATATATCAATCAATCAATCAATCAATCAACATTTATTTATATAGCACATATTCATACAAAAAAAATGTAGCTCAAAGTGCTTTACAAAATGAATAGAGAAATAGAAGACACAATAAAAGATAAACATAAGTCAACATTAATTAACATAGAATAAGAGTAAGGTCCGATGGCCAGGGTGGACAGAAAAAACAAAAAAACTCCAAAGGCTGGAGAAAAAAATAAAATCTGTAGGGATTCCAGACCATTAGACTGCCCAGTCCCCTCTGGGCAATCTACCAACATAAATTAAACAGTCCTCTTTGTATTTAGCGTTTTCATGGAAGGACCTGATGATGATGGTCACGTAGACTTCTGGCTTTCAGTCCATCAATGTTGGTGCATCATGATGCTTTGAGTAGGTTGTGGTGACGCAGGCCGCCACCACAAAGAAACCGGAAAAAGAAACAGAAGAGAGAGTTGGGGTCAGTACGGATTTTAGAGCCACTGTGAATAGTTATTATGAAGAATTGAACATACAGAGTATCAGTATTAAGTTAAAGTGAAGTTATAAAAAGGCCATGTTAAAGTAATGTGTTTTCAGCAGTGTTTTAAAGTGCTCTACTGTATTTGCCTGGCGAATTCCTATTGGCAGGCTATTCCAGATTTTAGGTGCATAGCAGCAGAAGGCCGCCTCACCACTTCTTTTAAGTTTAGCTTTTGGAATTATAAGGAGACACTCATTTGAAGATCTAAGGTTACGATTTGGAATATAACGTGTCAGGCATTCCGATATATAAGATGGAGCGAGATTATTTAAGGCTTTATAAACCATAAGCAGTATTTTAAAGTCAATCCTGAATGACACAGGCAACCAGTGTAGTGACATCAAAACTGGAGAAATGTGTTCGGATTTTCTTTTCCCAGATTCTAGCAGCTGCATTCTGCACTCGTTGCAAATGATTTATGTCTTTTTTGGATAGTCCTGAGAGGAGTGCGTTACAGTAATCTAGTCTACTGAAAACAAAAGCGTGAATTAATTTCTCAGCATCTTTCAATATATTTATTAATATATAATATATTTCATATAGAGGTGTGTGGCATTGCGATAACAGTACTGCTGTTTTGGGAGGTTTGATAGACTGAAAAAATAGCTTAGTAAATGTAGCTGCACATCCATCAGTTCCTTTAGTCTGAACACTATGGGTTTGAGCACTAGGCAATGTGTACTATTTCTGCATAAAGCAGCAGCTTTGTCTATCACAAGTACATTTTGCATTTATTACATGTATTCATTAAAAAATACATCTCAGTTTATCACAAAAATAAGCCTATTCCGAGTATAAAGCAGACAGTTTCTCACCTTTGTGATGAAATGGAGGCTGTTCTCAGACTGACTGTAGCCTTAAATATACATAATTGTGTTTTCTGGATGTTCATCCTTTTGAATCATTAACATTTTTAAGTGCAATTGTAGAGTTACGAAAAGGTTAAAGTATTGCATACATTGTTAATTTATACACATAGCAGCAATAACACGGCGGTTCTTGGCAGAAACATAGTCTAAGGTCAGGCAAGGCGTAGTCACATAAGAGTAAATTATTTATATAAAATGAAATGTGCTAAATAACTATTTTAAAATGGTAATCCTGAAATTGTTAATTATTTGAATTTTATTTAGTCTACTTTTTTAACAAAGTTCAACCAACAGTTGTATAATGTAATGTTTAAAAAAGGGTTAATCCTGTGGCTTATGCTTACATTTCTTTTTTATGTCCTCTGTGTTTATTTTTCATCCTGTCATTTATGTTTTTATTGTTATTTATTTATATTATTTGTATAATAATTAATTTTCTGCTAATCTAGTTTCTATGTGTATAATCACGGTGGTCTTGTTCTTTGTATTTTGTGGGTGCATCTCCAACAGGGGGACCACCTGTCCGTCACCGTTAAGGTAATGCCCCCAGCCAATGAAGGCAGACTGGGAAGTGATGTCTCTTCATGGTTCATTCGAATACCATTTGGTGGGGTGTTCACTCAACAGTTATGACGTGATGTTAAAAATGTATGATACAATTTGAGCAAAATATAAACACAAAACCATAGACACATTAATATCTTAACAAATATTAAATGCTATTCAACAATAATCACTTGAAATTAATGCAACTTTTACATCGTTTGATTTTCTTGGTTTCAGGGATAGTTTTGCATGTCTTTGGATTACTGATTTTGTGTATCTGGACTTTGTTGTTTGGACTTGCCATTTAGGTAAATAGTTTTTGATATTTTTTAAAATATTTATATTTTTTTATTTTGTTAATAAATCCTCCTTTTTTAAAGATTCTGGTGAAAGCTGTCACTGTACAAGCCAGTGCTTAACAATTCTCCCTCCTGTCTGACATATTTTGAGACTCTCTTGTGAATTTTGAACTTTAAAAGCAATTTCTCCATTTTGAGATTAAAACAGGCCTGAAGCCTCCCAGTTTCCTGCGGTCAGGCTGCACTGGGGTGAGACCTATTTTAGGGCAGGTCAATTAGGATTTTGGCCTGTATTTTGTTGGTCTTTTTGAAGGCCTCACCTTTTTCTATGTGTGTGCTGTTGTAATCAAACCAGTGTGCAAGATTCAAAATTCTGTATTTGCCTTTTGTACAAATGCACATAGGAAATCCTACTAAATCTGTCCAGTCAGATACATGAAACAAGTGCAAGACAATACAAATATAATACAGAACACTGACAGTACGTGACTAGGCAGTATGTTGATGGGTGTTTAATGTATGTTTAATGCACAGTTTACTTATTCTAACTATGGCACACATTATTTTGGGAAGATGGACTGCAGAGGGTTAAAAACTGTTCTTGAACTGAGAGGTGCCAGCTTTGATACTAGCATACCTCTGGCCTGACATCACTTTAGAAAACAGACTTTGCCCAGGGTGAATTGCATCAGTCCTATTTCAGCAGTGTTTGTTATATATGGACCCTATGTGGGAAGAATGGAGCCAGTGATACACTCTGTCTGATTCACTACTCATTTTAGTGATCTATTTACCTGGGCTGTGGTGTTTCCATATGAGACTGTGATCCCTCCAGTCAGCACACTTTCAGCAGCACTGCAGCAGAAGCTCACCAGCATTTGTTTCTGCATACCACACATTCTCAAGTGTCTGAGGAAGTGTAGGCACTGCAGTGCTTTTTTAATGATGGAATTGGTGTTTTTGACCAGTTTCTCTGAGATGTGTAGACCAAGAAATTTGAAACTGCCCACTCTCCTCCATGCACTATCAATGCTGACTGGTGGGTAGTTCACCTGTCCTCTCCTCTAGTAAAGAATAATTTTTTAGCTTTGTTTATTTTAAGGGTGAGGTTGTTGATATGACACCAGTTTGTCAGACTGTTAATCTCCTGATGGTATACAGTCTCATCACTGTCTTTAATGAGATCGATGACTGTGGTGTTGACCGCAAATTTAATTATATGACTAGTGTTATGTTTGACTGTACAGTCATAAGTGAAAACTGAGTACATCTTTGGGGCTAAGACAGCAGCCTTGTGGAATACCAGTGTTCAGTATCATTGGTGACAATGTTTTGTTGCCAGTTCTAACTGCATGTGGCAGAGTGGTGCCTCTGTGGCTAGGGATCTGTGCCGGCAATCAGAAGGTTGCTGGTTTGAAGCACATAAATGCCAGAAATGACTCTACTCTGTTGAGCCCTTGAGCAAGGCCCCTATATTGCAGATGCTCCATTTAGGTAGGATGTTTACCTGCTTCCAGCCCTGCAAGCAGGTCCTCCAACATGCAGGGAAAACTCAGGGGTTGGTGGCAGCATTGGCACTTCAGCCATTGCACTCGGGTCCCAATCCAGATGGTTCATCATGTGGTGGGTATGGCAACGTACTATTAGCGCATGCTCCCAACCTCTCTAACTACCTGAATTCCAGTTACAGAGGGTATTGGGCAGGCACAGTTCTCTGAATTTTACAACCAGTTTGGACAGGATAACTATTGAAATCTGTTGTCAATAAATAGCATTCTGACATATACATATTGTCACTATTTAGCTTTGAAACAGCATCATCCACATCTGTATGGCTGCTAAGCAAACTGCAGAGGGGCCAAAGAGGGAGGAATAATGCTGTTGATGTTTGACAGCAAAACTTTTCTAAACATTTCATGACCACTGAGGTGAGGGGGACTGGGAAATAATTATTCAGACATGGAATTTTTCTGGATGTTCATCCTTTTGAGTCACTTACCTTTTTGTAACTTCACAATTGCACTTAATAATGTTAAAGTATTACATACATTGTTAATTTATACACATGGCAGCAATAACACGGTGGTTCCTGGCAGAATCACAGTCTAAGGTCAGGCAAGGCTTAGTAACATAAGAGTAAGTATTATTTATATAAAATGAAATGTGCAAAATAACTATTTTAAAATGGCAATCCTGAAATTGTTAATTATTTGAATTTTATTTAGTCTACTTTTTTAACAAAGTTCAAACCAACACTTGTATAATGTCATGTTTTAAACAGGGTTAATCTTGTGGCTTATGCTTACATTTCTTTTATATATCCTATTTGTTTGTCCATTTGTAGTGCTTACTACAATAGTGAGAATAATGTAAAAAGTAAGGTGGAAAATTTTAATACTAAGGTGAGAGCTGCTGCTGACATAGTCACACCTAAAAAGATAGTTAAAAAATATGTGTCTGATCTAAAGGGAACATGCCAGAGAGTTGAGCGTAAACGGAGAAAAACTAAACTGATTATCCACTATGAGATATTGAAGGTTAAAATAACAGAATACAACAACATAGTCCATCTTGAGAGGCACTGCTATTTCTCTAATATTATAAATAACAATGCTAGTAATCCCAGAGTCTTATTCTCTGCAATTGATCATCTGCTAAACCCAGGTAACTCAATGGATTACCTCCAAAATACTTCCAGTGAAACTTGTGAGGCTTTTGCTGTATTTTTTAATCAAAAAATTAATGATATTAGAAATAACATAGTACATCTACCCAGTACTGATCCTCTTAAACCCTGGTACTCCATTATAAACAAATTACATTCTTTCACCAGGATATATTTACCTGATTTATATAATATAATTTCTAAACTGGGACCCTCTATCTGCGTTCTTGACCCAATGCTAACAAGTTTTTTCAAAGAAGAATCGGGCGTGCTAATTGATAGTATTCTTGACATAGTAAACTCATTAGATACGGGGGTCTTCCCAGACTGTCTTAAGACTGCTGTAGGTAAACCCCTGCTCAAGAAAATAATCTTGACCCCTCTGCTTTTGAAAAATTTCTAACCTGCCTTTCTTAAGAAAAATCCTTGAGAAGGCAGTCATTATGCACCTTAATGACCACCTCAATAAGCATGCTATTCTTGATAAATTTCAGTCAGGTTTCAGAACAAATCACAGTACAGAAACTGCACTCGTTAAAGTAGTAAATGACTTGCTGGTAAATGCAGACAGAGGCCGTTTATCTGTTCTCATCCTCTTAGATCTGAGTGCCATATTTGATACCATTGATCACAATATTTTTAGAAGTCGCCTTAGTCAATGGGTGGGCCTTTTTGGCAGTGTTCTAAATTGGTTTGAATCCTACCTGGCAGGTAGAAAATTATTTGTTAGTGTGGTAATTATAACTCAAAGACACATGATATTCTATATTGTGTTCCACAAGGCCCTATCCTGGGTCCGCTGCTCTTTTTGATTTACATGCTTCCGTTAGGTCAGATTACCTCAGGGCATAATGTGAGCTACCACAGCTAAGCTGATGACACACAGCTGTATTTATCAATAGCACCTGATGGACCCAACACTCTTGATTCACTGACACAATGTTTCACTTGTGTTTCCGAAAGGATGAGTAGTAATTTTCTGAAACTAAATAAAGAGAAAACAGAAATTTTAGTGATTGGCAATAATGGATATAATGAGGTTATAAGAAATAAATGTGATGCTTTAGGATTAAAAGTCAAGACAGAGGTAAAGAATTTAGGGGTAATATTGACTCTGACCTGAATTTTAAATCGCATATTAATCAGATTACTAGGACAGCATTTTTTCACTTAAGAAATATAGCAGAAGTTAGACCTCTCACACTCCTCTCAGGACTACCAAAAAAGATATCAATCGATTGCAACTAGTGCAGAATGCAGCTGCTAGAATCTTAACTCGGAAATCTGAGCACATTTCCCCAGTTTTGATGTCACTACACTGGTTACCTATGCCATTTAGAATTTACTTTAAAATACTGCTTATGGTTTACACATTTTCTGCTAATTTAGTTTCTACGTGTATAACCACGATGTATGATACAATTTGTGCCAAACATAAACACAAAACCATAGGTGCATTAATATCTTAACAAATATTAAATGTTATTCAACGATAATCACTTGAAATTAATACAACAAACCTTTCAGCAGATGGGAATATTGATCAGAATCAGCCGGTGAGCAGATTTAGAAATAACTTTTTTTTGCACAATACTCAATAGATGAATACATTATTTTGTACACTTTTATCTGTCAAACGGCAGCTTTACATATGAAAAAGCAGTAAAAAAAAGTAAAGTAATCCTTAGCACCAAATATCTCTTAGATATGGAAGAAGCGGATAAATGTTTATTGAGGTTTATAATTATCATTTGCTTTTTAAGGGTTTTTATAAGGAAAGTTTCACATTTTGTTAAAACAACAATACTACACAAATGTAAGTATTAAGATTAAGAGGTGTCATGATTAGGGTGCTTAAAATTATTCATTAAATTGGTACAGATGATATAATCTGTTATATTAAAATTAATTCTCCAGAAAGAAAATGTGGATGCAAGTAACTTCAAAGAAATGTTTGAAAATTATAAAGTTGGAATAAGTGAATAAGTTGTATGGAGGACAGTAAGGCATGAGGGATGTTCAAAACATGACTTGATATTATTTTGGAGAAACTAAGTGAATCAGATAGACAAGATTTGTTGGGGTGAATGTTCTCTTCAAAATTGTTCAAATCCTTTTTTATTACATTTGGTGCCATTTTTATTACTTTTATCTGTTATCGTTATAATTATGGTCACTAACTAGTTAAAATCATATTGTTGAAGGCTATTTTTTATTGAATTACTTGCTTATTAAAGATGATGACCATTTTGCACATATTTTAGAGATTTCAATTTGTTTATTTCAAATAGTAGCGTCTGAAGGAAAGCCTTACCAATAAACAACAACTAACTGGCACTCATGCCAATAAAGATTTTTATATTCTTGTCAGTACTACTATTTAAATTTAATAACATGCAGCGTATGCACAGGTTGAGATGACCAGCATTTTTTTATTTTAAGCTCTGTCTTGTGTCACTTTTGTCTTGAAAATGACTAATGCTAGAAACACATTTGAATAATAAGACTCTCATTAAGCCCATTGAATTACAGAGTTTCCATCAAAAGAAAGAAGAGAAAGGGATAAGCTCCAGAAATGTCATGCAAGACAACAGAAAAGGCTTAACTGTTACAAAGATTTGATTTATTACTGATTTGCTGATAATACGTGTGCATTTTCCATTAGTAAAACATTCTATCAAAAACAAAAAAGAAAAAAAAGATCATAATCCACAATTGAAGTGATTTGTTAGAGACAAAAGCATAACCTTCTATATCCTATTAAAAAATTATGTATCAGCAGGTATAGTTAAACAATAACTGTTGTAGAAGTTTGACCGTAGTTCCCAATTCTCTCAATGCCCTTAGAGTAGATATACGAAAATTAGCATGGTTTCTTAGGGGCAACCAGCCAGTCATTGTGATGGGCACTTCTGAGATACTCAACAAGCACCACAGCAAGATGGAGAATATAAAAGACAGATAAGGAAACCTTATTGGGGATGATAAAAACCCAGGTTCCACTTTCCTGGCTGGCAAATGAAAATTAAGATATATGTCTGCGACAAGTCATATACCACTCTATAAGACAGAATGCATGAAGACTAAAAGCTACTTGAGAGACCAGGGTCCTTAAAGGCTACAGAAGGTGTCAGTCATGAGCCTCAATGCCTTTTCTAAAATATGCCATCTCATCGGCTTATCCCATCAGGACCACAGGTGCAGTCATCATTTAATCCCTGGTTTTTGAGTTCCCAATGCCAGTCCCTTAGTGTCTCCTTCAGCCAGTCCTTCGTCACCTACCTGGTAGATGCTGCAGAATGGGGCCACTTCTGCTCACCTGCATAGCCCTTTTCTTTGCCCCACACTCCCCACACTTGAGCATAGGTCTGCTGCTCACAACCCTGGGGCATACCCCTGACAATATGCCTCCTTGATGCCTCATGATATGGGCTCTCCCAATCCTACCTCTTTCTTATCCCTTGACCTCTGTTCCTTCTGTTTTCTCTCTTCCTTTCCTTCCTTTGTCATACAGGTTCCCTTTACAGCCCCAATTGGGTGCAAGTGCTGTCCTGCACCTTCTCTGAGGTGAGAATGAACTTGACTGACCCATTCACATTTACCCATGAATGCGCAATCAGCCAAGCACCCCTGATTATTTAAACATTGAGCTTCGCCATGGACTTCTTATCACAGGGAGCTCTAGACTGGTGTGTCCAGCCTTGGAATGAGATTCAAAGCCCACCACAAACCAACAGCTTATTGAGTCCAGAGTGAAAAGATGAGTTTGAGAAAATAAAGGAGCAGTCAGATGAGAACAAAAAAACTGACAGAAAGGTGAGAGGGACTTGTGTTTCTATGGTACTTCTGAAGTAGGGTAGTTAGAAATTCACCTAATAGTAGCAAATAAAGCTTATGAAGTTATTGCTTTTATTGGTATTTTATTACTTAACTGTTTTGCTTACCTTAGTATGTCCTTAAATTAAAAAATATACAGTATATATCAATCTGTCTTGATGTAATGTTTGCTTATATTTATTGGTGACCTTTCTTCTTCTTGGTATTACTTAAACTAGAAAAACCTAGCAGAGCATAACATCTTCAAACTTTACGTCTGTCCTGGGACCACAGCCCTGTACAGGGGGCAACTTCACATTTGAGCCAACTAAACAAACTTCTCTCACTTAATGATTATAGACACCTACCATAATAGTTTTCTAGCCTGCTTTACCAGTTTAGGGATTTCCTAGTAGCAATGAGCACAAAACATCCATTATCCAACCCGCTATATCCTAACTACAGGGTCACGGTGGTCTGCTGGAGCCAATCCCAGCCAACACAGGACGCAAGGCAGGAAACAAACCCCGGGCAGGGTGCCAACCCACTGCAGGCACAAAACATTGTTTTCTGAAAAGGGTGTTGATTCATTGTGCAGTACATGTTCACACATTTTGGGCCAACTAACCTGTTCAATGTGTTTTTTCAGACAAAAACTAAAGAAGAAAATGAATAATATATGCAGAAATTGAAAGAATGTGCATAGACACAAGCAGGCCAGAGTTTGCATACTAGACCCAGGAGCCGTGAGGCAGCAGTGGCAATCACTGCTCTGCCGTAACACACTTCATAATTAGTGGAATGCTAAATAATTCATAAAAAATACTCAATACAATTGTAGCCACATCCATTCCAGGTTCCCAAAGTTGAACAGTTACTGAGTTGGTAAGGCAGAGTCAAGTCAAACACAATGAGAAAGAAAAATTCACAGTCCAAGAATGTTTGTCTTAAAAGCTTTAGTGAAAATTCAAAGAAGCGCATATCACAAAAAATTCACAAAAAAGTCATCACACACACGAAACAGAAAAGGAACACATGGATTTTATCTATGTGTTGTTATAAGCTTTCTTGTGTATATCCTTCAGTTACATTCTATGCTTAAAATTAAGATACTCATCTATAGCATAGTCTAACAAACTTACAGTTACATGGTGGGGTATAAGTCATGGGGCAAATTATGAAAACTGTTTACCCCATTTCATTGCCAGCTGTAAGGCAGAACAAACAGTATGAATCCCAGTTAAAAAATAACTAAAAAGCTATAATCTTTCATTTACAAATGACTTTTTAGGAGTTAAAGTAGAACCTTCCATTATCTATTAAACTGTGAGTTCGATATAGTAATATACTGTAATCCCAAACATTTTAACATAACTAGGTAAATCCTTACATCAGATTAACACAATATTAAGTTACTAAATATGGCTTGAAGGAAGTGACCAGGCAAGCAAACGATTCAGAGAAGCCAAGAAAGACTGGGGGTGCCACCCTGGTAACCCCATTTAATTATAAACGTAAAGGACAGCTGATAATGGCTCAAACAAAAATAACTCCACAGCAGATGTTGTGGTTGGCAGTAGGAGCTCTGTCCTCTGGGTTAGTCAGCTTAGCATCTGATGCCACCGTCTGGGAAAGGGGCCGCCTTTATATGCTGGGGACTGGAAGGGGCAGAGGTTTTCTTGGGTGGTGGATCAGGTCAGTCAGTCCTCTAGATGGAGGAATGAGAAGCTATTGTTGGGGTCAGTGCCAACTATCATTCCAGGGTGGTATGGCTTACCTCAACAGAGCTAGGAAGATGGTCCCCAGACATGCATGTATGACAGGCTGTACCAGAGTTAAACCCAGGCTATATATTTTATAGACACTGTATGTTATTTATATACAGTATATGCACTAACTGTGCTACATTTCTAAGCTGGGTTGAAATCAAAGTAATCAATAAAGACCTCATGTTATTTTTTTGATGCATGGGTTGTCCATTTGGTCTGGTATAATAGTTGTCACGTGGAGGACTTGAAGTTATTGTTTTTATTGGTATTTTATATTTTAACTAGTTTCTTTAACTTAGTATGTCTTTAATATAGTATGTCTGGTATAATAATTGCCACGTGGAGGATTTTTCCTTTTGGCTAGAGCCACGTCGCTCATTCATGTGGCCCAAGTAGCAGTTCCTACCACACTACTGTTGCCGGTGTATAACTTGGAAAAAACAGAACAGGTCAATAAGACAAATGTTTAAAAATTTCTTCCTAACACTAGCCATTAGACAACACACAGACACTCTCCTTTTAATTAAGGTGGATAAGCTGATTTTTTTGTTCGTCCAGTAGTAACTTATCTTCTTATATAATAGGCTACTGTAGCTGTTCGTTTGTCTGTCCAGGATTTTAAATCACCTGTAGCTCACAAACCGTCTGACCTGTTGACCTAAAATTTGGTACACATGTACTATGTGACATCTACTATCCGCTTTAAGGGTGATGATTGACCTCCAAGGTTATTCATCTTTTTATCTTTATTTTATTGTAGAATCAACTCTCGGCAGTGGCTAGCAGGGGGGCCGTGGGGTGCATGAGTAGGGGCGCCGTTTTCATCCCTACCACCTTTGCCATCACTTCCCCTAACTCTTCATATCTTAAATCATTCTTGAGGCAGATTGAAGACTTAAGTGAACGCTTAAGTGAAAAATTAAAGAAAACATACTAAGTAATTGCAACGCAAACACTGAGTTAAATCAGTTTTAATGTGAGAAGATGCCGACGAAAGAAGAGAAGAAACGGGCCGCTAGGGAGGAGAAAGAAAAGCTGCTCAGGAAACAACAAGCGCATCAACCTCTGAGTAAACGAATGCTAAACATACAGAGAAAAAGGATGAAAACTATGAATGCTCAAGTCAAGTGTATTCACTGCACGTGCAGTGCGCCATTACTGGCTGGAATATACAGTAATCCCTCCTCGATCGCGGGGGTTGCGTTCCAGAACCCCCCGCAATAGATGAAAATCCGCGAAGTAGAAACCACATGTTTGTATGGTTATTTTTATATATTTTAAGCCCTTATAAACTCACCCACGCTGTTAACATTATTAGAGCCCTCTAGACATGAAATAGCACCCTTTAGTCAAAAGTTTAAACTGTGCTCCATTACAAGACAGAGATGGCAGTTCTTTCTCACAATTAAAAGAATGCAAACATATCTTCTCTTCAAACGAGTGCCGTCAGGAGCAGAGAATGTCAGAGAGATAGAGAGAGAGTGACAGAAAACAAACAATCAAAAAATCAATACGTGCTGTTGGGCTTTTAAGTATGAGCACGCGATAACGCAGCAAAGAAGGGAGCAATGTGAAGGTAAGTCTTTCAGCATTTTTTAAAGTAGCCTCCGTATCTTCTAAAAAAACAGCCTCTGTGCAAACAGCCCCTCTGCTCACACCCCCTCCGTCAGGCGCAGAGAACGTCAGAGAGAGACCGAGAAAAGCAAACAATCCGCTCGGGGAAGCACATCATATATCATTGAGGAGTTTTAGTTAATATGTAATACGTGCTCTGATTGGGTAGCTTCTCAGCCATCTGCCAATAGCGTCCCTTGTATGAAATCAACTGGGCAAACAAACTGAGGAAGCATGTACTTTAAATTAAAAGACCCATTGTCTGCAGAAATCCGCGAACCAGCGAAAAATCCGTGATATATATTTAGATATGCTTACATTTAAAATCCGCGATAGAGTGAAGCCGCGAAAGTTGAAGCGCGATATAGCGAGGGATTACTGTATTTTGTAATCACATAATAATAAAACGCATTGCACAATTCATTCCAACAGATGGCACAATACAAATATTAACTCTGCCTTTACGAATCCTATACCAAATGACATATAAAAGAGACATAATAACTGGCAGGGTACACAGATAGACAGACACACACATCCCATAGCAGAGATTTTCAGTTACACCCATACTAACTCACACCAAGTCAATTTACATTAGCCAATTTAGTTAACGCTCGCTTCCATAAAAGGTGACTGAAAAAGAATAAGCACCATTACTAACATCTCACCATAAAGACCTGCTGCAATACTCTCTTTAAGACAAGCCTTGGTAAACTCAGAAAAATGCTGTTCAACCAGCAGAGAGAAAGAATTTACCTAACAAACACATCTTTTAGATGGATCCAAAATTGCTCCACTTAAAGCCCCTTACTATGAAATGTTCCCAAAGTATATGTAAGTGTCTTGCTGTGCACTTTTTATTCTATAAAAATATCAGGTCAAGATTTCTATTCTGAGTGCACCTAATAGTTAAATCTGACTTGCAATCAGCTGTCTATTAACATGATTAATTTGTGTCGGTATCACAAAAAATCCTTCAGTCCTCCTAGAAATCATTAAAACTGAACAACTGGGTCCCACATCACACCATCATATTCTGCCTCTGATTTTGACAGAATATAATGGTATGACGCAGGCTCTGCTGTTGGTGTGGCTTATGTCTTCTAAGTGCTCTGAGGTCCCATTAAAAAGTATGGAGGGTTCAACATGGTAGCCCAGCCAGGTATCACTGAATGTGAAAGGCTTTTGAACACATAAATTCGGCTGTAACAGGATTACAGGATGTTATGGTAAAATAATGATATAGTTAAATTAATAAAATTTACTTTATTTATAATTAATGACATAATTAAATCACTGGCCAGGTAAATGGTTTACATGGAGAGGCATGTTGAGATACAGTAGGTGGGTTTAAATCTTGGAATAATGAGCAAATTTTGTATAATATTCTACCAGCATGCTTTCAACTGCAATACTTTCTTATTACTTTTATTTATATAGTAATATTTCTGACAGGCAGAGGATCAGACTCCCCTGTGACTCAGACTGGGCACAGAAAATTGCTAGAAGAACATTAGTAAAAGAATGATTGCTTCATGAGAAATTCTGCATTAGGCAAAATGGGTTCTGATGTCTTTAAGTGTTATCTATTTGATCAGTAATGCCCCCTTAGAGAGAAGAAATTTTGAGCCTGGTTTCCCCAAAGCTTTTCACCTCATAACCCTTTCTTCTTACAATAATTATGGGAACGGGTGAGAAATAATGATAAGATTTTTTGTTACATAAAAATCCTTTTTATATCCTGCTTTTCTGATTGTTTTTGGCAGGCAGACAAATGATGTCTTCAGTGTAAAATCACAAGTAACTATTGTTCCAGTTTGCATAAATAAATAAATAAATATTTTAATGTCTATCGAGTTAAATGAGATATTATTTTTTAAATCTGAGATTCATATTGCTGTGAAGCTTATACAATATGTACAGTAAAAAGGCCGTTTATTATATCTGTCACTGGATCCATTGGTAAATCAGGCTGAGGGTCACCTGTTCCACTAGCATCTCATGCAAAATAGGAATAAACAGGGAATGGGACAGCGGCAGTATGTTCTAAGAATATTAAATACAGCACAAAAATCTATTTTTATAGGCATTAAAGACCAAGCCAATAAAGCTGTAAAGTACTGTAATATTCATCAGGTTAATAATTTTTTTTTTCCTTCTCAAAAATTATCAGAGGTACAACTGATTGGATATCCCCCGTTGTGCCGTATGGTCCATGCTTTCTTTTTGTACAACTCTTGGTAATCAACTGCAGTGAATCAGAGGTCATTTCAATTATTAAACCTGTCTTTCTAATCAGTTTATTAAATCTTTTTTTTTCTAAGCAGCTTAAAACAGCAGACAAGTTGGAAATTCTCTTGTAGAATGTGCAACATATATAGCAACTCCCTGCATGCATCAAATGATTTTAATTTTATCAGAAATAATAGCCAAGAATGAGCTTTCTGAGTAATTCCATTTGTGCCTCCCTTCCTGTCACTTTTATATTTAATGGGTTCTTCTGAGGTATTTATAGCAGTTAACCATTTCTTCCTGATGCTATATAATTTAGACTGCCGCTGTATCTTCCTTTCTGCCTTCGTCTTAAAATCTTATTAAAGCACACTGTTGTATGGTGAAGGATTAGAGATGCATCAAACAGTTCATTAACATATACAAATGCCAAAGGTAAGCTTTATTTATTCATACATCATATGGAAAGAAATGATATAGAATTCTAGAAAGTTAGAGTGAATATACCACTTGCAGCATTTCTTAATGTGTTTTTCGTTGCTACAGTCTAATAAAGAAGAGAGTTTGCAACATCCTGGTGAATACATTTTGTTTTTAAAGAGTGAGCAACATTGTGTTGGCATTTGAAGTAGATGAAAACTTGCTGCTGTACGCTGGGCAAACATGAAGTGGTCAAAAACACTTAGATCATTGTCTATTGTGGCCTAAATACAAAACCCAGATCTCTGAGAAATCTGAATATTGCATTTTTTTTTGTGACTTGAATGAAAATGGTTTTCTCTGGGATCTGGTTACAAAGCCTTATTACAAAGGCAAAGACACAAATCCTCTTTTCGGTCTGGTAGCACATCCATGTACAACACTGTAAGACTAATGCTGATGCGCAATGCAGCTGTTCTATTTCTAAATAAAGTGACAATCAATCAAACTTATTTTGAAGGGCCATATGTATTTGCATTTAATCTCAGGCTTAACCACTAAGAATTTACAGGCTGCACTCTCACTACTTGATGAAACTATTTTCCTAAGTGTCATTAGGTTCCTTGCTCAAGCATTACACCACATAATTAGTTTATTCTGAAAGGGCCTGCCTTAAAAGAGCATTTGCCCTCAATGATATGGCAAAAAATGAACTGAGAATAATAGATCTCAACCAGCTGTCTACTAGGAAATGAAAAACAGACCCAACGCACACATATGCACACAGGATTCCTTGTATTTTACAATTCAATCATGTGGGCTAAAAAACAGGCAGCTTTAGGATGAATATTGTATACATAACATAAACTGAACATATATTAAACAAGACATTTTTCAACTCAGATTTATAGAAAAACACCAAATGCAGTTACAGTCAAGCCAAAAATGTAGGTTCAGGACTTCACTTCACCGTTGCCATCTACTGATTTTCTCCATCTAAGGACAGACCACTGTGCTTAAGAAAACGCACCGGCAACTGACACACCTGTCCTGTTACTTAAAGGGCAACCGAAACTCAAATTAATTTGTATACTGAGCATACCAGGTTCTGTGATTTCTGAATGATCTTCAAGCTTCTCTAATGTTTTCTTTTCTTGAAGCCCCTTACACCTTCATTCATTTTATTTTGATACTAAAGGTACTTCCAATCATCAGACTGGCCAGCCCAGCACTGACTCGGGTGTAAAATGGCCAGTCTGTGTCAGGCTTGTCTGACTCCATTTCTACAATTTGGCTGTGGTTCTAAACTGATTGATTGATATTGTTATTTTTTATTTACGTTAATTAGTTTCTCCTTTGTTTTTGATATACTCCACTGACAGACTGAGGAGATCGTTCCTCCCCCACACTATGCGACTCTTCAATTCCACCCGGGGGAGTAAATGCTAACATTAATTTTATTTTAATTTTTTTCATTTTTTTTTCATTTTTATTACTATTTAATTTAATATTGCTTCTTTGTATCAGTATACTGCTGCTGGATTATGAGAATTTCCCCTTGGGATTAATAAAGTATCTATCTATCTATCTATCTATCTATCTATCTATCTATCTATCTATCTATCTATCTATCTATCTATCTATCTATCTATCTATCTATCTATCTATCTATCTATCTATCTATCTATCTATGTTAACAAATCTGTGTTCTTATATGTGACCAGTTCTGTATATAGTTAATGGTGTAATCTATTCTTCCATCTTGCCTTGACAGTTTTCGCCTCACTCTGCACCTGCACTGGGTGAGGTGTGCCATGCAAGAACAAAGTAGTTTGTACTGTTGTATTATATTTCGGAGGTGACAATGATAGATTGTCCATCTATCTCTGTGAAGAGGATGACTTTTGTTCTGTTTTGAGTATTGTATTTACCCTATTTTTGACACCCATTGCATGGCCAGCCTACCTGCAGGGGGTATCTCCCTGAATTACCTTTCCAAAGATTTCTTCCATTTTTTTCCCTTACAAGGGTCTTTTTTGGGAGTTTTTTTTTTTGTCTTGTGAAAAGAACAGGACCTGTTAAAGCCCACTGAGTTATTCCTTGTATGGTTTGGGGCTATACAAGAAATACATTGTTGTTGTAGTTGTTTCTAAGACCATGCAAAATTCTTCACTTTTTAGCTTCATAGTTTAGAAAACTTGAAATACTCACTCACTTTGAAATTAGTTTTCAGCTTCAGTGCATAATATGAAATTCACAAATCTGTTTATTTGGCTTCAGGATTGTGGGGGGGCAGCTGAGCAGTAAAAATGTAATAATCAAACTGGGAGATGGAATCAAAGACAGAAACGGGCCAGGGTTGATACCGGGGAGTAAAATAATTCTTTCAAACTACTCAAAAACGTTAAATTGAAATCAAATTAAATGAACAAAGCATTAAAGGTAAGAAGATGTTAAATTCAGGAAAACTAAGCAACACAAGAGACAAAATCATAGTTAAAACCAAAAGAAAAACTCAAGAGAGTCAAATCAATAGATTGTTTCTTAGAATATCCACAAACTTGGACTATTGGAATGGGTATGACACTTTGACCATGGCAATATTTAGCACCACCATCTTCCTGTTGACTCACCTGAGCAACAGCATGATAACCAGGCCAAAATAAAAAGCACAAAATGGCATTGCCTACAGTGCAAAGAAAAAATGGCACAGTGGAAGAATTGTTTTCATTTTTACACTGTCAAAAATATCACTAAGTAAAAAAATAGATGTTATTACTGAATTCTTTAGCCTCCCAAGCCATTGAAATGATGCCTTGGAGATTTTTAATAGGCCATGAAATGACAATACAAAATTAAAAATAAATATATCATGACAAGCAGCAGTGTTTGGAATAACTATTGAAATATGCTTAATTTAGGTATAACATTGATGGGCAAATGTTAAAACTAAATGATTGATAGATAGATAGATAGATAGAAAGAACTTTTTTGTCCCCAGGGGGAAATTTGGCTTTGATGCTCAAATGGTATCAGATTAACACTTTAAAATATATGGCTTGGTGATTCATTGATACCAGTGGAGTAAAATGCAAAGACCTGGGTGGTCTTTCAGTCACCATTAAGAGAATGTCATAAAACTCTGTTTTATTTTTGTTAAGGACTGAAGGATGGATATTACAAAAATCAATAGAAGTGACCCACTTATGTTGCATTTTTATCCATGATTATAATTATTTTCATGCATTAATGCATCTGTTTAAGTTTATCTTACTTTTTTTCTTCATGCAAATCAAATCACTCTTAATGAGTTGCTAGCTAATTGTGAATTGAGAATTCTTGCAGATTTCCTTAATGCCACTTAAATATTTTAATTAGGTAGTGCTGCTTATTCACTTCTCAACTCTGACAGACTTTGAGGCTGAAGTTTTCTTGTCCTCTTAGCTCATTGTGGATAGTGAACAGCACTGGAAGAAGAGGTGAGAGGTAGATGTTAATGCATATTATGAAAGCCACTCTTGAAGCCAGGACTATGGGATGTGTAGCCATGGAAACCCCAATGTTAAAAAAAGGTAATTAGGCTAACAGACTTACATCCATTGCATCATGTATACTTGCATCCATTTAATTCAGGGGAAACCAGATTCTGAGTATTTACTTTATGCCACAACATCTTCTCCCTTCCGATCCACATCAATTCTGAAGTTAAAAAACAATTTGATACTCTGTGCCAAAATATTCAGAGGGGAGGATTACACTTCTTGCTGGAGCTATTTTTTTACTTCAGCTTCCATTTATTTAATTTTATTGTTAGTACTGATATGTTTAAGAAGCAGGGTGACCATGACATGTCTACTGTGTGTTCTTCTAGAGGTGGAGAGCCATCAGTTTAAAAAGAAACAAAGCAAAGTCATGACCGGAAAGATAAACTGTCAGGATAACTAAGATGTGAATCAAAAATTGTAGTCAAAATGTCAGAATTAAAAGATCTTTAACCAGAGAAACTTTTAAACAGGCATTAACAAAAGGTGGTTTCCAGCCACAAAGCTTGGACATTAAATGGATCCCAGAGCTAACCTTTTAACCTGTTGCATAAATTCCATCAAAGTTCATGACTTCTAAACCATGCCCCAGCAACCAGGAAACATCCTAGAGGAAATAAAATGTTGTTTATAATGGCTGAAAATAATTTTCAGGACTTTTAGCACTTAGGAATTCAAAATCTAATGACGAATTAAGATTTTTTGTGCTAAAACAAACCCTAAGGGCAAAAAAGGTTTATGCAGAACATGACAAAACCTTATAAAAACTTAATCTCCTTGGTGTTAAACCTGAGCATGACTTGGGTTCAGAAAATATGTTATTATGGATAACCATGAGTCAGACTCAGAGTGAGGTTTAATGATCTGCTTTAAAGTGTAAAGCCTGAATAACTCTCAGGACAGTAATGTGCTGCTGTCTAGTGGATAAAATAACATTATGCTGCAAACAATCATGGATATTTTTATGTTTTGCCAATTTAAGGTAACTAATAATGTTCTACCCCACATGCTGTTACTGTTATTTGTTGAACTGTGCTCCCTGTTTTGTTATTTATTAACACACCTCATAGTCACATCCCACACTCACAGTGGTGTTATAAATGTCCATGAAGCTCACATAAAGCACGTAGGTCCCATAATGAAGATTTAAATACAATGCATCCCTTGAGTCTCACTTAGGCACCCCTTTAATTCTTGTTTCGGTCACATCCAAAACATATCTTTAAGGTATATAAATCCATGGGTCTGGGTAGTTCTGGAACGCAGCAATCTGAATCTGTGTCTACACGTATTTCTTGTCACCATCCGACCATGGAAGTCACTCGCCTTGTAAGAGTCTTATATCTTAAAGCTTTATTATTAAATGTATGCTGTCTGCTATGTACTACTTTGTAAATCACTACTTCTTCTTCATTGTCTTTGGTTGTACATATGTAAATACCTGTATGTTTTCTTTGTATATACTGTATTTCAGATTACAATGAGGTGCATGCAGTAAAAGCCTTCAAGAAAGCTCCCCCTTGTAGTTTTCATGTGGATGTGCCAAGTTGTTTAAGCTGTCTGCAGCTGCGCCGCACAAACAGCATGAGGTGGGCAGAAAAATAATGTGGGAGGCTGGGCCTTCAATCAAAACACAGTGGTGTGTAAACTGAACATGGAAGAAACTGAATTTGAACCATTATTTGAATCAATAGATACTAATGACAATGTGAATTGGTGACATTGATACCAATAGTGAAACTGATGCTGTGGCAGATGACCGGCAACCTTGCCCCACTGGAACACCTGGAGAAGGGAAGGACTGGAAAAGGAGCAATGTGAGAGGGCAGCCCTCCTGGATTACATCAGGTCCACGAATTGGGAGCTTGAATGCTCAACACTGTTGGGGTCTGTGGCAACTGCCAGGGGGTGCCTGGATGATCCTGGAGCCCTGGATGGGAAGAGGAAACAAATGCACCTGGAGTGCTTCTGGGTGCCCATGCAACACTTCTGCCACACCAGGAAGTCCAGCAGGAAGTTCATCAGGGCGCACTTGGAGCACATCTGGGTCACTCCATTCAGGAACCTGGAGTCGGGAGTCAGAGGATGGAACTTGCAAGTACAGGAGTAAGGGTGGCAGTAAAGAGAAGAGAAAAGAAATGAAAAGAGAAAGGAAGGACTGAACATTGTGAATCTGAGCATTGTGTTGTGCTGTAAAAGGAAAGAAGAAAATAAACATGTGTGTGTTTTGGACTTCTGGCTGTCTCAGTGTCTGTCTGTGTCCGAGCTTCTTTCACAATGCGTACAGCACTGTATAATTGAACTGCCGTGATATGCATGGATAATCCAGCTCCATGAAGCTTTACTAAGGTGAAAGTAGCTTTGGGGCAGAAAAAGGCAAAATGATTGCTGAAAAGTAGAAGGCCAAAAAATGTGTTTGCTCACTAAACACTGTTCATAATGCAGCAACTGTCAAGTTTCCTTTCACGGGAAATGAGGAAGTCACTATGCCTGGCGCTTTGGTAGCTTACCAAAACACAATCAGTACATTGGTAATGCAGATAAGGCACTGATATTTTACCCTGTCTTGCAGAAGCAACAGAAAAAATAGTTAAAAATTGCAAAAAACATGCTTCTACAACATTGGGCTGTACGTTAGTGGGTGTTTCACAACAAATTCATGAAGGACGCATACTTAATCATCATCGGTACAACACTGGACCGTAGACATACTGTTGCTACTATTAGTATTGACAATTCGGCACAGTGGTGCAGTGGGTAGTGTTGCTGCCTTGCAGTTAGGAGACCCGGGTTCTCTTCCCAGGTCCTCCCTGGGTGGAGTTTGCATGTTCTCCCCGTGTCTGTGTGGGTTTCCTCCGGGTACTCCAGTTTCCTACCACAGTCCTAAGACATGCAGGTTAGGTGCATTGGCGATTCTAAATTGTCCCTAGTATGTTCTGGGTGTGTGTGTGCGCTCCCTACGGTGGGCTGGCGCCTTGCCCAGGGTTTGGATTGTTTGCTTTCGATTGCCTTTATAAGGAAATCCTTTTTGTCATTATTGTGCCTTTTTCAGTGTTGTTCTCTTTTTTTAGTGAGTTAATTCTTTATTTAAAAAGATACTTCGTTCTGTGTGTTATCCCAGCTTCCTCCTCTCTTGAAGGGCATTTTTGTGTAATCCGGGCATATAGAAGTATTTTTAAAATTGTAAAGGCAGTGCCCCATTTTAGGCCTCTGCAGTCTCCTGATTTTGGGGTCTGGCTGCCTGAGGTGAGGCCTAGTCATTTCTTCATTTTGAGACCTATTCACCACTTTTCTCCATGTTTTGTTGCTGATTCACAACAGTTGGCAAAGTCACACTACATTTTGGTAATGAAGAAAATAACAAAGGAACATGAAAACTGAGCACACGGGAATAAGAATTTCTAATGCAGTTTAAATATAAAAAAATATATATTTTGAAACATTAAATATCACTCATGGCACTGAGAGTGAGATGGATGGGGCCTTCAAGCATCTGCTGCTCAAGACATTTTTGTGATTAATAATTTTAAATCATAATTAGTATTCAATAATAAGAAGAACATATATGCAGGAGTTATAGTTCCACAGTCCTTAAACGTCTTTGATCACTATACCTGTGGATTACAGTTTATCTGACATCTTTCATAGATGGCCTCTACCACTTCAGTGCTACATGTTATACTAAAAAAAAATGAAATTTACACTTAGCAACTTTGTCAACTTTTGGACTTTCTTCTCATTTTACATGCTTATGGCTTTGATGCAGTTCCACCTGATCTAATAATAAAGCATTAGGAAAAAAGCAAGGTCACAGAGGGCAATGTAGCTCCTAGCTATGAGATCTAAAAATGACACAGAGCTTTGTTCTTCAGTTTCACACATTCTTCTAACAGGTGACTGGTGTATTTCAATTTGTGGATGATAAAATGTTTATTAATATTGTGCCTAAAATAGTTTAAAAGACATTGATTTAATAACAATACTAGTAATAATAAAAGAAGCACTGTAATTCTTCAGTAAGCTCATAATTTCCTACAAAGTTACTAACCTAACCAGTAAATAAACTGGAAATGCTCCCCTAATTTGTCATAAGTGACATTATGCATTATGGAAACAAATTACACCTAACAAGACACTGAAAAGGGCAACCCATTCTCTTCTGCCTTAGTCATTTCAGTTATAGGATGCAATAGGAATGAAAGCAAAAAAAAATATATTGAAGACCATGGAAATGGAAATAAAGAGTCAAATGCACAAAGGGTAGATTAATCAAATACTAATTTATTCTATTACTTACTTAGAAATCAGGACATCATTAGTAACACACTGCAATGGAGAAACTGCTTATGGTTCAATTACAAAAATATCTAATAAAGAAAACCATTTTAGAGGAAAAGAAAAATGATTTTGAAAACTGACTCAAAACAGAGAACTGTGGAACTGTTAACTTAGACAATGGATTCAACAAAAATAAATGATGTGATATTATTTTAGTTTTTAGAAAGAATTAGACAAAACATTTTAGAAGTTATGATCTTCTTGCAGATCACAATTCATCTCATCAACATACATTATGTGAAATACCAAGACCAAGAACTTTCAGTATAATGCTTTAACAGATAAAGGGATTATAAGCTCTCCTTTGGGATGCCTTTCACAGTTCTGGGGCCTGATGTATAAACGGTGCACATGCACAGAAATGTTGTGTAAGAACGTTTCCACATTCAAATCACGATGTATAAAACCTAAACTTGGCGTAAAGCCACGCACATTTCCACGGTACCTCATACCCTGTCTTACGCAAGTTCTCTGCTCAGTTTTGCAGACTGGCGGCACCCAGCATCAAAGCAGTGCTACTGTTCCTGTGTGGTTAAACTTTCTTTCTTAGATGCACATTCCTGACGCAGCTTTATAAATTCACTGAAACTAACTGCATATTGTTTATTAGTGCAATGCATCTGATTGTAATTAACTTGTAACAATATAATGGTCCAGGGAATAGCCATAGTTTTCCAAATACCATAACTGGTTTAGCGTTGTTACCCTCACTGCACCTTCTTTTTCTGCTTTCAGCTGCTTCCGTTAGGGGTTGCCACAGAGGATCATCTTTTTCCATATTACTCTTATTGCACCACTCGGAGTATTTATATCACTTGTCAGGGATGCCAGGGGCGACGACCCGGCCGGGACACCTTGGAGGACTGGAAGAGGCTGTGCACCCACCTTGGACCGCAGCGCTAGCTAGTTCACAGATTGATCCTGATTGCATGCTGTATGCTGGAAGGATAGATGGATAGAATAATTAAACACGTATTACGAAGATATTTCAATGTTCCTTAAAAATTTTGAAGAATCGTCATTGTAAGCTTAACGGCTTAATGTCTATTACAGAGCTGATTGTGTGGCGATTGGGTATTTGGAGAAAGAAAAGTAAGGACGGGAATTGGGGGTTATTACGTTTGAAAGAGACAGTACTGCCACCGTGTTCCCATGTTTAATAACATGCTTTCATTCCTATCATAATGAAAAAGATATCACGTATACATCTCAGTATTTTAATTATTCAGAGAGCTGTAATATCACGAATGTAATGGATTCTGTGTCCTGTCGGAGGAAGAGAAAGCTGGTTTAAGAACCATGTAGTGATTCACACACAGAGCACAAAGAAGATCAAATACAAAACAAAGCATTTAACGTGTTACTTTAGTTACGATGGGATTTGAGAAACTAGTAAATTAATCGAACTTAAGATGAAGTTTATGATGTTCTACTTTAATGACAAGATAAACTACGTGATTAAAGTGGAAATTTCAAGATTAAAGTTGACATTTCCTGCTTTTTTCCCCACTGTGTACCTATTTTTTTTCTTTGTACCCTAATAAGCCTTCATATTACACTCAGATGTTGGGCTACGACTCACCTTTTCATGGCGACTTGGATATGTGACAACTTCTTTTTTATTTCAGGTACTGTGCGACTTTGTGGACTTGAGCTTTCGAGTTTCTCCGACACTCTGTCACTCGATCAATTTCCTTTTGTTGATTATACCACTGTTTAAACCAACAAATAGTAAGTTTTTCCTTTGCCTCCACTTGGTATTTGCTGAAATTATTATTTTCCCCCGTACTTTTCCCATTGTTTTTTCACAGAAGGCTGATTTTAAGGGCTATTTATATTGATTTGCATATTCATAGAGGCATAATTCTGGGAGAAGTTGGGGTGGGACAGAAGGTGTGTGCACGAGCGTTACTTTTTACGCTGACCGGGATTTGTGTAGTGGAAGAACGTGGAAGTTGGAGTATGCACAGATTCCAGCATAGGTTTTAGTTAAAAGGTAGGCATGAAGCCCCGAGTCACACTAATAGAGTTAACATTTTAACCTGACAAAGAAAAAACAAGGATAAACAAATTGAAATGTTTTGACAAAGAGACCAAGAAAGATTCAATTCAGTATACTGTATTTAATACATAAAGGTTAGTTAACCTGAGAAATGTTCTTCTGGAGTACTCCATGGCAGAATTTGTCATACTCTGTTATTTCTGTTAGCTTAGGTTTTAGGCAGCAGTCCACTTCTAGTTGGCTTTTAGACCACTCTACCTTGAAGAAATGCTTTCATTTAGGAAACACTGGCAATGCTTCTGGGCAGCAACTGTTTGTTAAATGTTCTAGCACAGCATCTTTGTTCCACTGACGTGTGCGGTCTAAACGATGTGGACTTGTTTTGGTATTTTGGATGCATGTTTTGCTATATGGCCTAGCTGTGCTTTAGCTTCAGCGCACGTATGGATAATTGGACATTGTCATATGTAATTATAGTTATTAATATAATAACGGAAATGTTATTGATTTTCAGCACTTTCCTACCTCCCCACAATGGTCTGTTGAAACCATTAAAATGATTATATGTAATTTTCATGTTATGAAGTAACTTATAAGTAATATAGAAATATGTAGAACTATGATTTACATGCTAAATACATTTTCCCTATCTTTATTTTACTTTTTATGGTTTTTTTTTTCTGTGGTTTTTGGGTTGTGTTATATGTGGAATTAGTTTCTGTCCTGATTTTTTTTTAATTTTAATAATACAATATTTACCTAATGGCACTGATAAGTTGCTCCAGCCAGGGATGAGTAACCCATAGTATGAGCAGGCAGTCCATCATGTACTATAAATGAGCAGCTTCAAAGCCAGCCGCAGGAACACTTATAAAAATGGCAGGCCTGCAGTAATTTTAAGGGTAGCAAGCCACCAAAAAAGGCCATGAAAATTGCAGAGGATCCATTCAGGCACTTGCCACTGACCCTCCGATTTAGTATGTAATTGCAGAGACTACAATGTGCTTCCTTGCTTCTGAGGAGTTGCTGGAAAGTCTCAAGGCTGACATCCAGGATCTGGATTGCCATTTGCAGCAGTAGTAATGGTGACAGCTCAGAAACTGCTATCTATTGGCCATTGTGCATAAACACTTGTTGAGCTCTTAGCTCATGGAGCTGGGAAAAAGTGTGGCAGATTGAGTTGCCACTGACCCCATGTGAACCATGTGAAGCAAAGCCAGTAGTATAAATGCAAAGGCAAAGGATGAGCTTGATTGCAGAGGCGTTACAAAGCAACAATCGAGGAAGAGTCTCAAAGCTGAAATACAGACCTTGAATGATGCTTGTAGTGTCAGTTCAATAAAGGAATACAGTTAAATTTCTGGTACATCTGCAACTCCACAATAGGATATTTGCTTCCTCACTTATAATCGACATATCACTGTACCTCCTCTGCTGATGTGCTTTTGCCACCAGCCACATGAATGCAGAATTCACCCATTTCCAAGAGATGCGTGTTGTTGGAAGTGGTCTCTTGGGATAGAGAATTTGAAAGGAGGGCTATGTAACAGTGCTAACAAGTAGTGGTGATGCCATGTAGAGGTGTGGGTCAACACAAAAAGAGAGATCAGTTGACATCACCAGGGAAGTACACTACTCACAGTGGTCAGAGACAGGCTCTGCGTGGCTCATGGATGGACTGCTCCGTTTAACTCAAAGGATTCGCGTCTGAGCCAAAGAATGCAGATTCTCAATTCCCAAGAGCAGTTTACTACAGTGCTGTGAAATGTACAGTATGAACACAAAACTCCTAACAGTAAAGCATGTGTACATGGTCAATGCTGTTGACACACTGACAATAGCCAAGGAAGGGGCGACCAAGTCTTGGCCACATTCCCACAGTCACCAGCTCCTCGACTTACTCAGTTAACAGGTTAAAAGTATAGTATTTATGAGCTGAGTATAGTATTCATGGCAAAGCTTGACACAGAAGAAAATTAGTGTAACACACTTAATGGTTCACCTTGGATAATACAGAACTTTGTTAAATCGGGGAGCAGATTCGCAGGGTTCCACTGTATTTATATATATATTTATTTTATATATATATTGTGAACGGAACCCGGGCACAGACAGTCAGACATGTTGTTTTTCCACCACCACACGTTTATTTACAGTATATACAAGTTAATAGTGCACACAAAACCCCCAAAGTCCTGGCCACACAACGCCTTACTCTCTTCAAGCCACCTCCTTGCCTCCTTCAGCAAGCTCAGTCCTTCCTTCTCTCCTGACTCCAGCCCCGAATGAAGGGAGGCAGCCCCTTTTATTCACCCGGATGTGCTCCAGGTGCTTTCTGGCAATCTCCCACCAACACGTCCCCGTGTGGCGGAAGTGCCGGCTGTACTCCCGGAAGCACTCCGGGTGTCCCTGCTTCTCTTCCCCCCAGCACTTCCTGGTGTGGCGGAAGTGCTGAGGTCCAGGGTTCCCAAGGCATCGGGGCACCCCCTGGCAGTGACCATGGGCCCCTAAATGGGTTGGGCTTCCAAGCCCTCTACCCGTTGCCCCCAAAGCCACCAGGGTGGCGGCCCCCATGTGGTCCAAGGTGGTCGCACGCCTTCTTCCGGTCCTCCTTGTCGCCCCTGGCATCCCTGACAATATATACAGGTATATATATATATATATATATATATATTTTGTTCTGGGATATCACAGCCGGATTGGACAGCCGTCCGTCTATCACTATATATATATATATATATATATATATATATATATATAATTGTAAAGTATATATAAACAAAGCTGAATTAGAGTAACCAAATTCACAATATAAATAGCAGGTGGGCAATGATGTCCTATCATACCAGTCAAACTCTTGAGCTACAGACATTTCTTCCAGCTTTTTACTTCGCTTTTATCTGCTTAGACCGTATCAGTAATTCTATCATCGGTAGTTTTTAAACACAGCTTTTCTAGTCTTTTTGTTACTTGCAACTCAACCAGTCTTAATTTTAAGGGCAAATCCTTTGTATCTTTAAACACTAAAACAAATTAATGCTTTGTATCACAATCCAATGTTGGAAAGACCCCATTTGTAGAGTGTAACGCTAGCCAACAGTGCCCAAAACAGGCACAGTTCATCAACAAACTTTCTGTCAATATTTACTTTATCAAACATGATTCCATCCATCCATTTTCTAACCCGCTGAATCCGAATACAGGGTCACGGGGCAACAAACATGATTTTCCAACATATTTTCAATGTATTCAAAAACTGAATACATTATAGTGTACAATGTGTTGTCACCCCTTACATTAGTAAAGTATTTCATGTAAAATGTAAACACTATACTGCAGTGGACCAATCTGCTGTATTTTATTAGTAATTTAAAGCATGCTTGATGAATACAGTGTATATCAAGAACGTTTATTAAGATTTTCAAATTGCCACTCATAAGGTTTGCATTGCTTAACTCATAATTTCTTTTCAGTGCACTGTGTTGATTTGTTTGATGAGGTAGTCTAGAAAGTTAAACGAAACTTCCTAAAGTCAAAAAACCAAACATCAGATTTTATGGTTATGCGAATTTTGTGTTGTAAACTTCAGGGCATAACTTGAAATCTTTGCTCAGTATTAATTCATAATCACTGGAGAAATTAGAAACTGGTGCGCAGTAGTGGGTTGAAACAGGCCTTCTAATCATAGGCTGAGATGTCTTCATTCTTCACCTTATCATCTCAAATAATTTTTCTGTTTGCGCTCAAGTCATGGCAGTGTTATTTCAAGGTGAGTCATGTGATTCCTGATAAGCAGTAGTTAACAGTGATTCATTGTTTTCTTCCTGTTACCAGAAAATGATACAACACTTACAAGACCTTCATTATCTGTTACAAGGGTTCAAGAAAAAAAATAAAAAAATGCATTCTAGTAATATGTGCTACTATCATTAATAAAATAAAAATTATATTTATGTTTACATAAATAACTACAGGGAACTTTGTCACTCGTGACAGGAGCTGAGCCATAAATATTTTGAAAAGGAAAAACTAGCATTGGCAGAGCCAGTCAGTCCATTTGGCGACACAGACACTGTCATCATCAGAGGAACACCATTTATGAAAGTGCGCCTCTGGACACCGAGGGGACCCCCATCATCCAACCCCCCTCACCACTTTAAAAGTATTAAAATAATATCTGCATTATGGACAAAAAAGAGCCATTTCTGTTTCTGAACACAACCACACTGAGAGGGACCCCTTCTTATTGTCGAGCTCTGATGATATTGAGTTACTGCTCAATGCCGTTTATGGAAGAAAAAGTGCACACACTTCGCACTCCAAGGACAGCATGTTCCTTAAAGTCCACAGTTTATTCACAAAGACTCACTATTTGTGCTGTTGATGGAACATCGAGAGGCACCTACCAGAAAGGTCGTTGAAGTCAGATTGGCTGGCCCAACAGTGACTCAACTATAGAATGGCCAATAGCGGGGAGGCGGCCAAGATCTCCAGGATTCTGACTGTGTTTGGCTTCTCTGATTCCTTTTCTACAATCAGATGGGTGGATATTGTTGTTTTTCATTTATTTGAATTAGTTTCTACATGTTTTTAATGTATTTGAACAAATCTGTATCATTATATGTTATAGTTTTGTATTTAGCAAGTGGTATAATCTTTTGTTAAATTTTGCCTTGTAGTTTGTACTATTGTATTATATTTCTGAGGTGGCAATGACAGACTGGTCTCTGTAAAGTGGATTACTGTGTTCTGTTTTGTGTGCTGTTGTCTTCTGTTACACGTTGTCTTTTTGGGGAATCAAGGCTGGTTGACTGTCAAAAAACAGGGTCTGTTAAAGCCTATTGAGGCTTTCTTTGTGTGATTTTGGAGTATACAAGAAATACATTTTTGTTGTTGTTGTTAAAGGGTATTAATACCGACTACCCACTATGGATAACGAGGGTCAGCTTCCATCAACCCCGCCTAGGGCTCCAAACTGGCTTTGAACTGTAATGGAGGGCGTTGTGTAAGGGGGTCCAAGCCAGTACTAAATTGCTCTACCTAAGGAAGCAGATACTAAGTATATGTTTTCAATCAAAAATTACACCAATATTATCATGGAGTTTACCTTGAAGAGCCAATGATTAATTGACAGTACTCAACCACTATTTGCGTGGAGAAAGCACATTCTAATAATGTCTATTGTCGGTTCTTTTCCATGTGAGTTGGTTTTCTTTCGACATCTGAAATATGTACATGTCAGGCTAAATGGAGATTCCAAAGGGGCTTTGTGGTTATAACTGTAGAGATATCCCATAAAGGTTGGGTTCCTGCTTTACAGTCAGTGCTCTGGTTCTTAGCTTTTCTAGAATGTTAAATTTGATTAAGCAGTTTTGTTAATATAATGGATTCAAATATATGAGAAAATAGGCTCTGAATGGAAAATAGGAACCCCTTTCCTCATATTTTCATTGTAATACAAGCACACTAATGAGAGTATTATTTACTAATCTAAAATAGCCAAAAGCATTTAATTGATCTGAAGCATGAGTGGATGTGAGCTTTAACTCACCTAGAAGAATGAGATCGGGTGAATATGGAAAAATGCAATCTGTTCCCTTCCACAAGATCACATGGCAGGGATGAGGGAGAGGTGCAAAAGTTATGCAGATGTTGGTCACCTTTGAATAATCTGATAAGGGGAGATAAGATGGTCATCGTTCACTTTTCCTGTTAAAGGGTGTATTTTGTATGAATCTTTCCTTTGAGGGTGGCCATCAAAGCCCCACTTTGCTCATCACTACAGACAGGGCTAAGCAGTACAAAGTAAACAGGCAGATTCATTATGAAATCAGAAACAGTGACTAATGTGTGAAATGATTTGTTGATCTGCACAAACTGAACATGGAGGTCTTCAGAATGTATGAGTAATTTTAAGAGTCATGCAGCTGTATGAAATATTCTAACAGCTGTTTGCACGTATGCCCATCACAACGGGAGGCAATGTAAAGCTGCTCCAATGTGTTAAGAGCTGCAGGCAGAAAAGTCACTTTAAAATATGTCATTTGTTACATTTGCTTTATGTCTTAAATTCATAACTGCTGAAAACAAAAAAAAAAAAACAGTTCTTACCATAATAAATCCTCTTTGCATGTCCTTATCAGCCTTTAAATAGTATTGTTAATTTGTTCATTTGTGGCATCTTTCTCATTAAATGAACTGGCACACTGCATAGTAAAGCATAAACATGTTATTCAAATTTTAGCCCATAATTATTATTATTATTTTAAAAAGAATAAAATGTGTTATCGCTTGATAACTCAAGCACAGGAAAAAATGCACAGTATTAAGCTTCTTTGTCTTCCTTTTGCAGATTTCATAAGATAATTATCTTTCCCATTTGCAGATAATTTGCCATATTTTATGCTGAAAAAAAATTACTTCACGTTATTTGCTATTTTTAGTTTTTTTTTTTTTTTGTTAAGTGTTGCCTTACTTCATAAATGTCTGTACAAATTAGGCTATCTATAGCTGGTATCCATGGCATCACAGAGGGCACGATCTTTGGATGGGAAAAAACACCACATTGTTGGCGGTTATTATTTGTATCTACAGTAATCCAGTGTGTGTTGTGAATAACAGGACACATTAAGGGAAAATATGCACATGGAAATACAAAACGCAGAGATTATCCATCCATCCATTATCCAACCCACTATATCCTAACTACAAGGTCACGGGGGTCTGCTGGAGCCAATCCCAGCCAATACAGGGCTCAAGGCAGGAAACAAACCCCAGGCAGGGCACCAGCCCACCAATTTAGAATCACCAATGCACCTAACCTGCATGTCTTTGGGAGGAAACCCACTCGGACACGGGGAGAACATGCAAACTCCACGCAGGGAGGACCTGTGAGGCGAACCCGGGTCACCTAACTGCGAGGCAGCAGCGCTACCCACTGCGCCACCGTGCCACTGCAGAGATTATGCTAAACAGAAATAAATAATAAGTTAAATGCTGATTTGATTTAAAAAATAAAATTGCTTTTGTTAAAAAATAATGGTGTCAAAAATATTATTATTATTATATTGAGTTAGTGTAGAGCTGCATCAACGTGCATCTGCAAAGCAAAAAAGGTTAAAAGTTATTTAACCTTTAGGATAAAGACGCAATGTTTCAGACGTACAGCCTTCCTCAAGTGAAAAGGAAAGAGCACGTATCATACATATGGCGGGAAGGAGGGAACAAAGCCAGAACAGATGAAAGGAGAAACTATCTGAGTAGGTGAGAAAAGCCTGCTATTAGGGTAGATGAAGGGAAAGATTAAAAAGTTTACCAGTCATTTGGAGCTGGAGAAATATGAGACCCAAGGCTGAGAATGAGTTTATCTGTTTTTCTTTGAAAAGTGTCTTTGAAGCCCTTTGAATGAACACCAACAGAGAGATGACTAAGGAATGTGACATGTTTGCAACAGGTTTTGTAAATTCTTTGATCTTAACAGCTCAAACGTGCTCCTTGAAATGGTCTGCGAGCCATCTCCCTGTTTCACCTGTGTACTTTAGATGGCCAGACACTTCCTGCAAAAAATGCAGAAAATACGTTTTTTCGACTTGCAAAGCCTCGTTGTTTAATATTGACCAGATACAAGGGTATTCTTCGTGACATATTTACTAGCGACAAAGCAGCTCTTGTTACAGCTCAAAGTGTGTAGTTAGAAATGTTCCTCTCCTTTGAGAAGTGTGCTGTGGACAAGAGGTTTGTGTAGGTTAGGTGATCAATGGAAGGCAATCAAGAGAGAGTTAGGAAAAAAGGCTCCTGTATAAGGATCCGTCTGCAAAACTGTAAAATTTTGTTTGATGACTTGAAATAATAATATGTTTGTTAACTTTCACCTCGTAAAGTAGGATGTCTGTGGATTGATTGGCATCCTGGCCAGGGTTATTAGTTGTGCCTTTCCTAGCAGGGAGGACAAAGGGAAACTTTCTCCTGGTGCAGACTGGGCGGCAGCTTCCTTATCTCCCGTTTGGGCACCCACCGGGCTGCATGGGAGTTGTACATCATTGCGCATCACTTTATGGAGCTGCTGTTGGCAGGTTTCCATGTCAGTAGAAACTTCTGCCTGACCCAGAAGTGTGTCCTGGTTACACTGCTGAGGTGGCAGAAATACTGAAGGGCCCAGCACAAAACTTTGGGAGTTACAGTCAGCGGGACAATGCTTGCCTGAGGAGGTATAGAATAGAAAGGGAAAGAAAAAGAATACTGTAATGTTGATTGTGGATAAAACATGTGCAACGTATTTGGTGTAAATTAAAACATAAGTTGAACCCGTGACTGTTTCGCCATAGCTGTGTCTGGAGTTTAGGTCTCTAAGGGCCCCCTAGTGGCCACAACTTATTATGACTTTTTTGGGACTCAGTTAAGGATACATATGTTTTCATGGTGTTACTATCCATAAAAGTACTGAGAAGGAAAGTGTCCTTCCTTTTATGAGAAGTAAGACAAAGAAGTAAACACCCATTTATGCAATATGTGAGTATCAGTCTTTTATCATTTATGTATGTAGCTTTTTTTTCTTGTTGCCATAAATGGGAGTGGGCAGGCCAAAAGGCAATGGAAAAAGATCAAGAAATTAAAATGCAAACAGAAAGCTAGCAGTAGTCAAAGCCAGTAAGACACAATGAACTAATGACAAAACCCAATACACAGGCAAGAATTTCAGTCAAAGAAAACAAACCAGTAAATCATTTAACCAAAAAAATCATTTAACAAAAAGTATTCATACACAATGACTTTCTTGAATTTATTAGTGTTTTTCTATAGGTATGGACATTGTTCCCCAGACAGTGTTGGCTTACAATGCTTCACATTAACAATGTCACAATAAGAGGAAGTCAAATACACACCCCTAGAAACAACTCACCGCATCGGGACAACAGAACACAAAATGGTGGCACCAGTAGGAAAAACACGATGGTGGCAGAGTTCAAAATAAAATAATAACTAGAATTAATTTCACCTTTTTCCTTAAAGTACAAAATGTATAACTAATAATGTAGTTCGCAAATTGTTCTCTAACCCCAAAAACTATCAACAACCCACAAAATACTGACAGAAAAATCGAATTATTCATGACAAATTTCGTTTTATGAAACACAATGCATTAGCTGTTGGGGTTCTTTCTTTTTTTCCATTAGGGGCACTTTTTGCTGCCTTTTTCTTATCTTTTACGAATTTTCTAGTATGTAGAATTCATTTTCATAAGTTTAGAGTTTTGGATTGGTTTTCACTGTGGTGATTTATTCATATATTTGAGTAAGTATCACATGATTGCGATTGCCATCATAAGAGAAGTCACTGCCTTTCCAGTATAAATATGGCAGCAATTTGAGTGCTTCAGTATCCCTCGGCATATACGTACAAACATTCTTTATGTGTATCCTTAAAGTTAGCTAGTTTTCTTTCAAGTAGATTCCATCTTCTGGTTTTTGACCTTCTTCTCATCTTCATCTTCAGTCTTAAACTTGACACATTGGCTTTGTTTGACTTTCTAATGCCGACCTTTCCTCAGCCCTGTCTTTCTCTCAGTCTTTTTCTCCTGGCTATTTTCTTCCTCCTCACCATAATCATTAGATCTTAACATTTGTTAACTTACAGTATTTATGTTCAATAACTGGAGCACCAACAGGTTAAGTGACTTGTTCTGGGACACACAGCATGTCAGTAGATGGAATAGAATTGGACTAATTTCGTACAGTTCTGTTACTTTGCCACTGGTCCAGTGTAATTTTTGTAATCACATAAATAAATTCCTGACCTAAACAAATCAGAAAATAAGGAGTTCTTACACAATAGCTATTGGGAAAATGGAGCCACTTTTGAAAACCCTTTTTAAAACAAGTGACTTCTTCATTCAGATCAATCCTCAAGCTTACAGAATATTCTTTCTCTAGCAAACTTTCCTCTTTTGCTGTTTTGTGACGATTTGGGTTCCTAAATAATTATACATCTAGCAAGTTTAGCAATAAAATAACATGAAATATAAGCACCCTACTGACATGTAAAGGTTTTGCCGTTTATGCTTTCAGTTAGGCATTTTTATTATCTTGGTTTCTATGAAAATTCACACCCCAAATCTTATCATTATAAATGTATACGCTGGGAAACTGACTCATTGTGGAATGTTCCCACTATGTATTGTAGCTGGTATCTACAAAGTTTAGAGGATACATAAAAGCTACAAAATGCAAAAAAAAAAAAAAAGTGAGTCAAGCATACAGATGGTAGCGTATTATATTGGCATATAAAGGACACAGTAGTTGACACAGGAAGCCTGTTAGATTCTAGTGCCTCTTATCAGCGGAGGGCTTAGCCTTATCCAATACAATATTGAGTCATACTGAACAGTCGGCACTATTGTACTGCTGTGGTTTCCTTTTCATTTCACACATCATATGAAGGCAGGCACAGTCGATAGCAACTTGGTAATAATGAACTACAAATCTATCAAAAAAATAGAAAGGAAATAATAATATTAAAAGACCAAATACCTAATGCACTATATTGTTTAAGAGCAGAAAGTAACAAAGTACACCAGAGTATGAGGAGTGTGAAATCATTTAAGTGTCACCAGGTAATGCATTTCAATGTTTAAATTCTACCACAGGTACTGTACATTAAACATCACTTGCCAGTCTCTTTCGATTGCTTGGATGTAAGAATTATATTGGGGGTAGCAGATCTTTTATGTGCCGAATGTGCAGATTAAGCAATGGTCAGCCTTGCATTGAGAATTTGCTTCCACCTAATAACAAGAATTCACATCTTGTCTTGGGAGATAACCTACTAAATCTCTTGCAAATGTCTAGCAGATTTGTCATGCAGAAAGTTCAATACATTTACGCACACGGGTGCTCAGGAGGAATATAAGTAAAACTCTGCCTTCTGCAGATTACAAATCCTAAAAGCTAAATTTTATATTTGACATGGTGAGGTAATTAAAAGAAGAAATGTGAAATGTAGTACTGAATTTAGGAGGCTGTTACTTTGATGTATTGTAACAGGTCAGACGCCATAAAAAAAAAAAGTCGCACCAACTTGTTTAAATTAGCCTGCAGCTTTTTCTGCAAATACTGTATATAACATTGAGAAGTGTGATCCTTTACTGTTGTCTTACTTTTTTCTTGTGAATAGAAGCTTTATTTGTCATCACTTAAACAAGCATGTGCTAACACTCTTCTTACACCTTGTCAAGTTCATTTTCTTAATCTTGCATTTGTGCTGAATGAAATCTTAATTAATGGGCACAGTAAATATAATCTAGTCTTTAAATTCAAGTTTGCTGCGCAGCGTAAAGTGAAATTCTTACTTGCATGTCTGACCAGCATAGAGTGGCAGTACTAAACATTAAATTTAAACTCTAAAACTCACACATCACAAATGTGACCCCCAGCATACCACACACCCTCACAGTGCCAACTGAGTGAATGTAGAGTCTTTAAAAAGAATTCACCCCTTGAAACTTTTCACATTTTATTGTTATGCAACCTACAGTTCATTTAATTTAGTCAGTCTGTCATTGTCCAACCCGCTATATCCTAACACAGGGTCACGAGGGTCTGCTGGAACCAATCCCAGCCAACACAGGGCGCAAGGCAGGAACAAATCCCAGGCAGGGTGCCAGCCCACCGCAGGGCACACACACACACACACACTAGGGACAATTTAGGATTGCCAATGCACCTAACCTGCATGTCTTTGGACTGTGGGAGGAAACCCGTGCAGACACAGGGAGAACATGCAAACTCCATGCAGGGAGGACCCGGGAAGTGAACCCAGGTTTCCTTACTGCGAGGCAGCAGTGCTACCACTGTGCCACCCTTATTTAATTTAGCTTTTTTGAAAATGCTTAACAGAAGAAGACTCAATAATGTCAATAAGAAAACAAATCTCAGCAAAGTAAGTACAAATATAAAATACAAAATATTCGACTGTGTAAGCATTCACTCTGTTTAATACGACAAAACTAAATCGTCACTAGTACAGCCAAGTGGTTTTAGAAGTCACATAATTAATGAAATGGATGTCACTTGTCTGTAGTTAAGGAGGTTCAGTTGATAAACAGCCCAGCATGTGGAAGGCAAAACTTGTGATGAGTCAGTATGGTGGGCTAACTTACATAATGAAGACAAAAGAACGCTTCATGCAACTCAGTGAAACAGTGATTGAAAAGCACAAGTCATGGCATGGACACATGAAATCTAAGTCATTAAACATCTCATGGAGCTCAGTTTAAATCAAGCATTAAGAAGGGTGAAAGAGTGTGGCACTGCCGTAAATCTATCTAGAGCAGACCATTCATAAAAACTGAGTAATCATGCAAGACGAAGACTAGTGAGGGAGGCCACCAAGAATCTTAAAAGAACTCTGAAGGAGTTGTAAGCTACGGTAACTTAAATTGGAGAGACCAATTACAGCTTTAAGGTTAAAAATGCACATTACACCTCAGCTAGAGTCGGCCACAAAGCACATCATAAACTCTAAAGTCAGCTGGCAGAAGGTTCTATGGTCTGATGAGACCACAGTTGAGCTTTTGGACCATCAAACTAATAGCAATGTTTGGCTTACGCTAAAAAAAAATGCACATTATCAAAAACATACCCTCCCTACTGTCAAGCATGGTGGTGGTAGCATCATGCTGTGGCGATGCTTCTCTGCAGCAGGCTCAGAAAAGCTTGTGATGGTAGAGGATAAAATAAATGTAAAAAAATAGAGAGAAATCCTGAAGGAAAACCTGACTCAATCTGATTCCAAGACACCAGTCCATCTCAGGGCTTGCATAATAATTAACAGTGAAACCTTCCAATGGGGTGAATACTTTAAATAGGCACTGTACCTGATAAGTTTTTTTATATATATTGTTTGATGTTATAATTAATGTACTGTGTTATACAGTATTTACTGTCTCTGCTGAATTTCTTGGCTTCTTCTGATATTATACTTCTGTCATATGCCCATGTTAGATATGTCAGTAAGACCCAATTGTACTATAGGCACATGACCATAAACTTGAACCTGATCTAACATGAAGATCGAGCAAGGGGCCTAACTTGGTGCAAGACAGGAACCAACTTGGGTGGATGACCAATCCATCATTCTAAATTTTCCTGCTCTTCACATCAACTTAGAGATACCAATTAACTGGACAGATCTGTGTTAAGGAAGAGGGAGGAAAACTAGTGTTTGGACAAAATGTCTCCAGAATATTATGACAATATGCAAACTGTAGGCCCAATAAACTCTACTCTGTACAAGCCCACAAGCACACACACCCTCCCACACATACAAAACATTCAAAACTAGAACAAATGTTAAACACAAACTAAAACATTAATAAAACATAGGAACTACCTTGATTGTTTTATGCTAATTTTTAACTTAATTTAAAACAGACTTTTCATCGCAACATGATCATGGGCAAGTATCTTGTCTGTGGCCAAGGTCTTGTGTCTTCATGTATGGAAGGTTTGGTTTGGATAAAATGTCCAAAGGTTAGACTGCCTAAAGAATTTCAGAAAGATATTACCCAGATGTAAACGTTCATGTCAGACAACCAGTAAACTAATTTAAGTGTATTTTACATAGTGTATCCTACATCCTACACTCATCCCCATTTCCCTTATAACCAGATCATTGTAGAATAAAAAAAAAAATCACATACCTGCCCTTAAACTCTATCCTGTTTTGTAGTTTGTCTTTTGATGTTTTCATTTCTAAACAAATCCAAATCATATTATGTGATATCATCTACTGTTAAATTCTGCTCCGTACTTCTAAAATTTTTATTTTTATACTATATGAAGGATTTGTTCAGTTCTGTGTATTGTACTCTATTGTATTGACCCCCTTCTTTTTGTCACCCACTGCACACCCAACCTACCTGGAAAGGGGTCTCTTTTTGAACTGCCTTTCCCAAAGTGTCTTCCATTTTATCCCTACAAGGGTTTTTTGAGAGTTTTTCCTTGTCTTCTTAGAGAGTCAAGGTTGTGGGGCTGTCAAGAGGCAGGGCCTGGTAAAGCCCATTGTGGCACTTCTTGTGTGATTTTGGGCTATACAAAAATAAATTGTATTGTATTGTAATGCATTTCAAATGGACCTTCTCTCACAGTTCATAATGCATCCAATATGCTCAATATAATCTTTTACAATATATCTGTGTGTTAATGCAACCTAAATATATATGCAATATTTAAATACTCGAAAAACAAGTCTAGTTCTTGATTGTATTTACTAGTGTCACAGTTTATTTGCTATCTTTTCATTATCACAGCATTTTATTTCAGCATTTATTTCATCGGTAAAAAACAATCACACATATTTTTTTTATGTGGTGGGTTCTTATAAAGGGGTCTCCTGTATGTAACACTGTGGGCTCACTTGAGCTCCCTCATTACATAACTATTAAATAAAAAATAATTTAGAAAAATCCACTTTAAGGGTTTACTTCGCAGGTAACCTCATTGCCACTCTCAACATGGCCTCTTTTGGCAGATGGTGGTTCTGCATGGTTAGCCCATATCTGGACCTGGGATCCTTGTCTAGACTGTTAGTGTCTTCCTAATGAGATTCCTAGATGATGTCCAAAGGTTGTGTGGTGATGAAGTGGGCAAGATGCCAATTCACAAGGAACTGCCCTTAATGACAAAAAAAAAAAATGTGCTTTCAGGAATTTTTTTGTAATGGGGCCGCTATACACATTTATGGTTTACTGAGCCCTAGCAGCCCAATTTTCTATGTGGGCTTCTGAAAGTATTTTCTTTTCTTCATAGAACACTCCTTTCTAAGTAGTCACCATTAGACCTTCTCTTGTAATATTAGTGTGAGGTGATTTGGATTAAAACAAAATCCTTCAGTGTTTGTGGTTTACTATTTTAAACTAAACATATTTAGATCTTGTCATATATGTGGACATTGGGGACAACATGAAAGCTCTCATAAGGTAAGCAATTCAACACCATGTTCAAAGAGGGTGTTGTTGCTAATTACCTCCCTGTTTCTACCAAAGTACCAAGGGGCAAGCCAAAGAAGATGTCTGACCTCACGTCCACTTCAGACCTGGAACTCCCACCCCAGGTCCCCTCAGGTAGAGAAAGTTAATTATGGGACCAACACTCGAGAGCTCAATATCTGCTTCATTTAAGGTCTGAACCATAGCTGAGACCATCATAACTTTTGAAATACTTTATTTTGATTTTCATTAAAATGGGGTTTTACCAGGGTTCTACCTCAACATTAAACTTGCCCTTTGTCTATCATTAAATCCTATAATAAGAGTTTTCATGTTATTGTCATATTCAAAGGAATTCAGGTGAGTCAGTGTTTGCTTTCTTTTACTTAAAAGGAAAAGTGTACTTGTCAGTTTCAAGAGCTTTAAGAATTTGTGCAGGTCACAAGTTCCTGAACAAACAGAGGTGTTACTGTGTCAACCAGAGGTTTTGTGTTGGTTGCCCTTTACCACCGATCTGCCAACCACATTCTAGTTCAATGAATCACCCTTAAATACATTGATAAGACATTTTCTTGCATTCTTGTTTCTGTCTGGACTGTCTCTGCATACGTTTCATAACTTCTTCTCTTTATTTTGGTTATCTTATAATTAGTTTTGTCTGCTTCTGTGCTCTCAGGGCCAGTTACAACCTTAATTGACCCCATTGGTTTCCTTCACTCTAGTGTGAAGGTCTTTGAATGTTTATATTGATTAATCTGAGTAATTCTGAGTCAATATTGAGGCTTTCTTTCAGCTATTTTTTATGTTTATTCAATTTTACTTTCTGTGGTCGCTGTATTTCTTATCTTAATTTTTGCCTTTCCATATTTTGCCATATTTAGTGCCTTCTGCCATCTTTTGCAAAATTATACATTCTGGTTTTTTTTTTTTTTCTGTTTACTTCTCTATTATATCTGTCTAGTTTGTCACAGCTCTGATAAAGCAAGGCAGGAAAGTCAAATGCCACTCCACCAGCATGATGGGATCTAATGGCGATGTTCACTCCAAGCTCTTAATTAATTTAAGTAATCTCATTACTTGTTCAAATAGACATATTTCATCATATTCTCCAAACGGCTGATTTCTTAAAAATGCAATTCATTTATCAATAAGATATTTCCCAGCTTAATGAAGTGTTATATTTGTCCATATAATCATGCTATTAGTTTAATTAAACAATTGAGAGCTTGTTTGTAACACTGTGACCCCCCCAAGGAGACGAGTTTACTGTCACTGACTTAGAGCCAAGTGGCATATTTGTATTTCTCTGTTACTGGAACTTGAAGGATATCTGAACAAGCTGCAGAGGTGGCTAGGAATTCCGTTTTACTTGAAGCCATTTGTGTATTTCACAGTATGAAACTGCAGGGTTCTTATCAAAAAATGATTTATTGTATTGTGTATTATTGCAATGGCATGGTTGGACAGCTGCCTTACAGTTCCAGGGATCAAATCCTGGTCAGAATTTTTGTCCTGCTGTGGGATTTCCTCCAGTACGTATTTTTTTTGAAAAGGATAGGTAATACCTACAGTAACTGTAAACCTAAAACCTGAATTAATTACAGTAAATCCTAAAAATTCTTAGATGGATAATTATTTTAAATGTGTTGAGCTATGTTATTTATGTTCTTGAATTTACTGTCACATCTGTAATTTTTTTGGTGTCTTAATGCCTTCTGTTGACAGATAGATGTCACCTTGGAAAAGTTTATTATATCGTGATGTATTTTATCAAAGATTGGCGAGGAGCAGTAAATGGATGAAATCCACTGCAGGACAGTGCAGGGCTGGGATTTGAACAGAGCTGCTATGCAGCAGCACTAACCACATCTCTACTTACAGCCAAATTAATTAATTAATTATTTCAAAACTAAACAAATTGATATATTTTGTCATTTACCCTTCAACTTTTTATATTTAAACATCTACACATATGTTTGTCTGTCTGTCTGGCCCGGAAGTGAGAGGTGGAGTCAGGATAAGGGCTCCACCACCGAGGAAACAGAAATTTACTTAGCCGCTAATAACATAAGCGGGGGCCAACACATCAGCAAAACGAAACCTCAGGAGAAGGACAAAGTCGCTAAGGCGAGCACATTGGCAAAACAGTATCCCTTTTACTTTTCCTCCCGCCTCTAAAACACAAGTGAGGCGAGCATGTCGGCAAAATGAAACCTCAGAAGAAAGAGACATTCGCTTTAACGTTAATGTACAAGTGATGTGAGCACGTTGGCAAAACGAAACCTCCTAGGAGAAAGATGCCCAAAGTAGTTCCTTTTAATTACCTGCCATCTCTACATTTCCATTTTTTTCTGACGATTTCAATAGTTTCTAGGACCCTGGGCTTTTTACAACATGGGCTTACACAGCTAGTATTAAATAAGTATAAATATTCCTTTCTCAGGAAATTAAAGAAAAAGAATTGTTAAAGGCTTTGACTAACATGGCTTCTGTAACTCTCAAATTCAGATCTTATCAAAATGGCTGCCAGCTGACCTCATTCTGTGCATGGCATTTAAAAACACTTTTGGGTATAGTTCTTGAGTACTATGTGCATTAAATCAACATACTGTCACATATCCTGTTCCATACAGGGTTGATTTAATGGTAACACTTGCATTTATTTATTTGGCTGACTCTCTGTCCAAGGTGACTTACAACATTTATGGTACAATTGGTTACATTTCTTTTGGTTTTCCAGTTGTAACACAGGCAGCACAAGTAACTTGTTCATGATCACACAGTGTCAGTAGTGAAATTTGAATCCCGAGCCTAAGGGTTTGAAGTCCAAAGCCTTAACCACTACACCACACTGCCTACTGCTTTATCTGTTTTCCCCAATAGTCACAAAAAATGAATAACTTCCCCGACTCCTGTCCAGCACCAAAGACGCTGCGGTCTGCTGTCAGTTTGGACCAGAAACTAAAAATGGTATACCATTCAGAGTGAATCAGTAGCTTCAATAAGAGGGCATAATTTTTTTTCTGGTTTGTTTTTCTCTTTTTGCCATCCTGCAGCTATATGTGAATTTCCTTCAACAACCTTAACTTTTTCCTGTGTTGCATGCCATTCTTTTATGGTATATACAAATAAGTAATGATAAAAAACAAAAAACTTTAGGATACTTACTGCAATTGGCTTCTGCCGATGCAACAAATAGTGGCTGAGAGGAAATGAAAGGAAGAAAATACACAATTATTGTCTAATGCTTTGATTTGAGACTTACAGAGGAAAATTGTGTCATTTCACCTGAAGCTTCAAATGTTGTTTTATAATAATTATCCACTTTCTGAAAACATTTAATTTGTTATATGCTAATAGAGTCCTCTCTTTTCAAATTTTGAAATCTACCAGTAGGATTTTTTATTTTTTGATATGCTGCAACACAGCCACTTTGTAAAGCCACTACTGTCACTCTGGTCTTCCACACTTCCTTCCAAGCAGCTCTAATGATATTTTTTCTGCCATTTCCACTACATTGACTCTCAGGCTGCTGATTCCATCTCATACCACTCTCATGGAGTCAAGGGCGGGACTGTCAGCATTCACTTTCCCCAACTCTGTCAGCAGATTGTGGTCCATGGCCAGCTTTTCATCCCAGCCAATACCCCCAGGCTGCCAGATGGAGCTCTCCCTGTAGCATGGAGGTGCCCCGGATACCAGCAGGGAATCATGGACAATGGTGTTTTCCTCTACAGCCCTGCTGGATACCACAGGGGCCAACAGAGGACGTCGTTTGTGCTCTATAACCCTGAAGTGCGTCTTACTCACAGCGACAGGAGAGATGACATACTTCCGGGGTGAAGAAAAGGACTGTTTATCTGACCCGGAAGTGATAGGAGATCACATGGACTGGGGATTGGAACACTTCTGGGTCAGAGATTATAAAAGGATTGGGGGAACTCCCAGACAATGAGCTGAGCTGGGTGGAAGGGTGGCAACGCGTCTGGGAGTGGTGGATTGGTTATTCTATTGATTGTGAAGAATTTACGAGTATTGTGGAGAGAAGGGTGCTTTGTGCACATTATTATTATAATAAATAATTATTGGACTTTTACTTGGTGTCTAACGAGTGGTCTGAGGGTTCGAGAGAGCAAGAAAGCCCCTAATCTGTCACAAGATCTAAGCCAGGATCTAAGCCAGGAGCCCATGTACATAGATTAATGGTAGTGCAGCAGGTCTTGTAGGTGTTGCTGTATAAGTGCTTGTCCATATGTCTTTCTCTGTCTTTTTCTCATTCACTCTATCAAACACACTCCCTCTGTATGGCTTCTCAGGATGGCTCTACCTTTTCTGACACTGTCTCTCTTCCAGGTTCTTGTGGCGCAACCAGAATTTTCATTCCAAAAAATACCATTGGTTCTTCTAATGCTTGCTGCTAGTAGTCTTGCTGCGTCACCATACTGATTACCAATTTTAATGACATATTCAGGTAAGGAAAACAGAAGATTTAATGTAAGGTTAATACACTCACTAATAATGGTGACAGAGAATGAAGTTATACTGTATATGGTAGAAATGAGAATGTTGAGATGGACGTGTGAAGTCACAAAAAAGGACAGAATATGAAATGAGACAATTGAAGGTACAACAAAAGTGGGAGAGATGTCTAAGAAAATAGAGGAAAGTGGGCTGAAGTGGTATGGATATGTAATAGGACAATGCATATGTGGGCAAAATGAGAATTGAAGTACAGGGGAAGAGAAACTAAGGGAGAACAAAGTGGAGGTGGATGGATAAACTAAAAGAAGATCTGAAGGAAAATGGCTTGACTGGTTAGAAGGTGCACAGCCGATCTGTATGAAGAAGGTTGATCAAGCATATCGAACCCACATAGAAGAAGGAAAAGATAAAGGAAAAGAAAATTGATTCATATTTATTAGTCAGAAATGGCCATCTTACAAGAAGAGTTTTGTGGTTGTAGAATAGCACAAATGGTAGCATATCCAACTGCAAGTCAGCAGCACCATTGTTCAAGTCCTGCCTTATACTTTTCTATATGATCTTATTTATGTTTCATTTACAAAAATATATGCGTAAGAATAACTGTTAACTCTATTTAAGTAATATCAGCAATTAAAAATGAAATTTTATTCCCTAACTCCCTGTAGCTAACATACAGTAGCTAACATTATGAATGGAATGGGTAGGCTGACATCCTGGCAGAAACGGATAGAATCCTCTTGCCTGGCCGGAAACCCAATATAATGAATGAACAGTGGGATACTTGCCATTCCCTCGTGCAGTGGGTTACAGTATCTCTCTGGAGAAAGTCCCATTTGGACACCCATAGAGCTGCATGGGGGATGTATTTCAAATGAACAGCTGAATCAAGATTCCCTGTGTGCCACTAGAGGGAGTTGCTAGGGACAGGCTTCCTCTGATGTGGAAGTTCTACCTGACCCAGATGAAGTATTTTTTTACCAGAAGAACTTCCCAGGTTCAGCCTGAAAAGGAGCCCTTCCAACTCAGCCAGATAAGTCGCAGTTAGTGGTAGAGGAGAACAATTCTCGGTAAGAATTTGACTATTCTCCTACCCGTTTAAAATCTCTGCTGCTCACCAATAAACAAAACTTGTTTTCCATCAGACTTTAGTTTGTCTTACTGAACACTACATTTGCTACTGGTCAAGCTCCTAGCACACATAAACAATGGCAACATTTGTGTCATATATTGCAGATGTGTCGGCTAATTCCAAAGAATTACTAAGGGCAAGGAACGTGGACCCGAATTACTGGATTTGAAATTATGGAAACATTATTGCTTCTTCTACAATTATTGGTTGTGGAATGATTACTACTGACTTGTGACTGAATGCTGTGACTGGTGCAGCAGTCAAGTTGATTTAATGCAAATGAATTTTTCCATACTGATGTGAACTTCATTGCATACACATCTACATGAATAAGTACATTAAGGCACAATGCAAGATGCAATGTGAAGCATGCATAGCAAGCAGTAAAAAGTTACCATACAGAATGTATGTGTGTATCTAACTGATAAGGACCCAGTAAAACTCTTGTGTAAATAAATAGATTTTTTTTGTACTTCTTGTTGCCTCAGAAGCAACATTGGAGTTTGCCTCAATAGCACCCTCTAGAGACCAAAACAGACGTATGTAGCATCCAATTGATACTAAAGTACCAGACATACTTACAGTATCTACCCAGTAAAACTTTTGCATAAAGGAAAAAAATGTATAAGTTAAAATGATAAAAAAATCTAACATAGAAAGAAACCAGTGGCAATGATTTAGTATTGTGCTCTCATCTTGTTTATTTCTTGCTCAACTGGTAACACAAACCAATTTAAAAAGGCTGTAAGACAGTTTTCTCTAAAGTTCCGCAGAGAAGGCACCCCACTGTGCAGTTAAACTGGCAGCCAAGCACTTGCAACGCTTATCACTGTGCAAATGTTCTTTCCTCCATGTATGAAAAATGATGAATGAAAGATTTGAAGTTTTCCTTTAGTTTGATTTTTAAAGCACACATTTTTTTATTTCACACATTTAAATTCCTGAGTATTTATTGTAGTCTATCATCTTTTAACAATGGAGCTTTAAAGCTGCTACGGTTGTGCATCTTTCCCATGTTTATCTTTGTCTATTCCCAATATAACAGATCTATTGTGTCTGTTGAGTCAGAAGAATAAACATATGCCACATTGTATTTAAAGGAATGCTACAAGGTCAAACAGTATACAAACAACACAATAAAATCCACATCATTATTGCGTTACCAGAAGCACCATTTAGGTATATGGATAAAACCCCAATTCACATAACTGATGTGAAAAAGATTTAAAACAAAATGAATCACACAGTTAAGCCAAAATCCTCTTCAGTTAAATATTCATATTTCATTTTCTTGACTAACCCCAGTTCCATCTATGCTGCACCATTCCTTTGAACATACATGTGGCTTGATTTTCACCACTTTTATTGCCAATAAAAATTACCTCTTGGAGTTTTTTTTTACATTTTATTATTATATACAACATTAAATCAGAGCAGATTGGGCTTTTTGGACATTAAGAAGTAGAGACTGACCTCTACAAAGTGATCCTTATTAGTTACAAAGATCAAAAACAAAATAATTGATTGTGTATGTATTCACCTCCCTTCAAAATTGTTGTTTCCTTTGTAGCTTTGGCTTTATGCTTGGGATTTGTTGTCTTACTGGAAAACAAATCTCCCAAGGTGCTGGGTTTTTTTTTTTTTTTTTTGCAGACTACTTTCCTTTAGATACGTTGTGTATTTTGCTGCATTCATTTTACCCTCCACCATCACAGGCCTTCCAGGGCCTGCTGCAGAGAGACATCCTCACAGCATGATGTAGTCATCACCATGCTTCATGGTGTGTTTTTGATAACGTGCAGTGTTTGGTTTAATTTCACTTTCATCAAACCATGGAACGTTCTTCTAGTTGAAATCAGAGCCTCCCATGTCAAGATGTAATGGGCATCTTTTTAACAGTGGGTTTCTCTTTGCCACTTCCCATGAAGCTGTGACTCATGACATACCCGGTTAACTGTTGTTGCATGCAAAGTCTCCGCAGTCATAAGTACTGTTCTACTGGTGGCTTCTCTTGCTACTCTTCTTCTTGCACAATTAATTCAACTCTTAAACTGTGCTTGTCAATCACCTTATGGAGTTGCTTGGAGTGTTTTTTTGTTTTGTCTTCATTGTGTAGGTTAGGCCACGATACTGACTCACCACAAGCTGGACCTTCCACATACAGAGCATTTTTACCACAATTAATTGAAAATCCTTGGCTACTAACAGGTGATCTCCATTTAATTAATTATGTGATGTCTAAAACCAATTGGTTTCACCAGTGATGATTTAAGTGCTTCTCATTAAAGGGGTAAATACTTATGCAATCATTTGCTTTGTACTTGCAATTGCAGATATCTGTTTTCTCTATGACATTAATGTGTCTTTTTCTGTTCATCAGTGTCAGAAAAGCCAAATTAATTCCACTGTAACAATAAAAAGTGAAAACTTCCAAGGGGGTCAATATTTTTTGGAGGCACTGCAAAATTGTTCTTTTATAAGTAGTACATTTCATTGTTGGTTTTGGTCTGTAGGCCCTGCATGACAGGTTCAGTTTATGCTTCAACACTCCATGATCCCATATCTCTATTATTAAATAATGTTAGCGATTCAGTTCAGGTATGGAGTTTTTAAAGTTCAAGTTCAGTTTTTTTCCTCACCAAACCATGGCCCATGTCTCCATTATTAAATAATGTTAGTGGTTCAGTTTAGGTGTGGAGGTTTTTAAGTTCAAGTTTGTTTTGTTATCAAGCAAACATGGCACAGTGTGATTTTTAGCTGCATGCCAGCCAGAGAGTACTGATAGTCTTCATTGAACATAACCTAAGAAAATATTTATAAGAAACATCTTGTATACCCACACAGTCTTGTTAGAAAGTGCAGCTGCCAAGTAGTCTTATGTCCAGAGGGTAAAAACTTAATAACTCTATTGCTGTAATTGATCAGTTGTATAATTGGCTAGAATGGGAGAGGGAGAAAATTAACTATGCAGCATGGACAGGGTCTTTATAAAACTGGTTATCTTCCCAAAGAAGTGCAATTTATGTCAAATTTTTAATGTTTAAGGAGTAAAATGCTTCAAACATTTTTTCAAAATTTATTTGTAATGTTTCCATATACAGTGGTGTGAAAAACTAGTTGCCCCCTTCCTGATTTCTTATTCTTTTGCATGTTTGTCACACAAAATGTTTCTGATCATCAAACACATTTAACCATTAGTCAAATATAACACAAGTAAACACAAAATGCAGTTTTTAAATGATGGTTTTTATTATTTAGGGAGAAAAAAAAATCCAAACCTACATGGCCCTGTGTGAAAAAGTAATTGCCCCCTTGTTAAAAAATAACCTAACTGTGGTGTATCACACCTGAGTTCAATTTCCGTAGCCACCCCCAGGCCTGATTACTGCCACACCTGTTTCAATCAAGAAATCACTTAAATAGGAGCTGCCTGACACAGAGAAGTAGACCAAAAGCACCTCAAAAGCTGGACATCATGCCAAGATCCAAAGAAATTCAGGAACAAATGAGAACAGAAGTAATTGAGATCTATCAGTCTGGTAAAGGCTATAAAGCCATTTCTAAAGGGACTCTTTGGGACTCCAGCGAACCACAGTGAGAGCCATTATTTACAAATGACAAAAACATGGAACAGTGGTGAACCTTCCCAGGAGTGGCCGGCCGACCAAAAATTACCCCAAGAGCGCAGAGACGACTCTTCCGAGAGGTCACAAAAGACCCCAGGACAACGTCTAAAGAACTGCAGGCCTCACTTGCCTCAATTAAGGTCAGTGTTCACGACTCCACCATAAGAAAGAGACTGGGCAAAACGGCCTGCATGGCAGATTTCCAAGACGCAAACCACTGTTAAGCAAAAGAACATTAGGGCTTGTCTCAATTTTGCTAAGAAACATCTCAATGATTGCCAAGACTTTTGGGAAAATACCTTGTGGACTGATGAGACAAAAGTTGATCTTTTTGGAAGGCAAATGTCCCGTTACATCTGGCGTAAAAGGAACACAGCATTTCAGAAAAAGAACATCATACCAACAGTAAAATATGGTGGTGGTAGTGTGATGATCTGGAGTTGTTTTGCTGCTTCAGGACCTGGAAGGCTTGCTGTGATAGATGGAACCATGAATTCTACTGTCTACCAAAAAATCCTGAAGGAGAATGTCCGCCATCTGTTCGTCAACTCAAGCTGAAGCGATCTTGGGTGCTGCAACAGGACAATGACCCAAAACACACCAGCAAATCCACCTCTGAATGGCTGAAGAAAAACAAAATGAAGACTTTGGAGTGGCCTAGTCAAAGTCCTGACCTGAATCCAATTGAGATGCTATGGCATGACCTTAAAAAGGCAGTTCATGCTAGAAAACCCTCAAATAAAGCTGAATTACAACAATTCTGCAAAGATGAGTGGGCCAAAAGTCCTCCAGAGCGATGTAAAAGACTCATTGCAAGTTATCGCAAACGCTTGATTGCAGTTATTGCTGCTAAGGGTGCCCCAACCAGTTATTAGGTTCAGGGGGCAATTACTTTTTCACACAGGGCCATGTAGGTTTGGATTTTTTTTCTCCCTGAATGATAAAAACCATCATTTAAAAACTGCATTTTGTGTTTACTTGTGTTATATTTGACTAATGGTTAAATGTGTTTGATGATCAGAAACATTTTGTGTGACAAACACGCAAAAGAATAAGAAATCAGGAAGGGGGCAAATAGTTTTTCACACCACTGTATAGAATTAACCTGAATCATAAATCGTCAGTATTTTGTAGATGCTTTTACCTTTCCCTATTATCTTCTTTTAGGATGAAATTTCCTACCTGACAGAAAGTTTATGACTGGTTTTGGATGTCTTTTCAGCTGATATTTATTCAGATGTGCTCTTTCCAGTCGTTTAAGAAAATTACAGTTTTACATTACAATTACATTTCTATTTTATAAGTCACCTTGTCCTTTGTACATACATATTGTCACTCCTCTGGCTAAATCCTTCATGTTCTGCCACAAAAGCAAAAAGGAGGAATATAGACCTGGAGCTAAACATGATAGAGCAAACGTAGGTCTAAACCAAGAAGACCTTTATTCAGACAAGCAAAAACAAGCGTTAAGACAAAAATCGAATTCAAAAATCACATACCTAGGATTGAAATTGAATAAGAATTGTATGAGAACCTCAAAAAACAAAAGTTTTAGAGTTCATCCATCTAAGATGATACAGGTATTTTAATGCCAGGTTTTAAACTGTCACACTGTTAACGCAACATACCAATCCATGCCCCTAGCAACATGAAATGTTATGAAGCTATGAAATGGCGGCACCCATTAAAAAAACACAAAAAAAAAAACGAGTTGACATTGCAATAAACTGTAAATAATTTTCAACTTTGTTAAATATACCTTAGAGAGGGTTCTTAACTTTAGCGCTTTTAAACCCTAGTACCACTTATAGAACTTAAATAAAAATTAAATCATACTTCACACGTATAGTAGCTTGTCTCTGGTCACAGCCTCCACTTTCATTTTCATGAAACTGCAGTTATACAAAACATATCTGAGGCTTTTTAAGCTCATAATGCTGACTGATTTTCACTTTTAACATTCTGATTACAACATGCACACCCATCTTCACACTGCACCTCTAATGGCATTTGATCCTCTTGTCCACTTTAGCTCAAGGATTTTTTTCAACAAGCAGGAGTAAAGAGCACATTAGGCAAGCTAATTTATGTATTCTGTTAAATATAATTTAGTTACACCTTTTAATGTGCTCTTGTTACCCTGGCACAACGAAGTGGTGATATGTTGCATCTCACTGTGCTCTGTATAAGCAATAATAGTACTACTACAACATTCTTAAAGTCAACATGTTCCAGTAAGCTTTATTAGATGCCTCCTCAAGTGATGTTCATAACAAATTTTAAGTGGAGTTATAACAACCAGGACCATGTTGGCTCCCAAAGTTCTTGCAGACTCCGTGCTATATTTATACCTGTTCTGTAACCTAAGAGAACATGGTATGCTTTTGTTATGTCCATTGGATGAAAGAGTACACCTCCAAACAATACACTCTCCTCTTCTTGTAAAACATAAATATACCTCATCAAAGAATTGAATGAAATTCATAACAAAGGAAGGCCATATTTGCTAAATTCATCAAGAAAAGCTTTCCTGAAATATCACTTACAGTATCCACATAAAATGTACACATACAATTTGAGTTCTTCATGAAACAATTTGTCAAAAAAGAAATTATTTCTATCTAGGACCTATGATCAGAAATTGCTGGAGACTACTTTACAATTGGAAGCAGCTGCAAAGCACATCTAAGTCAGATTCATCTGACTGAATAGCTCTTAACTAGTTGGTAATCTGAAGAACTGTTTTATTATTTGGTTATGTTTTTGATGAAACCAGTCATTTGCTCCTTAAGAAAACTTTAAAATGTGCAGACAGCACAAATGTGTTTGGGTGTCACTTAAACAGCAGAACATGTTAGTGGGGGGCTCATAAGAATTATAGCCCCAGCACGCGTGGTAGTTTTAGAGCAAAGCCAGATGAGTCACCTTAAGTACTCATGAAACTGGCACCAGAAAAATCTGTCCAGCTGCTACATGGAGAGACATTTGAATGTATCACTGTAGAAAAATCTGTTCGTGGGGGAGTAAAGACTCCTTATCAAACCTTCATCTATGTAAATCCAAAGTGAGCTCTATGTACTTAGAAGCAGCAGCAGCAGACATTTACAGCAAAGAAAATTCCCTACCAAATCTATTGATCAAGATTTTTGTTCAGTCACTGAACTTCATACCCATGTGAAGCTGATCAGGTCAGATCTACCACTACTTGGATTCATAATGATAACATCAGAACATTAGAAGAATCTAGATGAGAACAGGCCATTTAACCCAACAAAGCTCATCAGTCCTATCCACTTCCAAAAAAACATTAAGTTGAGTTTTGAAAGTCCCTAACGTCTTACTGTCTACCACACTACTTGGTAGCTTATTCCAATTGTCTATCGTTCTTTGTGTAAAGAAAAACTTCCTAATGTTTGTGCGAAACTTACCCTTAACAAGTTTCCAACTGTGTCCATGTGTTCTTGATGGACTCATTTTAAAATAACAGTCTCGATCCACTGTACTAATTCCATTCATAATTTTAAACACTTGAATCATGTCACTTCTTAATCTTCTTTTGCTTAAACTCTATAGGCTCAGCTCTTTTAATCTTTCCTCATGATTCTACCCCTATAGTCCTGGACTCAGCCTAGTCGCTCTTCTCTGGCCTATATACGTGTAATGATCTACATAATGACCAGTTCAACTCCAGTATGGCTCCATATACACAGAAACATCAGTATATGACATTCGATAACTGACATTGATGATGACTACTGAAGGGAAGAAGTATACATTTTCTTATAGTGTCTTGGACGGGGACTAGGTTCAGATCCTGGCCCATTCACTGTCTGTGTAAGTTTGCATATTCTTCTCATGTGTCAAGGAGGCTTTCTACAAGTCCTCCCATTTTACTTCCACATTATAAAGATGTATAGTTTGTGTTAAGTTATTCAGCCCACAAGCCCACAAGAGTAAGAGTGGCTGTGAAGGTTACTGCTCAGTGACGTAATAGGCGCCAGCTTCCAACAACCACAGAAGTAAATTAAGTGGATTCAACAAATGGACAGAAATATGTTTTAATGAAGTAAATTAGCACTTTCAGTAATGAGTGGGTGGATGGGAATGTGTATAGAATCACAGTGGAATGAGCTTTATGTTTGTTCTGAAAGGGTTTAGCTGTATGCCTTGTGTTTCAGGGACAACTTGAGTAATGTATAGTTGATCAGGAATTTATACATAACTGAGACTATATACAAAAGGCACAATAATGAGTAACAAGGTCATCTCCAGAATACTTTAAAGATATAGTGTAACATTATGAAATACAGTAAGCACAACCTGCTGCCTGAAAGACTCTTAGCATTTTCACATTCAAAAACATTTTTACACTATTTAGTTATTCAGGTTCACATATTATACAATAAGTTAGAACCTATAAAAGAACAGCAGCACACCCTTAATCACCATATTATCGTGTGTTTTTTTTTTTTTGAAACCATAAATGTTTCCTCGGTTCTATGCAACTGACACCTTTGACGACTAAGGTTACTCTAAACAGCCCCATGATCACGTCTTCTAGCTGGCTGCATATATTAGCCAATTTACTGCCCTGCAACTTGAATTACCCCAACCAAACACACACTAATTAGCTGTCTAGCCAGAGGTGAGTTACGAACTTGAACAGTAAATACCTGACTTACTTTCTTTCTTTCATAACATGCGCATCAATAAATGAATTACACCATTTAAGAAACTCATTTTCCAAATCCATATAATCCACAAAGAGTTATAAACTGTCAGACAAGTTTGTTATTATCAATGCTAGTCACTCAGCAGGGGTTAATGATATATGATCCGACTGTCCAAAGCAATTGTTACAGATAAGGTTTAGTCAAGATTACACAAGAAACCATGATGTTTATCTGCTCAGATGCACCTACAGATTAAAAATAGCAAAAGTATATAGTGACATCAGGTTAAAATGGATGTTTGGATTACACTATTTGATTCTAAAATTATAGATCTGAGATATAATGAAGTACAGCATAAGGTGCCTTGTTTATTCTTTATACATCTAACCTGTTGTTAAAATTCCTTCATCCAAGCAACTCCAGAAACATGAAATTTTCCATATAACTCAGATGGTAAATTATCTTGTCAGAAATTCAAAAGTTTGTGGTTAGATTGTTGCAATTCTCTTTCAACAGTCGTTGAACATAAATAAATAACATTAGTTGTAAAAGTCGAGAGGAATGGGAATAAATCCCTGTCTATATGGAGCTTCACATTTTCCTTGTATCTGCATGATTTTTTCTCCATCTGATATACTAAAGACATTTGTGCTGAGCTTAATGATGGCCCAGAATTGGCCCAGTGTGAATGTATGAACAGAAGTGATGAGTGGATGAATGGATGAAACAGTTACTATCTGAATACATCCAAATAACACATCCCTACAGATGACTTTCTGTTGATTTAGAATCATACTTAAAACTGACACTGAATATACTTTCCAGTACTCGTATCATACAATTGTTTAATATTCAATTGCCTGTGTAACTGTGAACTAAAAAATTCAAGCTGAATGCAGTTTACAATAATTTTGTGAATAATGTAAGATGGGTGACACAATGAGTGGCATTACTGCCATACGGTTTTTAAATACTGATTTGAATTATGGCTCGTGCCTTCCATGTGGAGTCTGCAGAGTTCTCCATTTTAACTTAAGATTTGCTTTGCCTTTCAGACATCCTTGGTGTCACAATCCCTCCTAACCCATTAACAGAGGTGTTTGGTGTTATTCCAGATGGGCTTAAAGCGGAGTAAGACAAACAAACTATGATTGCCTTCACTACACTATTGGCACGTAGGCTTAATTTGCTAAACTGGAAGAATCCTAACTCTCTTCTTTTTAGTCAGTAGGTAACTGATGTTTTATATTATTTGAAATTAGAAAAAAATTTAATTGTCAGTTAAAGGATCTGTGCAGAACTTTTTCAAAACCTGGCAGGATCTAATCAATAATATTTTAGAATAAGCTCTTAAAGCACTGAGGAAACAATTCTCTTCCCATTTTTTTATCCACCTATTAAACTCATCAATTTATTTATTTTGACCAGCTTTAAGTTTTACTCCATTGGCCATACTCTCTTTCTCAGGGGCAGAGGTTGGGTTGATTTGTTTTCAATCCTATTTTTTGTAAAAATTGATCTATCTGTATGGAATGATTACAATAAAATCAATAAAATAAAAAAAAAATTTTGCTTTGATGTTGAGACAAAGTGCAGAGCACTTGATACTACTTGTTGCTATTTATCTGTGTGACATGTTTGCTTCATTTTGTTGCCATTAACATTCCATGCAGCATTCCTTCAAGTAATTTTCCTTTAAAACATTTTGTACAGGAGCAAGGCTTGCATGTGTGATAAATAAGCAACTGCCAGGCTTTCTAACTGCAGTGTGGTTTATGGGAGCTTTGGGTAGGTTGTGAGTACATTGATCTCCTGATTTGCAAATAGCTTTGTGAAACGTTTTGATTAATTCAACAATACCTAAAGCCATTTACTGCTTTATTAAACATTTTCAAGTCATAGCCAAAATATTCTTATTTCTGAGGACATGAGTCCTCACAGGGTAATGACTGATCGATTAAAAAGTAGAGTGGCTTTGAGGTATTTGTGAACCATCTTGTATATTCACTTCTCTACCATTTCTGTTTTGTACAATAGTGGAGGACCTTCAATGCTCATTTAACACTACTAGATTGAAGTTTATATTGATGGGTCATAAGGTTACTCAGCAGCCACTCATACTGACACCTGCATTTGTGTTTCTTGCATGCCAAACATCATTTGATGTTGTACTCTACTACTGTGACTAGTTTATCAGGGCCATACAAGTAAAAATGTCACTGCACAGTGTACTCAAAACAATATAGATTTCTTACCTCATTGCATGTCAGCATGTAATTGCAATATTTCACTCAATAGTTGCTTTTCATGTTTGGAGTATTACTATTGTGAATGTATTCGGTTTATAATTTTTATTCATTTTAATAAACACTTTTTAAGTTGATTATTTAGTTGTAATGTTTCTTGACATTCTGACATAGTTGATAACTTTACACCTCTTTTCCATTTTGCAATTTTGTTTATTGCAGTTGCTGACATTTTGTGGCAATGTTGCTCTGATGTTGCTATGGAGATGACCTGGAACCGCTACACTATAACATTATAAAGTTCACCCTGTACATTAATTAATTATTCAGTTCAGGATATCCCTGAAAGAATCTGAAGTCGCTTTAGTTGTTGTCATTTCTTGTATTAGAACTTTTGCCTATTCTTTTGACTTCAAATCAGGATTTAGCTGTGGTGGGCTGGCGCCCTGCCTGGGATCCCTGCCTTGCTCCCTGTGTTGGCTGGGATTGGCTCCAGCAGACCCCCGTGACCCTGTAGTTAAGATATATCAGGTTGGATAATGGATGGATGGATTAGGATTTAGTTTTGGCTTGACAAAAGATCGGTCTGACTTTTTAATTTGGTGTATTTACTGACTTATATTTGGTCTCCTGGTTCTTGCTTTTATGCTATTCTTTAATAGAACAATTAAGAAGAAACATGTCATCTACTAGCAGCTTTTTTCCTTATGCTAAAAAAATAAATAATTGGAAAATGTATTTCTGAATAACTCATGTGATTAATGTTTTATTAAGTCAGAAATTTAGATTTTTTTCTGATTACTGTGTGGAATGCAGAACATAAAGTTCACACATATATTTTGCAAAGAGTAAAAAAAGGGGTGTCCCTAAAGTAACTCTGCGCATATGTTAATATGTCTATTTGATTTTAATTCTTACTTTGTTTTTTTTCTGGTTCTTCATCATATAAAGCACTTTGAACTACATTATTTGTATGAAAATGTGCTATATAAATAAATGTTGTTGTTGTTGTTATGAGTGGTTAGCAGTACGATGGGTATTACAATGAAATTATGTGACCATAGACAAAAAAAGGCTTTAAGGGCATGGTTGAAAAACATTGCGATAAATTCAGTCTATGAAAAAAGTTGTTCCATAACATGAAAACGATGGACCCCATTAATCATGATAGCTTTTAATTTTTCCATCATCCTCTTTTCTGCTGTTGTACATGATATAATAATTGAAATTTTTCTGTGTTTTTGTTTATACCGTATATACTCGCATTTGAGTTCTCCTGTGGATAAGTCGGGGCTTGATTTTACCATATAATTTACGGTATTTTATAATGTCAGTTGTATAAGTTGAATGCAGAAAAGTGAGGCTATTGGTCCAAGAGATTATGATATGCTAATGCCCACCTAAGAGAGTAACCACGGAGCACATTGCCTTTTTTTCTTTGTATTGTGCCTATGTATCCACACAGTAATACCTCAACTTTTCCGAAGTGACGTTTGCACTGTTTTGTGTTTTTTGTATTTCATACCCTCATAAACCTGTATCATAAGAGCATCCTTTATCTATGATGGAGCATTCAATCAGAAGAAAATCTGAAGCTGGTTTTAACTAAAAGTGGCGAAAGAAATTGGTAATTGTGCTGCTGCAGCAAAATTCGATGTGTCTGAAAAACTGGTGTGAGATTGGAGGAAGCTTGCAAAAAAAAAAATAAGTGTTGCATTTTTGAACCCGTGTATAAGTTGGGGCCTGATTTTATGATCGATTTTTCGGATTTCAAGGCTCAACTTATACACGAGTATATACGGTAATAAAGATTTTTTTATTTAACCCTGAAAGTATAAGATAAAATATTAAATCTGTTCTTGACCCACAAATAGCAGTTTATGTTCATAGGTTTACTTAAAGAAGTGTTTCTGAATGTCACAGTAGATCATGATTGTACTTGAATCACAAATCACTAAAGGGTAATGATCACGCTTGATTTACCAATAGGTACTCCACTAGGTCACACAAAATCTAACATGAGAAAAAAATGAGTCACAACACCTAAAAGGTTGAGAAACACTCACTTACAGTATCCTCATAGAAATGAATTTCCATGGTGGTATTAATCACTAAACAAAGGAGGTTTACGGCGGTGGGAATACGGGTTGTTTTTGCTGAAAAGTGGCTAAAGAGGTGGCCCTGTGTCTGCCCAACCTTGGTGGCTTCTTCCAAATGAATTTAGGAAAATTGCAAAAATTCTGGCTGAGTTGGCCTGGGTAGCCCACGGTGTGGCTTATGTTTTCACTGTTTTCCTTCACAGTTATTTTTGACATTGAATCCTTCCCTCCCATCTTCTTTTATTGACTCAACCAAATACTGATGGCTTCTTGTGGCATATTATATTTCTTTAAACCCTGATGGAAGATTATGAAATGAAGGCAGGAACACCACAAAGAAAACTGTCAAAACAATAAGGCCATGAAAAACTGCACAGAAGCAACTGTAGGACCATTTGCAATGAAAAACATGAACAGTGGTGCCCTTAGTTTTAATCAATTCATTGTATTTAGTAATTTTCTTCCTAGAAGTTAAAAAATACTTTGCAGCAGGTTTGAGTGAAAAAACAGTCTAATATGAGAAATATGTCCTCAGAATTTCTTGCCTTAGTTATCAAACTTTAGACGCGCACAAGCTTAAGACCTTATCTCTCCACTCACGCTCCTCTACAAGCTCTGATCTCAGAGCAAAGCCCAGCTCTCTCTTGTTTTAATCTAGCATTAGTCAGTCTACAAGGACAAGCTTTTCAGAGTTCACTGTCTCCACACTCCCTTCTGTTGTTCTGACCTTGAAATTAAGCCAGTAACAGAAATAAAATCTTTTAAAAATTGTTCCAATAAGCCCCTTCTCTATAATATCTATTTATCTACCAACCCACCTTTTTCTTTAACATCTTAAATATGTTTTTCTTGAATGGCTCGCATTTGCTTTATGAACAAAACTCCTTTTGTGGAATTAACTCATTTAAGAACTTTACATAAACATTCTTAAGATTTATAGTGACAAAAACCTTAGTATTTTGTTCACATTCATTTCATACATATATCTTACTAACAGATATGATTTTAGAACATCTATTGTCATAAGGGTGTCACCTTAATAAACATAAATACATTTTTTTTTCTTTTATGTCTTAACAAGTTTCCATAGCTCTGCTTTGTTGGCTGTTCCTGTTTCATTTTAATTATACTTGTAATTCAAATAACTATTTAAAGCATATGTACATACATATTCAAAGGATAGACAAAGGAACTGAGACAGAAGTGGCACAGTGTGATGCTCCGGGCTGGCACCACACTTCCTGGTTGCTTCTGGAAGCCTCCTGAACCCAAAAACATTGATAGTCATAAACCCAGAGGAGCTGGGCAAATGAGGACAGGCACATTCAGGAAGGGGTCGGTGCAGATGTTCCAAGTGCTTTTAATAAAACCAATCAAAAGTGTTCAAAAGTGCAGTGCATAAAATCTTCCATATATAAATAATCCATAAAATCCAAATGAACACTCCTCATTGTTCTTCCTCTCATTCTGAAGTGAATCCAGCATAACTTCGTCTCTGCCTCCCCAGCTCACCCATAGTTTGCTCAGCCGATGGAGACACAAGCAGCTGTGGCCCTCCTTACCGCCCCCCATCTTGGCAGCCTCCATTGGAATCTTTTTTCAGATCACTTAACTCTTTTAGGGCTAATTTTTTTTTTTCTTTTCTCCCAGGGCTGAATATTTTTCTAAAAACTTTTTTTTACAAAAAGAACACAAAACAATTGTTTAACTTGTCAAAGCAACAAAAAATATTTATTTTTGAACAATATAACTGTTTTGCATTTTGCCTGCATACTATATAATTTAGCATATTATTATTTCACATACTGTAAATTTCACAAAGCAAAGTCCTGCAAAGTGTGGTAACGCTCAAAGCATCCAATTGTGTGCATTGCCACGTTGCACTGCTTACAATATGTGTTGCACTGGTGCCTCTTTTTCAATAGTCTGTTGCTGCACACAACACAGTCAGGCTTGTACTTTTTGTCCTCATATGTTGCAGGAAAGTGGCGCTCAGTCAGCCTGTCTGGCACTGCTGTTTGTAATGGCCTTCCTCACTTTGCCAAAGGCACTCCAACATATTCTGCCAGCAAGTTCTCCACCACCTTCTTGCGGAAATCTGCTGCAGTCATAGTACTGTGACTGTTTGCCTGCTAGAATAATATATATCCATTTGTGAGTGCAATCTCACGCATGCGATGGTATACAGTGTGGTACCACTTGGTGGACTTATGGCCGTAAGCATATGACTCCAGCATCTGATCCAGTCGATCAACTCCAGCCATTTTACAATTGTACTCTTCAAGTGCAACGGGCTTGTCCAGCTTCCTACCTTCTGGGTTTCCCTTTGAACGAATTACCTTCTCACATAAATTGTTGGTGTGAACTGTAGTAAGACAAGTCACCCGTTTGACATCATGCCATGTCAATGCCACATGAGTTTTGTCGTCATTAACAGCTGATTGTCGCCCTCTATCCCTGGATGTCGACTTTTGTCGACATCCGCCCTCAGCCCCTCCTGTCGTCAAAATTCGACATCCGCCCTAAAAGAGTTAAAGTCATCTTTCCTCCTGTCTTTCTTATTACACACTATGTGTCTCTCAAACACCTATGGAGGACTCCACCACCATTGTACTCACACCTCCATTTAATCCGGCAAGAAATGATCCACTTCATGGAGCAACATCTTTTCCCTCCACTGTGAAGCCACCGACCGCTGTGACTCCTCTCTCTCATTTGCACTGCACAAGTACTCCATAAAACGGTCACTTACAGTCTTCGATTGTTCTGATTTGGACTCTTGTCTTTGATCTGATTTTGATCCCATATCTCTTGAACTTGCAGGCTCATCTTTGAATGAATGTGCAATCAGCCAAGTATCCCAATCAACCCTGGAGTGGCGCCTGCATGCAGACATTCACACCTGTTCAGAGCCTGCACACTCTGGTACCCAATTATTTATTTTAAATAAACTGTGCACTGTCACAGACCTTATTCGATCCCCTTGGGGATTTTGGCACAGGGAGACTTGAATGGTTCACTGAGTTTACCATCACTGGCCCTTGGGCTCACACCCAAAGTGCCCCGAAGGTAGATCTGCCTCTGCCATGAGGTTTCTCTTTGTATGGTAGCCTCTTCCTGCATCCCATAACTGTGTTAGGTTAACTGGTGACCCTAAAATCAGCCAGTGTACCTTATATAGGTTACTGCTGGATGGAAAAAGGGAATTCAGATTTGGAATGGACTGCAAAATAGTTAAAAGCAGGCAGCTGGTAGCTTTCACCCCACTAAGAACTACGGCAGTGGCAGATAACATTTCCTATTGCGTATATGCATCATCACTCTGGGTGCCCTTGGTACAGGGAGGCATGCTGGCACAACAGTTAATACTTTTCTTTCTTTGCTCCTTGGATTTACTATGTATTTATGCACATTCCTGGACTATCTGTGGTTTCTTTGGTATCATACCAAAGTGCAGAGATGATGAATGAACTGGTGATTATAAATTTGCCCATTTGGATGTTTGAGTGAGTATGCATTGTGAAGAATTGGTGTTTCATGAATGGCTGCTTCCAGAGTTAGCTTGACTGTTGATAGGCTTGAAACAAAAAAAATAAATTAATAGTGGATATGGACGGAGATTTCACCCCCCGTATAATGTTTTAACTCAGTGTTCGGTTTCATTTTCATTCAAATATTACGTTATTTTTTATAAGGAGATAAAAACACCCACTTCCTACCAATATGATATCACACACATTTAGAAATGCTACTGAAAATGACACTCAGACATGATAAAAGATTTGCTATGATTACATTTTACAAGATAGAAAACTCCTTTGAAGTCAAATGACAATTGAACTTAAGTAAAAAAATAACTGCTGTCACCCCTAGTACATTGTGCAGAGTGTAATTTCTATTGCAAGTATGGGAAATATGTGTTGTCAGGAAATATGACTGCTTAGAGGTTTCCAAAGTGTGTGAGAGATAAATGCAGATTAATTAGCTTTTAGCCTTTTGTTCCATTTGCTATTATATAATGTCAGTGCTTTACAGATAGGCTTCTTGGAGAGATAGCCTCTTTAAATATTTCAAATAACCAACAGTAATGTTTTATACAGTCTGAAAGACATTCGTTGACACAAATAAAATGTAAAAATGATGTTGACTTGAGATATGGGGATTTGAGACACTATTTATAATTTATTAAAGCAGTTTCTTGTTGCTATTAACAGTTTGAGGGATATTTCTCACAAGTAAAAAAAAATGCATTAGATACAGGTATTTATAGGCTGGTAAGATGCATTTTCTAGGCTATAAATGTCCATTCATTCAGCAATTGATTTTTTCTTTTTTGTTTTAGCATATGTAAGCATTCAATCTAGTAGGAGTATTTAAATCCTCCTTCTCTCCCAACCACACTGGAGACAGCAAGGAGCAGAGAGGGTCTAGTAAAAGATACAATAGTAAATGTTAATATGTTTAAATGGCTTACAACATCTGAGCTTGTTCAATATCTGATATAAAGAGTGCAACCTAAGTTTGTTTTTTCTTATGGCTCCCTAGGGAGCATAGGTCCACAAGTTATTAGCCCAATAGCTAACCATCAAAATGGACAACCAGTGGATTACATTTAGTTTGACTTCTACTCCTCAACGTTTTTGGGTTGGATACCCCTTAAGCAGCCCAGGCCTCTACATGCATCTCCCTTGAGAGCCACTGAAGCACACCAGCACCCAGACTACAATCAGATGTCAAACCTCCTACCTAAATATAACATTAATGGTTTCAGACAAAATTATATTTGCTGCCCTTAGTGTAAATTAAATTTTCTCTCATTTTCTATGGTTCTGAACATTCTTTTTCAAGTGCATCAGCTTACTTCTACATTTGGGACCAGCCATTTGGCCATATGTTGATTACAAAGTGCACAGGTCATTGCAACTGAGGCTCTGTGGGTCTGGTGGGAGTCACTGGTACACATACTTAAAATAGCTGGTACAGATTACTGCAAACCGATCTTCAAGACATGGCATGCACACATAAGGCAGAGTTTCTCAAGCATTGGATTGGGCTGACAATGGCATAGTTGAAGTTGTTGGTTCACGAGTGGGTCTGGTTGGTTGCAAGTAGGTCATGGTGGACTGCCTGGCAGCGCTGTGCAATATGTTTCTAAGCAAACTTGTTTTACTATGGGGGATCTTCAATCATGCTTGTTTCATTATGGAGGCAATGTACAATTGCTGTTAGTGGGTCATCAGTCAACTTAAAAGAAGCAAAACTGGGTCACAGGAGTTGGGACCATGAAAGCTGAGAATCACTGGTGTAAGGAAGGCTGTGCAGGCTGAATAGATTAAAATTAGCCATGTGGAGCGACACCAATATAAACAAACCTTGAAGAGCCCTCCAAGAATCAGAAAACATATGAGACACTGTGGTGAATGAAAGAAGGTCAAGGATATGGTCCATTGCATCTTTTAAAATACTTTGGCTCTAGTGTGGGAGCATGAAGCTCATCTCTGGTAATGTTTAAGAGGTCCTAGGTGTTTTTCTCTACTACTTTTGTAGTGTTTCATTTTGAAACATGATGTAACTTTTAAAGATTTTAAAATAGGTGACTTTTTTGCTTAAATTGAATGAGAGAAATTTGTGTTTGAGACCACTAGCGCAGTTCCCACCAATCCACTAAGCACCGCATATAGAATATTTACTGCACTTAATGTTTAAATATTCTCATCACTGTTTAAAACATAATAGTTATTCAATTTTAATTTTTGAAGTAAAATACACCACAGTCTAGTTAAAGATATGTAGTTTTCTGCTAATTTAAAGTTAATACCAAATAAATAATTTATTACAGTGCCACGTATCTCTGTAATAATAAAAAAATGCTGTTAGCTTCTAATAATTAATCACACAACAAAGTTAGTATATTTTAGATATTTTTTACTACAACATTCTGACATACACTTTATATTTTATCCAGTTAAATCATTAGTATTAATTGTTGTGAATTTACCTTATTTATAAAATTGCTAATTTTATTTGTTCAGTAGGCACAGCTATTTTGTTGTTTTATGCACATTGTACTGTTTGGTTGCCGGTTGTCAAGACGCTAGCCGATTACCATGGAAGTGCCTTCACACAACATGATGTGTGATATCATCAGTACTGCGTGACTATCATCTTGTTTTTTCATCTTAGATAAAAAATAAACAACCTTTGCTTCGTATCACACTTCTTCATTCTGATTCTCTGGTTACAATCCTCTGGCATATCCTTATTCATTACTAGTCTGCTTTTTGTTATTGGCTTTGTATCTTCTGATCTCTCTGTCCTCCCAGTAACGACTCTTAATCTGTTTTCTGACCTGCTTTAATGTCTTGGTTTGCAAAACTATCCTCTTTTCACTAGCTTGGCTCAGCCATAACAGTAATTAAGGAAAACAAAATTAAGTTTAATTCAAAAGTATCTTGAAGTCCGTGCTCATAAAGAGTTAAATGATTTTGACTCTTTAATCCTATTTAAAATTTCCAACAAATGCTTTCATCATTGGCTCAAGAAGGAGTAAATCATAATACAATGTTAAAGCATTGGGGCAAAGTCACACAACTGTGTGATTTCAGACATACAGGTTTATAGGGCCACTATTGTCACTAGTACAGAGTACAGAGACGTTCTTACTTACATGTGCTACTTGCATGTGCTAATCAACATTGAACACATCACCAAATCTCAAACTATTGTTTTTCTAAAACTGTATACAAGGAACTGACAAAGCTTTGCCATTTTAATGTTGTTCTTAAACAAGCCTGTCTGTTTTGTGTTTCTCTTTAGAGGTTTTAATATACTGAGCAACATACACTAGGCTTCTTGTTCACATAGCTTTCTGAGCTGCATAGGGTTAGGGGGCTTTAAAAGTTTTTTTCTAATTTTAATGAATTTTAATTTGTCTCATTGTGTTTTTGATACTCTACAGTTCTTCATAGCATGGGGCAAGGATTATAACTACAACTAAGACAAATAAGCTCTTGCCCTAGCTAGATTTTTTATACTTTTACCTGCTTTCAACAACATTTAGAGCTTATTTTCAAGTCCTGTTTGAAGTCAGAAATAGTTCACAGCCCCCCTCTTAAGTTACAGAAATGTTTAGCACCTCTACTCCAGGGTATATATGATAATCTCAATATGCAGGCATCCTTAAAATTCCAAAAATAGATAAAACTATCATTAAGACAATCAAACTCTGCAATAATTCACCTACCAATATTGAAAAAGCCCAATCGGTCCTATTAAACAACATAAAAACTAATATTTATGAAGTTTAAGCTGGACCTGGAATAACTGACAGATCACTTGAGAAAGCAGAGGTGTGGCTGGAATTGGCACATGTTTTTAGACAGAAAAGCCTGACTTCAACACAAAGAGTACATGAAATTTGTGAAAACTCTGAGTCTTAAAAACACAAATGGGACTATCAAAAGATATATACATTTTTATACTAAAGTTTCTTAAAGCTTTTATTAGTCCCAGATTTCCACTATCCCATTTCATCTGACTTATTAGCCTGTTATAACGCTATACAGGGTATCACAGCATAGGCAAATGATGATAATTCCAGCAAAATATCACAAAGCTCCTACAATCGTTGTAGAAGAGGTGACATCATGCAACACATCTATTCAAACTTACACCAAGTCCCAGCACAGGAGACAAACAAAATGGAACATGAACAATCAAAATGTTTGCTATTGTTATTTAGAAGCCAATATGAAAAGAAACAAAAACAGGCCTGCCAATAGAATCCTATGCTAGGATAATGAGTTTTTAGTCTTCTAATGTCGAGACTCACTTGGCCTTTCTAATCTTAGTAGGATATTCCAGAGTTGAGAGGCTATAAGAATAACTACTATAATATACCTTTCTGCTTTTATTCATTCTGTCTATTTTATTAAGCTTTACATCTTAAGACTGCCATAGATACTATAAGGTATAATCATAAATAGGTGTTGCAAGGAAAAGTGTAAATTAGGGAAGTAGTTAATTTTCTTCATTTTATTCAAAAGAGAAATTAAAATAGCATTTTCATTAAAACAAGAAGTGTGGAAAACATATTTTAAAATGAAACCCCTTAATTGAATAAAAATTGTACAAAAATGAAACGCATATTTAAAGAACAGTTTGCTTTTCATTTTCTCTAAGACTTACATACAGCAAAGTCCATGGCACCTAATTGATGAGAACCTAGCATTTTTAGTAAATGAAAGGAAAAATGGCCTGACCATAATGCAGCATAGCATATGCAAAATAGCTGCACAGGTTTTATTTCTTTATCAGTCAACAGTCTTTCAAAATTCACAACAAATCTAAAGTATGATCTGATGTAATGTTTGGTTAGGTTATGGATACCTTTTGGATAACTGCTTAAAGATGCACAGGTGGTGTGGAGGAAGTTAGGAATGTGTTGATGGTTATGAATATCTGCATGTACTAAAGCAGAAGCATTACATATCTGAATTTCCCCAATGGAATAATAAAGTTGATCTAATCTAATCTAATTATTTGCATATAAAATTTATGCAATTTATTTACTTAGAAATCTCATTTACAGGTTAAATTTGGTTATATTTGAGGCAGTGTGAGAAAAGTTACTGTTGATCTTACATAGAGAGATGTATAGAAAATATCCATTTATTGGAAATCATAGACATATCTAGTATATATGTTTATATGGGAGAATGTGGAAAACTTAGCTCATGAGGTAAATAAACTGAGGGACAAGTACGGGTGAGGCACAGCTACTTATCACTCTTACTCTTCCAGCCCTAGTGGAGCAAGAGCCCTCTGAAAACTGATGATGACACTTTTGGTCACCTTGCTCTAATTTTATTACACGGACTGTGACTGCTGGAGCCGGACTGCCCCCATGAGCAACCAAACCTTGATTGCTAGCAATCAGTGAATTCTTGCATGCATTACTTTAGCATTTCCTTTTGTTTTTTAATATTAGTATCGTTTATGTTATTTATAATTAGGCACACATGCCAAGGGTGTATCCTCTAAGTTAGGAATCGGGGAGAGACCAGAATGGCACAGTTGTTCACAGCCTTTTCCCATCTGCCCTTGGCTTAGAGAAATAAACCTGGAGGAGCTCTGACATAATTTCCTCTTCAGCATCAGAAGTCCCACCCCTTCGGCACTGTCAGCTAGATAAGAAAGACAGACTGGAATTCAGTGTTCAAAGATGAACCTGTGACTGTAGGAGACAGAAGTTGGAAGTGACTCTTCCAGGCTAACAGAGCCTAAACATGGATAACAACAGTCTGAACTATTTCTATTTCAAAATATTATAACCCTCAATTATCAGGGATACTAGTTCAGAGCCCAACTCTTTCAAGATATATATATATATATATATATATATATATATATATATATATATATATATATATATATATATATATATATATAAGTACACTTTAATGCACATATACATAGGCTTATTAATGATTGTCCCTAAATATTTAATGTGCTCTACCATCTTCAGAGTCTACTCTGCTATTATTGTGGATAGAAAAGCCTTACAAATTTACATGCTGTAGTCGACCATTAGTAACCACAGGACCTCAGAAAAATGTTGGGGTGCCAACCAGGCCACTCTGCTTACTTTGTTGATGCATGTAGCAAAATAACAAGCACACAATGGTGCCAAATATAAAAACAATCATCATAGCTGTCAGCTATTATAACGTCTAGTATTTAAAGTCCTCACACTTATCATTGGACTTCCTTCCCCTAGGTGGATCATCTTCCAAATTAGCCATCACTGTAAAGGAGCACAGTTTTTATAGATCCTGGACTGGAAGGGGTGGGGTTAGTTGCCCCCAATGGGCAGCTCCTGGAGAGCAGACAAGGTGGTGTGCAACCGTGCACCCTGGTGTCCTGGTGGAGTTGTAGTTCTTTCCTATGACAAGCCTTGAAGGTGACCCCTCTGATAAGCATTTGTGACAAGGCATATTATTGGCTTAAGATTTAGCTGTAAAAGGGAATGACTGCACAACTTAATGAAACAAAAGTTCCACGACTGTATTCTTTGTCACCAAAAGGCTAAAAATCATAGAGTCATCTGCAGATTTCATGACCTACTTGTGCAAGTATGGACTCTGACAGTTATTTGTACAGAAGAGAACACAGACAGCAGCCTTGAGGTGGCCCAGTGGATGATGTAAGCTCATCAGATAAGCATGCACTCTTTGTGCTCTGTTAATTAAAAAATCTAGGATTTAGCCAACCAAGGTAGAGTCCAAACAGAAAATAATAATTAACTTCTCAACTAAAATGAAAAATTGCATGGTATGGTGAAAAAAAAAAAAATTGTTTCGTAACTCTGCAAGTGCTCCCGCAGCAGACATGTAGCCATTTCATCTTTCATCCTCCCTCCCTCCCTGTATTCAATTTGCTGAGGGTCCAGCTAGGCCTGAGTTTTCCTAACAAATTAAGGAAACCAGTTTCAGTTTGTTGGGGGCTTTTGGTGTTGTGGGCTTAGTGAAAAGAATAAGATTGGCCTGTTTCTGGAGTTTTGGGACCAGTTGTAAATTCAAAGTCATCTGAAATATGTCTTGGAATTTTGGGGAGATCTGAAGCAGGTGTCCACTTATTCTCTTCAGTCTAGAACTTTTTTTGTCTCAGGTTTTGACAGTGGACACTTTCAGCATAACACTAACTAAAGAAAGACTAACTTCTAGCTTCCAGTTCTGAGTTTAGCCATTTGCTTAATAGTCTCTGAAGTAAAATCATATCCCAAACCTTAGAATTCATTGAATGTTTGAGCCACTTGATAATCAGTTTTAACCTCTGCCAATTGCACTTGATTATTGCTTTTACTCCAATTTCCAGCCATCATTTTCATATAATTCCACAACTAACCCAGATTGTCAGTGTGCAATTCTTATAATTTAGCTTTGCATGCCTAATTCCAAGTTTCAACTCCTTCTGCAATTTTCTCAGTTCAGTTATAGTTCCCTGCTGAAATACTTTATCCTTCTCTTGTTAAATCTTTTTTAACCCACATCTTATTGTCAGGATATAATGTCAATGTCAATTTACTATACTATACTATAGTACATTTAAAACAACATAGTAATGCTGTGACCAAAGGACTTTACAATAATAGAATAAAAGAAAAACAAAACAATTAACATAAAAAACATAAATAGAAATAAAATATATGAACATAAAATAAGATACATAATAAATAGAAATAATGTTATATAATCACAAAGAGGAAACCATCAGTATTACTGAAGGTCACGGAATTCAGGTGAATAGAAATGAGTCTTTAATCTTATTTTGAACAGTTCAATTGAAGACGACTCCTTTATGTGATGAGGTAAAGAGTTCCACAGGCGAGGCGCAGCAGCTGTAAAAGCTCTGTCCCCCTTAGTTTTACATTTGGTACGAGGGACAACAAGAGACAACTGACCAGAAGATCTAAGCACTCTAGATGGCTGCTGTAAAACACACAATTCAGATAAATAGGCAGGAGCAAGCCCATGTAAAGATTTAAAAACTATCAGCAAGATTTTAAAATCAATTCAAAAACTGACAGGCAGCCAGTGTAAAGAAGCTAATATTGGAGAAACAGAGTCATACTTTCTTGCCCCAACCAGAAAGCAAGCAGCAGCATTTTGGACCAGCTGTAACCTTTGTATCAAGGATTTGTTAATCCTAGAATACAGCGAGTTGCAGTAATCGAGGCGAGAAAAAATAAAAACGCATGAGTAGCTTTCTCAAGATCCCTATAAGATAAAAAAGGGTTGATCTTACCTGATAGTCGAAGTTAGAAAATCAACTCTTGACTGTAGAATGTACTTGTTTCTCAAAAGAGAGGTTACTATCAAAGGTAACACCAAGATTGCGGACTTGAGGTTTGGAAAAGACAGAGAAAGAGCCGAGAAAACCAAGATCAATTTGGGCTTTAGCTGATGGCCCCACTATAAGCACCTCCGTTTTATTTTGATTTAGATCAAGAAAATTATTAGCCATCCAGGATCTTAGTTCAGACAGACAGTTGTGGAGTTGATTTGTTGCAGAGTTGCAGAAAGGAATATAAACCTGAGTATCATCAGCATAGCATTGAAAAGAAATGTTAAATTTCCAAAAAATCGCTCCAATAGGGTGAAGGTATATAGAGAATAAAATAGGACCCAAAATGGATCCCTGAGGAACACCATATTTAAGAGGAGCAGGAGATGAAACAGAGGAATTAAAAGTCACTGAAAAGTGTCTACCAGTTAAATATGACCTGAACCAGTTAAGAGCAGACCCTTTAAGCCCAAAAAGATGTTCAAGCCGCATCAGCAATATTTCATGGTCAATGGTGTCAAAGGCAGCGGACAGGTCAAGGAGGAGAAGGACTGCCGTATCACCTGTTACACTGTTTGATTCAAGATTGCCACCTATTCACAGAGAAATATATAAATGCTCATAGTGTCAGTCAATTTATCAATATTTGCACATGCCTCTTTAAACATTAACCAGTCACTGCCTTGAAAACAGCCTAGCAAGTAATTAATGACTCTTGTTACTGGTTTTCTCTGTTAAATTTGGTTTTAGGTAAGGCAATGAGATGAACACATCTCACTGCCTTATATAAAGTTCTGATCTGTTCTGTTCTGTTGAACCTAATGAGGGCTTAGCGCTAGATTTTTAAGCACCTTCAATGGTACTGGTTGAGCACTCTGTTGAGAGGAATGTGGTAAGATAAAACTTTGATAGAGAGTTATGGAAATCTGGGGCATCAGGAGCAGTGATGTACGTTTCTGTAGCAGCTTCACTCACCACTACTCTTAGGTGAACCTACTGTAGCATATGACTGTAATATAAACTGTGAATCTCTCTCAACAGATAATTAGAGTATAGGAAGATAGAGAGCAGTTCAACAACCTTAGTGTATAATTCTCCAGCCGTTACCGATTTACAGCATTGCTATCATTATTTAAAATGTCCAACAAAATAATATAAACATCTTTAATCATTTGTTATAAATGTCACACTTGCAAATGCGTATGCTAAGTTAGTTAATGCATCCAGGTCTCCTGCATTATGGGCAAATGACTCTCTCTGTAGTTTTCATTTACTTTGTTAAAAGAAGCCATCAATATCACTGCAGGATTATTATATGTATATTAGTGTATCTCATTTCATAAATTATGTAAAGTGCTCTGTGATTATTCTTTGTGTGAAAGGTACTTTATAAAATAAAGAATGATTGCTGACTGAAGGAGTAACTAATAGCATCTAATATTTGCAACGCTGCTTGCCCTACCGCAGCCGCAAGTGTATTTGACAGCAGACCAAAAGCTTCATCAACTGATATGTCTGGCAGAGGAGACAACTCCAAAATCCTTCATTGCATGCAGTGACTGAACAGGTGAGGAGTTTATCTGGGAAGCTGACACATCTTCTGCTTGCATGTGGAGACGCAAATAATAACCAGTAGGTTGGATCACTGCTTAATGCCTTCTTAAGTCGAAGTGATATGAAAATGACCTTTACTGGGATAACCTTTATTATGCTTTGATTTTCTGACTACAAACTGTTTTCTTTTGCTTTGATACAATTGATAAGAAAAAGACCATCAACTTGAACCTACAAAAAGATATGACTATTTCTGAGATTTTTTTTTAATTGCTTACAAAACTATGAAAGATGGTTGGTATCCTAGGGTAAAGCACCATATCTTTTGGAGGTTATTATAAAATATGAAGAAACTATCCTAGCAACAGTTTAAACAAACTCACACATAATTTTGGAAAACCAAAATGTCATCAAGGGAAGATGAAAAATGTTTTTGGACCACTGAAAAGAGTGAATCAAATAAAACTAACAACAGAAACTGATTCAGAGTCCCATAAAATAAAAAAGAAAAAAATAGAAAGAAATCTAAAAAAATAACATGGAGAAAAACCAAAAACAATAAAGAACACACAGCATAACATTTAGTGTTCTAGAGCTGATTTAAATCACTGCATCAAGTATTACATCCATCCATTATCCAACCCATTATATCCTAACTACAGGGTCATGGGGGTCTGCTGGAGCCAATCCCAGCCAACACAGGGTGCAAGGCAGGAAACAAGCCCCGGGCAGGGCGCCAGCCCACCGCAGTCAAGTATTACAACTAGAACTAAATAGTACAGCCATATAACTCTATTCCCTAAATCACTTCACTGGCTTCTCACATTAAAAAAAGTTATAAGTGGTTTAGCTTCCCCTTACTTTCTAAACATATTAAATATATAAATCATTGCACCTCAAGATGTAGGCCTTAAAAGGCAAGGAATAAATAAAGCCAGTGTGTATGAAAAAAACCTTTATCTCTAATTAAGGGTGGAGGTGTTTCATTTTCCACTCTTATATTGCTTGTTAAATGTAGCAATCCTTCGGTTTTGCAATTGCATAATTTTCCATTTTTTGTTTTATCCAAGGTGTTACTTGGTCTGCAATGGAGGTTACGCTTTTCATATACAATGACTTGTTTAGACATCTTGTATTTTCCATCTAGACATTGGGCTGACAAATGGAAGCGTGTGTAACAAGAATAAGTTGAATTGGACTGAATTACTCACCTTTGATCACCACTATTCTGCTTTTCACTGGTGTGTTGTATTTCCTTCCCACTATGGGATAAGTGCATGGTAACTCTTGTGACCGTGTAACCTTTCATTCCAGCTTTTCTAATTGTCATATGTAGAACCTGATGCAAAAAAGATAAAATAAAGGTAACGACCAAGACAGGCATAAAAAGCCAGCAAATATTCACTACTCTGGAAATTCTCAGTACAGTACAGTACAGTACATAGATTTCTCAAAACATTAATGGTATTAGTTTAGAATGCCCAGATTGTGCACCAAAGGCCACAGTAAAACTCAAACTGAATAAAATATTCCTTTAAATTAGTAGCGGCTTTGATGTATTTGAAATCATGGTTTTGGTGAAAGATCAAATAATGAAAAGTCTGAATTTGATGATAAAAGTTTTTCTAATAATTTGCTAATCACAATAACAATGGAGGTGGTGGCCTGAGAACTAATTAAGGATACAGAATTAAAAGTTTGCATATTTAAGTTATCTTGTCTTAATAATAAACATCAAAGTAAAACTGAAATTTAAGATACTAATACTGGATGTTGGTATTAATGTGAATTACTAGAAAGTGATTGCTGCTGAAATCAAAAGGGTCAGGGACTCTTGATTTATAAAATATGTACATTTGTCTGTAGATGGCTACATCATTTTTGTGTTAGGTGTGATGAAGAGCTGATAGTATCTGACAAGTGTAAAGAGATTGATATGGAGAAATTGTGTGAAGAGTTGTATGGAATGTGCAACTAAAGCGTAACAAATTAAAGCAGATTATTAAGCACAGTTAGAAAGGAACAGCATGGAAATTGTAGATTTAATGTGAGATGTGCCACTGACAAAAAGTATGGATTTAACAGCAAGGATTAGAGAAGACATGGTAAGCAGGAGGTAATCAGGACAAAGCTATGATAATTGGGCATGTCAAACAATTGTGTAGAATGACTTGGTTAATAGGAAATGGAGGTGATGAGGCCAAGAAATGGGATGAGCATACCAGTGATAGAATTTGTGGTAAGAGACATGAGGGGAATGGGTCTCCCCTAAGGATGCCCCTGACCGGGAAAACTGAAAATATTTGGCAGGCAATCAACCAACTTGTATGAACCTGTTATGATCTGCTGGTTGAAGAAAGCCAGAGATCGTAAATACCCATGTGATTCACAATTAAGTAGATGTGATAAATATATAAAATGAAAATCAACTTACAGAAACACCTGAAAGCACGAATAGGAAAGATCCATACAAAAAATAAGCAACAAAAAAGTCTAAATATTAAAGAACTAAGACAAAGGTAAGAATCAATAAACATCACAAAATTAAAGAAGAAAAAAGGAACATAACCAATTAAATAAATAACTGTTGGATAAGAGTAAATTTAAGCAAAATCCCAACGACGCTGGATGAAAATAGGCAAATGGTCAAAAAGTGAGGTAATGGCTCAAAGGATTTACTTACATGGCAAATATGCCAGTCCTGAGCAATAGCCTTGATGACTGTGAGCCTCCATAATTAGAGGACACTGTCCATCCGGCTTCCATATCAATGGGAAGAAAGAACAGTAAACTAAAATAAAACGTTTAGCAAACTCAATGAAAAAAATTAATGAGAAAGAAGAAAATAGTTATGAAAATTAAATTATAAAACAAGTTATAAGAAAATAAAGAAAAACTCCAGGTGCTGGCAAAACCCTGACAGAACCTGGATACTAATAGTAGACAAGGTCCTTTTTTCAAATGTTTGCTTTCTTAAATATTTTTACCAATTATGAACACAAACATTTCAGATTGATTGTATCACATTTGAAGAAACATGAAATTAACTTTTATTGAATGTAGTGTGTTTTCTGTATTCAGCATCTGACGCTTCTCGTTTCAGCAATAGTCAGCCAGCATCAATGAATTCTACTTTTTCATTATTGCAATTTCCTGGTGAAATCTTTCATCACGTTCATTACTGACTGCACCAAGATTACTAAGAAAAAAGTCTAGTTGTGGATGCAGAAAATAATTCTTCAGTGACATGATGTATTTCATGGTATTGAATATCTGAAATATGTTGGCAACCTGCTAGACATAGTTTGGTGCTTGGTGGACAAACAAATTCTGAGTAACATATATATAGATATACATATTAAGAGTCAGATGACATGATGTATTAGATGAGGTAAAGGTAGCATAAAAGCAAATTAATCTTATTTTTAATTCCTCACTCCATGAACTGAGACATTTGTGAATATCTATATGCAAATAAAAAATTGTTCTGCAAACTTATTTGGGGCCTCATGTATAACTCAAAATAAAACATGGCATACGGACAAGATTACAAATATGCATACGCACAAAAATTCAGACGCATAAACCTGTGCGTAAGCAAAGTTCTATGCACTTTCCATTTATAAACCCCAATCACCATAAATATTAACACACATGCACATGCACACAGCCCCCGACCCCTCCCAGAATTTCACCTATTTGCATATGCAAATGAACATAAATAGCCACTTCCGTTCAGTGTTTTGTTAAAAGACAATGTCAAAAGAACATTAAAAAAGTAGAATTTGAGTGAATGCAAAATAGTGGTCTTGCTCGGTGAAGACAAGAAAAAACGTACTATTTGATGGCTTAAGCAGTGGTCAAAGCAACAAAAGGAAACTGATGGAGTGGCACAGTGTGGTGAAGGCTCTCAAAAGTTCAAGTTCAAAAAGTCTGAACAGTGCCTGAAATAAAAAAAAGTAGTAGTCAGATCGCAGCCCACCATCAGAGTGTCATACGGAAGTGTATTAGTGGCACTGAGAAGATAAAAACATAGAGACATAGTGAATAAAAAGGTCTGTTTTGAGATTAAATTCAAAATGTCATCTCAACAATTATTCTTTCATAAAGTAGAACATTGTAAACTCCACCTTACAATCAATAAGCTACTAGAGTTTCTCAAAACTCATCATAACTAAGGAAGAATGTTAAATGCTTCATATTCTAAATGTTAATGCTACATGCTTCTTAAATGGACATAGTCTAAATGTCTGTTAATTGCTACATGCTGCTTAAATGGACTTTCATTTACACCAACAGGAGCGTGCAGGTAGTGATCTCCACGTAGAATACATTACATTAATGATATTACAGTTCTCTGAACATTTTAAAATACTAAGATGTGTACTTGATATCATTTTCTCAATGAAATGCCATAAAGCATGTTTTAAACATGTGGGTCACGGGAGCGCTGCTACGGTAGTCCTAGCAAGCATCAAGCGTGGGGCAGGAACAACTCCTGGATGGGGAGACAACTCATTGCAGGGTGAATATGAGCATACACGTAAGATAATGCCATCAGTTTAGCATCACCAAATACCCAATCCCCAACACCCAGGATGTGAAGTAATAGTATATATTATTTAAATTAATTTAACAATTTATCTGTAAAATGTAATATACATACTTTAGTGCATTTTAACATAAAAATGATATCAAATATACATCCTAGTATTCTAACAGTGCACACAGCTCCAAGAGACAGCTCTTGGAAATCTAAATCTACTTAAAGACAGTCATTGATACCTGTAAATATGTGCTTTCTTCTAATTCTTCCATTTGCAATGTCTTCTAACAACGCTAAAGCAACCATGGAAGTTGTAATAGTTTGGCCATTCCATGCAACATTATATTTGTACAGATCGATAACAACCAAGTGCCTTAAACAATATGCAATCAATTTCAGTGTATTTAGTGAATCCCACGTCATGGATGTGAATATGAAAAAGGAAGGGAAACCACACAGTAGCACTGCTTTGACGCTGGGTGCCGCCCATTTACAAACCCAAGCAGAACCAAGTGTATGCATGATCTGAGGCTGCTGTGAAAACATGTGTGGCTTTACACCAAGTTTAGTTTTTATACAATACAATACAATACAATACAATTTATTTTTGTATAGCCCAAAATCACACAAGAAGTGTCGCAATGGGCTTTAACAGGCCCTTCCTCTTGACAACCCCCCAGCCTTGACTCTGTAAGAAGACAAGGAAAAACTCCCAAAAAAAACCCTTGTAGGGAAAAAATGGAAGAAACCTTGGGAAAGGCAGTTCAAAGAGAGACCCCTTTCTGGGTAGTTTGGGCGTGCAGTGGGTGTCAAAAAGAAGGGGGTCAATACAATACAGTACACAAAACAGAATAAATCCTCAATACAGTATAAAAATAATTTTTTTTCAAGTACGGAGCAGAATTTAACAGTAAATGACATCACATAATATGATTTGGATTTGTTTAGAGTCCTGGAGACCTGCCTCAAGCTGCCTCCCCCATTTTGCCTTTCCACAGCTGAAACAGCGTTGGGTCAGCCAATCCGATGAAAGGACCCCTCTACCCCATGATTTCAGCGATCCTCCATCAGAAATGACTTTACCTTAGGCAGGCAAAACAACTTGGCAGGTGGGCCTTGGCATCAAGTACAACATTTGAGAACTGAGAAGAGAAACAGAATAGGTGAGGGTTAGTAACAAAGTATAATTATCATGTTACTTATGTTTTAGTGCTAATGACTACCAACAGAGATGCAGTCTGTACAGTTAATCAGCAGCTCTAGTCAGGATATGCTAAACTTAAGTAGTGAGTCTTCAGCCGGGATTTAAAAGCTGAGACCGAAGGGGTCATCTCTTATACAGTAGTAGCAGGCAGACCATTCCACAGTTTAGGGACCCTGTAACTAAAAGCTCGACCTCCCACTGTTTTTATTAATCCTTGGAATCATAAGCAGACCAGCATCTGGAGATCTTAATATGCACTCTGGTTTGTAATCCATGATAAGTTCAGAGAAGTAAGCCGGACCTTGGCCATTTAATGCTTTATATGTTAAAAGGAGGATTTTGAAATCTGCCCTAAACTTAACCGGGAGCCAGTGTACGGATTTAAAGAACGGGAGTTAGGTGTTCGTATTTTCTTATTCTTGTAAGAATTCCTGCAGCAGCATTTTGGATTAACTACAGGCTGTATAAAGAACAGTTTGAACATCCAGTGAGCACCGCATTGCAGTTGTCAATCCCACTAGAAATAAATGCATGAATTAATTTCTCAGAATCCTGTTTATTTAGAAAGCGCCTTAATTTCCCAGCATCTCTAAGATGGAAGAAACATGATTTGGACAACTTTGTAATATGCGCTTTAAATGGCATGCTAGAGTACATCTTGATTTGAGCATGGAAACATGAATAAGCCAAATTTTTGTGCGTACGAACTGTGTATACATGAGGCCCCTGGTCTCTGTGAATGACTTCTTTGAAAATAGAGAACTTTTTTTCCCACATCAGGTAACAGTTAAATTAGTTCTTCTTGGTGGTGTTTATTTCAGAGTGAGTGATACAGATTAAGGGTAATCATTAAACATCTAAAGGAATGATCCAGGACATTAAAATAATTTGTAAAAATAATTCCTAGCTTAAAATTAGAATCATATATTTGTGTATTTTCATGGGTATTGTGCATTCATGAAAGAGGAGGGACATCCATTCAAATGCACTCTGTTTAAATGTGTGTTCCCCCTGTCAATACAGTACATAGCTGGGCTCTCAGCCTATCTCCTTGTGGTCTTCCATGAAGTTCTCTAGTCACCAATATTTTTTTCATTAAATATATCCATGTGCTAGCACTTACTGTGCCTTATGGTTTCATGGAATCTAATTTACATTGTACACAATGACATTTAATGTTAATATTTATAGTATATAAAAACTGTAATAAATCTTTTCACCGTACTCTCTATATACTAAATTATATATTATCAGCCAAAGCCCGCCGTAACATATGGTGGTGTAAGAATAGGAACGGAAAACGGGGAGAAAGGAATTCAGTATAACAAAGGCTTAGGAAAACACCGTTGTAGTATAATGAAAATAGCAAGGAGCGAAACCAATGCCAATGGTCGAAAGAGTAACTTCCTGTAGCAGGCTACGGAAAACATAGACATATATAGATAGACGCCACGTTCACTGTGTTGGTCAGTTGACACGCTAAGTCAGCGCATCCGCCCTATTGCGAGTGGTAAAAGTGCCATTTAAACTAATACAGGTAGACGTGGAAACTGGGTTTTCTGATGAAAAAACAATAACGTTTTAAAAAGTATCGTTTGCATACAACAGATTTTGGCAAATCGTTTACATGCAATTATTTATATCCATTTATACATTAATAATGGCAATTATTAAATACTAATAATAATAATTATTATTATTAATAATAAATAATTCCTCCCATATAAGTAACATTTCTCGGGCTGCTTTCTTCCATCTCCGAAACATTTCTAGACTTAGCTCTGCTCTTACGCAACACAGTACTAAAGTATTGGTTAATGCCCGAGTCATCTCACGTATAGATTAATGTAATGCTATTCTATCTGGCATCCCACAAAAACATATCCATCGCTTACAATTTATTCAAAATTCTGCTGCCAGGATAATAACCTGCTGTTCTAAATCCACTGAACATACTACACCTATTCTCTCTCAACTTCACTGGCTCCCTGTTAACTACAGAATACAATACTAAATACTGCTCTTAACATTTAAAGCTCTCCACAACCTCACTGATCTCCTACAGACTTCCATTCCTCTCGCTTACTCAGATTCTCATCTGTAGCTGTACTTTCTGTACTGCACATCAAACTCACTGCTATGGGAAGTCGAGCGTCTCTCATAGTGCTCCTCAACTCGGGAATTCTCTTCTCTCTCATATACATCAGCTCGATTCAATAACACATTTTAAAACTACCCTTAAAACTTATCTTTTCAAACTGGCATTCCAATTGTGAATTTTAGTGCCAGTTATCTTTGTTTGTTTGCTAATTATTGCTGTTTGATTGAGAGCGACGGTGGACGCGGAAGTAGGATTAGAGATGATGGGAGGGGCTCTGTCGTGTGTATCCCATGGTCTTAGAGTTGGTGGGCGGGGCTCTGAGTTGGCGGGCGTGGCTCACTGTCTTGCGTGTGCTCTCTGTCTTGCTCGCGCTTACTGTCTTGCGTGCCCTTAGTGAATTTTATATATCGATTCATACTGCTTGATGGTGACCCTGATAACTTAGTTACATTGAATGTAGAATGATTTTATAAAACACTAATATATACTTTGATATGGGAGAAATTCAGGAAAAATACCATGCAAAGATGATTTTTTGGTTGTAATTTGATGATTTATTTTACAAGTGGTACTCATTACAAGGAAATATTCCAGGTTCTGACTTTTTCCTTCCATCAGGTCTGCCCCTATATGTTTACTTATTCAGCTTCATTCAATTGCCACTTTTCAAAGCACACCAGTCCCCATTAGTTGAAATTTATCACCCAACTGGCAGTGCGTATGTATCTGCCAATTTAAAAGGTCAAATACAACAAACAAGCAAAAGCTAAAATTTGAGTTATCTACAAATTGGATAAGTGGCAAAGAAGTACAGTAGTTTGTGCCGTTGACTCACAGAGTCAGTGTCCCAAGTTCAAATTCTGTACTCAGTCATTCTTTGACTTTACAGAGCTAACAGACTTTCCAATGCCAATGGTGGTGTCTTCTGGGTACTCTTGATTTTTTTCCATAGGTTAGATTACTTGTTGATTCCAAAATTGGCTCTGTGTGAATGTAGGTATGTGCAAAAGTGTGCCCTGTGATAATGTGGTGGCCCACTCAGAGTTGGTTCCTGCCAGTGTTTGCAGAATAAGTTCTGTCTGTCCATCACCTTGAATTGGATTAAGCTGATCTGATAATGTTATCTTACACAGTGGCTAACATTATAGTTATTTTTACAGCCCCCTCAAAAATAATGCGATTTGTAATATAGTCATCAAGAGTTAATCAAAATTAAGCAATATTTATAATCAATACACTTGAATGGAGGTAGTTAATGACCAGTCACAGTCTATGTAGAATTTGCATATTGCATGTACTTGTTTTCTAATAGTTTTCTACCCCATGTAGGTTAGGTTAACAAGCAGTTGTAATGAAGACCAGTGCTAGTGAGTATAGGTGTGATGCAGGGGACTGACATCCTATTAAAAAATAGTCTTGACCCTGATATTGCTTGTATAGACTGCGGCTCTTTGTGACCTTAAGATTGGATTAAGCGAGTGCAGTAAATAGATGGATGGAGAAAATGGATGGATCAATATAATTAATAATGAATGAGTCAGAGTCATAGATTTAGTTTCCATTCCCAATTAAGTCTCTGTGGTGTATTTAAATTCTCTCTATATCTGGATAAAGTTCTTCCAATAATTTCAGTCTTCACTCACAGTCAGGTGAATTATCTGCTGTCTTTAAAATGCCTCATTGGCATGTGGCACAGTATTTGTATAAATCTTGTAATGGACTGATGATGCAACACAGGGATTCTTTTTGGCATATGTTTTTGTTCTACTCCTACACAGTCACTTTAAATGTATTTAAAATATGCATGATAGATGGCTCAACTGTTTTTTTATTGATGCGACTGTTAGAAGAATTTTAATAAAATCCAACACCCTAGTCGAAGGAATCACAACCTCAAAAATGGAGTGCAGGGGTCAAAATACATAAAACCCAGACCTCCCCAAAGGCCTCAGACTTTTAAAAAGCTTAAAAGTTCTAAATCAAGGAAGGACAAAGCCATTAAAATGGGTTTAAAGGACAAACAAAAAAAATCTTTATATGTTAATGTATTTGTTAAGGAGTTGAAAAGAGAGAAAAAATAAAAACCAAGAGCATACAAGTCCACAAATCTTAAAAACAACAAAAAATGCCTTCAAAATTAACCAGGGGTTTAACCACTTAATTCATGAAGACAACAACAGCATTTATTTGTAAAGCTTCCTCCAGTACAGAGTATAATTCAAGATGTTTTACAAATGCCAGTAAGTGGAGACAAACAAAAATAATAATCAAGTAAATAAATATACAAAAGGCCAAATGGTCAGTAGGAATAGGAGAAAAAAAAACTCCAGTTGAGAAAATAAACCTCTAGGGTTCCTCGACCAAAAGCTTGCCAGGCCCCAAAGATCGTTCTGTTGTATATGCAAAAAACAAAAAATAAAAAAGAGGATCAGCCAGTGCAGACATTATCAAGTTCAGGGTCTTAGTGTTCTTCTTTCTTCCAGCAGCCTTAGGTAGTTTCATCCAGATGGCTGTGGCACAGGCTCGTCACAGGATACCAAGAAGAGAAACAAAAAAAAAACAAACAGTGTAATTAGTCACAAATTTAACAAAAAGCCACATTAAAAAAGCAAGTTTTCAGAAGTCTCCTCTTCCGGCCTGATACATCTCTATAGGTAGAATATTCCATATTTTTGGAGCATTGGCACTGAAAGCAGTCTCACAACTTATTTTATGTTTTACTCTAGGAATAGCAAGCTTTTCATAATTTGAGGAGGTACGGTTATAATAGGTAATGTAAGGGGACAAAAATTCCAAGATATATGAAGTTACAAGAGCAGAACACAATCACAAAAGACAGAAATATGAATCAAAAGTGCAATGCTGAATCTTAATTAAGGACTGCAGTATCCCTTTTTATGCAATCCAGATGGCCACACATTCTTGGGCTCCATATAAAGGAGAGAGGGCAGATAAACACTAAAACTGATATTAACATATTTCACAATTACACAGTAATCTGACAGACTAATTAAACTGCAACGACCAGGGCCCTCATGTATAAATGGTGCATACACACAGAAATGTTGCGTAAGAACGTTTCCACGTTCAAATTGCAATGTATAAAACCAAAACTTGGCATAAAGCCATGCACATTTCCACAGTACCTCATACCTTGTCGTACGCTCGGTTTTGCACACTGGCGGCACCCAGCATCAAAGCAGTGCTACTGTTCCTGTGTGGTTATCCTTTCTTTTCTTGATGCGGCTTTATAAATACACTGAAATTAACCGCATATTGTTTATTAATTTAATGCATCTGATTGTAATTAACCAGTAACAATATAACGGTCCACGGAATGGTCAAACTATTCTAAATACCATAGCTGCTTTAACTTTGTTACTCTCACTGCTCTTTCTTCTTCTTCTTTCAGCTGCTCCTGTTAGGGGTTGCCACAACGGATCATCTTTTTCCATATTACTGTCACTGTACCCCTCGGAGCAGCTGATCGGAAAGAGAATTATCAGTATACAGTATCAAGCACATGCTGCCTCAGCCATACTTCCTATTTGAACTGCTTTTTATATGACAAACACTTCAAACATTTCCTGTACGGACCTCGCGGTTCACAAACAGTTTCATCCCAAGAACTATAAACGGACTCAATCAGTCCATCAACTGCTCCTTGTAGAACTGTTAGTACTTATTAGTACAGTTACCTCACTGTAAACTTGCAGTACAGTTATAAAATTGCACAACCTGAGCCACTTTATAAAGAGTGTATTTACATATGATGACAATATCATTTTTAAGATGAAATGCAACAAAATATGTTTATTATATTATACAGATAAAACTTTAACTTCATTTAAATAATCTATATTGTTAATAATTAAAGGACACGGTGTTGCTACGCTAGCAAGGATCTGGCGCTCTGCTCCACTTGCACTGTATGCTTCACTGGGACTGGCGTGAAGGATAGAGTAATTAAACATGTACTACAAAGATATTTCAATGTTCCTTAAAAGTTTTGAAGAATCGGGGTTATAAGCTTACAGATGGCTTAACATCCATTACAGAGCTGATTGTGTGGCGATCGGTTAATTGGAGAAAGAAAAATAAGGACAGGAATTGGAGGTTAGTATGTTTGAAAGAGACAGTACTGCAGGGGCGGCCTTAGGCATGTGCAAACTGTGCACCTGAACAGGGCCGCCAAATCCCAGGGGCCGCCACACCAATATATATTGAATGTAAAACAGAAAGATAAAATAACGACACAGCTAAAAACGCAGCGGCAAATTTCGGCAAAAGTTAAATGCTTATGTCATGAGCACGAGGCGGCTATGTAGTGTCTGCAACGGACGTGGCCATCCGCTGTGCATAAGATACCATATTGACATTGGCGGGGAAGAAGCCGCCAATTCTTCCTCTGCCCAGAGCCACCTAGAGCCGCCCCTGAATACTGCTGCAATAAATTATTTAATCGAAGGTCACGCACAATCACTGCGCCACTGTGTTCACATGTTTAATAATGTGCTTTAACTCCTATCATCATGAAAATGATATCTATCACATATACATCTCAGTATTTTAGTTATTCAGAGAGCTGTAATATCATGAATTTAATGGATTCTGTGTCCTGTCACAGGTAGAGAAAGCCGGTTTAAGAAGCACGTAGTGATTCACACACATAGAGCACATAGAAGAACACATACAAAACAAAGCATTTAACCTGTTGCTTTACTTACGATGTGATTTGAGAAACTAGTTAATTAAACGATTTTAAGATGAAGTTTATGATGCTCTATTTTAATGACAAAATAAACTACGTGATTAAAGTGGACATTTCGAGATTGAAGTTGACATTTCGTGCTTTTTCCCCACTGTGTGTCTCTTTTTTTCTCTGTGCCCTAATAAGCTTTCATATGACACTCAGATGGTGGTCTACGAGTCGCCTTTTCATAGCGACTTTGATATCTAAAAACTTCTTTTTTATTTAGGGCACTGTGCGACTTTGTGAACTTGAGCTTTCGAGTTTCTCTGACACGCTATGTCAGTCGATCAACTTCCTTTTGTTGTTTATACCACTGTTTAAACCAACAAATAGTACGTTTTTCCTTCCCTCCACTTGGTATTCGCTGAAATTCTTCCATTTTCCCTCTTGCTTTTGTCATTGTCTTTTCACAGAACGTTGAGCTTAAGAGCTATTTATATTGATTTGCATATTCAAAGAGGCGTAATTCTGGGAGGAGTTGGAGCGGGATAGCACGCGCGTGCATGAGCGTAACTTTTTACACTGACCGGGATTTATGTAGTGGAAGAACGCAGAAGTTGACGAACGCACAAATTCCTGCATCTGGATTTTTCTGTGCGTAAGCACATTTCAGCTTTTGTGCTTACGTCATGTTATAGTGTGAGTTCTACACACGCCGTTATGCATGAGGCCCCAGGAAAGGATTATTAAGTCAGGGATATGCCAATTTCCAAAAGCAGAGAATCTCTATCTTTTGTCTAAACCCAAAAAAGATAAACCAGAAACAGTAGTCATAAAATACGTAGCAAAGATCTTTAAGTAGACAATTCTAACCAACAGCAAACATACTAACTTACAAATTTCTTATGATTTATTTGCAAACTCAGATAGTAATGGATCTGTAGTGCCAGTATATAAAGTGTCATTCTAATGATGTCATAATGTGCAGTTTCCAGGGTAAGCTCCCCAGCAACCCGAGTCTCAAGATGGCAAAAAGACGTAGATAAAAATAAGAAGTAAAGAAACTAATTCTCCATATAACGAAACTCTGAAAACCGGGAGAATAGGTCATAAAAGAAGCAAAATAAAGACAGGAAAAAAAATTTAATACAGGTATAGGATAACAATTTAATAAAGATAAAATGAAACAATATATATGAAATAATGTTTAAAAAACCAACATGAACATTCAAATAAAAGAAAACCTACCTGACCAAGGGGTGAGACCCTGCCTGAAACATAATAAAAATAACAGTTTAGCAATGCTTAAAATTCATGGTTATTTTCAATAGAAATAGTGTATGCTGTTTGTCTATATTATTACAAAAAAGTTAAATTAGCTGGATGAAATATTAAGATTTTCATAAATGTTGCTTTGCAGATTAGCATAATTTAAGAAAGTTTTAGATTTTTAAAATGACATCATATAATTATTCCCAGTATGTGAAGTTTATTTTGGATTTTTAAACACATGGTTAAAGAGAAAGCTTCTTTGAATTAGTGACAACTGGGAAATAAATGGAAACGTGAGTCTGAGCTGCATGAGTAGAGATGTGAGCAAGTGCTAATGATGTAGGAGGCAAAGCTTTTTGCAGCCTTATAATCATATTGGTCTCTGAGGTAAGGGAAGGTGGAAGGGAGAAAAAAAATTCTGCACAATATTGGAATTTAACGATTTCCCTTCCAGTCAATCATTGATTCAATTACATTAAAATCCAAGGTAATAAACCTTTTGCAGCAGGCAGGATTCTTTTAACATCCTCACTACATCAACCTTCCGGAGGATCTCACTTTTTATCTTGTGGTGTTTGATCTATAATCTTGCTAGTGAGGAGGGCACTCTGGAGACTTGCACCAGTGATGGAGTGTTTCTGTCGAGCAGCATGGTACCCACGATCATTGGTTTCTAAGACCAGACCTTGTTTTGTTCTTGGAATCATTTAAATTATTAAGGAGCACCTGTCAATAATTTGTTGTCAAGGTCACATGTTTTTCAATAGAAAATCTGAAATTTTTTTTTTCACAAAATATTTTCCTTTTTCCAGCAAGCATACTGTTTTATACTGTATCAGTAGAATGACAACAAAACTTTAGAACTGGCACTTTCTAGGTGACTCTATACTGTTATGTAACAAGAACTTAAGAAAGCTCTTTGTTTGATCTTATGGACACTTGCAAAGCACCAGTGACGCTTCAGGTCTTCATATAATGCCTCTTTTGTCACTTACTGCTATGTATCATGACTTTAACAAAGCCTTAGCTTGTGTTACATTAAAATGGGTGACAGAAACTCCTAAATTCCCCATACTAAAGTTTAACCAAAATATAATTACAGATTGTATTTTGGAAAAACATGGAGCAACTGACTGTCATAGGATAAGCTGTTAGCTGAGTTGCCTTTTGGGGCATTTTCCAAAGGTGAAGTAAGGATAAACCACAACATATTTTAATGTGCAAGGAAACAGGAATTAGGATCTACTCTGCTTCTAATTATGGGAGGCATTAGGAGGCAGTAGGCCAAGGTGTACTCAGTTTGTCTGAATCACCGCAGACTCAGTATTTAGAAAAGGCTGTTACTAAGTTTCTATTATGTAATGGTCAAAACAAACAGGGGTGAATTGGGTGACGTCTTTGAGGATAATTCTCAGCTGTTTCACAGATTTTCTGATATAGTATTTCACAATCTATATAGGCAGCTTGTTCTCCAGGTTGGTATCAATAAAGGTAGCAAAACAGGGACACTACCTTGAGATTAGTGCACTGGGTGGTGGTCTCTAGATTGAAAAAGAGAGTAAAAGTAGTATATTACAATTACATATGAACCACACTTCTTACTGGTTGAAACCTAACTTAGGATGCTGGAATGGATGCTCCAGGAAATAGCCAGTCCTCCAATTGAGAAGCAGTAATGTTGATTCCACCCTGGGAATTCCCCAGTAGTAGATGGACAACATTTTCTAAGAGATAGCTAAGTATGGTCTGAACTGCTCTGTAAAATTATTTCTGTTAAATTCACCAGCAGAAATCAGTGGAAATTGAGCGAATGATAAGCACATATTAAAAAGCATCTGAGAATATTTTTATCAAGCCAATATCGTCAGCAATGGCTCTTCAAACACACATTTTATAGTATTTCCTGTTTTTACAGAATGATAGTTATTTCATAACCAAATAAACCCCTAACATTATTGACAAATTTAATTGAAAATAATTAAATTGGCCTCATTGTTGTCTAATTTATGAACAGGTGTTTGTGCTTGGTGAAGACAAAAGATAAGCAGAGTTCAAGAAAACAGTAAAAAAATGTCTAAAACAAACAAGATAGCTCAGTCACTTAAATAGACTCATTATTATGAATCATTAACATCTAGCTTGGAAAGGCTAAAAGCAGTTTTTAATTGAAATCTGCACAATATATAAATGAATGCACATGCTCTGCTTTGTTGGGAAGGGAGCCCAGTATTCACAGTTTCTACAGTAAAATTTTACAGTTCATTCCAGGAATATCCTTCTTAGTCTCCACCAGCTGAGGTTTTACATTCATATCATCAATCATATTATGTTCTGTACTTGTAATATTTTTAGTTATATACTGTATTGAGGATTTGTTCTGTTCTGTGTATTGCATTGTATTGACCCCCTTCTTTTTGACACCCACTGCACTCCCCAACATACCTTGAAAGGAGTCTCTCTTTGAACTGCCTTTCCCAAGATTTCTTCCATTTTTTCCCTACAAGGGTTTTTTTGGGAGTTTTTCCTTGTCTACATAGAGAGTCAAGGCTGAGGGGCTGTCAAGAGGCAGGGCCATTGCGGCACTTCTTGTGTGATTTTGGGCTATACAAACATAAATTGTATTGTATTTTATTGTGTATCTTCTTTACTCTTTTACTTTTCATTGCTGGTTGTTTATTTAGATCAGGGGTGCCCACACTTTTTTGGCTTGCAAGCTACTTTTAAATTGACCAGGTCGAAATGATCTACCTACATTGAAAATGCTATATATATTATAATATAATAATGGTATATATTTATATATATGCTGAGTATACTTTATACACAAAATGTATGTTGTCATACCTTGCATAACTGAATAACCTTAATGTCACAATAACATTTCAATACATTTATGGTCACTACAGTATTTGGATATAATAATCTTCACGTGGGAAAAGGCTGACTCGCATAAATAAGTAGAGCTGAATACTGTATTGAGGATTTGTTCTGTTCAGTGTATTGTTTTGCATTGACCCCCTTCTTTTTGACACCCACTGCACGCAACCTACCTGGAAAGGGGTCTCTCTTTGAACTGCCTTTCCCGGGGTTTCTTCCATTTTTTCCCTATTTTTATATAGCCCAAAATCACACACGAAGTGCCGCAATGGGCTTTAACAGGTCCTGCCTTTTGACAGCCTCCCAGCCTTGACTCTCTAAGAAGACAAGGAGAAACTCCCAAAAAAACCCTTGTAGGGGGAAAAAAAATGGAAGAAACCTTGGGAAAGGCAGTTCAAAAAGAGACCCCTTTCCAGGTAGTTTGGGCGTGCAGTGGGTGTCAAAAAGAAGGGGGTCAATACAATACAATACAATACACAGAACAGAACAAATCCTCAATACAGTATAAAAAATAAAAATTTTACAAGTATGGAGCAGAATTTAACAGTAGATAAGTATATGCACTTAATGAGTATTCACTAACTTGTCTGATGCTTACTTTCTTGCAAACCTCAAGACACAGCATCCTTCTGATTGACAAAACATTATTTTCTACTGATCCATCCATTATCCAACCTGCTATATCCTAAGTACAGGGTCACGGGGTCTACTGTTCCATCTCTCATAAAAATACACCCAAACACAAAGAACCCAAACACTGCTAACCTCTTATTTTAACATGGATTTCTCATGGCTACATTTTAGTGTAACCCAGATATTCTGTATATGCATTGAATTATCTTTTTTATCATGGCTCCGCAATCCATACTAATCCCTACTCTCTTTGCTGTTCTCTTTCTGTTTTTTCTGTGGTGGTGATCTGCTCCACCACCACCTGATCAAGGCACTATGCAGTTCCTACATTGACGCATTGAAGGCCAGATGTCCACATGACCATCATCATCAAATTTTTCCACGTGAAGACTGAAAACCATGAGAACTGATTGAGATTATTTATGTTAGGTAGAACACCCAGTGGGGGCTGAGTGGTCCTGTGATCCCTGTACCCCTGCAGATTTTGGGTTTTTTTCTTCTTCTCTATGGAGTGTAACAAAGGTGCTATACAGTATAGGCGCCTGACCCGACAAAGAAAGACATGGAGGCACGTATAAAAAGTACAAATACTTTTATTTTTCTTCAGCTGTGGGATATGTCTTCCCCGTGCCACACAGCCCAAACACAGTCCCAAAGCACCAACACTAAATCACAACACACTCTTCTTCCTCTACCACCACTCCTCCACAAGCGTAGTTCTCCTCCTCCCGACCCTGGCTTCACGAGTGGTGGTGGCTGGCCCTTTTTATAACCCACCTGGAAGTGTTCCAGTTGCTTGACCACCTGGTCCTAATTGCACCTCCGGGTGGGGCTGAAGATTCATCCAGCCAGGCTGCTGAGTCCATGCAGCTCCCCCTAGCAGCCATCCGAGCCCCCAACTAGGCTGTGGAGGACTCCATCTCCCATGGAGCCCTGCGGGTGGTTGAGGAGTCACCGTGAGCCATGGAGGCTGCCACCAAGCGTCCCGGGGGAGGTACTGAAGTGCCCATGGTGGCTCCCCCGGAACATAAGCAGCAGGGGCGTCCCTGCCGGGCATGGGACCCGGCTGTCCTTCACAGGAGTTTTTTATGTTTTTTGTTTTTTCTGTCCCCCGGCCATTGGACCTTACGTTGTTCTTTTTTATTTATTATTGCCTAATCTTATTTTTATTTTTTATAAACTTAAGCTACATCATTTGTATGAAACATTGCTATATAAATAAACGTTGTTGTTGATGAGCTATGGACAATAAAAATTAAATGTTTAATGTTGTAAAATGTTCTATGCAAACTTCATTTATACTCCCTGTTACTTTATACTGGCATGAAATTAAATTCTTTGGCAAGGTGTTCTAAGTGCTTCTAGCTCACTATGTCTTGGATCCACATGCATAATTGATCAAGCTCTTTGAGGATGACATTAGGATGTTTTGGATACTTTTTTGTTATAGCATATGATTTGAAAGGTTATGTTTTTATAATTGCAAATTTTACTAATGAAAATAAGAATGGCTGGAAGATTGAAAATAACAATAAAGGGCCCTCAACTTTCATTTATTCATCTGCTTATTTATTTTACAGATGCTACCTGACCTGTCTCCAGCTGCACTTGTGTCTAATAGATCCTAAAGATGTGCATGTTATGACATCTCGACATTAGCCCAATGTGTATATGTGTGTGCCCCGCATTCGGCCCGCTTGCCTTTCATCTAATGCTGCCAAGATAGGCTCAAGATCATCACAACCATGTAAGTAAGTAAGCAACCAGGAAAAGAAAACTGATATTGTCTTGTTGTCTTGAGTTACCTGTCCTCTGTTCAAACTGCTTGTAGCTTTCTAATTCTTATTTTAGGTTTTGTTGCCACTTGTGCAGTAGCCAACCCTACTTCATGGTGTCGGTGTTAAAATTAGGAATCAGATGGTAGGATAACCTTTCATAACAGTTGTCTTTTAAAAGACACAGTTTTGTCCATCCATTTGTCCATTTTCCAAACATGCATGATCCAATTCCACACTGGCAATGTCAGTGCGGGTATGTGCATGAGTAAGCCCAGAAATGGACTGGCTTCCAGGTTTGGCTGCAGGCCCCACAGACACTGCATTTGATTTGGCAGGGATGTTATTTTATATTTTTGGTAAAAAATAAACAGTTAGGCCAGTGCTTTCCAAACTGTTTCCATAGTGACCTCCCAAGCGTACTAGGCATGTGTATTTACATATGAAGCTGCATTTTTTAACAAAGTAGAGAAAAGAATATCATGCTTACATTTACAAACACATTTTTTATAAAATATTTTTGCAGTTAATGACTCAAAAGTGTGGTGAGTTTTACTTTAGTTTTAATTAATGCTAGGTCCATTGGGACACAAGTTAATACTCATTTCATCATTTTATCATTTTTCCCTTTATATTATATTGGCTTTAAGTCACCATTTTATGAATTATTTTTAGTACCAGTAATGCCTTATGGAATATTTTCCTATGTAGACATAATCAAGAATGTTATAATGTGTTTTAGTTATCTTACTTAAATGTAATCTAAGTTGTTTGTTAAAAGCATTTTCTGGATGATAAGTACAGCATATAACGGCCACTTTGACTATTTTTATTTTACTTGAATTTCTGATCTCTGTAAAATAGCTCGTCCAAACCATAAAAAGAGGATTTAGTAGAGGCAGCAAACCAAAAGTTAAATTAGCAAAAAGAAAATTGGCCACTACAAAAGGACAGTCTAGCAAGATGAAAGGTCAGAACTTTTCTGATGTTCCCTGCCCACAATCAAGGGGATAACCAACAATCCCAGAACACAGTCATGACCAAAATGGACCAGGATGAGTGAGGGGACCAGGTAGAAATCAGGTTGCTGTGAATAGCCAGGTATTTGAAGCACATGTAAACGTATGCACTGTAAATGGGAGAAGAGAAACTGAGTTTAGTCCTGCAACTCTGTGCAGTGCAAAACCAAGGAGCTGGTGGTGGATTTTAGGAGGACCAGGCCCCTCATGGACCCCGTGATCATCAGAGGTGACTGTGTGTAGAGGGTGCAGAGCTATAAATATCTGGGAGAGCAACTGGATGATAAATTGGAGTGGACTGCCAATACTGATGCTCGGTGCAAGACAGGACAGGACAGACCCGACTATACTTCCTTAGAAGGCTGGTGTCTTTCAACATCTGCAATAAGATGCTGCAGATGTTCTATCAGACGGCTGTGGCGAGCGCCCTTTTCTACGCTGGTGATGTGCTGGGGAGGCAGCATAAAGAAAAGGGACACCTCATGCCTGGACAAACTGGTGAGGAAGGCAGGCTCTATTGTAAACACGGAGCTGGACAATTTGACATTCATGGCAGAGCGACGGGCGCTGAGCAGACTCCTGTCAATCATGGAGAATCCACTGCATCCACTAAACAGTATCATCTTCAGACAGAGGAGCAGCTTCAGTGACAGACTGCTGTCACTGTCCTGCTCCACTGACAGACTGAGGAGATCATTCCTCCCCCACATTATGCGACTCTTCAATTCCACCCGGGGGGGTAAACGTTAATATTATACAAAGTTATTGTCTGTTATACCTGCATTTTATCACTCTTTAATTTAATATATATATATATATATATTTTATCAGTATGCTGCTGCTGAAGTATGTGAATTTCCCTTTGGGATTAATAAAGTATCTATCTACAGTGGGTACGGAAAGTATTCAGACCCCCTTCAATTTGTCACTCTTTGTTATATTGCAGCCATTTGCTCAAATCATTTAAATTAATTTTTTTCCACATTAATGTACACATAGCACCCCATATTGATAGACAAAAAAAAGAATTTTTAAATTGTTGCAGATTTATTAAAAAATAAAAACTGAAATATCACATGGTCCTAAGTATTCAGACTCTTTGCTGTGACACTCATATATTTAACTCAGGTGCTTTCCATTTCTTCTAATCATCCTTGAGATCACCTTCATTTGAGTCCAGCTGTGTTTGATTATACTGATTGGACTTGATTAGGAAAGCCACACACCTGTCTATATGACCTTACGGCTCACAATGCATGTCAGAGCAAATGAGAATCATGAGGTTAAAGGAACTGCCTGAAGAGCTCAGAGACAGAATTGTGGCAAGGCATAGATCTGGCCAAGGTTACAAAAAAATTTCTGCTGCACTTAAGGTTCCCAAGAGCACAGTGGCCTCCATAATCCTTAAATGGAAGACGTTTGGAACAACCAGAACCCTTTCTAGAGCTGACCGTCCGACCAAGCTGAGCTACCGGGGGAGAAGAGCCTTGGTGAGAGAGGTAAAGAAAAACGCAAAGATCACTTCGGCTGAGCTCCAGAGATGCAGTCAGGAGATGGGAGAAAGTTGTAAAAAGTCAACCATCACTGCAGCCCTCCACCAGTCAGGGCTTTATGGCAGAGTGGCATGTCGGAAGCCTCTCCTCAGTGCAAGACACATGACAGCCCGCATGGAGTTTGCTAAAAGACACCTGAAGGACTCTGAGATGGTGAGAAATAAGATTCTCTGGTCTGATGAGACCAAGATAGAACTTTTTGGCCTTAATTCTAAGCGTTATGTGTGGAGACAACCAGGCACTGCTCATCACTCGTCCAGTACAGTCCCCACAGTGAAGCATGGCGGTGGCAGCATCATGCTGTGGGGGTGTTTTTCAGCTGAAGGGACAGGACGACTGGTTGCAACCGAGGGGAAAGATGAATGCGGCCAAGTACAGGAATATCCTGGACAAAAACCTTCTCCAGAGTGCTAAGGACCTCAGACTGGGCCGAAGGCTTACCTTCCAACAAGACAATGACCCTAAGCACACAGCTAAAATAACGAAGGAGTGGCTTCACAACAACTATGTGACTGTTCTTGAATGGCCCAGCCAGAGCCCTGACTTAAACCCAATTGAGCATCTCTGAGAGACCTAAAAATGGCTGTCCACCAACGTTTACCATCCAACCTGACAGAACTGGAGAGGATCTGCAAGGAAGAATGGCAGAGGATCCCCAAATCCAGGTGTGAAAAACTTGTTGCATCTTTCCCAAGAAGACTGACTCATGGCTGTATCAGCTCAAAAAGGGTGTTTCTACTAAATACTGAGCAAAGGGTTTCACTGTTTATTTTTTAATAAATCTGCAACAATTTCAAAAATAATTTTTTTGTCTGTCAATATGGGGTGCTGGGTGTACATTAATAAGTAAAAAATTAATTTAAATGACTTTAGCAAATGGCTGCAATATAACAAAGAGTGAAAAATTGAAGGGGGTCTGAATACTTACCATACCCACTATAGATAGATAGATACTTTATTAATCCCAAAGGGAAATTCACATACTTCAGCAGCAGCATACTGATAAATCTATCTATCTATCTATCTATCTATCTATCTATCTATCTATCTATCTATCTATCTATCTATCTATCTATCTATCTATCTATCTATCTTATTTTTTTAGCTTACAAATCAGTTCTCTCAGACCTGTCTAATCCAACTGCGGGTCAAAGGGGACAAAGTCTGTTCTAACAGCCTGGAAGAAGCCACCAATAAATTACTGGGCCCGCTTCTTATCACAGGGGCTGATAACAACAACAACATTTATTTATATTGCACATTTTCATACAAAATATGTATCTCAAAGTGCTTTAAATGATGAAGAAAGAGAAAAAAGGCAAACTACAGAAATAAAAGTAAGGTCCGAAGGCCAAGGAGGACAAAAAAAAAAAAAAAAACTCTATAGAGCTGCAGAAAAAAACAAAATCTGCAGGGGTTCTGAGGCCACAAGACCACCCATCCTTCTCTAAGCATTCTACCAAACATAAATTACCTCAATCAGTCCTCATGGTTTTAAGGCTTCATGGAAGAATTTGATGATGACGGTCATGTGGACCTCTGGCCTTCAATCCTTCAATGTAGGGAGAGCATGGTGGTTAGATCAGGTGGTGATGGCACAGATTGCCACCACAGAAAACCGGAAAAAGAAAAGCAGAGAAAGTAGGGGTTAGTACGAATTTCTGAGCCACCATGAATGATAATGATAATTAAATGTATAAAAGAATATCAGGGTTAAACTAAAATGAAGCTATGAGAAAGCCATGTTAAAATAATGAGTTTTAGGCAGTTTTTTAAAGTGCTCCACCGTATTAGACTGGTGAAATTCTATTGGTAAACTATTTTAGATTTTAGGAGCATAACGTCAGAAGGCTGCCTCACCACTTCTTTTAAGTTTAGCTCTTGGAATTATAGGCATTCATTTGAAGATCTAAGGTTACGATTTGGAGTGTAAGGTGAAAGAAATTCTGAAATATACTGTAGAATGGAGCAAGATTATTTAAGGCTATGATAGTATTGGTAATTAACCTGACCGGCACATCTTTGGCATTGTGGGAAGAAAACTGGTGTACTCGGAGGGAGACCCATGTAGACAGGGGGAGAATATGCAAAGACCATACATACAGAGATTGGGTTCAGGATTTGCACCCGTGATACCGAATCACTGAGGCATCAGTACTAACCAAAGCACCTCAATATGTCACCTCCATTTTGAAACTGATATTTAGTCTTGCTCTCTTAGTAAATCATAAAAATAAAAACTACAGTTTTAATATCACAAAGTACCAAATGAAGCCAAGGTCAGAAAAACCAATACAGATATCTAAATGTATACAATATATTTGTGTTGATTTATGGCCAACCAAGTTAATGCCATTCGTAGTTAAAACCGAAGGCCATAGGAAACAAATACGGGAATGATGTTCTAGAAATTGCCAAAACCAGCTGCCAGAGGCCACAAAGGCTGCAAAGGCCATGCACTTTTTGTTTATCACATAGTTGCAACAGCGCTGCCAGCTATAGAATGATACAATGTATAGAAGTGGTGATGGAGCTGCTGAGATAGCGGTCTGCCAGCAGTCTGCTTTCCTGGTGCTGAAACCAACTCAAACCTAAGTGTTCAGTAAAAAAAAAAAAAAAACTGTTCTCACAGAGTTCCAGTCTTCGGGGCACTGACTGCTTATACTGTGCAGCATTTTTTTGAAGTTGTACTTCACACAGCTGGGATGTATTTTTTGTTTCCGATCTCTGCAGATGGTTCGCACTTCTTTCTTCCTTCTAAAAGATAGAAAGGCTTTATAAGCAGCAATAAATCTTTTGCTATTATTATTATATCACGGCGTCTCATATGTTTTCTAACTTTTTGAGGACCCTTAAAGGTTTGTTTTGATCGGTGCTGCTCCACATAGCCAATTCTTATACATTCGGCCATCAAGAGTTGAAAATCTTTTTGTGCATCTCCGTGCGGGTAGTTGAAGTATGAGCACTGGTGACCCACAGCAGACCCACAAGGCCTCAATTGTAATGACCTGTACATTTTGTGACTGACATACAGCCAAATGGCCAGCCCAAAATGGAGCTGCAAGTAGGCTCATGACTTTATAAAGTCTATATTGTTTTCTTACTGTATGTATATGTTATACGTATGCAGGAATGCAAATGCTGTATTGGTTTCAACGAATAACTACCAAAATTTAAATCTTCTTATATTTTTATAGTCATTGAGTTTACCTAAATCCCAACATTACTCCAACCTGGAATTACCAGGAACCATAGCATTTGGCAGCAGTCTCAGTAGTCAGGCAGGATCTAAACCTGGATGACAAATGAGTCCCTCATTCAACGCAGTCTTCCACACACCCACACTCACTCACATTCGGCTAAATAACAGTAACCAATAAAACTCACATGAGCATATGGAGAACAGGCATTGTCCACATTGACAGCAGTCATGTCAGGATTCCAACTCAGTCTTTTGGAGTTATAAGGTAGCAGTGATAAACTCAGTGCCATTTTGTCTCACATGTTTTGTATTAGCAATTTCTGTTGTCTACATTGAGATTTCGTTCATCCTTGTCATTTCTCCCAAGCAAATGATTTAATTGCCAAACAGTAATTGCATGATTGTTTTCTTTATTTTACCCACGTGGTTTACACATTTTAAAACAAAATACTCTTTGAACATTGTTAACACAAATGAAGTTTATATTTGGACTTTGGTTTCAGAGAGTGACCACGTCATATGCTATTAAATGACAGTGCCTTGACAAGTATCATTTAGGTACCCTTTATGTAATATTGGGGGGAATCCTAAAAACATTGAGTTCCAAGCATCTGCTGTAGCAGAGAAAATCAGAAAGGAACAAATACTTGTTTATGGTGCTGTACCTTTCATTTAACTGAGTAAAGGATCTTTTTACCTTCTATTTTTGCAGTGCACATATTTGTCACTGTTGTCTTTACCAGTTTTTCAGCGTGACAGGTTCAGATAAGTGATCATAGCTTCCAATTGTTAGGCTTTGATGATGGAAACTGCTTTCTGCAGCTGACTGCGTTGACTTTGCAGTGATTCATACATCAGTGTGAAAAACTTGAGACATGAAATATGTGGACATTTTCATTGAAACATATACAAGGGCATGCCAATAATACAAGCTGTCTGACATCTCTAAACTGGAAATTCTATAGAGGTGGTTTCTTGTTCTTCTTCTTAAAATTAATCTGTTTTCTTTGACGTTTTTTTCCCCTATAGAAGTCAAAGTACTTCTCTTACAATTCATTCCTGCCTGAAAGATCACTGTTCCATATCGGGCAGGAAATGCTAATTGAGGTCAGTGTTACATTGTCACTGGTGGTGTAAAACACAGGTTGTAAAAATAAGACAAAAACCTGCAGCATATTCCTCTTAATACAAAACAGTTTTGATAAAAACAAACCTAAATCAAAAAAACTGAAAGCAGTTGTTTTAAGAAACAACATGATTAGTTACTTACTTACTTAATGCACCCTCCTGTGATATAGCGGATCTGCAGCTCAGAATAACAGGCCAGTTTTAAATAAATAATCACTGCACTCGCAGCTTAAAGAGGGGGCATGGTAGAATGGCTGGAGTGGTTCCTGGGCACGATGCGGGCTTGGGTGTTTCCACGCTGAAGTGCACAGGTGTGGGATTGCCCATGTCCTCCACATTTAACCCTGTTTTAATGGATTATTTATTTTTTGACTTTTGATACCACTGCACTTTGGATTTGTTTTGTTGGTTTTAAATAAAAGCACTGTTTGCACTTTGCGTCTTTGCCCTTGCTTCATTTGGTGTCCTCATTGTCCAGCTCATCTGGTTACATTACCGATGGTGTTGGGTTCAAGTGGCTCCCAAAAGGGATGTGGGAGAATGGAGCAGACCCGCATCGTCACACTTCCACTGCTTGTCCCAGTAAGGATCACCGAGGGAACAAACCTATGAGTTAAAAAGGTTAGGCTACCATTAGCTCCTGCAATAGACTTCTTGTTCTGCAGTTTTCACATCTGCTCTTTCAAGCAGTCTGCAGCTGGAGCTGTAAAAGAGACATCCAAAGCAGTTTTTACTGCTAAGTTCTCGTATGTCCCCCTCATGCTTGTCACTTGACTAACATCACATCTAATCCCAGTCACAAATGCCTTATTCAGGCTGGGACTAGCCCGGCAACATGGATCACTAAGTCACCACACCTTTCCTTAGCCTGACTCCAGAATGGGGTGTGAACATCCATGTTCTAGTCAAGGTTTAATTGCATGTATCTAGAACCTTCATGCATGTCCTATTTTTGGACTGATCATTTTTTTGGGAATCAACACCACTTACATTGGGTAATCCAACCAGCAGTACTAGGCTCCTGAGGGCATGAGAATTATCAAGTAAAAAAAGCTCTTACACAACACCAAGTCATCAAGAGGAAAACTATGAAGTTACTCAAACCTACTGTATATTCACTGATACTACAGATTCCAGAGATATTGACACACAATATTACTTGAACACAGACCCATTCTGTCCAGGACATATATATCACATGCTGCTGTAAGAAAGATGAACAGTATCATGAAAGTACAAAGGTCTTAGCACTTGCATCACTAGATTCAGTGACAGTTTTTATCAAAAGACTACATTGGTACTGACTGCATGAGTGTATCTTGTATATATATATACACTCACCTAAAGGATTATTAGGAACACCTGTTCAATTTCTCATTAATGCAATTATTTAATCAACCAATCACATGGCAGTTGCTTCAATGCATTTAGGGGTGTGGTCCTGGTCAAGACAATCTCCTGAACTCCAAACTGAATGTCAGAATGGGAAAGAAAGGTGATTTAAGCAATTTTGAGCGTGGCATGGTTGTTGGTGCCAGACGGGCCGGTCTGAGTATTTCACAATCTGCTCAGTTACTGGGATTTTCACGCACAACCATTTCTAGGGTTTACAAAGAATGGTGTGAAAAGGGAAAAACATCCAGTATACGGCAGTCCTGTGGGAGAAAATGCCTTGTTGATGCTAGAGGTCAGAGGAGAATGGGCCGGCTGATTCAAGCTGATAGAAGAGCAACTTTGACTGAAATAACCACTCGTTACAACCGAGGTATGCAGCAAAGCATTTGTGAAGCCACAACACGCACAACCTTGAGGCGGATGGGCTACAACAGCAGAAGACCCCACCGGGTACCACTCATCTCCACTACAAATAGGAAAAAGAGGCTACAATTTGCACAAGCTCACCAAAATTGGACAGTTGAAGACTGGAAAAATGTTGCCTGGTCTGATGAGTCTCGATTTCTGTTGAGACATTCAAATGGTAGAGTCAGAGTTTGGCGTAAACAGAATGAGAACATGGATCCATCATGCCTTGTTACCACTGTGCAGGCTGGTGGTGGTGGTGTAATGATGTGGGGGATGTTTTCTTGGCACACTTTAGGCCCCTTAGTGCCAATTGGGCATCGTTTAAATGCCACGGGCTACCTGAGCATTGTTTCTGACCATGTCCATCCCTTCATGAATCCACCATGTACCCATCCTCTGATGGCTACTTCCAGCAGGATAATGCACCATGTCACAAAGCTCGAATCATTTCAAATTGGTTTCTTGAACATGACAATGAGTTCACTGTACTAAAATGGCCCCCACAGTCACCAGATCTCAACCCAATAGAGCATCTTTGGGATGTGGTGGAACGGGAGCTTCTGCCCTGGATGTGCATCCCACAAATCTCCAACAACTGCAAGATGCTATCCTATCAATATGGGCCAACATTTCTAAAGAATGCTCTCAGCACCTTGTTGAATCAATGCCACGTAGAATTAAGGCAGTTCTGAAGGCGAAAGGGGGTCAAACACCGTATTAGTATGGTGTTCCTAATAATCCTTTAGGTGAGTGTATGTGGTCTGATATAGCTATGATACTGTATATTGTTAAAAGACAATGTAAGAAGTGTTGGTGGCTCAGAAAATGTCAAGTTAAATGGTTGTAGCCAAACTTGAAAAATAAACCATACAATTGTGCATGGAAGTAATCTCTGTCAAGATGAGGCTGAGCTCTATGGTGCTCTGAAGACTATCCGAGAACGTGAACGCCAAATTCTTGGGGCTTGCACATTTATGCTATTGATGCTATTAAATGGGAAGCTCAGAGGAGACCCTAAACCCTTTTACATTGCCTTTATCTATTATATACGCACATATACACACACACATTCAAATATACACATATCTACTCTCTCTATATAAAATCCTAATCCTAAAAGTGCAATGATTTTATGTCACATTTTTTGTCACGCTTTAAATCGGGCTTATTTTAAAACCTAGATATATGTTTGGTATCATTATTTTCAGAATTTATCAAACTTTAATGTGATGTTGTTAGTTGTTGTTTCAGAATCTTATTCCGTTTTTAAATTATAAACTAAAATATCAAGAAAGTCGTGGTTTTTGTCAGTATAGTGGACCTCAGTTTAACAGGAATACTCCAGTCGATAAGAGAGTAAATATTTAACTCTCATTTCATGATTTTTACTCCATTAAATAATACTCAATTTTTCTTTTACATACTTATAAAATGTTGTGATTTTGATTTCAATAAATAATTTTTTTTTTTTGTACATTTACAGATTTTACTAATATTCTGGCCACAACTGGAGGTTGGGCGTCAAAGGAGCCAGGGGGGCTTACCCCCCTTGTACATAAAAACATATTTACCTGAGGACCTCCTTCCTGGTTCTGGTGAGGTAAGCAGTTCCACTGTGGAATGACAGGGGGCATTGATGCTAATGGTATCTTCTCTTTCCCTGTAGCATGGAAAGGCTGGCTAAGGGCTACACCTTGCTCCATCCACAAAGCTTAGAGGAGACTCTTCCCCTCCCAGCACCAATATTATAAAAAGGGGCCACCCAAGAAATAGGCGTCAGTGTTTGACACAGTTTTGAGGAGGACAGATCTCTAACTTCAATGCCAGTACCAATTTAAAAGTAAGGCTGTTAATAGCTGTATTAACTTTAGTTTTTGCCGCTGCATGGCTGTATATTTTTTTAACTAATTCAACAGTTTCAGTATACACCTACATTTCCATGATGCTGGCCCTACAAGCAAACTTTCAATCCATATCTGAAACTGGCAAATGAAAAGAAAAGATTGTAATGGACAAAGACATTGGAATGAACTAGTCAGCATCCTGGAGTCATCTTTTCTAAGCCTTTTCCCTCTTTTTTATCCTAGTTAGTTTTATCCAGTTTGCCATATTCTGTCAAGACAGTAGTAGACACCATTGATGGAATCTTCTGTTTCTTGGCAATGTGTGACATGGAATAACCTTCATTGTGCAAAAAGTTAATTCATTTTGGCAATTTCTGAACCAAGAACTGAACTTTAGGGATACCAATACCTTGCAACCCAAGTCAACAGAATAACAGGTTTCGGCTGTTCTAATGCAATTACGAAGGTTTCTCTAATAACCAATTTGCATTTATGCATGACTAATTAAGGATAATCTAAGGGAATTTATTATAAGGATACTAAAGAAGGGGCCGCTCAAAATGGGACTTTGCAGTCAAGTGTGAATATTATTTCAAGCCATAATAGCCTTAGCAGCACTAGTCATGCATTGGTTATATTTTTTGCATAAATGTAATGGTATATTGATAATAAAAGGTATCAATTTCTATCCAAACATAAAAATTTTCGGTATATGACCAGACTTTTGACTGGTAGTGCTTTTGCCTTTTAAGTGACTGGCATGCTGGCAAGGGTGTCATGATTCTGGGGTTTTGAAGTGTCCATGATTCAATTTTACTATATACTTTGTAATTCAATTATTATTTTTAACAATGTTTATTTTTATCATTCAACGTCATTTTGGGTGTTGTTATATGTCTGCGGTCATATTGGCAGTGGAGCTTTGTGTCATGTGACTACAAAGAGTGACATTGCTTGGCGTAATATAAAACATGGCAGCACGCTAGTTCAGGTGACCAGGATTTTGAGTTTTTTAGTCATTTTTTTTATGGCAGTAGCTTAAGCAAAGTGTGCCTACAGGGTGAGGACCGTGCAGGTGTTTTTGACTAGAGATGATTGATGTTTTGGTTATGGTTTTCGATTTCATGTAACCATTTGGCTTATCCCTTTTCTGTATTTGTTTTGACCACAATGTCTCCTGATCATTTTCTTGTTATTTTTCTTTCTGCATGACCTATTCTGGCAGAATAGAGTGGTTCCTGCCTATTGCTTGTCATGGCTGTGGTATCTATCTGAACTCAATCCTATATTGCAATATGAGTGTTCAGATAATTAATAATTAACTTTAATTGCTCTCTCCAGACTTCCATCATTGAATGCTGGCTTTCAAATAAATCAGTTAGAAAAAATGTTATGTTTTAATTAATAATTTTTTTAGAAAAAAAACCCAGCTAATTAATACTATATATAATACTGTATTGTGCATATACACAAAACAAACACATAAGGGAAAAGTGAAACAGTCAGATTAGTTGTGTTTTACAAATGTTTCAGTTAAAGTGTTGTCACACACTGCAAGCTGTTTCACGGATCTATAAACGCATCAGTGTATGAAATCTCACAGAAGCCATTAGCAAAATAAAAGGATTCATTTGAGACCCGCTGAATGAAGTAATCATATGCAAAAAGATATAAGGGTCAACAATTGCCCTCTGGCAATCCTGACAACTCAGTGACTCAGGTCTTTACAGTAGAATAAAAGTTCAAATGTAATTTTCTAAGTAAGCAAAGCAGGGCCTAAGTGAGTCATCAGTAAGTGGCAAGCAGTAGAACTACAGGCTAAACCAAAGTACAAAATAAATAAGCACAATCCATGTAGGTTTTGGCATAATTACTCAGACACAGCAGCCTGTTCTATTATAAGGAACAATTACAACGGCCAACAAGTACATTGCGCTGAGGATATTGATGCCTTGTGTGACGAGGATGTAGCATTATGACTTTTCCACCCAAGAAAGTTAAATACATCTCTAGCATTGTTAAGCCAATAAATTGTTCAAAGACAACCAAGTACATCCCTGGTCTAATGAATATGTGCTATTCTGGAAGGGCAAAGGGATTTAAACTCCTTCAGGGTGGGAATTCACCTTGAGATTTTAGCCCAAATTACAAACTCTCGAATGTTTTTTCAAACTGGCAGTAAATCACAAGAAAGTAATTGAAAATTCTAATGTCACCACGTAACTGTGGAAAGAGAATGATCCAGTGTATAATATTAATTCTAAGAAATATCAGAATCGGGATGTCCAAGAAGAAATATTGAGGAACATTACCTAACAGCTACAAATTCCAGGTAACACTGCAAGTTTGTACATTTAACAGATTAGCATAAGAAATTTACTACACTAATCGTAAGATACTGTACAAGCTAATCAAGGAAATGCTGATAGTAAACGTATCTACATTTAGCTTACTGTAAAATAGAGATACAAGGAAATATCATATTATTTTTCACAGCATTATTTGCATGGATATCGCGAGTACTTTCCTACAGTGGTAGGGGTAAATTTTTGGAGCCCTTAAGCTTCAACTATTATAGGGGCCCCTTTGTAACCAGAAACGAGGTCTGAGTGACCACTAGTATCTTCTGTAATGAGGTTGCTCCACGACAGAACACCACAATTTTAAAAAAATCTGACTATTACATGTAGAGGTTTTAAAATCCCCTTCTCATACAGAGGACACCCCACATTTTTAAGCAATATGGATTAAAGTCGCTTCTGGGACCCCTTCGGGATTTAGGAGCCCTGGAGCTTAATCTTTATTAGTTTCATAATAGATCTGCCTCTGCCTTCCCAGTGATCTTGCCAAGCAATCCTGTGTGAGATTGTTTAAATGTATAGTAATGAGCACAAAAAAATAAAGTAAGTTTGAGAGGTCAGTTTAATTGATAGGTTAAATTTCTGAAGAAAAAGCATTTAACTTTTTAAATGTTTAAAGTGAATAGAAGTGCTGCTGCCAACATGTGTCACCATCTTGGTGGAATTACGCAGCACAGTGTGGCTTATCCAGACCCATGTGAGGCAGGCAGAAGCCTGTGCAAAATCCCACTATACTCATCATATTCAGCCACTATGGTTGAGAAAAAGGTACGGACCACCTAGAAAAGGATAGCTGGCTTTGGCACCATTAATCAATGTAGTAAAGTGAAAGGGATCCAAGAATTGGTTTGCGTTAAACTGTAAGTTTACCGTTGAATAGGTGCTGGCATTCATGAGCTCTGCATAGCCACTCAGCACTCAGAGGATTCACACACATGTGCTGGTGGGGAATAACAATATAAAGAGCAAGTCTCCCATGGTGTGTCATGGGGTGAATGTGCCTGCACCCACCTCAATAGGTGAATGGGATAGACAAAGTTAAGGATTGGCTTACAAAGATTGTCATTCAGCAAAATAAATGAAGTGTTGTGAGGTATTGCTGAGTGTGAAAGGTGTAAATAATTATTTATATATAATTATTTTTTTCATTGTAAATATTCAATGTCCGCAGCTGATCCTGCTTTAATAAACTTTAAGCTCTTTGAAAGTGTGTTTCTTTTGCATTCAATTGCTGTTTGAAAGTGTGCTTCCTCTGTGGCCCCAGAGATCGAAAGCCCAATGCAACTGGTCACAATATACACACACTTTATTTTTCTTATTAATATTTTACTTCACTTTTCTCCAAGGAGCTTCCTGAATTGTGTACAAAGGAGGAAGACTGCCTATATTCTGTGTATGTATGTTTTTACATTATAGTTTACAGTATCTTTTGAGTGTACCGTACATATTATAAATATTCACTATTTAAGTTTTTGCCTTTTTTCCATTTTGTCTTGTTTATGTGACAGTGCAAGAGGACTATATAACAAAAGCCCACCTGACAAGGGTTTATTTTTGTTGTACAGCACTCTTGTAGTAAATTGCGCCTTTGTTTTGCCTAACATTTTTGCCTGCCAGAACTACAAGATATCCAAAGTGTAGCCTGGCGCCAGATTTCCACTACAGGGGATATCCCAAAAAGGCCTTCAACTCTTTGTGAACCTTGGAAAATCCCACAGTGTATTTGTGACTGATTATCAAATCATTTCAGTCAGTAAATGTGAGAATGGACCTGAGATCTCAGAATATTCCAACATACTGTATGAAATAAATCTCTCAGTAGACCGCCATCCTTAATCTTGAACAGAGAAAACTAACCAAAGTCTTAGAAATTCTGGAATGCCTTCATAAAATTCTTAAAGCAAATTTTTTTCTGTAAAACGTTGAACAATGTATTCAAGTTTCTTGGTGGAAATTAAGGGAAATTACATTCAAAAATGGAAACCCAGTAGCACATCAAAAAATCAAGGTTGGAAATATGGTATTACTAAGTCAGAAAACTTGCAAGAATTATATGAGTGTCATATCAAGACCCTTTAGATACAATATTAGTCTCCTCACAATTGTAAAACTGTTGTTTTGCTGAGATAAGGGCAAGGTAATTAAGTAATTATGTGAGAGGGGACTGGGCGGTCTGGTGGTCTGGAACCCCTACAGATTTTATTTTTTTTCTCCAGCTCTTGGAGTTTTTTTGTTTTTCTGTCCACCCTGGCCATCGGACCTTACTTATTCTATGTTAATTAATGTTGACTTATGTTTATTTTTTATTGTGTCTTCTATTTTTCTATTCTTCATTTTGTAAAGCACTTTGAGCTACATTTTTTGTATGAATATGTGCTGTATATAAATAAATAAATGTTGATTGAATAATAAAGTGCATAAATTAGCAAGTTTACTTGAAATTCATTATTTATGACATACACAAACACACATGCTTGTGAATGAGATTAAGAATATACTTTAAAGGGCACTAAAGCAGGATCAACCAGATATTAGTGTCATTTGTTAAGGGTCATGGCACAAAGCTACAAAATTATTTAACCCATATGTTTACATCTTCATTTTATTTATTTGCATATTTTCTATTTAAACAATTTATTTTCTTTGTAAATATCTCAAGTATGTTTAATATTAACAAGGAACACTATTTCATAAATAAAACTGCCATGCAGGAAAGATGCAAAAAACTGCAGGATGTAATTTTGTTTCGTCCCTTCATCCATTTATTGAATCCTCACAATCTTCTACCATCTATGCATTGACCAAACACCTTTGATCAAATTTTGCCAGTGGAGACAGGTTAGGAAGTAAACTAAAAATGACAGTTCTCAAGTTCTTTCAGAACAGATGATATAATTACCCCTTGTGTTTGTCATGGTTTATTTTGTTTTAAACTTTTCTTATCATTTATGATATTTTTAATCAATGCTTTATCTTTGCAAGAAAACCAGGAAATAACACCACAGTAATAGTCAATAGTTCAATTTACAAACACCTCTTCTAAACCTACAAATAAAAGAGAAAACTACTAGAAAGGGTAGCTGGACTTGTTTTAAAATATAGGAATATCCCTTGAGTAGATCATTTAGTGAGTGCCCACCAAGAACACCATGTTTGAAACGAGTGGCTCAGAGAAGATTCTAGTGATTTATGTGAAAAGTTTCTGCATCTTCTTCTTAGCTTCTTTGGAACTGTGGACTGCTCACTTTCAACTGACACTGCCAGCCCCTGACCTCGCTAACAAAACACAGGCCAATACAAATATGAACACAATATCACTATCTCTGAAATGCTTTCTCTCTATTTTAGGGATCTATTTTATGTTAAAATAGCATGTCAGCTCAGTGTGTGTCATTTCACAACAGAGAATATGCAGCAGATGGGATCATCAAAACTATGCCCAGATTTATTTAAACAGGCAAGCATGCCAACTGTTAACTGTGAAGAGTAATCCTGTCAGTGCAGCTGGAAATAGAAAATAAACATGATGACTGGAGAGTCTGATTTTATAGATTTTAATAGACTACAACTGACTCTTTTTAATAATGAATTGTAAAGAATGATCAGTCAAACTTCCATGATATAGCAGACTTTAAAGAAGTAAAAACAAAAGAAAAAAAATTAACACACATTACGAATCTAATATAGGACATGGTCTTTGTTTCAAGGTACCCGTAAATGTTGAACAATCTAGCAATTTAAAATTTACGGAAATGCAATAATAAGAAAGTGAATGTAATTTTTTATCATTTTTATTTTTACTACTTTTGGTAAACACAAAGCAGAAACTGTTGAGATTGGTGCTGTCAGATTTATTTTTTTCACAAAGGAGATTATTAAAGGCTCACAGGTTAGTGTCAACAGCACATACATTTATTGTACAATGATTTGCAGTCTTTTTTCGGCACACAGAATCCACCGTAACTTTTAAAAACATTTATTTTATGTAATTCATTTTTTTGTTAATAAGGTGTTTTGTGGACCTGCTAGAGAGTTAAGGTAATCTTTACTCCTATAATCACATGTGCCTGCATTGATGAATTCAGCACTTTAGACAAACACTGATAAATTTGGATGCAGTATCTTAGTATATCGATTTCTGGATATTCAAATCCAAAATTGGAAATAGAGTTTAATGTTACCAGTAAAAATGCAGACAGATTATTGGAAATGAGCATACGATTAGTTTTGCACAAATGTAAAATGTTCAGTTGCTTTGTCATAGTTGACCGCTCCACATTGCAGGTGAACAGAAAAATACTGCAATGTTCTAACATGAAAATGAAGACTTGTGTAAACAGAGGAAGTACACAACCAGAGTGAAACCCTGTACTTATATATGTCTAAAAACAACACATCACTTGCTGCCTTTGATGACATGTCACTTTTATTGATGCTCTTGAGCACTGAGGAAATCATCTGAAGCTGCACACTGGCTGATGGGAATTGTAGTCTCCATCTCGGCATCAGCACAAGTTTGCAGATAAGATGAAGTGGGAGGTAATATTTATTAAATACTTTTCTGACTAGATTAGTTGTGAGAAATTGACTACGCTCACAGCCACAGTGCCTGTTACTACTTTCACTCATTTTTGCAGACGACCTTTATTTGCATAAAATGGCACATCCTATTTCTCCATGCAATCACCATCATTGCTGTGGCGAAAAGAGGGATGTGGTGCATTAGAATGTCCCACTTGCTAGAACATTATTACCAACAAATGTGAACAAGTAAAAAATATGTATTGGGTAATTTCTTCTTTTTTCTACAGTGTCACCAACTTTCAAAAAAATCAGTAAAGAAATTTGGAAATTGGGGTATTTAGTTTTCCTATTGTGTGTTTTTTTACCCCTAAATATTGATATATTAAAGTGTCCTTTCTTATTGAATACCTACTGTCCTAGATATACCATACTGACAAATTTCAGCTTCTTAGCTAAACAGGAAATAGTGTATTTTGCTGATAAGTGTGTGAGTGAATGAGTGAGTGAGAGTGAGTGAGTGAGAGAAATTTAATTTGGTCAGCCATAACATTAAACCATTTGACAAATGAAATGAATAACATTAATTATCTTGTTACAATGTCACCTGTCCTAGAGTGGGATATATTAGGCAACAAGTGAACAGTCAGTTCTTAAAGGTGTAAAGGTGAACTATTGGAAGTACAAAAATGAGCAAGTTAGCGACTTTGACAAGGGCCAAGTTGTTGGGGCTAGACGACTAGGTCAGAGTATCTCCAAAGCAGTAGGTCTTGTGGGGTTTATCCAGTATAAAGTGGAGAGTGAAGGCTAGTCCATCTCATCCAAACCCACAGAAGAGCAACTGTAGCACAAATTGATGTAAATCTTAATGGTAGCCATGTGAGAAACAAAGTGGATTGCATCTTGTTGCGTATGGATCAGAGCATCAGCAGACCGGTCAGAATGCCCATACTGACCCCTGTCCACTGCTGAAAGTGCCTGCAATGAGCATGTGAGCATCAGAACTGGATAATGGAGCTGTGGAAGAAGGGGGTTTGGTCTGATGAATCAAGTTTTCTTTTAGATCATGTAGATGGTTGGGTGCATCATTTACCTGGGGAAGAGATGGCATTAGGATGCACCTATGGGAGGAATGTAAGCTGGTAGAGGCAGTGTGATGACCTGGGCAGTGTTCTACTGATAAACCTTTGGTTTTGGCATTCATGTTGATGTTACCTTGACATATACCATCTACCTACAAATCTTTGTATTCCACATACACCCCTTCATGACAACTGTATTACGCGATGACAGTGGCAGAATAATGCTTCCTGCCCAACCAAAAACAATTGTTCAGGAGTATTTTAAAGAACATGACAAAAAGGTCAAGGTGTTGACTTGGTCTCCAAATTCCCCAGATCTGAATTCGATTGAGCATCTATGGAAAAACCTACAGATCATGGAGACCCCACCTCACAACTTGTAGGACTTAAAAAATCTGCTGCTAACCACGGGGATCCTTCAAAGGTCTTGTAGAGTCCATGCCTTGATGAGGACAACAAGAGATGGACAACATAAGGAGAATTGCAGTCCCAGGTGGAAATACAATAACAATAAGGAAAAATGAAATGTGGAAAAAATTGTTTGTCTCTTTGAAGAATCAAAGCTGTGTCTTCCAGAGCGTTGATCCAGTAACTGATAGCAATGTCCTGTTATGAGTTTCAAGAAGGGATGGCTACCAGTGTGAAAGAACTGACATTTCCAAATTTCAATACTGGTGGTCCTCCTTTACTCAAGGGCAGAAATGGAAATTGAATCAAAGACCATGCAACTTTAAATCGGTCTCTGTAAGATGCTTAGCAATTGTTTGTGCTTGACATGACATACACTGTATAGATAGGCAGGAAACAGGTGTGTAGGTTTTGTATTTTATTATTGCCACATGTACAGAGTACAGTGAAATTTTTACTTGCACTTGCTAGTCAGCATGCAACAACTTGCCACTCACTGGCACCATGATAAGTGATTTAATTTGCCTTCTGTTGAAACTTCTGTCTTTCTTACCTGAACTAACTGCTCTTTGTTGAAACATATTCCTCCTTATTATTCTTACGGGTGCGGAGTACAGTGAAAGTCTTCCATTCATGTGCAATGCACCATCCAGTATGAAATGTTTAATATATAAGAAAAAGATGATTTTGGTCTTTCGTGATCTTATTATTATTTACTAACCCACATATTCAAATTAGTGTCATATTAATATTCTCTTTTTTCATGATTGTATGCTTTAACATCCTTTGCTACCCAGCCAATATGTGTGCTCCAGAATTTTTCAACCACTGTTTTTATTCACGGTGCATAATCAGCCACATTAACATTACTTAATCTGGCATCCTAATGCAAACCAATGGCCCTGCTGTCAAGCAGCAGTAATGTCCAGTTTCATGTGCATGCAAAACACAGCTCAAATGTTTTTCTTTGGCTGTCCTTTCAGTTACATCTTTTATTGAAATATTCCATTGATTAATTATGTGTCTGAAAGAGTACATATGTTGACATCCGCTCTCTCATACTTTCCATTCTAAAAATGACTTTGTATTCATGTATAATTGTGTTCTGTCCTGGGAGTTTATAGATTGAGTCTTTTAAAATGCCTGGCTTTTAGCTATGAACCCAAATTGTGTTATCTCCAGAGAAAGATGTGTTTTCAAGTTTAATAAATTTGTAATGAAAGACAGGTGGTGATGTCAGCAGTCTACTGGTTAATATCAGGTTTTCCAGAGTCTGTTATTTTCAGTAATTCTATTTTCAGTCAAGTGACCATTGCTTGTTCTATTAAGCTTCCTCTCTCCAAAAAGGCAAAGAATAATTCATTTGTATGTTTTTATATATACAAAAAATGAGAAGAGTTAAACATCTTTTGTTAGTCTTATTGTATAATATATTAAGACATTTTTTGAAATGTATTAAGTATTGAGAAAATATTTTTTTTCATAAATTTTTCTTGGAGCTATGCTATTATAATAAACTGTAATAAACTGTTCTTTATTACTGGATACTTAATATTGATTGTGACCATTTTGTGGTGGAGTTCTTCAATGACCCTTAAAGCTAAAAGTGCATTATTTGTTACTGTATACTCTTTATTGTATACCTAGGAAACAATGGTACATAGAGAACATTTAGTATTTAAAATAATGTGTGTAAAAAAACATGAAAAGTCTAGGTCCAGGCTGTCTTCGTATGTTTAACTGCTGGTTCTTGTTTGATGTCGCCCAACCAAAAAACTATTACTGTTAACACCTGAAATGTTTTTGGATTCCATATTTATATTTACATTCTTAAGTATTTTTTTTTTTTTTACTTTTTGAACCAAATTCAAAGACCATTTTTTGAGAACTGGACCACACTTCTAACTACCATACAATACCTGGCCATTCTCAAAACTAATTAATCCAATTCAGGGTAGTTGGGCTCTTCCAATTAAAATGGGTCTTTTTCCTCTTGCTGACGTAGGTCTGTTTGTAAAGGTGAAACATTATACTAAATTGCTATTCATCCATCTTTGCATTCTCTTTACCACTTTACTTAAAATGTAGGTTCTTCATGGTGGTTGCACAGGAAGAAACAGAAAAATATTAAAGGTAATTCTAACATTAAAATATTCTAAAAATGCAGTCTTCAACTCTGGTCATGGTGAACCACAGTAGCTGCAGGTTTTCATTCTAACCCTTTTTTTAATTAGTGACCAGTTTTTGTTGCAAATTAACTCTTTTGCCTAATTTTAACTGACTTTCTATTTAAGACTTTTCTCCCATTAACAATTTCTCTTTTCCCTAATTAGCAGACAAACAATGAGATACAAAACAAGCCAACACTTGTCCAGCATACAATATCTTCAGTAATGTTGATCTGCTTAGGTCCATAAAATATTTTGAAAGTATTCTTAGAAAAATGAAAGTGAACAGTTTTGGAAATGTCTGCGGTGACAGAATGAGTACACGAACAAACCAATGAATTTTATAATTTGTTTAACAACAATAATTGGCTTCTAACTAAGAAACTGGTTGGAGTGAAAATTGTTTGGAGTTTGATACCCTGACTTAGATGGTCAACTGTTGGCTCACTTCACATCACATTTCTGTTTGGGTGCAGTTTAACTCTTTTGAACCCTACAGGCCAGTTTTCAGGCCATCCATGTAGTAGTATATATCTGCAAGGCCGGTATAATGGCCCACCCATCTACTTTCATAACTCTGCTGCACTGAATGATGGCATATGCATATCTGTTGCACTATGCTAGTGTTACACTATTCTTATCCCTAAATCTTGTAGTCCGCTGCCATAGAGACATATTCCGCAAATGCCAATACATCTCTCTGTTATTATAACAGGCTGGCCAAAATAATGGCCTTCGCTATATTATACCATGCACATAATATATCACTGTCTAGTTACACTGTTATGTTACTTATGCAAGCTACACTGCTGTTTTTTTGCTACAGGTCAGTTTTGTGGTTTTTATTAGGTTTCAAGGAGAAAACGGAAAGGATTTCAACAGTACTTTAGCATAGGAGCAACTCAGAACAACTGATGTTTAACTGATGTGCACAGAGCAGACAAAGAGAGCTTAGCCCTTCGGCTTCATGGCCGGTTTCGTTCCTCCCTGAGCTCACCTTAGGACATCCGCACTCGATGTGACATATGTCCCCACACCAGTCAAACACCCCACCTGGAACAGTGCCCAAAGCGGGTTACACTGTGCCTGATGGTTTGATGCTAAAAGCAAGAGCTCCACAGAGAAGGGTGATTGATCAGAAGATAGTGAAAATCATGTGAAGTGTTCTTGTGCTTTGCGTCTGGCACTAAAAACTGTTTTGAAGCCTGACTCAAGGGTGCAATTTTGGTGTTAGGTCTTTATAATGGACATTAGAAAATGATGAAGACTACAAGTATCAATCTGTTATTATTATATTATAATCATCATATAATAAAATTTTACTTTTACAAATCAAAATTAGTATTTTTCCATATTGCTTAGAAATTGCTGCTGTGGCTATGGTTATAGTGCCAAAACACTGGGGAGGGCAAGGTTCAAATGGTTAAGAAAAAATAAAACAATTGAAAGGGTGGGATCTTAAAAAGCAAGTCTGTTAAAATGAAGAAGGTAATTAGCAGCAAAAACTGGTCACTAATTTAGAAATGCATTAGAATGAAAATGTTCACTTATTGTATTTTTTATTATATCATCCCTGCATAAATGTTGCAAAACGTAACATTCTCCAACTAACTTCATTCAATTCATGATCATAGGGGACTGAAGCTTTGGATAGAGCCTAAGTTCAATACTTATACACACAAACACTGGACAAGTTTCAATGTACAATTGACCCAACACATACCTTGAAGAAAATAATGTACAAACTTAACATGGGCCATTCCCAGACCTGGGATTTAAGATCTGTGAGTGCTACAGTGCTGTTTAATCACAGAAGGGTGACCTTATCCTAAAACATCGATGTGTTTTTTCCTACTCTCAGATACTTTGCTGTGTAGACACACACATATGTCCTCCACCCAAGCACTTGTCCTATTATCATTGCACTCACCTGTCAGGGAAAGAGACAGGGCCTGCAGCCACAATGCATTGCAACCTGGCACAATAATCTGACTTGAAACAGAATTGACTTTTACTGCACTCCACTTCCCCAATTAGGGAGCATTCCAAGGTGACAAGGTGGAGCGACAAGGTAAGCAGGAGAGGATTGTCATTCACTCATAGATTTAACAATCTTATACAGTAATCCCTCCTCGATCGCGGGGGTTGCGTTCCAGACTCCCCGCGATAGGTGAAAATCCGCGAAGTAGAAACCATATGTTTGTATGATTATTTTTATATATTTTAAGCCCTTATAAACTCTCCCACACTGTTAACATTATTAGAGCCCCCTAGACATGAAATAACACCCATTAGTCAAAAGTTTAAACTGTGCTCCATGACAAGACAGAGATGACATTTCTTTCTCACAATTAAAAGAATGCAAACATATCTTCCTCTTCAAAGAAATAAACGTCAGGGGAAGAAAATGTCCAAAAGAGAGCACGAGAGTAAAGCAAACAATCAAAAAATCAATACGTGCTTTTGTGCTTTTAAGTATGCCGAAGCACCGCGATAAAGCGGCATTTTGTAGAGGAGCGTCCGTATCCTCTGGGCAAACAGCCCCTCTGCTCACACCCCCTCCGTCAGGCAGAGAGAGTGAGAGAGACAGAAAAAAGCAAACAATCAAGCACCACGCAGGAAGCACATCGTATATCATTGGGGAGTTTTAGTTAATATGTAATACATGCTCTGATTGGGCAGCTTCTAAGCCATCCGCCAATAGCGTCCCTTGTATGAAATCAACTGGGCAAACAAACTGAGAAAGCATGTACCATAAATTAAATGACCCTTTGTCCGCAGAAATCCGCGAACCAGCGAAAAATCCGTGATATATATTTAGATATGCTTACATTTAAAATCCGCGACGGAGTGAAGCCGCGAAAGTCAAAGCGCGATATAACGAGGGATTGCTGTATACTAATAAAATATGCCTCATGCAGAAGCAAAGCAAATATGTATGGCATTTCCATCATACAACGTGAATGCTTAGCAGCTACCCCTGACAGTGCTGGCAACATTCAGATGACTCTCAGTTCTAGCTATGATGTCATAGGCATGGGTCTTCTGGACTTTATTCCATTCTCTTCTTCTGCTGTTGCTTGAAGATGTTGTTTTTTAAAGCTTGCTAGAGCACAAGGTGAACACCCCTAACCCCACTATGTACAATGTAATTTTGACAGACCACACGTTCACAAGATTTTCAGTGGTTGATAGGCCTGGCTTTTATAGACGTACTGAATACCCTAAGTATGGGAAGTTCAGAAAATGACCATTTTACAATGTTTAATACTTAAAATTTTCCATACTTCCTTAAGCAACAGAAAAGTCCTTGTTTTTTTGTGTGAGACTAGCTGTCACTACAAATGTACAAAATCAAAAATAAAACTTTATCTTTCTTCTCCTGAACCTATAATACTTTTAAAACTTTAAGATATAGTTATGTATTACTTATGCTAAAATACTCATATTCTCCATGAAATGCTAAGTGACTAAGCTGCAATTCTCAATGAATGAGTCAATGATGAAAATTAATTCATTTTCTAAGTCAATTATATTCCAAGCCCAATGTTTCCATTGTTAAATTGTGGAAACTAAAACCTGTTCTTCCAACAGTGGGCACCAGGCAAGAATCAAGCTTGTATGAGGCACAACTCCAATGCAGTGCTGGTCAAATCACTTCATCTGTTACCATGCCCATTTCATTTCAGGGCTCTATGCAGGCAACATCACGTTCAAGGCAGAAACAAGCCCTGAAAAGGGGAAGCAGTCAGGTTACATTTTTAATGTATAGTCCAACAAGCGTTTGGCCTAACAGGGCGCCAAGAATCTCCACTTCCTTGTCTCATAAACTACCATTTTTGCTCTGACAAAAAATAAATAAATCTCTCTATTTAATGGACATGCATGCACACACTTTACCACCTCATTTGTTTACTTGAAAGTGCATTGGAAATTAAAACATTAAAAGAAAATTTCACACCAGTTAAAAAACAAATACAAGTAGCTGCTTGCAATATTAAAAACTGCAAGGCATTTGAGAGTAACTCTGCTTGGGGCCTTGTCATGCTGTGCCATAAGCATAGGTTGTAAGTGTAATAAGTAATATGACAATCAATGGTCTTATCCCACTGATTTAAAAGAGGAATAACAATGTGAACAACCACTGACGTGCACTGAAAGTGAATCAGTTACACTTTTATAAAAATGAGTTATCAGAAGAAATTTTACTATGGCTTAATAATATTACATACAAAATATTGTAAACATCTTAGCATTGTTGACAGTCTGTGGTTAGAACTGACTATATTAAAGGAAAAATAATAACTGACACAGCTTATAATATAAGTCTGAGAGCACAGCAATGCTGGTTGTATTTGATTTATTCATTTGGCTTTATTAATTTCTTTAGCAAGGCTGATAAATGTGATTAAATTGGCAAACTGCTTACATGTATACTGCAGTGTGAAAGCCCTTTCAGGTGTTGAAATGTGCAGTTAAGCCACACACATTTACAGGGTCATGACCACAGAAATTATCCAAGGCTCTGCCTGCATGGAGTTCATGTGTTCTCTTTATGTTTCTGAAGGTTTTCCATCTACAGCAACTCTAGTCCTGGAGGGCCGCAGTGGCTGCAGGTTTTCATTCTAACCCTTTTTCTTAATGAGTGACCTGTTTTTGTTGCTAATTAACTTCTTTTGAATTAATTTTACTTGAATTGTTTTTTTAAGATTTATTTTCCTGAATTTTTCCATCGTTCCTCTGAATGGTTTCATTTCTTTCTTTAAATGGTACCCAAATAAAAATGAAAAAAATGAAATGAGAAGTGAGTGAGCCAACAGAAAACCAGCTAAGTCAGGGTCTCAAACTCCAACCAATTTGACTCCAATCAGTTGTTTAATTAAGCTTGGATTCTTGTTGTTAATTAAACCTGTTCTTTAATTCCATGGCTTGCTGCTGCTCTCATTGTGCATTCTGAAATTGTTGATTTTCTCTTTTCTAAGAGCATTGTTAAAATCTATTGTGGACCTGAGCAGATCAAAATTCCTGAGACCTTCATCTTTCTTTATTTTCAGATATTGTGTGATGGACACAGTTTGCTAGTCATGTTTTGGCTCAATTTGTATCTCACTGTTGTTTGGCAGCTAATTAAGGAAAAAGAAACAATTAAGGGAGGGGTCTGGGTCTTCAAGAGCAAATCTTTTAAAATTAACTCAAAAGAAGTTAATTAGCACCAAAAACAGGTTACTCATTGAGAAAAGGGTTAGAATGAAAACCTACAGCCAATGTGGTCCTCCAGGATTTACAGTGTACCCTGTGATGCCCAGACCAGGTTTGATACTCACATTACATATGATGCTTGTGAGAAAAAACTTTCATCTGAATAATCAGAATAGAAAATGTATGTATATATGTGTGTGAAATCTCCCTACCAGTATCTTGGGTATCTTGAATTGGGTACACTGGTTAAACAGAGTTCCGTACACTTATGTACATGACTACTGATTAGAAACAAAACACTGTCTAACTTCCCTCACAGAATGGGGTTTTAACATTAATCACTGTCATTCAGTAATACACGAGTTAATGGAGCCTGTTCCACAGCAAATTCACAGTTATTTTTTTTCAATGGACATAAACTATCCCAAACAGAAATTATCCATTTTTCTTTTGCTTTTATAGATCTGACTTATGACAAAACTGAACCACAACTGACTTAGTGATTGCTGTGTGTACAAGGAAGTTTAGGTGACTTCTACTGTACATCAAAAAATGGTGTCTATAAAGTTGAGTTTTGAATGAGGGAACCCCTTCTGGCTCAGACTTTGAAAAGAAAGACTGAAAATAAATTCAAAAATTGTTGGATTTAATTCTCTGTTTGTCAGAGTAATGCTACTGGATAAGAGTCTCAGCCAACCAATTAAGACTACAACAACATTTATTTATACAGCACATTTTAATACATGAAAAGTCCAGGGGCCATTTATTTTTTCAGTCTCCCCATTACATATCATATTGTTTTGCAATTTCAGACTAACTTTCCTTCATATGTTTCCAAACTTAAAATTAAGACGTGTCTTACATTTGAGGTATTTTGGTGTCACACCTCAAAAGTCTTGAAATCATGCTTTTCAAGGCAAGATTTATTAAATATAAATCAAAACATAAACAATGTAAGAAAACTGACGTGCTTAGAGATTGCCCTTCTGCAGCTAAACAAATGTTTGAAGTAAACTGACACGTGCTTGTGAAGGGAAAGACATAAACAGGTTTATGAAGTTAAAGAGAGTCCACAAAGGAAAGAAAAGCTCTGGGTTAATTACAAATTCATTTTCACAAAGATGTTTATGAAATATGGAAGATGGATTTCATTACATCATTCTCTTGAGTAATGCTGAAACAAATGCGAGAGCTGCAGCACCTTCAGCATATGAATTATAAGAAACATCTGAGGAGATTTTGGAATAAACAAAGTAAGTTGGACAAAATTGTATAGTATGTACCTCTTGTTTATACTTTAATTTTAAATATACTTAACATTGTTGTTGTTGTTCTTCTTCTTCTTCTTTCGGCTGCTCCCATTAGGAGTTGCCACAGCTGCTTATCTTTTTCCATATCTCCCTGTCCTCTGCATCTTGCTCTGTTACACCATCACCTGCATGCCCTGTCTCACCACATCCATAAACCTTCTCTTAGGCCTTCCACTTTTCCTCATGCCTGGCAGCTCTATCTTTAACATCCTTCTCCCAATATACTTAGCATCTCTCCTGTGACTTTGTCTCCTAACCGTCGAACCTGAGTTGACCCTCAAATGTACTCATTTCTAATTCTGTCCATCCTCGTCACATCTAATGCATTTTTACTATTTAATATTTTACCTATATGTAATTGTAATTTTTGTATTACCTGTAAAAGGTTAAACCAATGCTATATATATATATATATATATATATATATATATATATATATATTACAATGTGTGAGTTCCTGTCTTGCACCCCAAAACACAACTCTGAGTCTTAATACTTTAGCAAAACTAGCTTTAATCAGCTTGAAACAGGAACAGCACAGTTATTTATAGTAGCGGGATCTACCACTCCTCTATACACTGACACAACCGTCAGGCAGGATCGTGGCCAGTTTAGTGGCCAAGTAATACTGTTCCCTGCATTAATAGCATCACCTATTGACGACAGCACTTATAGCATGACCACAATCAGCTTGGATTTGCTTTTGTGGCAAGCACACTGCAGCACTGGAAGTGTGTGCGTAGCCTGACAAGGGATAAGTTTTCTTCCACAGATGTGGCGATTGCGCTTTGGGATGCTCTTCGGCATGTTGTCCAGTTGGGGGAGCCCCAAAGATTTAAAAACCTTACTATTGTGGACTCGGACCATGACACACACAGACGGACATCTTATGTTTACCCAACACACGTTTATTTTCCACACTATTTACAATAATAATGTCATTGCATGTCCCAGTGCCTCTTGCACCGTTCCCCCAAAGTCTAGGCCTCACAGTTTCTTGTGCCTTTCTTCTGAAAGCCTCCAGTCCTCTCTCTAGCTCCGTTATCTTCCACCCGACTTCCGCCGTTGACTGAAGGGAGGTGGCCCCTTAAATAGGAACCCGGATGGGCTCCAGCTGCTTCCTGGCACTCCTCTATAGCCACGCCCCAGTGTGGCGGAAGTGCCGGCTGCGCACCCGGAAGCCGTCCGGGTGTCCCCTGTCGTCTTCCCCCCAGCACTTCCTGGTGTGGGCTCCAGGGATATTCAGGCACCAGGGCGCCGCCTGGCGGTGGCCACGGGTTCCTACAGGGCTGGGCTCCCAAGCCCTTTAGCCGTGGCCCCCAACATAACCAAGCCCTCCTCCGGTCCTCCTGGGTGTCCCGGTCGTGGTCCAGCCCCGGCCGGATGCCACACTATATATATATATATATATATATATATATATATATATATATATATATATATATATCACACACACGCGCATTGGAGGCAGCTAAAGGGCTTGAGTGAAGGCAGTTCTGAGGCATGCCGGGATGTGGCAGAGTGCACTGACTCTTTTTCTCCCTTTCCTGTGGACCATTCCCGGGAGATTCCACCTGGCTCTCTTGACGTCATTTCTGGGACCGAGCCAATGGAAGTAGACCTTACCAGCTCCGGCCCCTCTGATGTCACGTCTGGGCTAGATCCAATGATTGATGAACACGTGCCCGATCCTTATGACCTCACTTCATGTCTTCCCCTTTAAAAACCTGCCCTCATTCCTTTTTCCCTCAGTCTTGTTCTGGACTCAGTTGTATGCACTTCAGTGCTGATTATTTGATAAAAACAACTTTTGCAGTCGGGATACCATATGGGTATGGTCTGAGAGTCCCTCAGGTGCCGTACTTCTGTACATGTGATTTCTCAGTTTTTTTTATTTTTAATAAATTTGCAAAAACCTCAAGTAAACTTTTTCACATTGTCATTATGGGGTGTTGTGTGTAGAATTTTGAGAAAAAAAATGAATTTAATCAATTTTGGAATAAGGCTGTAACATAACAAAATGTGGAAAAAGTGATGCACTGTGAATACTTTCTGGATGCACTGTATACAGATAGTCCCCAGGTTACAAACATCCGACCTACGACTTATAAACAGAGCTGCAGTTGCGATGCATGCGCCTCAGTAACTGCCGCTCCATCATCTTCAGCCTGGGGATGCTGTAAGCGGTGGCTGGAGGGGGGCGATTTCGTTGCTCATGCAGTGTAGTGTAGTGTCCCTCGGGTGGCTCCCGGTGGCAAGCAGTGACCCATGGTCCATAGTAACTGGGGCCACAGCTATTGCTCATGTGCAGGACGGAGGCTTGATGGGGCAGTTCACTGCCTGCCCACTACGCTGCTGCAGCTATTGCTCCTGACTGTACACAGGCTGGATGGAGCGGAGGGGGGTATTTCACTGCCTGCCCACTACACACGGCTGCTCCGTTCATTCTTGGTAGGCGGCTGGTAATGCTGCAAGCGATGACCCGGTTGTGGCTGAATGGAGGCCATTGAGGGTGAACGGGGCGGTGGCGGGTAGCATTATAGTGTGCCTCAGGTGGCTTCCTGTTGAATGGGGGAGGTGGTGGGTGATTCACTACCTGCCTTTAGCCACACCCTGTTCGTACTCAGTGGGCGGACGCTGCAGGCAAGCATACTGTAGTGGAAGCGACTGTGTGGTGGGTGGGTGGTGAACAGCCCCTCACCATCCCCATTCATTCTCAGTAGCAAGCCTGCTTGTACTGTTACACACATAGCAGGAAGTTGTCTCTTGTCAGTGTTGACGACGGGTGCCTTCCTGCTGTGATCGCATGTACAGTACTGTGCAGAAGAGCTCATCTTAACCTTTTGTCTTCACCCTTTAAGAAAGTCTCTGAAACACAAATCTGATGCAAGTGCTGGTGATACAGTAAAGAAGAGAAAAACCATCACCATTGAAAATACAGTAGAAATAATAAAAAGGTCAGAGAGAAGTAAATTGTCACTTTTAGAACTGTTTTAAAAGGAAACGTGATTGACATATTCTTTCCCTTGTGCCTCAATCAAATTAAAACTATGTTTTTTTTTTTTAATTAGCATTACAGTATGATACACTAATATGTTAAAATGTCAATGCGCTTTTCAAATGCAGACTAGGAATGACAGATCAACCATCAGCTAAAAAGCACCATCAATAATTATTTTTATTTCCCACTATGCATGGTCTCATGTCCTTCTGAGGTGAGTACAGATATAGCTCCAGTGAAAGTTTCCTATCCTTCAGTTTTTGTTAATCTCTCAATAACAGTGACATTCTCTATATTAATACACAAAGTATTTTAGCAATATTTATCCTTTTCATGCATCTAATGAGCAAAATGGCAGAGGTTTGCTTTGCGTACAGTTTCACAAAATTGCCCTTAAAATTAGTTTTGCGTGTAATTTTACAATTGCACCACTCAATAGTGAGGTGTTAAGGGGTATTAATTTTGTAGTGGAAAGCAAGAATTACTGCTCTGTAAGGTTTACTGCATAGCCAAAACCTCATTCCTCATCTGAGGTCTTAGGTCACTGGGATTTTCCATTATTCCTTCAATGTGGCTTCACATGTTCTCATCTACCTCATGCACACCCTGCACGCACATTCATGCCACTGGCTCTGCCTTGCATCTCTCATTTAGGGTCTGAGGTAACGCCATATGAGCTCATTTTTGCCAAATCTGTAAATCGATCAAAAGGAAAAATGATAGCAGGCTAAGAGGAGGCCATAGGATTTAGGCAGCAAAGAAGTGTCTTCTAAACCTTTGCACTTTAAGGGTTCTCTAGTGATGTCACCTTTTTCAAGCTGTGCACCAAAATTTTGCCAAACTTTCACAAGGAGATAATGGTTCAGATTTAATATATTAAATATCCAGTATGTGCTAATGGCATGAATTTTGCTTGTGGTGAAGCACATTTTATTTTGTCATTTTTTTTTTTACAAAGCAAAACTCTACTTTCATATGAATTTTTTTGCTCATCACTAGTGGTAATTAATATAATATAATGCAGCATTAATTTCTTTGTTGCTCTCCTGGGCTTATAATAGTGTGCATTAGCTGGTGACCTTTGTAACCTGGAAGGAATCAATTATTCTAACAATCCTGCCCAGACTAGGTCCATTTCTAAGGTTTCTTTAAATGAAAAAGGAGATCTGTTGCCAAGATAATACATTTAGATACTGAAGATTATGTTAAGTTAAAAGCAAATGTATCATAAATCCGCATGTTCCCCCAGTGAAAATTACTTTGACTACACCAGTTTTCCTTATCCACAAAGATGTGCAGGTTGCATAAACCTGCAACCCTGAATTGACTTCATGGTGGATGTTTGTGTGAGTCTCCAAACATTTTTTACTTGGATTCAGTGCTTCCTAAATGGATCCGTGTGTCCCTTAAATATGGTTATGTGGTTTTCACAATAACTGTTTATATGTCATGAATGACTGTTTCTCATTCTACAAAATCACTTACGTACTTAGTCAAATCCTCAAAGGTAGCATTTGCATTGCTCAGTCTTGATATAGATCACATATTCCTACATCCAACTACCTGCTTTACATCAACACACAGTCTTCTAAAGAATGGGTCACCTCCCCGTCAGTTTTCACACGTTGCTACCAAATGAGTATATCCATGTTTTCTTTGTGCAGAAAAGAATACTTAGAATAGGGCATCTTGGCTAATCTCATGGCACTCAAAAGTCTCCCCTAAAAAAGGGTTAAAAGTAAAATATTAGGATGGAAAATAAAATGAAAAATGTTCAGTTTTAAGTGTAATTTTCAGACATAAGGGGCACATGGGAACACTTGTGAGGGAATGGCCTATAGATTTCCTTTTTCCTTTTGGTTGAAATTGATATGATTATAACTCCAGAGTATGTGAAAGGTGCAATTTAGATGCCTGTTGGTCATTCATTGAGTACTACTCTTGATTGCAAGGGGCACCTAAGTTAAGAGTATGTTTTATAAATTAACCATGTGAGGAAGTGCTGCAGAATTATTGTGTTTTGTTTTAGTGTTGTCCAATCTATTGCAGTTGAAATATTTTTTTTAACCTTTGGTGTCTTTTTTTGTTACAATATATATATCCCTTAAACCCTTCCATATGAAAGTTTCATTCTAGATGCCTTGCAAATCAAGACTTACTTTAATAAATTAAACAGCAGGGCTGATGAATGTACAATTAAACAAATAAATCTGAAGAATGATACTAATGCTAATGCTGGAATAGTGCTAATTCTGTAAGAATAGGAATCAGCCTCCAACAACTCGAATAAGTGGGGTTGAGAATGTGATGTTAGGGAAAAGTTTAAGTTTTAGGTTATACATTTATATACATCTGAATGTCAGCAGCACTTGAAAAAATACAGCTTATGATTCTGAATGATCTCTCCTAATGGTGACATACAATGATAAAATAATTCAAGTGCCAGTATTAAACTCTATGAGACAATACAATATTTTACAGACATAATAAATTAATACCTCAATCTGTTTCTACTACAATTTGAAGATGTGTGATAGACGGGATGAAAACTTCTTGAGAACAAGCCTGAGTAGTTATGACAAGTCATGCCAATTAATAATCAAGTTATATTTTTGGAAAAGCGGATAATACAGTATAACATGAAGCACAACAAACAACACAGCAATATGTTTGTGAATGTGCTGTGATCATAGCAACAGCCAAATAGAATTCCTCAAATATGAATATTTTTGCATAAGACAGGAGTGAAGAGAGAACATCCAAAAAAGACTTTATAGAAATGAATGTATTTAAGAGAAGTCAATAATTATTTAAAATGTGTTTGTCCAAGTGTGATTTCTTTAAAAAAATCATTTTAACGAAGTCAAGGATAGTACTAATAAATAAAGATGCATACAAAAAAGAATTGTGAGTTTTCAGAAATTTGAGGAATGTCTAATTTATATGACTTCTTCAAGTTAAAGTGGATTGTCATATTAGTACTACTACTACTACTTCAATTTTTCAAAATGTGAGTGAAGTATGATCCTTAAAAGGGCCAATTTTTGAGAAACACGAGAGAAAATTTTGAAGTAACAGCACAGCTCATTTGTGGGCATCTTCTGCCACCAACCAGGAATAAAGCCAGCCGAGAATAAAATTCCTGAACTCGCCTCTGTAACACCTCAAAGCCCATCCCTTCTGGTCTATGACCATTAAAAATTCAAAACAGTATTGGGTACTGTAATATGATTTCATTGGTATAGTAGCATTACTAAGAATGTCTTTTAGTTATCTTTCTTTTCAGCTTCAAGGTTTTAATAGTACTAGAGACAATACGTCTGCATTAAACAAGTCATATGGAAATTGAAATAAGTGATACACATATAAGCCTTGTTAGCAAATTTTAGTCCTTTTAAGTTAGGTGAGATCTTTGATATATTTTACTAAAGGTTAGTGACTAATGAGCAGAACTGCTTGCAATGTGTGGGCTGTTCAACATGCATGTGTACCTAGTTGCACAAACACCAAACATGCTAATCAAACGGTGATAAATGCAAATGGCAGAAGCACAGCCTGGACCAAAGCAGCTCACAATAATTCTATTAAAGGAGGCAACAAGACTCTTTCAGGATCTGAAACAGTTTATTCAACTTTATATGTTCAGACAGTAAGCTGATCAGCAGTAGCAAGAAGAGCACAGTCACCAATAGATCTCCATGACATAACTGCAAAAACTGAGATCCAGCTAAACACTATTGCACATTGGGTGCTTCATTCAGCATCGTCTATGACAGCTGCTAAACATCCAAGTTACAGTGTGATTGTCACACTCATTTGCTTTGCTTTTAGCATGTTAAGTAACATTGAAAAATATAATGAATGAAGAAAGTATCTAACCCTGCTTCTCTGCTTGTCTTGTTGGTCTGTTCTGCTGATTTGGGTATGCATAATTGGGGAGATGCCTCCTAGACTAAAAACAAAAAACAAACAGTCACAAATGCAGTCAATTTTGAAAGAAGTCAGTACATTATCATAAGTGCAAGTGAACTGCAACTGTGGACTGTGTCTTCTTTCAGATAATTGAGTGCAGAAATAGGGTCTAGTGGGCAAGAAAATGACATACAGTATACAGTAACTGTGGATCTATGGAAAAAGAGTCTACACATTGAGAAGAGGGATTTATGGTTTGGGAGAGATTGCCTCAAAACCGTCTCATTCTCTAGGAAATCTGATGCAGATGGTGTACATATTTTTGTGTAGTGTCCTTATTATATTCGCAAATCTCTGTAGAAGCGACATTGTACAGTATATGTAAAAACAGAGTCTATGTTATTGTAGGCATCTGTCAAAAAATGTAGGATCTGTTCAAGTAAGTTTACCTTATGTATTACATTTAATAGTAAACTTAACTTCAAAGCACCTTACAAGTTTGGAATAATAAAATGGAGAGCAGAGAAGGCCACTGCACCCCATCTGTTCCAATTAATTGAAATTTCTGGAAGAAACACTTTCATATTTAAATATGGCTGTGTAATACACTTGGAGTCACTATTAATGGGAAACAAAAAGGATGAATAAGACTATTATGAATCATGGCAGCATTGGTTTTAATGTGAGAAGGAAGTGATGATGGCTGCATTCACATCTCACTCTAGCAAATGGCTTTAAAACAACACATCAGACCACAAAGATAAAGTGACATTTTTAACATTATTGAGAATGTGATCTTTTACATATTACTTATATGTACTTAGCAAGGTAATGCCTGGCATTTCCTGTATGTATTTCTTGAATTATAATACTCAACAGCCATATCACATGCGCTTCAGAATAGGTCATCCACCTGAAGCTAAGCATGTTCTGGCCCAGCCAGTGCATGAATGGGAGACCATCTATGAAAAGCTTGGGCTGCTGCTGCAAGAGGTTTTTGAGAGGCCAACAACAAGGCAATTACCCTGTCATTTGTGGGAGGATTCCAAAGCCCCAGTGTAGTGAAGGGAACACTGTGCTCTACAAATGGAACTGTCCTTCAGATGAGACATAAAACCAAGGTCCTAACTCATTTAAGATTCTTTGGCATTCTTCATAAAGAGTAAGGTATATTCCGATGTCCAGGATAAATTTCCCTCCATGGCCTAGTCATTCTGGCCCCCTAATTGTCCCCTGTCTCTAATTGGCTAACTATCTCTCTCTCCCACAAAATGTCTGTTGTCACATTATCCAGGTGGATGCTGCATATTGGTGGTGGTTGAGGGCAGCGTTTGTCATTACATTATATACATTATGATAAACAGGCAGCCCAGAGGCCTAGGCTAGTGGACTTACTCCATACCATAAGAAGACTCTCTAGATCACAGGACAGATTCAATTGGCTATATTTTTTCATAAAATTAAATTGTATTATTAAGTATCTGATTTCATTATGACCATTAATTATATATTTCACTATGACCATTTTTTTTAATAATTCTTAGCTGGTAAAATTAAAATGCCACTGTATATACTGATTCTAAAATATCTATCTATCTAAAATAGAAAACTTACCTGAACCAACCTGATAAAATCAAAACCAGTAATCAGTAACTAGGGCATTTCCATTTAAAATATATCTCCTCTATTAATGCAATTCATCAAATGACACTGGCATTAAATAAATATCACCTCAGAAATATTTTAGCTTTATGAGACAGGTGACATTGGTTTAATATGTAATTAATCTGTACAGTATGTTTGAAATAACCTGAAGAGATGATAAAGCTCTGACATTTATCTTCCATTTGATAATATTCAGTGACAAACTTAATATGCATTCATGATCCATGCCCTGTTTGGCACATTGATCATCATCATGCACTTATGATCATTTCAACAGTTATGTATGCATTTTTGAAAACAACCAAGTATAAAACTGCTTACACTTTGTAAAAGTAAAAGTGCAGCAGGTGGGCTGCTTTAGCCAATGATATATTATTGAGCCAACTGTAGTCACAATGCTTATATTTCTCTCGAGGTTATTTTACTTTATAGGTTGCATAACTATTTTAAATTTTGTAAAGCAAGATGATAATTCAGTGCATTTGATTATACTTTAAGTGTTATAAAAATAAGTTAAGTTTAAGAATTTTTTTAATAAGACTGACCACCAACACATTTTGCATTCAACTACCTGGGAACATTACTAACAGATTCCCCTGTGTACGTTTCAGATTAAATTATTGCATTTTGGTATATTACATCTATTTTTAAAAGTAAAGATGAAAACAACATATGGCAAAATGTATACGAATATCCAAATAAAGTATTTAATGCTTGTACAAATATTAGGTAATTACAAATATTAATTAATTAGAGACGATTCTGAAGCAAAACATAATATGTTGAGAGCAACTTTAAATGCAGTGCAATGAGACTGTTTAAGAGCTCCTGTTACAAAATACCAGAACATCAGTAAATCATTAAGGGAGAAGAAATTCAATTTAGCTAATGGATCGATGTTTTTCTATAAATTGTAATATCAATTGGTGACAGTGTTGTCCTCCTGAGTAAAGGTTACTTTCAATTTTTTGTTATTCCAATTAAGATTTTTTTAATTGTATAATATATATTCAGCACTTTATAAAAAAAGACCCCTTAGCTTGTCTGTTATATTTGTTAACAATTATTGACATCAAAAGATATGATTATTTAAGAAAATTAGCACAATGTTCATTAATGTATAAAAAGACTTATTTTTTTAGATTCATATAACAGAAGTGTGATACTGCATTTTAATCTAAATGAGTGTGAGGTTAGTCTTAAGTTCTTTTTCTTTAAGGACTACACTCTGTAAATCGTAGGCTGGTGACAACCAAGAAATTCCTGATAGTTTAGAACCCATTTAGGGTTCTAAATGCTTCCCAGGCCACTAGACAGCAGTGTGGGTTTATTTTGTAAGAATGTTGAGGAGGACTGCCAGTCTGACATCCCTCAGTCAAACTCTGTGGTATGTGCAACTTGCAGAGAAACCTGGTGCCACTAAGGGGTGGTGTTTACCGCAGGCTTAAAAGCCCCCCTCCCCGCCACTGAGTTTGGTGACTGAGGTGGTTTTATAATAAGAGTTCAACTGGTGGGGGAAGAAAGAGTAGAGGAGAGTAGGGAGATTTTAATAGTGTATATGTAGACCAGCTACCTCATGAGGTAATAAGGAACTTTGTTATTTTTAGACCAGAAGACTTAGACTTTATTATTTAACTCCTTTGTGTATTTTTTCTTTGTGTATTTTTCTGGGTTTTTTTTCTTTTCTTCTGGTATTCACTTCAATAGCTTGCAAATCTCCACATATTACACAGATGAAGTTCAAATTAAATGCAATGTTCCTCAGAAACTTGGTGTTCCATTCATATGCCAAAGATATGGATATGAGGTTAGCAGCCTCCACCATGACTTTTCTTAATGGAGATTTCTCTTCCAATGAGGAAGCAGAGCCTGGGGACTTGGACTCCCCCATCTCTGGGACCGAGGTCACAGAGGTGATCAAAAAACTCCTTGGTGGCAGGGCCCTGGGGGTGGATGAGATACGCCCTGAGTTCCTCAGGGCTCTGGATGTTGCAGGACTGTCTTGGTTGGCACGCCTCTGCAACATCGCATGGACATTGGGGATAGTGCCTCTGGATTGGCAGACTGGGATGGTGGTCCCCCTGTGTTCCAACTACAGAGGGATCACACTCCTCAGCCTCCCTGGAAAAGTCTATTTGGGGGTCCTGGAGAGGAGGGTCCGCCGCATAGTCGAACTTCAGATTCAGGAGGAACAGTGTGGTTTTCATCCTGGTTGTGGAACAGTGGACCAGCTCTACACCTTTAATAGGGTCCTGGAGGGTGCATGGGAGTTTGCCCAACTGGTCTACATGTGTTTTGTTGACTTGGAAAAGGCGTTCGACCATGTCACTCGGGGAATCCTGTGGGGGGTGCTCCGGGAGTATGGGGTACCAGACCCCCTGATAAGAGCTGTTCGGTCCCTGTACAACCGATGTCAGAGCTTGGTCTGTATTGCCAGCAGTAAGTTGAACCTGTTTCCAGTGAGAGTTGGACTCTGCCAGGGCTGCCGTTTGTCACCGATTCTGTTCATAACTTTTATGGAAAGAATTTCTAGGCGCAGCCAGGGCATTGAGGGGGTCCGGTTTGGTGGACTCAGGATTGGGTCACTGCTTTTTGCAAATGATGTTGTCCTGTTCGCTTCATCAAGTCATGATCTTCAGCTCTCTCTAGATTGGTTCACAGCTGAGTGTGAAGAGGCTGGAATGGGAAACAGCACCTCCAAATCTGAGACCATGGTCCTCAGCCGAAAAAGGCTGGTGTGCCCTCTCAGGGTTGGTAGCGAGATCCTGCCCCAAGTGGAGGAGTTCAAGTATCTCGGAGTCTTGTTCACGAGTGAGGGAAGAATGGAGCATGAGATCAACAGGCAGGTAGGTGCAGCATCCGGAGTGATGCGGGCTCTGCATCGGTCTGTCATGGTGAAAAAGAAGCTGAGCCATAAGGCAAAGCTCTCAATTTACCAGTTGATCTATGTTCCTACCCTCACCAATGGTTATGAGCTATGGGTAGTTATCCGGTATCCCGGAGGGGCTCAGAGTAGAGCCGCTGCTCCTCCGCACCGAGAGGAGTCAGATGAGGTGGCTCGGGCATCTTATCAGGATGCCTCCTGGATGCCTCTCTGGTGAGGTGTTCTGAGCACGTCCAAACGGGAGGAGGCCCCGGGGAAGACCCAGGACACGCTGGAGGGACTATGTCTCCCCGCTGGCCTGGGAACGCCCCGGGATTCCCCCGGAAGAGCTAGAAGAAGTTGCCGAGGAGAGGGAAGTCTGGGCATCTCTGCTCAAACTGCTGCCCCCGCGACCCGATCTCTGATAAGCGGAAGAGGATGGATGGATGGATTTCTCTTAAATATACTCGTGCTGGTTTAGCCTGCCTCCTAAACAGAAAATACTACTGTGTGCCATTATTTCTCTAACATGAACGGCATTGCATCATGAGAGAGGAATTTATCATAGCTTTGTAAGAAATACACAAATGGGGAAAAGGTTTTTGAAATATCCTCCATTTCCATTATGGTGCCCAACCATAAACCTGTAGTGTCCCTTATTCCTTTAAACTACATCTATACTAATAAAAGGCAAAGCCCTCACTGACTGACTAACTGACTGACTTACTCATCACTAATTCTCCAACTTCCCGTGTAGGTAGAAGGCTGAAATTTGGCAGGCTCATTCCTTACAGCTTACTTACAAAAGTTGGGCAGAGTTTAATTTTGAAATTCTACGCGTAATGGTCATATCTGGGACCTATTTTTATCCATATACTGTAAAAGACTGCACGTCGATGGCCATGGGAGGATGAATTGTGTATCGCATCATCACGCCTCCCACGTAATCACGTCAACTGACTGTGAACGCAGTACGTAGAAAACAAGGAAGAGCTCCAAAGAGCGCTGAAGAAAAACGCATACAAGTATATTCATAAGTGCAGCTACTGCGGAAACAAAGCACGCTGTAAACCGTAAGTTTAAATTAAATTTATAGACACGCTCCCGCTGCCATTTGTCATGCCTTCGACGAATATTTTATTCGCGAGATACAAGTTTAATGAGAAGACACGAGGTATAAACAAGACTTTGGATTACTTTGTAACAGAGTTAAAATTGCTGTAGCGAGAATCTTTTAAGTGCCAGGTCTTAGCTAACATTAAATAAAGCCGTGGACATCGCAACATCACACAAGAGAGCAGCTCACGTGAACTGACTGAACACAGTACGAGTGATCACTTCCATGAATCAAGCCTGTTCAAAAAACGCATTACACAATTGACAAGGTAGGAAAAGAATTTGCTCTGAGCTGAGCTTCACAGCTAACGCGGTCTTGCGGAAGCAACTTCGTCACACTGCCACCAAATGCTCACAGAAAAATCCACAAGTTAATACACACGCTGTGTCTAGAGTTTCTCCACACTCAATGTATTCCTCGCATCACCGTTATACCCTCTGATCTAAAATTTCAATTCAAATGCCTCGAATTTCCAGTGAGGTTCTGCTTCGCGATGACAATTAATAAGTCTCAGGGACAGACCCTACAAAAGGTTGCCATTGATTTGAGGCAAGATTGCTTTTCTCCTGGACAACTGTACATTGCATTCCCAAGACTTAGCTTGCAAAGCTTGGTTATATTACAACCGGAGTGCTGAACTGACAACGTGGTATACAAAAAGATCCTTAACAAATAGTTATTGGTATATTTTACCTCAGTTTAAAAAGGTTTTCTTTTCTACTTGATAAAAATTTAAAAGCAGTACTTCGTCTCTGCGAAGCGTGGGGATTTTGCTATATACAGTATATATATATATAGATAGATATATATATATATATATATATATATGTGTATGTATGTATGTATATATGTATGTGTATATATATATGTAGATATGTATATATATGTGTATATATATGTAGATATGTATATATGTGTTCTCAGGAATGCCAGGAATGCCAGGGGCGACCGGCAGGGGCTTGAAAGACCGGAAGAGGGTCTACGCCCGCCATGGATCACGTGGGGGCCACTATCCTGGTTGGTTTGGCGGGCACGGGTAGAGGGCTTGGAAGCCCAACCCTGTAGGGACCCGTGGTCACCGCCAGGGGGAACCCCAATGCAATGGGGGGAAGAAGAGAAGGGACACCCGGAGAGCATCTGGGAGAACAGCCGGCATTTCCGCCACACTGGAGCGTGTCCAGGGAGGAATGCCGGGAAACACCTGGAGCTCATCCGGGATGATATAAAAGGGGCCGTCTCCCTTCATTCGAGGCTGGAGTCGGGTGGAAGCAGGACAAAGCAGGAGAGAGAGTGTGAGAGTGAGAGTGAGAGTGAGAGTGAGAGTGAGAGTGGAGGCAGCCCGAAGAGGAAGGCATTGTGTGGCCTGTGTTTGGGGTTTGTGTGCACTTGATTATTGTAAATAGTACTTTGTAAATAAACGTGTGGTGGTGGATTACAATATGTCTGCCTGTCTGTGTCCGGGCCACGTCCGTAGTGTATATATATGTAAATATGTATATATATTTAGATATGTATATATGTATATATATATGTGTGTGTGTATGTATATACAGTATGTGTGTATATATATGTATGTGTATGTGTGTATATATATGTATATTTATGTGTATGTATATATGTGTATTATGGACTCGGCCCGGACATAGACAGGCGGACATGTTGTTTCTTAATCACCACATGTTTATTTACAATATTTACAATTATTTAAATTGGTCACACAGACCCAAATAATGGTCACTCAGACCCAGTCACGTACACAATCCCCAAATTACTTACTCCACACCTCCTCTGTGCTTCGTCCTGCCTCCTCCCTCCTGTTGATCTGTGTATATATATATGTATATATATGTAGATGTGTATATGTATATATATGTGTATATGCAGATATGTATATATATGTTTATATGTGTGTGTGTCTGTGTGTCTGTGTGTGTGTGTGTATATATATATATACTAGCAAAATACCAGCAGCTGGAGAAGTAGTGTGTTAAAGAAGCAATGAAAAGAAAAGGAAACATTTTGAAAATAACGTAACATGATTGTCAATGTTATTGTTTTGTCACTGTTGTGAGTGATGAGTGTTGTTGTCATATATATATATATATATATATATATATATATATATATATATATAAATATATATATATATATATATATACACACACACATACATATATATATACATATCTATACATATACACATACATATACATACACACATACATACACACACATATATACACACAAATACATATATATATATATACATACACACACACATATATAAACATATATATACATATACATACATATCTACATATATACACACACAGCTATTTCGTATCAGTGCAATAAGCTGTTTGTTAAAACGGATGACACCCGCTCTTACGTGCAAGTCTGCGTGGATATTATGAACTATCGTATTTGTTCAAGTTCTATTTAAATTTTAAATAGAAGGAATTTTTATTTAGTCGACAGAAATATCTTTGGTAGGAATGGTAAAACAGACAGGAATATTATTCCTGAATAAATCAACTCAAACCTTAAACAACTTATAATATTTTGCTCTCCATAAAAATATATCCTGTCTAAATTATACAAGTTAGAAATAAAGTAAACATTAAAAGAACAAACATTCAAATTTCTTTACTCTTATGTAATTTTATATAAAAATAAACTTAGATTTTAAATATCCCAAAAGATTTTGCTCTCCATAAAAATATATCCTGTCAAAATTATACAAATTCAAATATGAACATGCTGCATAACAAAACCTGGAAATATAAATAAAATGTGTTCCTTTCAGCAATAACAAATCAAATCATTCAGTTGTCTTTGCTCATATGTCATTTTAGAGCTGGACGCCTGGCATCTTTTTTTGGCCACAAGTTCGTTTCTGTTTGGTGTGAGGTTCTGTGTTGTGGAGATTCTCAGGATGGATTGCAGGTGCTCATCAGTGAGGCGACTCCTGTGTGCTGTTTTGTTAGTCTTTATCACTGAGAAGAGCTTCTCACACAGATATGTGCTACCAAACATGCACAAGGTTCGAGCCGCATGTAGACGGACTTTTTTTGTTCTTCAAAGTCACCAAAGCGCCGTGCAAACTCAGTGCGCTCAGTTTATCAGCAAAGTGCGATTTGGGAACACCGTAGTGACGACTTGGTTTAACATTACTTGGTAACAGGGAAAGTGGGGCAAGTGGTTGTGTCTCCCATAAAAGCAGCTCACTTGAAATCACTTTGTGATTGTGCACGGTAAAACGTCCGCTGAAGTGTCAGATTCTTATTTAATTCTTCTGCTTTCTGTATCTTCTGCATTGCATTCAGGTCTTTCAGGTTACCCTGATGTTTTGTTTTATAGTGCCGTCTTAGATTAAATTCTGTAATTACAGCCACATTAGCTCCACAAATGAGACACACGGGTTCAGTAAACATATACTCAGCCTCCCATCGGTTTTAAAGGCTCTATTTTCAGAATCAACTTTTCTCTTCAGCATCGTGTGAGCTAGCTTCGCAATAACTTGCAGCATCTTAAGGTAGACTTGATTAGCGCGTAAGTGTTAGGCAAGGCAGCTGAAGCGCTGCATTATGGGATCTGTAGTTTATTGTGTTACCAGCGCTTCATATACCGGGCTTTAATAACAATAATACAGTATATAAAATGATCTCGCGGGCGGATATAATTACGCCGGGCGGATGTGGCCCTGCCCTTGAGTTTGACACATATGGACTAAATAGAACTTGAAAAGATATATTTTTCAAATGTGATCGCGCAATTCAGATAGAGTTGGACGCACTACAGCCTGCATGCCTCAATAAGTCATCCTCCCCTGCTCTTACTTTTTACCGTTCATCTAATGAATACACTGAGTATGGCTTTACCAAAACAATCATTGATGGCGAATAAAGTATCCATTATTCGAGTATGTAGATCGGGTTATATATATATACATATATATATACCCAGCGTATCACGAGAAGTAGTGTGTTAAAAAGCTAGAAAAGAAAAGGGAACATTTTAAAAATAACGTAACATGACTGTCAATATACAGTATTTGTTTTGTGAGTGTTACTGAGTGTTGCTGTCATCAAGGATTTGATTATCATTATTTCTTTCAATCAGGTTCGTATTTGTAGGATGTGTTGTGTTCAAGTTACATTCCGTGTTTGTCAATCGTTGTAAAGATGACAGGTTTCATTCATCGATTCGTTTCTTACTGCATCAATAAACAGCTCGTCTTCTTCTTTATCTGAGACCTGACACACTGCATGCACGGTTTTTTACACTGTCTGCCTTTAGCGGGACATTGACTTTTTCCAACGTGTGCTTTGTTTCCGCAGTAGTTGGATTTATGAATATGCTTGTATGTATGAGACGCTTCATATTTTTGCTGCCTTTTCAATTGTGTAATTGGTTTTGTTCAGCGCTCTTTGGAACTGTTGCTTTTATCTGTGCACGCGTCAGTTCCGTGAGCCACTCGGTGTACATGCATCGAAGGTTCCCAGCTGTGCTGGTGCCATCTCGTGCTATGTCCATGGCTGTATTTAATGTTACCTTAGTCCTGGCACTTAAAACTTTCTCTCGCAGTTTAGCTGAGTTTGTGTCAAACACCACCCTGACCATCTCATCTTCCTCTCCATAAGCACAGTCCTTCACCCGTGAATATTTAGTGGCAGTTTGCTATTGGATTGCGCTGACGGACGGCCTTATATGGGCAGGCACTAAATTACAAACGCCAGCGCAGCCTGTCTATGAACTTAATTTAAAGTGTAGGTTTACATCGTGCTTTGTTTCAGTAGCAGAACTCATGAATATGGTTGTATATGTCACTTTCGCTCGCTTCTTATTGTTTAGCTGCCTTCTCAATTATATAATGCATGTTTTCTTCAGCGCTTTTGAGGTCTTCCTGGTTTTCTATGTACTGCGTGATTACGTGGGAGGCGTGATGATGTCACACGAAACTCCTCCCCACGGTATATATATATATATATATATATGACAGCAACACTCATATCAGTGACAAAACAATTACATTGACAATCATGTTACGTTATTTTTAAAATGTTTCCTTTTCTTTTTCATAACTTCTTTAACACACTACTTCTCCGCTGCGAAGCGCGGGTATTTTGCTAGTTACAAATAAAATAGCTTAACAATAGTCAAAGCAAGTTTAACACATTGCCTTTTCTTTCTATATGGCCAGTCCTGTCATTTGGAAGAGACATTGACAATATGTTTTTATCCCATAAATGTACAACAAGCTGTATCTTAAAACACCTTTGCCTTACACCACAGCTTGCAGATATCAATCATCTCTTGTTGGCTGCACCACCTCCACCTGGGATGCCTGGTAATGCAAATGGGCACAGTATACTGGCTCTCATGAGGCAATCTTTACTCTTGTATTTATATTTATAAAGGAAAACTTTCTGACAAATGAGTGTAATGTGCAAGGTTTGTTGCCTCAATGATTTCCAAACTCAGTGGTCTTTCTTCCACATGTTCCTGGGGTTACAACCTCACATGCTTCTAATTATGGTATGTTGCTCTTTTTCTGTGGCGGTTTTGAAATCTTTTTCTGTCAGTTACCATTAACAATTGATCTCCTTTCATCCCTTTGTTAGTTTAAAAGTGTGGCCCATTTCTTCCTTCTATGTATTCTTAAGATCTTTCCTCTAGCATTTTGCATTCCTCTTCAATCTGAGGTGCAATTACTTGTTCTGCCAAATGTGGAAATTACCACTGTAAGCAAAGCCTTCCAAATTCGTTCTTATTGGAAAACCAAAAGAAATGTAACCAATTGTATCATAAATGTTGTAAGTCGCCTTGGATAAAGGTGTCAGCAAAATAAGTAAATGTAAATGTATGCAGGATGTATTACCTCTTATTCCCAATTTATGATGTAACTTTCTTCATGCCTTTGACTTGTGGTCCAAAATTATTTTGTTTCCTGTTTCTTCCAGGAGAATACCTTTTTCACGTGTGGGGTCTATCCAAATCCTGGTACTCCACATTATGTATATGAAGTCCATTCTCTTAATTCTCTTCTGATTAGAGACCCAGTACAAAATTCTGGCTTGGGATAATGTAGCTCAGTTCAATATGTACTGTATAAAACCCAAAGGAAATAATCACAAAAACAGACAATGTGATGTAAGCAATCTCTTTGAATTCCTCTTTTAAACTTCTCAAATCTGAAAAGTTAATAAGTTTTAGTTGTTTTCTTAGATCTCACTAAATGAAGTCCCAAAAACAAAAAAAAAAACATACTAACAAGAGATTATATCTAGAGCAAAGTCCCATAGCAGGATATTTTCAAACCCTTCTTCTCGCCACAAAAAAACTTCAGCCTTTTTTTTGATTTTTATTTGCTTTTTCTTTTTGTTCCTGACTGTCTGTTCTCTGTCTCTGAAAAAACTATTTTTAATCCCATCCAATGATCCCCTGACATCAAACAGAGTCCTCATAAAACCTGACCTCTCTTTGCACTACCTCATCAATTCTGCTCGCAGAAGGTAACAGGTTCATCTCAAAAGACAAACAGCACCTAGGTCCTAATGTAAATATCACAATAAACAGATTTTTTGAATTGTATAGTGCTCATATATTTTTGCTAAAAATATTACAAATATAGGAATATACAGTATATTTGTTCTTTGAGATCTTTCTTTCTTTCTTTTCAGATCAACCTCATGACTATAAGCAAGAAAAGCAAGTATAGAAAATTGATTTATAGGAAGCAAGTATAGGAGCAAAATGTTACTACAAGATGTTGCCCTTAATGACGAACAACAGCAGATTGCCCTTTAAAACCTTTCTTTTTTCTACAGAGCAACAGGTAGCAAATTATATCACACCAGGGAATGATGTATTTTTGAACAATCCTGTCAACAAAACTATCTGGGAAAAGTATAATTATTTCCTGGAATTTATGAGGCTGCCATGTCATCATTATCTGTGTGGAGAAGCTTGTTTTTCTTGAATAATTTCCCTTTTATAATTATTCTTTTACCATAGTTATTATTATTACCATTTAATAGTTTAATTTTTATAATTGTTTGTATTTACTTGATATTTTATTTAATGTGAGGAAGCCCTTATTAAACTCAAAGTTTAATCAGCTGCTTGTATGGATTTCAATGACACATGAATACCTATTAAGAAGAATACTGGTTGAAAACAGTACTGGATTCGTCTACATTTTATTATATGATATTAACTTTTTACATTTCCTTTTTACACATTATTAAATGAACAGTTTACTAAAATTTCTAATTTCATATTTCTTTTCTTATTTTAAGGAATGTCTTTGAGTTCACGCCTGTCGATTACTATGTTAATTGCTGTAATTTCTTAATAAGAATATTATTTTCCTGTTTAACCTTCCTCTGTTCTTCTACTCTGACTTACCCAATTCAAGTCCCTTTTAAACACCTGTAATTTCACCTTTAACCTACCTACACTTATAAACCAATGTGTTACAATATAGCAGTCCAACTCAGTTTTATCGAGGGCCAATAATAACACTATACAATATATGCAGGTTGGAATCAGTGTAGACTTATTAGAGCTCCATTATTTTTACTTTTGGAATATAACATGAGAAAAAATGTAAATAAGGTTGATCACAACTTTATGATAATACAAGGATTCTACATTTCTTTTGTATTATATACATTATTTGTACAGACATTTTGAGTTTTAAGTCAGGATAATTGTCAGTCTGTGGAAATACAACAATTATGCATAACATATACTTGCATAATATTATAATACTAGCAAAATACCCGGCTTCAAAGCGACGAAGTACTGCCTTAAAATTTTTTTTTAAAAAGAAAAGTAAACCTTTTTAAACTGAGGGAAAATATACCAATAATTATTTGTTATGGATCTCTTTGTATGCCACGTGGTCAGTTCGGCCCTGCGGTTGTAATATGACCTGAGCGCTGAGCTTACTCTTGAGCATGCAACGTACAGTTGGCCATGTGAAAAGTAATCTTGCCTCAAATCTCACAGCTTGGATTGCTGCTGTCATAATCGGCTTGAGTTTCATGGTGTGTTTCAATTACGTCAGTATTTGCAGGACTTGTGTTGAAGTGACATTCGGCATCTGTCAAGCATTGTAAGCATACAAACGGTTTCATCAATAACTTCGCATTCAGCTTTTGAGAGTTTAAACATTCATAAACATCAAAGTGTCCACTACTCAAATTGTCACCTGTGAATCTAAGATGTTTAAGAGGCATAGGTGGTTGTCCGAAAGTGTAAAATATTTGGCCATTTCGGTACACTCAAAAGCGAAAACCGAACAATTCAGTGGCAGCCATCAACTCACATGCAGAACCAAAGGTGAAGGGCTGAAGCATTTCACTCATATAGTGCTCCTGTGTAGTATAATTATCTCCTGTACCACCATCAGTCCACACCTTGAACCTGTCCCAGTCATTCAATACATAAGACACAATGTTCCTCCGGATATCAAGAGTGAGCCTGATATGGCCATGTAATATGTAACAAAGAGAATGGAAAAGGCAGGCACCATCTCCAGGCATGGAAACCACTCGGTAAGTTACAATTCTTTGATCGATGATGATCACCTCGATAGACATGCTAATGGGGGTATGGTTGGAACGATAAAGGACATGAGTACCTGAACAATGTAAACTAAGTCTAAAATACCTATACAATAACTATAATCATAATAAACAAACAATAAAACAGCGGAGAAGCTGTGGATTAAATAAAAAGGCTGCAGTTATCAGCAGGAAGATGAGAATACCATGGCGAAGCATGGAAGGGAATGAAGAGACCGTAGTGACAGACGGCCTTATATAGGCAGGCAGCCAACACCGTCGGAGGCGTGGGGATGGGGCACCTAACACCACCTCACACGGTGACCGAGCTGCAGGCTATGGACGTATACAGTATATGTACGTAAGTAGGATTCAGTTACCGTTGGGAACCTGCGTACCAAATTTCTTGAAGGTGGGCCCATAGGTAACAAAGACAGTTGGAAAGTTCAATATGGCAGCCAACAGTGGCATCATACCACAGAAATAAGTATGTACATCGGTTTTGTTTAGCGCAGGGAAGCCACCTACCACATTCCATGAAGATGGGGCCATAAATAAGAAAGTTTAACATGCTGGACGTTGTCGACCGTTATGACCGTTACACATAGAATTTCTAAATGAAACCTGCTTAACTTTTGTAAGTAAGCTGTAAGGAATGAGCCTGCCAGATTTCAGCCTTCTACCTACACGGGAAGTTAGAGAAATAGTGACGTTGGAAAGTTCATTATGGCGGCCGACATTGGCGTCATACCACCGAAATAAGTATGTACATCAGTTTCGGTTACGGTAGGGAAGCCGCCTACCAAATTTCGTGAAGATGGGGCCATAAATAAGAAAGTTTAACATGGCGGACATCGTCGACTGTTATGACCGTTACGCGTATAATTTCTAAATGAAACCTGCTTTACTTTTGTAAGTAAGCTGTAAGGAATGAGCCTGCCAAATTTCAGCCTTCTACCTACACGGGAAGTTGGGGAATTAGTGATGAATGAGTCAGTGAGGGCAACAAAGACCGTTGGAAAGTTCAATATGGACGGCCAACAGTGGCATCATACCACCGAAATAAGTACATACATCGGTTTCGGTTAGCGCAGGGAAGCCACCTACCAAATTTCGTGAAGATGGGGCCATAAATAAGAAAGTTTAACATGGCAGGCGTTGTTGACCGTTATGAGTTGAATTTCAAAATGAAACCTGCCTAACTTTTGTAAGTAAGCTGTAAGGAATGAGCCTGCCAAATTTCAGCCTTTCACCTACACGGGAAGTTGGAGAATTAGAGATGAGTGAGTGAGTGAGTGAGTGAGTGAGTCAGTCAGTCAGTCAGTGAGGGCTTTGCCTTTTATTAGTATAGACTAGCAAAATACCCGTGCTTTGCAGTGGAGAAGTAGTTTGTTAAAGAAGTTATGAAAAAGAAAAGGAAACATTTTAAAAATAACGTAACATGATTGTCAGTGTAATTGTTTTGTCACTGTTATGAGTGTTGCTGTCATATATATACACACACACACACACACACAGACACACACACATATAAACATATATACATATACATATACACATATCTACACATACACATATCTATATATAAAACTGCTCAAAAAAATTAAAGGAACACTTTGAAAACACATCAGATCTCAATGGGAAAAAGATTAATTGCAGCAACTCAAAATTGTACGCAGCACTTTGTATGGCCCTTGTGTTCTTGTATACATGCCTGACAACATCGGTGCATGCTTCTAATGAGATGACAGATGGTGTTGTGGGGATCTCCTCCCAGATCTGGACCAGGGCATCACTGAGCTCCTGGACAGTCTGAGGTGCAACCTGGTGGCATTGGATGGACCAAAACATAATGTCCCAGAGGTGTTCTATTGGATTTAGGTCAGGAAAGTGTGGTGGCCAGTCAATGGTATCAATTCCTTCATCCTCCAGAAACTGCCTGCATACTCTCACCACATGAGGCCAGGAATTGTCGTGCACCAGGAGCCACTGTACCAGCATAGGGTCATAATGGGTCCAAGGATTTCATCCTGATACCTAATGGCAGCCAAGGTGCCTTTGTCAAGCCTGTTGCGGTCTGTGTGACCCTCCATGGATATGCCTCCCCAGACAATCATTAACCCACCACCAAACTGCTCATGCTGAATGATGTTACAGGCAGCATAATGTTCTCCATGGCTTCTCCAGACCCTTTCACTTCTGTCACGTGCTCAGGGTGAACCTGCTCTCATCTGTAAAAAGCACAGGGCACCAGTGGTGCATCTGCCAATTCTGGTATTCTATGGCAAATGCCAATCGAGTTGCATGCTGCTGGGCAGTGAGCTCAGGGCCCATTAGAGGACATGGGGCCCTTTTGTCACCCTCATGAAGTCTTTCTGGTTGTTTGGTCAGAGACATTCACACCAGTGGCCTGCTGGAGGTCATTTTGTAGGGCTCTGGCAGTGCTCATCCTGTTCCTCCTTGCCCAAAGGAGCAGATACTGGTCCTGCTGATGGGTTATGGACCTTCTATGGCCCTCTCCAGCTCTCCTAGAGTAACTGCTTATCTCCTAGAATCTCCTCCATGCCGTTGAGACTGTGCAGGGAGACACAGCAAACCTTCTGGCAATGACACGTAATGTTGTGCCATCCTGGAGAAGTTGGACTACCTGTGCAACCTCTGTAGGGTCCAGGTATCGCCTCATGCTACCAGTAGTGACACTGACTGTAGCCAAATGCAAAACTAGTGAAGAAACAGTCAGAAAAGATGAGGAGGGAAAATGTCAGTGGCCTCCACCTGTTAAACCATTCCTGTTTTGGGGGTCATCTCATTGTTGCCCTCTAGTGCATCTGTTGTTAATTTCATTAACACCACAGCAGCTGAAACTGTTTAACAACCCCCACTGCTACTTAACTGACCAGATTAATATCCCATAAGTTTCATTGACTTTATGCTATACTCTGATTAAAAATTGTTCCTTTAATTCTTTTGAGCAGTATATATACATATACACATCTACATATACCTGTATATACATAAATATACACATCAACATATATACACATATACATACATACATACATACACACACACATATACATATATACATACATACAGATAAATATACATATATATATATATATACACACAGACACATATATACATATATATACAGATCTACATATTGTGAACGCCTCCCGGGCACAGACAGGCGGACATCTTGTTTTAAAAACACGGAACGTGGGTGGTGTCCCCTGTTGCGCCCGGCCGCCCACAACAAATTTATTTGTTGCATTGCAACAGGCGGAGCATCCTGCCGACTCACGCCAGATGTGAACGCCTCCCGGGCACAGACAGGCGGACATCTTGTTTTAAAAACACCACACGTTTATTATACAAATTATTTACAGTTCTTTGGTCACCAAGACCCCCAAATACTGGTCACAAAGACCCCAAATACTGGTCACAAAGACCCCCAAATAGTGGTCACAAAGACCCAGTTCAGTGCACAATACCCCAAAACAGTCACAGTCCTGGCCACAATGCCTTTCTTCGGGCGCCTCCACACTCCTCTTGCTTCGTCCTACTTCCACCCGACTCCAGCCCTGAAGGAAGGGAGACGGCCCCTTTTATAGCTGACCCGGATGAGCACCTGGTGTTCCCGGCATACCTTCATTTACGCCCCAGCGTGGCGGAAGTGCCGGCTGTCCTCCCGGCTGCTCTCCGGGCGGCGTTATAAATCTTCCCCCCAGGACTTCCTGGTGTGGCAGGAGTGCTGGGGAAACAAGTCCCCAAGGCATTGGGGCGCCTCCTGGCGGTGACCACGGGCTCCTACAGGAAAAGGCTTCCATGCCCTTGACCCGTGGTCCCCAAAGCAACCCGGAAGGCGAACCCCACGTGATCCAGGCAACCCTCTTCCGGTCCCTCCTGGCGTCCCCCACGTGATCCAGGCAGGGTTCTGACCCTCTTCCCATAGAAAGAAAGACCTTCCTGCACCATAGGCCTGGATTGACCGCAGTCGCGTCCGCCCTTCCTCCGCCATCTTGCCCTGGCGTCATCCTTCCCATCCTCCCTTGCCTCCTGCGCGATATGAACTGTTTTGTTTATAATTTTGACCTGTTTTTGTGTGTTTACAATATCACGGGGCGGAAAACCCCAACCCTTGCTACTGTCTCCTCGGTCCTTTACAAGTGGCGAGTCGGCAGGATAGAGATCCCGGAATGCGGAGGGACAGGACCTGAACACCGTGCTGCAGGGAATGAGCGCCCAGCTCCAGGCCCTGCAGCAAGCGCAAGCCGCTACCACCCGGGAGCTGGAGGCCACGAGGCCAGGTTAGTGGAAGCCCAGCAGGCGAGACCAGACCCGCCCAGGCAGCCGCCTCATCCTATGGTCCGATGGGCCCGGAGGACGTCGATGCCTACCTGGGCATGTTTGAGAGGACGGCCACCGGAGCAGTGGCAGCGGTCAGTGGGCGTCCATCTTGGCGCCATACCTGAAGGGACCAGCGCTGGGCCTATTATGACCTCCCTGAGGAGGAGGCGCTAATTACGACCTCCTCAAGCCCGAAATATGGCCCGCTACGGCATTAGCCCGGCCAGCAGGCGGCGAATGGCGGAACTGGGTCTTTGACCCGAAAAGCCCTTCGCGCCCAGGCGTTGAGTTCTGGGGCAAGATGGGCGCTGGCTACGGCCAGAGAGCCCGGCGGGCGGAAAGTGGTCGGCGGGTGGCCTGTGAAGGCCTGGTCAATGCGATGCCCAGTTCCCTCGCCCAGCAGGTCGGGACACGCCTATCAGAACCTGTTTCAAGTGTGGCGAGACCGCCACCTGCTGCCAAACTGCCCCATCACATCGCCCGGAGCCTATGGACTGCAGCTGGACATCATCGGAGAGGTATTGTACCCGCCGCATCCCTTGGCGAGTCGAATCACGGGAGTGGTGTTGCTAAATGGGCACGCCGTGGTGGCGGGTCATGCTCCGCAAGGTAGTCAGCGGACGGCAGGAACTGGGACCAGCTCCTCCCGCTCGTGCTTTTGCCTACCGGGAGGCCCCTGGCGAGTTATCCCTGACAATATATATACATATCTCAAGTTATGCCTACCCCATATACACACTGACTACCCTTCACATATATATATATACATATCCACATATATATATACACACATACATACATACATACATACACATACATACATATATATCTACATATATATATATACTGTATATAGCAAAATCCGTGGTGTGGACCGACAAAGCAGAACAGCGTTCAGTGACCTAAAGAAGGCCCTAACGTCGGCACCTGTGTTACGGGCGCCCGAAAGAACTGCTTTTAAATTTTTATTAAGAAGAAAAGAAAACCTTTTTAAACTGAGAACTGAAACTGAAAATATATCAATAACTATCTGTTAAGGATCTCTTTGTATACCACGTTGTCAGTCTGGTTGTAATATGACCAAGCTGTCCACTTTTGAGAATGCAACGTATAGTTTTGTCCAGGAGGAAAGCAATGTTGCCTTAAATCAATGGCAATCTTTTGTAGGGTGTGTCCCTGAGACTTATTAATTGTCATCACGAAGCAGAACCTCACTGGAAATTGGAGGCATTTGAATTGAAATGGTAGATCAGAGGGTATAACGGTGATGCCAGGAATACATTCAGAGTGTGGCCCTCTGCTGTTTTTTTTGTGTAGCTGCCTTCACACAGCTTCTCCGCTGCTTTATAAACGAATGCCATATAAGGCCATCGTTTCTCCTTGCTTCGCGGTTCTGTACTGTTTTATTGTTCGTTTATTACAATTCTTATAGTTATTGTGTAGCAATTCGAGACTTACTTTACTGTTCAGGTACCCAATTCCTTTATTTAATCCGCGGCTTGTACGTTATTTTTTGTTCGTTTATTATGATTATAGATATTTATTGATTCCCTTCTTTAGCTGACTGCCTGCTCATATAAGACGCTCTGCTGTTTTTTTGTGAAACAGCCTTTACACAGCTTCTCCGCTGTTTTAGAAATGAACGGCATATAAAGCCATCACCTTGTCAATTGTGTAATGCGTTTTTTGAACAGGTTTGATGCATGGAAGTGATCACTCGTACTGCGTTCAGTCAGTTCACGTGAGCTGCTCTCTTGTGTGATGTTGCGATGTCCACGGCTTTATTTAATGTTAACTAAGACCCGGCACTTAAAAGTTTCTGGCTGCACTCCGGTTGTAATATGACGAAGCAGCGCAAGCTCACTCTTGAGAATGCAACGTATAGTTGTCAGAGAGAGAAGCAATCTTGCCTCAAATCAATGGCATCGTTTTGTAGGATCTGTCCCTGAGACTTATTACATGTCATCGCACAGCAGAGCCTTACTGGAAATTGGAGGCATCTGAATTGAAATGGGAGATCAGAGGGTATAAGGGGATGCGAGGAATACATTGAGTGTGGAGAAACTCTAGAGACAGCGTGTGTATTAACTTGTGGATTTTTTGTGAGCATTTGGTGGCAGCGTGACAAAGTTGCTTCCGCAAGACGGCGTTAGCTGTGGAGCTCAACTCGGAGCATATTCTTTTCCTACCTTGTCAATTGTGTAATGCGTTTTTTGAACAGGTTTGATGCATGGAAGTGATCACTCGTACTGCGTTCAGTCAGTTCACGTGAGCTGCTCTCGTGTGATGTTGCGATGTCCACGGCTTTATTTAATGTTAGCTAAGACCAGGCACTTAAAAGTTTCTCGCTACAGCAATTTTAACTCCGTTACAAAGTGATGCAAAGTCTCGTTTATACCTTGTGTCTTCTCATTAAACTTGTATCTCGCGAATAAAGTATTCAGCGTTTTTCTTCAGCGCTCTTTGGGAGCTCTTCCTTCTTTTCTACGTACTGCGGTCACAGTCAGTTCACGTGATTATGTGGGAGGCGTGATGATGTCACACGCAGCTCCGCCCCCCACGGCCATCGAGCTAACGTCCATTACAGTATATGGAGAAAAATAGGTTCCAGTTATGACCATTACACGTAGAATTTCGAAATGAAACCTGCCTAACTTTTGTAAGTAAGCTGCAAGGAATGAGCCTGCCAAATTTCAGCCTTCTACCTACACGGGAAGTTGGACAATTAATGATGAGTGCGTGAGTGAGTGAGTGAGTCAGTGAGTGAGTGAGTCAGTGAGGGCTTTGCCTTTAATTAGTATAGATTAGCAGCTGAAACATTATGTCAGTAGATAGTAGATAGATAGATAGATAGATAGATACTGTAGATAGATAGATAGATAGATACTGTAGATAGATTTAGTATTTTATCCTTTATCATCGTAAGTTGCAAGAATAAAGCATTTTTTAAATTTATAAAAAAAATCTTGGTTTTAAAACACTTTTTTTTTGCAAATTGATATATGCCATGATTATGAAGAAATACCAATATTATCATTTAAGGATCAATGGTTTAATTGATTTCTTTTATGTTAAACTAGATAATATAAGATTACAATCAGAACAGACATCATTTCCCAATAGATTATAGAATGACTCAGTAGAGCCAATCTGTATGAAACCAGACCCACTTTCTTAATAATGGCAAATGGCCCAATATGTTATGCTTCAGACAGGATTCCTTCCAATCCCTCAGTGTAGACGATCCAAAGAGCTTTAGCTGGGGTAGTAGCAAGCCCTTTTCCTATAGACCCACCATCAACTGATACAGTTTGTAACAATACATTTAATTACATTTTTGCAATCTGTAATTTATTACTTAATTTCAAACTAATGAAATTCTAAGTGGAACTTAAATCTGTTGATGAACAATGATCAAAATAATTGTCAATTACCACATGCACCATTAGACATTTTTCTGCAACTGATTCATAAATGTTTTTAGAATCATTGATCCCTGCAAATGATAACATATTTTCCTTGCCCATCAGCCCATGGCAGCCTGCTTTAAAATACCCAGAATTACCACATTAAAAGCAAAGTTCCAGATAATCTAGGGCTGTTAGCTTTTTATGATAAATCACCTACAAAATCTAGGAACTCACAAAATAAAGATGAAAAAGGTAAAGGGGCATGACAAAATTAAGACAGAAACCAAGCATGGGTCACAATACTAGGAGGTCAAAAACACAAGTAACAAAATCCAAATCAAGGAGTCAAAAATAAAGGTCCATACTATATTGCAAAGGGTCTGAACCAAACTAAAAGAAAAGAAAAAATCACCACAGAGTGCAAAGAGACAGCAGTGTGTGTCACATGACTTCCTATTGTCTGAGGCAATGGGCATTGTAACCATAAACAATATGGTTAGAGCTTTGAATAAAAATGGCACAAATCGTTGGCAACTGTGACTGAAAATGAAAATAAAGTCATAAAAATGCCTTCAAACATCAAAAACAACTGAAAAGTAATAACAAAAAAATATGCAAAAATTAGCCTTCGAGAACGCAAGAGCATGATATTCTTCTTTTATAATGGTGGTGTGCTGGTATCACACATCGCAACATCTATAAATTATGTAACTGGCAGTGGACTTCCCACTCAAGAACAACATGTCTGCCCCTGTAAGAACAGCATGGAAACTGTGGCACCTGTGAGGAAGTTGACAACAAAGTGGTGATGCTGGTACAATAAACAACAATACAATTAATACATGTACAAGTCAAAATAACAATACTTCAGTGTTTAGTGGGATAATTAATAATGAAACTGTGGCTGACATCCTGTGTGAATCAGGACCTGTTTAGGCTAGGAGAGATGAAGAGCTCTGGGGATGTGGATGAGGAAAGCCATGGTTTTCCAGTTTGACTGAAAATTGAAATATCTTTTACATAAAAAGAGGTTGCAGCAGGGCAGGCACAGCCTTTTTGACTGGCAGAAGTTGTTGGAAATGGTGTAAAAAGAAAAATTCAGCTAACAAGTGACTGAGAGAAAAGCTGGGGGAACTAGCATGGTAAATAAAGTGAGGAGGTTCCTTCAGGATTTGTAATCTGGGAGATGGCAGTAAGTGAAGTCTGGCTGGCTGATGTGTGCAGAGCAGTGAGAACAGTGTCCCTCAAGGCCACAAACACTGGGGTGTGTTGTATATGGTTTGTTTATTCTTTTGTGTCTTGATTGACCTCGTTAGAGTTATGTTCACCTATTTAAAAATTTGCCAAAAACATCGAATGTTTTTCAACAAGAAAACTTGCTATTACATGTAACAGTCAGTCATTGTACAACCCTCTGTATCCTAACACAGGGTCACGGGGGTTTGCTGGAGCCAATCCCAGCCAGCACATGGTGCAAGGCAGGAACAAACCCCAGGCAGGGCACACACTAGGAACAATTTAGTATCTCCAATGTACCTAACCTGCATGTCTTTGGACTGTGGAAGGAAACCGAAACACCTGGAGGAAACCCTGACAGACACGGGAAGAACATGCAAACTCCACGCAGGGATGAACCCAGGTCTCCTTACAAAGGAGCAGCACTACCACTGCGCCACCATGCCGCCCATTACATGTAATAGAAACATGCAAATAACTAAAAATTTCAACATAAATACATTAGGAAAGGCATGTCTACTGTCAAAAGCTGTAGTAATGAAGACTTAGTGCACATCCCTTGTATGATATACAGTATTTTGAATCACCAACACAGAGACCGTTGTCACAACCAGGACAGTAGAATTTTCTTTAAATATTTTTTCTGTTATTTGCACATGACAGGTTAAAAGGTCACTGCACAATGGACCTCATCCATTTTGTTATTATAAGGTACCACAGCGCAAGGCTTAGTGATTTCCACATTTCCCTTGACATAAGCATTGATAGTTGCCATGTTCTGAACAATGATTATGGGGCTAACATCTACCTTGTCTTTCCACTTGATTCCAATCATTTTGCGTATTTACCATATAGATACTGCACCTTGCTGCAGCTTTACCCGACTGAAGTCACAAGGCATATCAGGCAGATTGGTCAAATATCTCCATCATATGCATTAGTTTCATTATCCGTGTCAATGTTCCTGCCTTGTGCCCTGTGTTGGCTGGGATTGGCTCCAGCAGACCCCCGTGACCCTGTATTTGGATTCAGCGGGTTAGAAAATGGATGGATGGATGTTTGATGACCAAGCCACATAGTTGTCACTATTGCCTGATTCAACTAATGGATCAGTTTCAGTTTGTCCTAAAACAGCTTTTCGTTTAAACACCGTTGTGTGCTTTGATTGAAGCCCCTGCCTCTATCAGAAATATTGATGAGTTACCAAAGAGTAGCCAAATGTATAGAAATATTCTTGATGTTTTTGCAGCATAATGTTATTTTAGCCATTAGTACAGAGGAGTGGTTCCCAAACTCGATCCTTTGGAGCCACTATGTCAGGTTTTTTGTTCCAACCAGATTCACAATTGATGATAATCATTGATAACAACTGATCTCATTTAATTAGCTAGTCTTTTTTTACCCTTTTCTTATTCTGCATTCAGAAAAACACAACAGTATGGTTTTTATATGACATTTAGAAATATTTCTGTTCTTTCTATACCTATAAATATCTAACTATCTTTTGTTGTTATCCGTTTATTTTCCCATTTTCCACTGTAGTTTGCTCCTTTCATTTAACCCTAATTGTGACAATTAACAGCCAGCATAGCAGACACCCAGGGTGATGAAAGCAGTAATGACTTCAGTATCAGACCCACTAATTAGTAAATTAAATAACCAGAACACCTGGAAAAGCAGAATGAAAATCAGGTTGAAAGTACTGTTAACAACTTAAAAACAAACTATATATTCCCCGTATAACTGCTTATTATATTTTAAGAAAAACCTATCAAACTTAGTTTGTACTTTGTACATGGACTCACAAACACAGAAACTGGGAAATAATAATTCACTTAATTAGGTTAAGAGTCCAATGAAAAACAGAAGTTGGTTGGAACAAAAACCGGGAGCCACAGTGGGTCCCCAGGATCAAGTTTGGGTAGCACTGGTATAGAGCATTAGTTTGGGCTCAACACTGTACATCGGATCACAACAGCAAGAGACAATTGGGGTCAACTTTTTTTTTTCTGTGCCCAAGAGAGGCTCAGGGTTAACACCTGGGGTGTATTTTTCGTACGTGGATTACTTGTTTAGCCGGATGTAATTGTTTATGATTTGGCCTGATCCTGGATCTGTCTGTTGTTTTGCTGAGTGTGTTGTCATAGCAACACATCCAAATCCTCAAACCTGCTTGAAGCAAGTTTGTTCTATGTAAACAAGGATTAGTTCTGACACTTAATCAGTGTCCGTGCGTGGAATTCATTCAGTCATGGCTTCACCGTTCATGAATGAGCGACCAATTGATATCGGTGCGCAAATTATGAGAAGAGAATTTCATATAGAGAGGGTTTTGCATGATCGGCAAGATTCTTTATTGCTCCCGGAGGAAATTCTTTTCGAAAGATACCCATTTAGCCGAGGGGGAATATTGTATCTCAAAGATTTATTAGCACCTTATATTTAAAGTCAAACTAGGCGAAGTCGAGCTCTCACAACCACACAGACAGTATGCATTGCTTTGAGGTTTTTTGCAAGCGGCACTTTTTTTATATACTGTAGGCGATGCGGAAAATCTATCTAAAAGTGCAGTTTGCCAGTCAATTCGTAAAGTCTGTTTGGCTCTGAAATATTTCCTTCGGGTTTTAATAGTGTTTCCTGGACACCTGCGTGTGCAGACAATTAGAGAGGCATTTCATGCCATTGCAGATACACAGGCAAAAACACCCACAGTTCCATAAAGAATCTCACAATAAGCCTAACATTCTCATTACCCATTTCCAAATGTGATTGGGGCACATAGGACTGATCAGAGTGGAGTCTGATCAAACATTATTTGGAAAATGTATCTCTCCTCCTGATGAATAATCAGACAGAGTGTCTTCATCAAATATTTGACCTTTGTCAATATCTCGTTGGTCAGACACAGGTTCTAGGGATATGACATTCCCTGCAACTGACCCAACAAAAAAAAACAGGGCTATATGAAACAAAACCTATGGCACACATTGAGGACAAATATATGCAATGACAATCCTTTACCTTAAATGAAGTGACCACTGCATCCTGCCACTGGTTCTGAGGAGGAGCTTCCCCCTGGAATGCCCTCAGAAACAGGACGATGGGCATTTTGCTGGAGAGCCAACTCTTCCGCAAGGGTTGGTTTGGACTGCGTAGACCTCCACCTGTTTTTTGCTTTCAGCCTTCTTATTAGCTTTAAAATTAATGTTTTGTATATTATATATGATTTTTTATGTCAACAATTCTTTAAATAGTTATATACCAATATTTACCAGTTTGAAGTATATTCTTGTACTTCACTTTAACCTGTTCCCATGTTCTCCTTGTGCTCACGTTTGATCTAAAATTATGACATATTAAATAATAATTAATCTGACACATAGGAAATGAAACGCTGCATTCAGTACGTACAATGCACACTACTTAGCGTTTAATTTGTCAGCCACTTTTTTGCCAGCCATCTTTTCTGGTTTGGGCTGCTTTTGCAGTGTTAGCCCTTGTGCATACTAAATCTTGAAATTCTTTATATCCTTCGAATAAAAGGTCCTTCTCCACTTGTGTGAAAAAAAATGCGCATATTCTTTCGTCATTTTGTTACAGCCTATCAAAGGCTTGCTGATCATGTTTTCTAGACTCAATATATATGGGCTTTTCAATCAGCGCGGGCGCACGCATTCATCTCAGATGATTAGATCCAGCTAGACTAATCTACTACACGGCTACGTTTGAAAAACCGACTTATGCCGGATGAGCTTCACCGGCATTAACTCATCCAAGATGAGGCATCTGATCTCGGATGATTTAAGCGACGTACGGAAAATACCTCCCAAGAAAGTTATAAAAAGTCAGTGAACATTATCCATTTTTCCAGTGTTTATTCTTCTGGATGTTTGCATTCAGGGTCATGACAATATTAATATTACAAAATACTTTAGGAAGTTACCAAAAACGTCAGTCAAACATTGCGATGTATATTTAAACATGTAAAATAACATCACTCCTTGGGTTTCCGGAGCAGTTTTTTAAAACCAGATGCAGCAACTAAAAGCAGTGTCACCTTTACAGCTTTTCAACTCCTCATTGACATTACTGAATCACTTGGTCTTGCAAGCACTGTGTGGTGATTTTACAATTCTGTTCAAAGTATCCAACTACAGGCCACTAAATTTTATTATGAAGAGATTGAGCCTTGTGTACAAAACAGGAAAAAAATATTTAACTAAAATGAAAACTGCAGATTACCTATCACTCGCAGGCATTTTCAAGGTAGGAAAGCACCTGTGAAATTATAAAGTTTTTCCTCAATGTATACACTGATTATGATTTTTAAAGTTTATTTTTAAAATGTAATGCTAACATATAATAATATTATTGCTGCTGACAAATATGATGGTTTTTGACATGTCATCATGATGGTGGAAACGGTAGCACTGCCAAATCATAGTGTTTACATTCCAGTTCTGTTCCTGGCTATTGTACCATCTGTGTGGATTATGCATAGATGTGTCCTTTGGGTATTTCCGCTTCCTTCTGCAGTCCAAAGACATTCAGCTATGATGATAGACACATTCAAAAAGAACTATAGTGGGTGTGAATGTGAGTGTGACCATGCCCTGTAATTTCCAAACACTCATTTCCTGGCACTGGTTCTGCTTCATGCCCATTGCCCCCTTGGATAGTCTCTTGCCTTATTTAACCCTCTTCTGTATGCATGGTAAGAAAATGGTGAATACACAGATGCTTTGAATACATTGCTAAAGCTGAAGGTACTTGATGCTAAGTGGTGTTATTTTGAATAAATACTTTTGTCTACTAAAAAAGATAAATAACTGTCCAAAGTAATCACAAAAAACTATTATTAGAATTAGAGTTACACATTTAAATTATAAAGCAGGTTATAAGATAGATCAGTAATAAGCACTGTAGTAACTAATTCAAGCATTTTTTGAGAGAGTGTGTATGAAATATATAGTTGTAGCAATATACTGAAAGGTTTAAATTTATTTTTATATTTGCTTATTTAGTTGGTATTTTATAATACAAAAAAGTTAATGTTTTAGGTGCATAACACAATTTCTGTATTTCACCTGTTGGAGCGCAAGCATAGTTGTCCATGGTCACAGTTAGTGAATTCTGAGGACAGAACCTGTGCAGCAGCTCCAGGGGGGTTATTCAGCACTTCATGTGTCACAGGGACATTCTGCCCAAATTCAAGAATAAGGTTAAACTCTTTATTTCTACAATACAGATGTGCCTAATCAGTTTGTTAACATTGAAGGAATGTTATCAAGGTTCACCAGTTCCATAGGGTTAGGGTTAGGTATGTTTAGCCTTAGGAATTTAGGGACATATATCTCTCTGGGTTACAACCCTTTCATTCCCTCACGAGCCCAAACGGATGGCGAATGCACCTTCCCCCAGTTATGTTCATTCTGTGTACAAATGATTGGAAGGTTTACTAAAACCAAACAAGAATGTATATCATCCCATTTTGCTAGAAACATAATTAAAAAAAAAACAAATTCTGTGTTTTCTAAAGTGTTTAATGTCAGGCTTGGGTTAACATTAGTCCACTGCTTTAATTTATACTTGGAAATCAATGAACTGTTATTGTAGGTAATGTCTATCCACAGTTCACAAAATGAGTCAATAACCAAAGCCTGAACCCATCGTCTTACAGTTTAATGTTTAAAGGTCTTTCCACTAACTAATGTTACCTACTTAAAAAGTTTACATCTTTTAACTTTCAAATAAATTAACTTTTCTTAAAATATGATTTACTCCTAGGATGTTTTAGCCATGGGTAATGTTTCTTCCATCAATGTGTATTGTTTTATCATATATCTCACATTAAGAGCAACAGTCAAAAGTTACAATGCTGCTTTTTACACTATTTAGGTACTTTAAATGATTAATTACTTTTACTGCTCAGTCATATCAGGCAGTTAATTGTTGATAATGAACCTCCTAAATCTTCCAATATGTGTACTGAGTAGCTAATTATTATGGGACTAATACTGTCTATTCACTGGGTTGATGCCAAAAACATCAACTACTGGATACTACTGTATATACACATAGTGGCAAACAAGGCGTGATCCCATTCTTTCACTAGTATAACACCATACCACCCTAGATCAGGTGTTCTTAAACTTTTTAATCGAAGATGATTATTATCATAGTAACAATGGAGTCATAAAGAGGCAAATAACAATGGCCATATAATGAAAAAGTAAATGTTTTTGTTTCCTTTCAATTATATTTTCTCACAGGAATATTACTAAAAGAGAAAAGTGAGAGACTAATGTATTGTTATAACAATGCTCTGTTTATCCAAATTTCTAATCTTTTTATTCAGAGTGAGGTCATGGGGCAGCTGGAGCCTATCCCAGAGACCAAAGGGTGCAAAACAGGAATGATCCGTGGACAGGATGTGATCCCATCATAGGATGAGCACACACACATGCACACACACTAGGGCCAATTCAGCACTGCCAGTCCACCTAACCTGCATGTCTTTTGGACTGTGGGAGGAGACAGGAGCACCAGCATGAAAGCCAACATGGACATGGGAAGAACATGAAAACACTGCACAGGGAGTATGTGGAGCTTAAACCTAAAACAAGTATTATCTTTCAAAACATGAATAGACTCCTGATGTGTATCACTGCCAGTGCAAATGCTTAGTTTAAGCTTTCTTAAAGTTGAGAAAAAGAATTTCTTTTGGTGTGTCACAAGAAGATTAATATGATGATTTTTGAAAGCATAGTGGGAAAAGTCTCTTAACTTAGTCATTTGATTTATGGCACTGGTTAAGAAGTGAAGTAGTTAAATAATTATTTAATCAATGCAACTTAGTTACAACATTATAACAATACATTAAAAAATAACAATTTTCTAATGAGCTCCACCATTAACAATACATTTTTCTAAATGAATTAAAATAGTTTAAAATACCCCAGTTTTGAAAAAAAGCTCAATTATTCCTACAAATATATACACTATATGTACTTTATACAGGTGATGGGATACATCTTTCTGAATAATTCAATGAACAGTCCAGTTTGAAATGTTTAACTCTACTGATTATAATCATGCTGAAAGTCTACTGTTTGCCTTGCCTTTTGATATTTTCAAGTGTTCTTATAGTTCTCAGCAAACATGTCTTTCACACTATCAGTAGAATGATATTTATCAAACTACTTTAAAATAGTGTAACAAGAAGGAATTCTTCTTCACTAAGGCATGTTATATTTAATGCGAAGTCCTCTTTGCACCTTAGTTGCAGATTTAGATGCGATGTATGCCATAAAGGTGAACACATAATGAGGAACTAGTCAGTTGTCCATAACAACTTAAACTTCATTTTGTACACTGCCACAACACTATACTGTATATACCCCACACTCTATTAACTCATCCCTCACAAAACCCTGAAAATGATCACATGCTTGGGCCACATCTGCTATTTTAATTCTGACATTTCACATACGTTTTATTCTATTAGCGTAACACACAGTGCACCAACCAGCCACAATGCTTAGTCCTTTCTTTGACTCTTCTGCCACCTCCACTCCTCACTCACAAGCTCCATCTTCACCCACCCGACTCTGGCTTCCCGAGTGGAGTGAAGTGGCCTCCTTTACACTGCACCCGAAAGTGCTCCAGGTGCTTTCTGATTAAAGTGGAAGTGCTGTATACGAGTTCAGCTCCTCTTCTGGCAGCACTTCCAAGTGTGGTCTGCTTATGATTCCAAGGATTAATAAAATAACAGTGGGAGGTTGAGCTCCAAAGTTGTGGAATGGTCTGCCTGCTACTATAGGAGATGCTCCTTCGGTCTCAGCTTTCAGATCATGGCTGAAGATTCACTACTTCAGTTTAGCATACCCAGACTAGAGCTGCTGACTAACTGTGCATACTGTATCTCTGTTGGTAGTCATTAATACTAAAACATAAGTAATATGACAATCATAATTTGTTGCTAACCCCCACCTATTCTGTTTCTCTTCTGGGTACTCAAATGTGGCACTTGGTGCCACTGCCCACCTGCCAAGTTGTTTGCCTGCATCTCTGATTGAGGAGCACTGGAATTGTCAGGTACAAGTGTCTTTTCATCAGATTGGCTGGCCCAGCACTGATTCAGCAGTGGAATGAACAGTAAGGGGGAGTCAGCTTGTTGGCCGAGGTCTCCAGGACTCTGAACAAATGTGAATTGTCTTATGTGATATAATCTACTTTTGCATTTTGTTTTGTACTTGTATTACTTTTGTACTATTGTGTTTTATTAGGGATTACTGGTATTCTGTTCTGTGTATTGTATTGTATTTACCTACTTTTTTGACACCCACTGCATGCCCAACCTACATGAAAAGGGGTCTGTCTCTGAATTGCTTTTCCTAAGATTTCTTCCATTTTTTTTAGAGTTTTTTTTTTTGTCTTCTTAGAGAGTCAAGGGTGGAGGGCTGTCAAAAGGCAGGGCCTGTTAAAGTCCATTGCAGTAATCCTTGTATGATTTTGGGATATACAAAAATAAATTGTAATGTATTGTATTGTACTTTAAGTATATATTGGAATGCATCCAGTATACCCACAGAGCCCACCTGTTAAATAAGTACAGGATGTGCACAGTACCTCCAAATTATATCTTTTTTTCCCTTAATTTCATCGGCTGGACCCTACCCCCTTTTTTAATGGTTGACAAGTAATGACCACCCATGTCACCCTCCAGCACAGATTATATCCTGCTGTGAGAATTCTCCTGTTATTATTACTTCAGACTAATTAAAGTGTCAGTTGCTGAGATGCTAATAAATATTTAATGATAACCTTTGATATACTTGATTTCCTCTTTGTGATAACCTTAATTTTCTGTCACCAAGTCCAATGAGCATAAAATAGCCTTGACTTCAAAATATAGCTAATACATAAAAATACAGGATTGTACCTTGTCTGCTACAGAGACAAACAAGGCTTTTGTGAGGCTGCTGCAGTTCCCCTTAAAACAATAAAAACAGAACATCCTTTTGAAACACTGACACCACCTCACATTCAGTCTGAGATATTAAGCAAATTAGCTTATTGACTTATATATTTATTTTTTCAATTTTTCAAATGTTCATGTTTCCTAAAAAAAGTGGTTAAGAAAATATTTATTATGAACTTTTACTGTTAGAATTATCAGGTTAAAGAGATGTGGTGGGCTGGTGCCCTGCCTAGGGTTTGTTTCCTGCCTTGCACCCTGTGTTGACTGGGCTTGGCTCCAGTGGACCCCCGTGACTCTGTAGTTAGGATATAGCAGGTTGGATAATGGATGGATGGATTATTAGTTTATTAAACAGAAAAAGGTAAACAAAATGCTGTATTTTAAACTCACAGGCTAGCCTGGATTCTTCTGTTGCAGGTTTAATATGCTCCATCAAGTGAATTTGCATTTTTATAAGAATCCAAGATAAGTTGTCTTAGTGGGGCTAAGTTTAATTCCCTAGTGTCTAATCAGGAGCTAATATCTGGGTCATTATTTGAATGCTTGCCTTATATTCTAATCACCTCTTAATTACAAACAAAGCTCTGTAAATATGGACATTTGCAAAATGTCATTCATATGTAAGTAACTATGTAACTACAGTGTAATACAATTCAATTTATTTTTGTATAGCCCAAAATCACACAATCAGTGCCACAATGAGCTTTAACAGGCCCAATTTTTTGACAGCCCCCCAGCCTTGACTCTCTAAGAAGACAAGAAAAAACTCCAAAAAAAAAAATACAATACACAGAACAGAACACAGTAATCCTTAATACAATACAATAGCACAATAGTAATATTACACGTACAGGGCAAAATGCAAAAGTAGATGATATCACATAATAAGATTCTGATTTGGTCAGAGTCCTGGAGACCTTGGCCATCAAGCTGCCTCCCGGCTACTGGCCATTCCACAGCTTAGTCAGTGCTGGGCCGGCCAGTCTGATGAAAGGATACCTCTACCTGATGATTCCAGTGCTAATCAAAGATGACTTTACCTTAGGAAGGAAAACAACTTGACAGTAGGGCACTGGCACCAAATGCCAAATTTGAGTACTGAGAAGGGAAACAGAATAGGTGAGGGTTAGTAACAAATTCTAACTATCATAATGCTTATGTTTTAATGCTAATGACCAACAACAGAGATGCAGTCTATACAGTTAATCAGCAGCTCTAGTCAGGGTATGTTAAACTGAAGTAGTGAGTTTTCATCCGGGATTTGAAAGCTGAGACCGAAGGGGCATCTCTTACAGCAGCAAGCAAACCATTCCACAGTTTAGGGGCCCTGTAACTAAAAGCTCAACCTCCCACTGTTACTTTATTAATCCTTGGAATCATAAGCAGACCAGCATCTTGAGATCTTAATGTCCGTTCTGGTTTGTAAATAATGATAAGTTCATATAAATAAGCCGGACCATCCCTAAACTTAACTGGGAGCCAGCGTAAGAATTTAAGAACCAACATTTTTCAAATGGAAGAAGCATGTTTTGGTTCCTAAACTCGATCCTGGGGACCAACTTCCATTTTCATTGGACTCTTAGCCTAATTAAGTGAGTCATTATGTACTAGTTTCTGTGTTTTGGAGTCAATGTAAAAATTACAAACTAAGTTTGGAAGATTTTTATTAAAATGTAATAAGCAGTTACATAGGTAATATGTAGTTTTATTTTTAGTCGTTAACAGTATTTTCATCCTAATTTTCATTCTGCTTTCCAGGTGTTCTGGTTATTTAATTTATTATTTACTAATTAGCAAGTCTGACACAGAAATCTTTGCTGCTTTCATCATCCCGGTGTCTGCTGTGCTGGTTGTTAATTGTCACTATTAGGGTTAAATGAAGGGAGAAAACTACACATGAAAAGGGGAAAATAACAGGAAAACAACAAAAGATAGTTAAGCATTAATAGCTTGAGGAAAAAATAGAAATATGACTAAATTTCTTATACTGTATATGTTAAAACCTTACTGTTGTGTTTAGCTGAATACAGGATAAGAGAAGAGTAAAAAAGACCATCTAATTAAATGTGATCAGTTGTTATTGATTTTTATCATCAATTGTGAATCTGGTTGGAACAAAAACCTGCAGCCACAGTGGGTCCAGAGGATTGAGTTTGGGAGCCACTGTTTTAGACAATTTTGTAATGTGCACTTAAAATGACATGCTAGAGTCAAAGATAATGCCTAGATTGTGGAATGGTTCAGTAAAATTAATGGTGATTCCAACTGAGTTAAATGATGATATAATGTTGTTGTTATCAGCATCATTCCCTCCAATAATTAACATCTCTGTTTCGTCTGTTTTTAAAGACAAGTAGTTCTCATCCATCCATTCCTTTAATTCACTAACACATCTGATTAAAGACAACATCAGAGACGCTTCATTCAACTGAAAAGCAAACATCAGAATGATTATATAAATATGCAGTGCATCTTCATAAGTAACACCGAGATTACCGCTGTTACCATAAAGTCTTGTAGCTTAGGTTCAAATTCAAAAGTCTGCATACGATCCCCACATCTCAATATGAGCTCTTCTAGGCGTATTTCAGATTTCCTTCAAAATCATAAACAAGATTGGTTGAGTTAATTGTCAAGTAAAGTTACTCAGTGTTAGTAAGTGTTCCCTTTGAAACACTGTCACACAATCTAGAGCAAAGCTTTCAACGTTGGGCTTGAGGAATGTCACATATGTGGTGCTGTAATTTACATTTTCAAGTTCAATTTCGACTTTCAATTCAGAATAAAAATTCTGCAGTAGGACTGTTAAATTACCTGACAATTAAAACAATTTGTGACCTGTAGGGGGCATTGCAGCACCCTAAACTCCATAGACAACTACAATGACACAAATCCCAGGATGAAATAAAAGATTTATTAAACTCTTAAACTTTTATATTCATTATACAAAAGTACCAACAACTCGTCTTCTGTTGCTCTGTGTTTATTTTCTCCTCCACTCCTCCAAGCAAAGATTTGTGGTTGAGGCAGGGTGTTTTTTCTTGGACTTGGGAGCAGTTCTGGTGCTGGGACATGGTCCAGCAGAAGCACTTTCAGGTCAGGTGGAGGTCTCCTAAAATAAGGATTATACATTTCTGCAGCAGTGAACTCAATTGGGCTGCACTCCAGGATTCCAATTCCCAGCATGCCCTGCAGGTATCCAATTGAGTATCCAAGCACAGGGATGCTGCCTTCTAATGAGATGGGGGAGAAAGTATTCTGAAGTTGTTCCTCCATTGCACTAGCCTCCCTGCCGGGTACAAAATGTTACAAAATATACAGTATATTCAAACATAGCTGAAATAGTCTATAAATTTGATTATGTATAAAAAGTGTTGTGATTAAGTCTTTAATGTGCACTTTAATCATGTTTTTTTTTAAACTATGGAGAAGTGCACTATATATATATATATATATATATATATATATATATATATATATATATATATATATATATATATATATATATATATATATATATATATATATGTATATACAGTATATTGATATATGTGTGTGTGTGTGTATGTGTTTGTGTTAATAACCAGTTAGGGGTTCCACCAAGACCCAAACCCCAGACACTATCACACCCAACACAATAACATTGCCTTTGCAAATTGGAAAGCACAATCAAAGTATGACTAAACACAGAATTACAATTCCTCCTCTCCTCCTTGCAGTCCTCAAAAGAGTTTTGTCCTCTGGCTTCTGACACTGACTCATTGGGTAAGGCAGAGTAGCTCCTTTTAAGCTGGACCTAGCAGTGCTTCCAATCCAAGGGCATACCCATGGAAACACTTCTGGGTCAAGCGGAAGTCAGCAGGAGTGTCTGCAAGAGTGAGGACCATGAATCCTAATAGCACCCCATACAGTTCCCAGCATGCCCTGCGATTGTCTTTATGGGTGCTGAAGATTCTACTGTATTGGGGGAGCAGATAGTCCAATATGATTGCCTCTCCCTTTCTTGGCATTACACTGGCCTCCCGTCCAGGTTTATCCCAGGCAGGATGCTGGCGAACCAACTACCACAAGGGCATTTCTTGCCTGCTTCCTGACTGCGGCAGAACAGTCCTTGCATTTCTTCTTGTGTCTCTGATGGACTGGCCTATCGTCCAGGTAAGAAACGTTGCCCCACACAAACATAAAATTGGAAGCATCCTAGCAACATCTTTGAGGTAACAAAGTCTCGGAAAACATGTCCAATAACAGCTTTTTATCTTTTGCTCGTAGCCAAGAGAACAAAGCCAATTGACGTCACTTCCACCCAGGGCTTGGAGCTCATGTCTCTTGTGCTACTTAAACGACTATGATGCCAAACGTTGGCTTGCAAACCTGACACAAGCAAGCAAGGAGCTCCCTGAGAAGAGCTATAATTTCTAAGCTTAACAAAAGAGTCACCAAATGACAATTGTTTTTTTTCCATAATTAAACAAATTAAACAGGGTACTGGCTGGTTCCCAGCACTTTGTTGTATCTCTCTTGTCTATTATTTCATCATAATATATATAGTGAAAACATAAAAGGACCAGAGATGAACGGTTGGGGTCTGTGGTAGAATGCTTGTTTAATGATAGTCATTGCAGCTTATCGATACAAATAAACAAGGACCATTGGTGTCTATCATTTTAGTTCTCCAGTCTTAAGAGTTGACTACTATAAAAATAGAGCCGTCTCCTTTAGAGGCAGTTTTAATAATGAACGCTGAGTTCCGGACTGCTTCTTTGTTATATAGAGGATGAGACAGAAGGGGCGGAACTTCCAAAGCCAAAGTGGAAGTGAAGTTAGAGATTTCTCTTGAGTTTACTGTAACACACCGCTCTCTGTCCCCCCAGATCCTACCTGTGTAGCCCTCAAAATGCTTATGTACATGCTTAACAATATGAATAGAGTATAGATTGAAATCTAAGTAATTAACATAGACATCAGCATTAACATTTGCACTACACCATTTAACGGATGTCTATGTTATATTCCACTTGGTATGACATTTGTAAAAGCAGTGTTAATGATTGTGTTGATGCATCTATTGGAATGACAGAGACAAAGCAATAGAACAGACACCCTTTTATTAAGGTGAATTGATAAATAGACGGATATGGGTTAACGAAAAAGTTTTGAGCATGATCCTGAAAGGAGTATTCAATGGTGCTGATTTTATGAGTTGCCATAGGTTAGCTTCTGTGTACACTGAAAATAAAGCATCTCTGTTGCTTTACCGTTTCAGACAGTTGAGTTTGGGTTCAGGTCCAGACACTGACAGTAGAGAGTTTTGACATTTTCCCTCTGCTTGCATCAGTTTTTTATAAGTTGTTTTTCTTCTCCTAGTATAAGAACATAAAATGTCTGAAGACACCATTCTGGCCATCAAGGTTGTTTGATTAGCTTATAGCTATGCCAGCAAACTGACCAGATTTGAGAAATGATCAGAAGAATAGATGAGTAACAGAAAAGGGTCAAAACATGTGCATCAAGTTTAAAATGACATGCAAAATCTTGCTCAAAAATACACAGCAAAAAAGTCAGAACAAGCAAAAAAATGCTGAAACCTTTAGAAAGTGTGATATGAAAAAGGATTTTGCATATGCAAATCTTATATAGAAATAAATTCCTTGATGACTTTTTATCCCATTATGCAGTTACCTGCAGGTTACGACCTCTGAGAACACACCTCTAAGCAGCATGTGAAGTGATCCTGATAACGGAAACAAAATATACCAGCAATTGTAAGAAATGAAGAATTGACATATAAAATGGTTAAAAAAATTTAGAACCTTTTACGTGATTTGGAATTTACAAGAAAGAACGTCACGATCATAATCAGGATCCTCAAAAACCTCTACAATGAATGCTTGATTTCAAAAATCAATGTGAAAATAACAAATAAAAAATAAAACCAGAAACCAAAACCCTAATAATAGCTAAGGTACCTCAACCAGATCCTTTTTAATTTTTCCACATCATCAACATTTGTTTTTTGACCCAGTATGAAGTGAGGGAATGTGACTGTGTGTGAAAATATGCCTTGTTATTGATTCCTGTGCCATAAATGGCTACTTCCTGCCTTGCACTCTGTGCTACTGGGATACGCTTTCAGTTCCTTCTGATTCTTTAACTTGCTAATTGGAGCTTGGAAATGGATAAGTGAACTATACTCCACACCTGAACATAAAAAGAGATGCTTCTTATGCTTTAAGATTGTTGAAAATTTTCTTGCTTAATTCAATTTTAAAAATGTATGCAGTCTAAAATGTATGCAACTCATGAGGTGCAAACAGAAAATAAACAGGTAACAAATAAATCAGAAAATAATGTTGTAAATGTTTTTCCTACATCTTTTGAAACCTTCAAAAATACCACAGTAGCAGATCAAGATGACCGGTTAAAATGAATTTTAAAAAATATTATGAATTAGTCATATTAGTAGCTAATTTGAAATTAAAGTAGCAGGTACCCTGGGACATATTTACTAAGAATGCCATTAATTAGAAAAAGTGCACGCATGTTTTCAATTTAGTGAGGTGTCTTTGGAGAAATGTGAGCAACCTGGTTTTAATTATTCATATTTAATAAATTGTGCTTGGTTTTTAATGAATATAATGCATTGTTAAGTATGCATGCTGCTATGGCTATTTCTAACAGAATTAGTAAACAGGATACGAGCAATAAATAAGAGGAATTTATACACTTTCATAATGTTGAATTCAAGGCATTTTCAAACTCACGCACATTTTACCTGTAAAGTGATCATTAAAACAAAAGTTAGATTCAAATGGGATTGTGTGTGAGTTGGTAGATGCTTCAGTGAGCAGGTCTATATTTACCTTCAAACATTATTTGAAGCATTGATCAAATTGTAGAAATAATTACTGAAAAAACACATTGAATCCGTTTATTCCATCTGTCCTTTTTTTGAACCCATCTTGACAAAACAGCTAAAGAGTAGCAGTGCCTATCCCAGTGCAACACTGGAACCAACATAGAAAGGCAGACCAGTCCTTTATGGGGTAGACATATGCACACACCCACATATCAGGTCATTTCAGAGATTTCAATTAATGTGTTTGGGACGTGGTAGGAAAGCAGAATACCCGCAGAAAACCCAAAAGGACATGAGGAAAATTTAAATGCCACAGGAGTGGCCATGCCAGGAAGTGAACACAGCTCCCTGAAGCCATGTAACAGAAACACTATTACATAATCACGCTGCCCATAAATGAGTTAATTGTGTGAGATAATTTGGAATAGTTCATCTTTGTGGGTGGGAAGGTCAGAGTTCACAATAAAGCAAAAGACTCACCTGCAGTGCGCTACAACAGCATGAAACCATTACATTTTAATGCATTTCTCCTATGGCTTCCTACAGTCTGGCCATCAACATACAATTAGTTTCACACATGCTGTCTGACACTACATTGTTAACAAGCAAGCAAAGAACCAATATTCTTTCAAGCCTTTCCTCTGTAGTGTAACTCCTTGAAAAATATGCTGAGCTTTTGCTTTTTCTGTATTTTCTGTTAGTCTGAAATGTAACTTGATCTGCTTCCAAGTCGCTGAGATTTAAAATAAATCACCAATCAAATTCCAGGTTGAACAACGCTGTATACCCACATCCTGTAAACATTCCTCCACAAGTCTAGAAAATGTGGCAAAAGAAATGAGACAGCTTCTCATCTTTGGGTCTTATTCACAGAGAAACATTAAAAACTGAACACAAAGGAAATATTAAAGAGTAGGTGACGAGTGCCTGCTGTATACTGCGGTCCAAATGACAGTCATATGAAAATCTTCTTCCATTTCTAAATAGAGAGGTTCTGTTTGAATAAATTTTGAATTCAAAATATAAAGTTTACATCCACAGTTGTAAAACAATGTTCTCTTGTCCAATCTGTTCTCTTAAATCCAATTCAGGCTTGTGGGTGTGGGACCCTTATCTGGTGGCACCATGTACTGTACATCAACTGTGATGCAAAAACGGTAGCAAAGGACACTCTGAAAAAGGGTCAAATGATTGTTTGGAAGGGAGAAAAAGAAACTGCAAAATCAAGAGCTCCAGCAACCTTTCAGCGTCTGGTGGACAAAGTGCTTCGGCCTCATAACTCATACAGTGCTGCCTACCTGGATGACGTGGTCATCTATTCCAGCACATGGAAGGAACACCTACAGCATGTCCAAGCTGTATTACGGACACTTGGTGAGGCCGGGCTCCGGATTAATCCCAGGAAATGCTTCTTCGGACGCTTATCCAAAAAGCTGAAATCTATGCCTGTTAGATGGCTTGCTTCACTTAAGCAGATAAATTTACATCTCTGTCTTCATTAAATGGCTGCAAAATAAACTGATGCAACTACACAGATGGACACAAAACTATGGTATGAGCAGAAGTGTAAGGCAAAATGGCACATTAAACCAGAGTGCATTACTGTAGATAAAGCATTACAAGCAAAAATGAGGTCTTCCTTTTTAACGCAATTGTGGAAGTCCCGCCAGCTTTCTTTGTAATTGACCTATAAATAAGTTGGGAACATGCGCTGATAGCGCATTGCTACACCCACCACAAGACGAACCTTCTGGATTGGGATCTGAGTGCAACGGGTGACACCTCAGCATCACACTGGACCAGTGCGAGTTTTTTGTTTTTTTTTTTGACGGTGGCTGGAGTACCAATCCCGGTAAAGTTTTCTCTGTAGGTTGGAGGACCTGCTTGCAGGGCTGGATGCAGATTAATGTCATACCCAGGACAAAACAATTGCAGGTAACACCACCCATTATTACACACGCTGGCAGCTGCTTACTCTGAAGCCTCGTCCACACTACTATTTTGTCATTTAAAAACACAGACATTAGTCTCCATTTTCAACTTTTGTTCACACTACCCTGGTGTTTTCAACCATTAAGACTTCTGAAAACGCTCTACAGAGCTGTATACTTCTAAAAATACAGCTTCAGCATTGTGAATGGGGGAAAACACAAGTTTTCGAAAACTGAGACTTTAATCATGCTCTAATTTGTTCGTCCTTATGTTGTGGCTTATGTTCTGCTCATTATAACATCTCATTTCCTTATTGGTTACCCTTCATAGAACCAACCAACATAGATATAGAAGAGTTGTTTTCCGTAATGCTTGTCGTGTTGCTTACCTGTATGCGTCTAAATTGTGTTTTGTACAATTTGAATGCTGCTTATATACACAAAAAGTAAATTAATCACGTGTCGCTACAGTTTTGTGGCAAATTTCACTGCCAGCTGTGTTATCATTGCATCAAGCATTTTTTTTTTTTTGCTGATTCCCAGTGTACATCTGAGTCATATCTGATTTTGGTCATTTTACTTTGGACAGAGATATTTTTGGAAACAATGTGAAAAACACTACTATAAGTGGATATTGTAGCAGTGTGGAGGTACATGAATGCATACTCAGCAATGAACACAAAGGAAGTGATCACCAGCTATGACCCTAAAATTATGTCTTTGCCACATGTGTAGCTAAATTACCTAAACACTAGCAGGAAAACAAAAAGGGCAGGCTTAAAAAAGCAAAACAACATCAAACAGCTGTTGCAGGACCTAAATCACACACAAACAGGCATGTGGGACAAAAAGTTCCAGGGAGAAGCTATGATTTTCCATACAAGGAGAAAAGGTGAGCTCTGCAAAAGAATGACTGTAGGAATGACTGTGTAATATTTGAACCCTGGACAATGGATCTTTAAGGTTGTATTTCTAACCACTATAAAGCATAAAAATAAGGAAAAAGTAACTTCATCCTAGTCATTTTTATAAATAAAATATGTGAGATACAAAACATGTGATTTAACAATTCAATCTTTGAAGATAAAATAAAGGAATAATAATTGATGTTAATTGCCCAGGAGGTTACCACTGCAGATTCTGAGCTCCAGATTCCTGGGTTCAAATCCTGTTCTGGTCAATGTCTATACATAGTTTGCATATTCCTCTGTTACTTTACTCAGGGTACTCCAATTTCTTCTCAGATATTAGGTTCAGAAAATAAATGAATGAACATTCCCACCATTGGCAGAACAGTAGGCAGTGCTTCAGCTCGACAGGCTCAGGTTCAGCTCTCTGGACTTTCTTAGTGATACGTTGTCACATTTCCCATGTTCACATTCAGTGTACTTACACGCACACATCTAATCGGGTTAGGGTGAATAACCCGAAATAAAACAGAAACCTAATTTCTTAATAATCTGCATTTACATGCACAAGTATAGTAGTCTCTTCTGGAGTTCTCTTTTGGCAAAGTGCTCCGACGAAAAAAGAGTTAAATGTCATCATGAGCCACCATAAATAAGCATGACCACTGTGATAATGTTGTTGTGTTTTATAAAAATGTTTAGTTAAATTGACATTTTAGTGATAGCTTTCTGTTACCAGATTATATACAGCAAGCTCATTTTTGCTTGTTTTTGTGATTGAATCCTGCAAATGACCCACCTGGCATGTGTGCTTTTTGCCTTACATGCAGTGTTGCTGAGACAAAATAATCTATTTTTACTTCCATAAGATATGCATTAGGTTACTCATTACTTTAAAGATTAATCAAACTATGTGACACACATTACTTTTAACTTGTTTCCTCACTGCTCTCTAGATTGTGCTGATGAGTTTAGCAGTGTACATTCAGCTCATCAACATAAATTTAACGATTTCTAAAATATTGAGACATTTCATTTCATGCAAGAGAAGGAATAATGGAATCACCCAAACATTTGCTTATGGAAAAGTATTTTGTGAACACTTCTACCCGTGGCAGCTGAAAGTGTGTGTGAAGGCTGACAGAATGCAATAGACAAGCACAAACTAGTGATGTGCAATGGATGAACAAACTACTTTTGTACTTATCTTGGTCTCTGAACAAATGTACTAGTACAGTGTCATTAAAGAACGAATCCTTTCGAGCCATGCGCAGTGAAAGTCCAGCACTACTATCTTAACTTCACTTAAATGGCTGCTATCTTTGGGAAATAAGCTATCAGTAAACTCTTTCAGCAAAATGGTCATGATGACAGCTAGCCAATGATACCAAGCACCTCCCATTAATCTGTTCGCTCTGACTGAATGGCTTTGACTGTCTCAGTACACTGACTGATTGAATGAACCAGTATGCCCCTACTCTTCTGGAGAACCATTACAAGTTTGTTCAAAAACTGTAGACAAGAGACTCACAGTTTAGTCCACTGAACTAGTTTATCGAAAGAATACATCTGTGTACTGTACGGAGGAACGTACTGCAGAGAACAGACTCGCAGTACAGTACACTGAATTAGTTCACCCAAAGAGTCAGTTTGTGTACTAACGGAGGAACGTACTGAAGTCGCATGTCACTTAGTACATTTAATTTCACTTCAGTACACTGATGAAGCTGTATATGTATGGCAGATTGCAAAGGACGGAATATAAAATAAGGAAAATGAGGGAGATTGCAGCAAGAAGGACCAAGACTGACAGCCAGGAAGCTGCGTTTTTTATGTTTTTGTGGAAGGTTCAATTATTGTGCTTACTATAGATATTGAATAAAGTAAAATGACACCTGTTGTTAATCCTATCTGCATTTATGCAAAACACACAACAACTGAATGACTAGAGACACATTAGAGGGCACTGGAAATTGCTAATATTTTTACAGAACTACATTTAAAAATGTACATTATAATATAAACAACACAACTATAGAACTTTGTCATACACAACCTATGCCATTCTATTTATGTAGGTTATAGTCAGGCTTAATCCAAAATTAAAATCAGTTTTATTTAGTCATAAAAGATATAAGCATTCACATGTTGTGTTTCTTTCGACATCAAGACTATAGATAATTGATTATTATTATGGACGAATTATTAATTTTGTTGCTTGCTTTTTATATTGTTTGGGGGTTAAAGTTGTTACACTGTTATGATACTATTCTAGATTTTAAAATAGAACATAGCTTGTTATTTTCAAAGTGAACGAATAAGTGATTCAAAGATTTAGATGATTTTGGTGAACTGAACAAAATGAATCAAATCACTAAAAAGAATTACTTTGCACATCATTAGAGCAGACTACAAAATCTTTATCAGTAACCTGGTTTTGGTTTTACTTGATCACATAATTACGTTATTCTCGGAGAAGTCTACTTCTGTTAATCAGGTTTCTCAGAGGCCAATAACCCAGTTTTTGTAATCAGAATAAGGGTGTACATGGCATTTTAGAAATCAGGTTTCTGTGAATAATCAGGCTAAGGCGCAAATTGTTTTTCTTTCGGTAGTCAAATTGTCCTCCCATACCCCCAAAACATTAGTGTAAAGGTGAGTTTGTCCTGCGATTAGCTGGTATGTTGTGCAGGGTTCATGGTTACTGTCCACTTCAGGGATAAGAAGGTTAAGAAAATGAATGGATAGATGAATTAATAATATGGTGTAACATAAATATCATTCATACCCTTTTCATTACAAGTACAATTAATATTTTCATATGAAATCATATGAAAATATTTTAAAAGTAATAAAATAAAAAGCTATTAATACATAAACTATGCTAGAATTTTGTGTTTTCTTCATCTTGCATTTGGATTTCAGTTAAAGCTCTGTCTGTGTGTAGTTTGTACGTTTTTTGTGTCTTGGTGTGGTTCAACAAGATTTTTCTCCCATTCTCCAAAAATGTATGTGTATGGTTGACTGCAGATTCTAAATGTGTTATGTATGCTGTGGGGCACTCTCGTCAGAGTTATCTGGACACCACCCATCACTACCCACACCCTTGCACCCAGAGGGGCATGTGAAGGTGGGCACACTGCAATGTTTTGTACTTGATCCTGTCTGAATAAATCACCAACCTACTGGATTAAGGGGATTTGAAAATCTGATTTAATGTTATGTCTAAGCTGTGGGTCTACCTTATAATTTAAAAGTGAGAAGAAAAGAGCAATCCATCATTGAAATGCTGCTTAGAGTTTGGAGTTTCTCTTGGTAGCACTGGGTGCAAGCTGAAGTGAACTGTGGTTGGGGTGCCAGTTGATTGCAGGGCAAGTTTATACACATACCTAACCATTCAGATGTGCCAAACCACCTAACATGCATTTGGGGGAAAATGCCATACAGGGCCAGTGTAGAGTCACTGATTAATATTATGGATATGGGAAGAAATCAGTAACTAGATAATCAGTTTGCAATTGATAGCCAAGATTCTAGAGCTGTGAGATGGCTGTGTTTCTGTGCTGCCCGAAATGACAAACGTATTCCCTTTTATCTCTTACCTGCATATTTTACACGAGACCACCTTTCAAATATTAATGCCATAAATTATTGTGCTTTCCAAGTGTGCACTCACTGAGATGCGATATTCTCTTTTAGCTTGATATGCAATGTGTGCCTAGAAAGTTAAAAAATATCCATTAGTTTACTTGCTTGCAGCATAACAGGTCAAGGAGATGTAACTTACTGTATGTGGTAGTTTGCTAGGTGGTCATTCTTAAAATAATGAATAATTTTTGACAAAGAAAAAGTTGAAGTACTGGATGCCTGTGATGCAGCACATTTTCTGATATAATCTTCCTGACAGACTGACACAAAGTGGAACTAAGCTGATTGATGAGGAGATATGCAGTGACAGAACAGAACTGATATGAAGTCAAATCCAGTATGAGGCATCACATTTACCATTATTTTCTCTCTACAGTATTCATTTTTAATTCATTTTCTTTTATATTGGACTTTGTACTGCAGGGCTGTCAGTACTATTTTTTTCCTTGGAAAAAATGTGATCTGTCAGAAAAATCACAAAATCAAAACAAATTACAATAATTATAAAGTTTTTATTACATTTTGTGGACTATGGAATATAGTAGAACAAAAAAACAACAGTTTATTGTCTCTGTGTTTTGTTTTTAATATTACATTTATGCAGTGCGTATTGGTTAAAAAAAGGAAGTTTTGAATAATAAATGTGATGTCAGTTCTAATTAAATTGAAAAATGCTAACTACACATCTTTAAAAAAGAAGGCTTCATATTGTAATGCTATGCGTTTTAAGTATTGTTTCACATCTCAAATTGTTTTTTTATGATTTACTGCCCTCGAGTCATATAAGAGATGACAGCAGCTGCAGCAGATACAGGAAAACAAAGGGAGCAATACAATTTTATGGTAGGTCTTTCAAGATTTGTTTTTGCTATTTTACTGGCACTGAATATCATTGTTCCTGGCATTATACTGGTTGTCTTAATGCTACAATAGAATGTAGCCCAAAAGTGCCAGATGTGTACCCCTGTCAGCAGTTATTGTCCTACACTGATGTTGTGCTTCCTGCCTTTCTTTTAGGTTGTACGTAAGAAAAAAGGGACAACATAAAGGCATGTCTTAGTCACCGCTTCAAGGAATGTCTACATTATATAATTTGATTGGTACTATATATGTATACAGTATTTATATACATATACAGTATGTGTGTGTGAGTGTGTGTATTCAAATATATTTATGTTTATATAAATCATTTCTACTATTTTACTAGTACTATATATGTATACAGTATACTGTGTATAACATATCAGTCTCAGACACCACTCTATACACTTATATACTTATCCTCTCTCTCTCTCTCTCTCTATATATATATATATATATATATATACATATATACTATATCCTATCCTGTTATTTAATATATATATACACTATATCCTATCCTGTTATTTAGAACTTTCTGTTACTCCTAATATTTTGACAAGTAAGTTACTCCTTTTAAAACCTCGACAATTTGACGCTGTTCTTAATGTGTCTGCTGCATTAAATATTTTCTGTCTGGAAATTTGCCTGAACAGTTCAGCAGCACTAGACCATCACAGATTAAAAGTTCAGGCTGGAGATTACAGTAACTATAAAGAAACCATTAATGAGACTTTGAAAACAGCAGTTCACAGAAGAACCTGTACATTGCATCCTTCTCCCGATTGCAGTGCTTCTGGCAGGCCAGCCAAAATTGAAGCCAAAAGTCATTTGCGTGGGTCACAATATCATTGAGGTGCCAAAAGTACTTGGTCTATTTTGCTATTTGTAAGTGGGGCTTTTAGGAAGCCCGTAAAGGAACATCACTTGAAGATCTTTAAGGAATACTTGTATGCAGTATGTGACACAATCTAATATCTGGCCACTGCCTTCTCATAACTTCCAGTTTTTCTTGACACCAACTAGCATTTAACAACAACAGCAACATTTATTTATGTAATACATTTTCATACAAACAATATAGGTCAAAGTGCTTTACAAAATTAAATAAAAAGAAGTTAATATAAAACATAAACAAGATTATGCAATATTATAGACTATGTAGCAAAGAAAAAGGTAAGGTCGAATGGCCAGGAGGATAGAAAAAACAAACAAACAAAAAAAAAACTCCAGTTAGGCTAGAGAAAAAAATCAAAAATCAGCAGGGATTCCAAGGCCAAATGACCACAGCCTCCACTGGACATTCTACCTCACATAGATGTTCTAAATCTGTCCTTATGATTTTCTGTGCTTCACAAGGAAGAAATTGATGATGATGGTCATGCAGACATCTGGGACACCCACCATTCAATCCGTAAACACAGGTGACGGGTGGTGGTGGTACATGTAATTAGATTTCAGTTTTTCTTTTGATGATTCTCCAGACATAGCTGACTATATATAGTACTATTTATCTTTGATTCAGAGAAGCTTATTCAGTTCCAACCACTGAAAGTACCTGGGCCTTTCCTTTTGGAATTCACATCTACGTTGGTCTACATGCTTATTATGGTCCCTTCCTTCAGCTATGTCATCACTGTCTTTCTTGACTGCTTCTCCTAAGTACATTTAAGCCTGCCACAGCCACAATTGCCTCTATTTTTCTTGCTGTTAGACTATTTTGTTGAGTACTCATTTTTCGTGCGTCCAGTTGTGCTTATGTCTTCCCACATAACCCTGATGCTTTAGTACTATATTTCCCAAGCAGTCCTTCTTACCATTTTTGATGACTATTGATGACCTTCCTTCTCTCATTTTCTCAAGTTTAGTTCTCTCTTACCCTCTCCTACTCTTTCTGCCTGAGTTTATCATTTTTTTAACTGAAAAATTTGTTTTATAAAAATAATGACATGCTGTCTATTGTAATTGTGCTGTTAATTTTAAGCATTCTAATTTTACACTTGTCATAAGAATTTGTTTACTCAAATTGCTGCTTGAATGAACTAATAGAACCAACTCTTATATGGGGGCACACTCATCATTGTAAGTCCTCAAACGGTCTTTCATTTTTTTATAATGTCATCCTTGCTTTCTTAAACTACAAAACAACCACCATTATTCCACTGCCAAAAAAAGGAAAAGCTAACAGACTGAATGACTACCGGCCCATTGCGTTGACTCCTATAGTGATGAAATGCTTTGAGAGAATCATTATGCGTTACATTCAGACACCTCAACTTTGTTTTATCATATTATTTATTTATTAGACATTTTGCGCAATGTACTTTTTGAACACTTGTTTATATTTTCTTGAATTGCTTTAATACAAGCACTGAGCACTTTGTACCTTCCCTCCGCTTTGTATAGTGTTCTCATTTGCTGAGCTCATCCCTAGGAAACATTATCAGTGGCAGGTTGAAAAGGCTGCCGGTAGGACCCACACCTTCAAAGCACCCACCACTGTACATATGAGAGACTGAGGTGGAGAGAGTGGCCTCATTTAAATTTCTTGGCACTAACATCTCTGAGGATCTTACTTATGACCTACAACATCACAGACCTGGTCCCTCATGCATAACACAATGCGTAGAATTCGCACTATAACATGACGTAAACACAAAAGCCAAAATGTGCTTATGCACAGAAAAATCTAAATGCAGGAATCTGTGCATACTCCAACTTCCACGTTCTTCCACTACACAAATCCCGATCAGCATGAAAAGTAACGCTCGTGCACTCGCCTTCTGTCCCGCCCCAACTCCTCCCAGAATTACACCTCTATTAATATGCAAATCAATATAAATAGCCCTTAAGCTCAGCCTTCTGTGAAAATACAATGGGAAAAGCACGGAGGAAAATATAAGAATTTCAGCAAATGCCAAGTGGAGGCAAGGAAAAACTTATTATTTGTTGGTTTAAACAGTGGTATAATCAACAAAAGGAAGTTGTTCGAGTGACATAGCGTGTCGGAGAAACTTGAAAGCTCAAGTCCACAAAGTCGCACAGTACCCGAAATAAAAAAGAAGTTGTCACATTTCCAAGTTGCCGTGAAAAGGTGAGTCGTAGCCCAACATCCGAGTGTCATATGAAGGCTTATTAGGGTACAGAGAAAAAAAATAGGTACACAGTGGGGAAAAAAGCAGGAAATGTCAACTTTAATCTCGACATTTCCACTTTAATCATATAGTTTATTTTGTCATTAAAGTAGAACATCATAAACGTCATCTTAAAATCGATTAATTTACTAGTTTCTCAAATCCCATCGTAACTAAAGTAAGACGTTAAATGCTTTGTTTTGTTTTTGATCTTCTTTGTGCTCTGTGTGTGAATCACTATGTGGTTCTTAAACTGGCTTTCTCTTCCTCCAACAGGACACAGAATCCGTTACATTCGTGATATTACAGCTGTCTGAATAATAAAAATAGAGATGTATACGTGATATCTTTTTCATGATGATAGGAATGAAAGCATGTTATTAAACATAGGAACACGGTGGTGGTACTGTCTCTTTCAAACGTACTAACCCCCAATTCCTGTCCTTACTTTTCTTTCTCCAAATACCCGATTGCCACACAATCAGCTCTGTAATAGACGTCAAGCCATTTGTAAGCTTACAACGACGATTCTTCAAAACTTTTAAGAAACATTGAAATATCTTTGTAGTATGTGTTTAATTATTCTATCCATCTATCCTTCCAGCATACAGCAAGCAATCAGGATCAATATGTGAACTAGCTAGCGCTGCAGAACCGTGTCCTCACATGTTTAATTACTAACAATACAGATTATTTAAATGAAGTTAGTTTTATCTGTATAATATAATCAACATATTTTGCTGCATTTCATCTTAAAAATGATATCATCATCATATGTAAATATGTGCTTTATAAAGTGGCGCAGGTTGTGCGATATTATAACTCAAGTGCAAGTTTACAGTGAGGTAATTGTACTTATAAGTAAAAACAGTTCTACAAGGAGCACTTGATGGAATGATTGACTGTGTTTAAAGTTCTTGGGATGAAATTGTTAATGAACCGTGAGGTCTGTACAGGAAAGACTCTGAAGCGTTTTGCCGTGGCTGAGGAAGCGTGTGCTTGATGCTGTATCCCGATAATTCTCTTTCCAATCAGCTGCTGCTGTTATTCACCACTCAGATACAGTGATATAAATACTCCGAGTGGGGAAAAAGATGATCTGCTGTGGAAACCCTTAACAGGAGCAGCTGAAAGAAGAAGAAGAAGGTGCAGTGAGAGTAACAACACTAAAGCAGTTATGGTATTTGGAATACTATGGCTATTCCCTGGACCATTTTATTGTTACAGGTTAATTACAATCAGATGCATTACACTAATAAACAATATGCAGTTAGTTTCAGTGTATTTATAAAGCCGCGTCAGGAATGTGCGTCTAAGAAAGAAAGGGTAACCACACTGGGTGCCGCCAGTCTGCAAAACAGAGTGGAGAACTTGCGTATACCAGGGTATGAGGTACCGTGGAAATCTGTGTGGCTTTACGCCAAGTTTAGGTTTTATACATCACGATTTGAACGTGGAAACGTTCTTACGCAACATTTCTGTGCATACGCACCGTTTATACATGAGGCCCCTGGTGGGAAAAGCCTAGCAGTGTTTGTATTTTCTGAGAAGGCTGAGGAAGTTTGGCATGCTAAGCAATATCCTCAGCAACTTCTACAGATGTACAATTGAGAGTATCCTCACCTACTTCATCACAGTGTGGTTTTGGAACAGTACAGCATTGGAACCCAAGGTCTGCAGCGAGTGGTAAAATCAGTGCAAAATATAATTGTAACAGAACTCCCTGCACTAGAAGACATGTATTACACCAGAGTTCTCAGAATATTTTTAAGGACACAACCCACCCACAAAATGAACTTGTTCATACTGCTACCATCAGGAAGACGCTATACAAGCACAGCAGGTAGAACAAAAAGGCTGAAAGACAGTTTTCTACCTTACACCATCAGGTTTGTAAATAAAACCCATCCACTGCCCTCAACACTCAAGCTAGTTCATGTCTGGAGTAAGGAAGGCCTTCTTGAGACCACATACCTGCAGATCTTCCACTGAATCATGTATTTATTTGCACTTGCACTCTTAATTTCTGTTTGTTTTCTGCCTTTTTTTGTTTATTGTTGTGTATTATTGTCAGTGGCTGTGTATTCTTGTTTATTGCTGAAGGGCTCGCAGAATAAGACTTTAATTGTACTGAATACATAGGACAATAAATTAATTGTTATAATTAATAATAATAATTAATTGTGAAACTGTTAATTTGATATTTGGACTTCAGGCTTCATACATTATATAGTTTATGCCTACATTTTGTCATTTACTACTACAATATGAAAAATATTTCTGTTTTAAAAATGTGTTTACACGGATTACTGTAGAAACGGAACACACGTGAAATGCGTGTATTCCAAATAACGATCTATTATTTCCACTCTAAAACTCCACTTCACTCCCAGATAATCAATCAAGGCCTGAGCTGGGAGAAGTTTGTGCACGTTCTAAGTCGTTCGGGGGATGGAATAGCCGGCTGCTTGCAACTTTTCTTTATCAGCACATTTAGATTAACAAAAGACGCTGACAGAGAGGTGAGAACGGTTTTAAGAAGCGATTTAAGGTGGGACGGATCTACAAGTTTTTTCGTAGGCTCTGATAATTCTAGTGTTAAAGACTGTATCTGATTTCAGCACGGTTAAATGTTAATAGGAGAGGCATATGGCTTTCCTTTAAGAAGGAGCTAATCCATCGTTGAAAACGTCTTCATAAAATGAACTTTCATAATACAAACACCTAAGTACAATTAATTGAAATGGAAAACCTCTAGAAACTTTCCTTGGCCTCAAAATGACCGCCATTTTTTTTTTCAAATAACACTGAATTAGTTGAAAGCTGACAGAATCCATTTAACAATACCATTACTCATCAGAACAAACCCTAATTTTATTTAATAAAGAGTTTTACCTAGACTTTATTACTTCTAGTTTCATATTGAAAGGAACAAATGTCCTTTTATTCTTTGGGCTTTTTCAATTAGTTCACAATTTGTTTTGGACCTGCGGTGCCCAGGATAATATGAGAAGACACATGAGCAGCACAAAGTGATAAAGTGAATGAATAACAGCATGTGAATGCACAGGTACACCTCGCTGTCAGCCGAGCCCCATTTGGAAGGTTATCTTGAGTACAGTGTCTGAATGTTACAGGATCAACTGTCGAAATAGTGTGGGATTATGTGCCTCCAATTTTCAGACTCACCCCAAACATCCAGCTACAGTATACCCCATTCAGGAAGCTGCACTGAACGTAGTGTCTGAACAAATCAGCATTAGTTGTAGAGATAACTGACAAGTATTGCATGTCACCAACTTTCAGCCTCACTCCATTTTTGAAGGCATCATGAATGTGTAGATGGCCAGGTGCACATTCGAAAATCATTTCAGACTTTTTATATAAACAAATTTCCCTAAAGCTGGGGAATTCTGTATTTTAGATAATTGATTGAGTAAAACAATTGCATTTGCTTAGCATGTTTGTTTCCTGGTTTAATACTGCAGTACTGAATCTGTCCAGCAAAATACATCTCAGTAAAAACAGAAAATGTCATAGTCAAGTAGACATTTTTTAAAATATAATCAAGTACAGTCTACTTTTTTACCATCCATCGCTGCTGAGAAATATGTCCTATCTAAAATTTAGGACAAATGAAAATTACTAAGAACAGGTCAGAACACTCAAATTTGTGCTAATGTATGAGACAATCCAGGAAAATACAGGCACCCTACTCATTACTAATCAAGACTTCTGTCTTCATTATGCTGCAATTAATCATGCAAAGCATTTTATTTAATACATCACAAAAAATATTGAAAGACAACACCATCACATCTTTAAAGTGGCTTGAAAGTGGTAGTAACCTGTGTGAAGAGATATGCGTAATTTTATTATTCCTTTCATTAGGTATCCTTATTCCTTTGAAACAGATTGTTACAAATGTTCCAGTTTTCTCTCTCTTTCTCTGTTCCATTCTTCATTTACATTTCATCTGTATCTTTCAATGAACTTCACCAAATAACCTCTATTGTTTTACATTCCACTTACTTCCTTTATGGAATTTGGGCTTCTGTATTTCATATGTAGTGCCTTCAAGGGTCAATTACTGTGAACACCTGCTTGGTATGAGTTTTGCACAAATCAGAATAATATTATACTTCACATTCAGCTTTTCATGCTTTGTTGAATTTATTTTGCTCCGTGGCGAACTTCTGCAGTGTACAATAGTATTATATTCAGTTTGGACAGAACTTTATAAAGAAAGGACAAAGTCAGGGTTTGTGTGAATTGGAATATTGCAGTGCAAACTGACATGTAAATGACTGATAAATAATTAGCCTTTTACTGTGGATGTCCATCAACAAAAACAGACAAGAGGCATAAAGTCATAGGTTTCTACGAGGAGATATGATAATATAACATTCATTGTCCCGGTAGTCTGTTAAAGTCTACATATTTCACTGAGGCTATTTTTACTCCAGGGTGACCACTCAGTACCTCCCACCATGGCTAGAATGAACTGTAATGCATCTGTAAAACATACAATGTTTTAAATATCAGTTTTGTAAATATATTGATATCATGTATGTAATATACAAAAATACTGAATAGCTGTTCCCAAAGTTCTAAATCCCAACAAAGTAAAGCCATTAACAACAACAACAACATTTATTTATATAGCACATTTTCATACAAACAGTAGCTCAAAGTGCTTTACATATTAAAGAATAGAAAAATGAAAGACACAATTATAAAACAAAATAAATCAACATTAATTAACATCGAATAAGAGTAAGGTTCAATGGCCAGGGGACAGAAAAACAAAAACTCCAGACGGCTGGAGAAAAATAAAATCTGTAGGAATTCCAGACCATGAGACCGCCCAGTCCCCTCTGGGTATTCTACCTAACATAAATGAAACAGTCCTCTTTGGATTTAGGATTCTCACGGAAGGGCTTGATGATGATGATGGTCACGTAGACTTCTGCCTTTTAATCCGTCCATCATTGTTGGAGCATCATGAAGCTTTGAGTAGGTGGTGGTGGCGCAGGCCACCACCACAAAGAAAACGGAAAAAGAAACAGAAAGAGAGTAGGGGTCAGTACCGATTTTAGAGCCACCATGAATAGTTATTTTGAGGAAATTGAACATATAGAGTATCAGGATTAAGTTAAATTAAGATTAAAATGAAGTTATAAAAAGGCCATGTTAAAGTAATATGTTTTCAGCAGTGTTTTAAAGTGCTCTACTGTATTTGCCTGGCGAATTCCTATTGGCAGGCTATTCCAGATTTTAGGTGCATAGCAGCAGAAGGCCGCCTCACCACTTCTTTTAAGTTTTGTTCTTGGAACAAACCAACTAATATGACAGAGAGGTAACTCTCATATCTCATACAAACATTCTGAGCTCTTGAAGGCATTAACATTAAACTCCTTTCTCATTGTAGGCCCATAGATCAGTTTCTAGATAGCCAGCACAGATTCAAGGTGAAGGCAATATCCCTACATCATGTATTTTTTACCGATAAAGATCAATGGCAGCAGAAGCACATGCAGCTTTCTGATTATGATTTGGATCCTCTTTCTGACTGCCAACCCTTATACAGCGGATGTGTCTTTAGAATTAGGCAGCAAATGCTCATTTCTTTTAACTAGAGATACTTGCCATTCATTTTGAAGCCTACTATCTCCCAGGCATGAAAACTGCCACAAAAAACACTCTTAAAGATCTTATGAAACCTAACTGGTAAGTGAAATGACTTATCCAGCAAAAACTGGAATAGAAACCAAAGCTAATTTTCTTAAAGACACACACAGACAAACTTTCACCTCTTTGATCTCATTGATCTCCTTTTGGCACAGACAATAAAGAAGGAATTTATCCACTATGGTTTTCAACTCTTTTAAGAAGTTAATAGTGGCAATTAAAATGTTAATCCAAGCAACTTTCAATACTCTAAACAATAAACTGATATATCTGAAAAACTGCATGACCATAAATTAGAATATAAGGGTTTAAAAGTTAATGGATTGATGGAGTTCAAAAAAATTGACCAAGTGCCTTTAACAGAGAGATCCATTCTTTGTAGAGCATTCCTGAAATATTCAGATTGCAGCAATAGCCTAGTTCGGTCAACCAGATATAAGCCATTGTGAGTCCTGAATCTTTATAGATCCTGAATAATCCAAGCTTTCTAGGTATTACCGCATATACTCGCGGATAAGTTCTCCCATGGATAAGTTGGGACTTGATTTTACTGTATAATTTCTGGTATTTTATAATGTCGGTATATAAGTTGAAAACGGAAACTCATGCTATTGGTCCAAGAGATTATGATATGCTAATGCCCACCTGAGAGATTAACCACAGAGCACAATGCCTTTTTTTTCTATGTATTGTGCCTATGTGACCACATGGTAAAACCCAACCTATTCCGAAGCAACGTTTTCACTGTTTTGTGTTTTTTTGTACATCACGCCCTCACATGCACCTTTATCGTATGAGCATCCCTTATCTACAATTGAGTATTCGATCAGGAGAAAATATGAAGCTGATTTTAAATTAAACATTGTTGAAGTAGCGAAAAAAATTGGTAACTGCGCTGCTGCAACAAAATTCGATGCGTCTGAGAAACTGATGCGAGATCGGAGGAGGCAAGATGTAAAAAAAAAAAAATTTTTTTTGGGTTTCAAGACCCGACTTATACATGAGTATATACGTTAATTAAAAAATGATATCCCAAGTAAAGACAAATTCACAGCATTTTAACATGTGCACTTTTTAAGAAATAGACTAATAGTGGTGAGGGTGACAACTTAGCAATATATTAAAAAAATAATGAAAAACAGACTTTGATGCTTCTCTATCTAACTTCAAGATAACAGATAAGAGAAAAAAGTTCTCTGTAATGTTCTAGGACATTTTTTAAGAAAAGGTTTTTAAAAAAACTTTTAAAAAATGTTTTAAAAAAATGAATTAATCTCTACAGTTTTAACCTGATAACATTTAACCTTTATTGCCAGTCTTTATAATAATTGTATGTTAGATTGGTATGTGTTTCAAGAACATAAATGTTTTAGCTCCATACAGAAATTCCCAAAAATGTATATGTGAATACTATCACAGTGCATCTCAAAAAACTAAGAAATAATATTAAATAATTTGGAAATATAAAATCTTCACATCTTCACAAATGAGTTATCAAACACAGTTATACTTAATTTTTTTTTTTTCAAACTAGTTTCCAAGCATTTTGATTAAAGGTGTTTTCACACTCCTAATCCATTTGCTTTGTTCTGAATCAGGGAATGATTTGTTACTTTGTTTCAATTTGCAGTTATTCTGATTAATGTTTCACACTGCAAACTTTCAGGCACACTAAACATTTCCTGGCTGTGTCGTAGATGTCTTTCATTGGGCAGAAACATTTTTTTCCCAGGAAAAAATATTATTGAAGGTCAAAAATAGTTGTTTTTGCACGCCTGACGCATTTTCCACAACTATTACTGTATTTACCAAATACAGCTGTATGAGAAAAATGGCAATTATCAAATAACTGGAAAATATTTTAAAATTATGCATTATCACTCATGGTATGAAAAGGACATGTTTTAAATTGGCAACTGTGCAAAAAAAAAGCAAGTTCTGTTGAGGGCATACACTGATGTGCTGCAGTTTTACGACAGTGGACATGTTAGGTGAGTTTTATTTGACTATATGATGTTGCTTATTTACACTCAACGCAGGTTATCTCAAATCACATCTACTATCGTAACTCCTATAACTATTTGTAAATAAGGTTAATTTTTGAATGGTTGATTAACATTTACTACATATGTCAGATTTACTGTGCTTCATTATCCACATTGTACTTGAAAAGTGAATGTATTGACAAGACTCCCCACCAGTGCACATCCCTGTTGTGGTGTAAGATTGTGGTGTAATCTGTCTTTGGTCTCACAGGCTCCTGCTGTAGGTTTTAGGTATACAGTGCTAGGCTTGCTCTGATTGATTGGTAATCGTGCAAGTTGGTTTAGGTGAATTGTATCACATTTGTACCTTTGTGCATATTTATTTTTACCTTTTAATTGTTTTTAATGCTCCATGTAAGACCCTCAACTCTGCAGAGAATGAAATTTGATAATTACCAATAGCAGACACCTATCATAACTACTACTGTAAGTACAATTTCACCCATAATGCACAGTATTTTTTCATACTTCATTCTAACCACTGCAAGGTTCACATCATAGTGCACCAAGGCCACCTTTTCCTAGGTCTGGTTATTTTGGTTCACACTCAAGTGCAATTACTATGTTCACAATAAATCAGACTTTTGAATAAATCGCAACAAAGGATATAAAAAATCACACCAAATAAAGTAGGTAGGAAAATGCTTTAACAATACCTACTGTACCACTGCCCTAACATTTGTAACTTTTAGTATTTAATATGATTAACATGTAATATTTTTTAATACAAACATAAATGTAAGTAGCACCCCTCCAGGATCACCTCCTACATTGAAGCTGATGCTGTCTGGATAGACTCTTGCCATCGTAAGCTTTAGTTCTATTAGGTAGACTAAGTAAGGCTCAAATAAACAATAATTGCATAAATTTGCTGGCATCATAAACTTTTTACATGTCGAATGGGTAACCCAAGATAAAGAATTAGTTTTCAAAATAAAAATAATTAGCAAGCTATTAAGCAGCAAGCCAACAAACTATCTGTGTCAGGCTGTAGAACTCAGACAAATAGAAACCTTTTTTTATCATTTTAGAACCCCCTTAAGACTTCTTCCTCAGCTCCAGACAGACTCTTTACTCGTGACCTGTGCTGCCAAATATAGTAACAGTCAAATCATTAAATTTGCTACATTGATTGGACTCATTAGCAACAGTAGGAAAACTGTATAAAGGAATGAAGTGGAAAATATGACAAAGTGGTTCAGCAACCACATTTTGGCTCTAAACATAGATCAGGAAAAAAAAATAGTCTTTGTAGACTTCATGCATCACAGAAAAAGACACATTTTCTGGTCAGCATTGATGAGGAGAAATGGTCAAAAGCTTCATATTTGTTTGATTAGAGATATTTAATAACTATGGTACTACGGTCATAAAAAGAGAAATAGTACAAAATCCACTCCAATTTCTCAAGCACCTGGAAAAATATGAGATGAAAAAGATGATACTTTTGAACTTTCATTTATACAGTATACAAAGTGCCTCAAATAGTAAAATCAACATGTGGTGTTGTAGCACAATTACAAATGAAACAACACAGTATCCAAAGTGTTATCTTATTGCACAAAACATATAGCATCTAACCTGTATCAATTCTATATGAAGACTGATACGAGCAATAACAACAAAATAAATCTTGGGCAATATTTATGACAGTGGTTTCATATCTTTTTCACCACTACTGTCTAACAGAGCCCCCGTGACCATGAATTGAATTAAGTGTATTTGAGAATGTTATGCAAAGTAGTGTTATATCTAACTCAATGTATCTTACTGTAGTTTCAAAACCTAGAACAGCAAGTTTTAAAAAACATCAAACTGTAGATGTCATGAAATTCGCCAAAGCATTTTTCTCAACAAATTTGGTGAGTTCACCTTCTTTGCTGAATTTTCTTCTGAAAATTCGTCATGCAACCAGCTTGGGAAAATGTATTTTTACCAGTGCCCCATGATGCTTTCCAAAGCCAGCATGACTTCACAGAGCTATGCCTGCCAATGCTGGATGCACCACCACCATTCAGTCTTTACCAGCAGACTGTTCAAGGCTTAACCACACCCCTTCACCTATCAGTTGTCCATTTGTATGCTCAATACATATAAATATAAAATATTGTTAAATAGATACTTTTGGAAAAATCAGCATACATCATAAATAGAAAATGCATTTCAATAATACTGTGCCTCTGCCCCTCATTCATCGGTGAAGATCTGCCGCTGCTCCTCATTCATTGGTCAAGAGTCCTATCTTCAATTCAGTTTAATTTCTGCAAATTTGTCAGCTCCACATTCTTGCTGCGAATCTTCCATTCCACCACATCTCAAAGATGTTCTATTGGATTCAGGTCTGGTGACCAGGATGGCCATGAGGAACAATGAACTCATGTTCATGAAACCATTTTGACATAACTTTTGCCTTGTCATACGGTGTATTATCATGCTGGAAGTAGGCATTAAAATGATTACATTGTGGCTAGGAAGCAATGCACATGGTCAGCAACAATACACGGATAGGCTGTGGCAATGACTAATTGGTATTAACAAGCCCAGAGTGTGCCAAGAAAACATTCCCCACACCATTAGACCACCAGCACCAGACTGGATGGTTTTAACAAGGCAAGTTGGGTACACTGATTCATGCTGTTGTCACCAAATTCTGACACTGTGTGCCTCACCAGAAATTGAGATTCATCTGACCAGGCTATGTTTTACCAGTTTTCAACTGTCCAGTTTTAGTCAGACATTGCCCAACAACAGCTTTCTGTTCTTGGTTGACAGGAGTGGAACCGATGTGGTCTTCTGCTGTTAAAGCCCATCCTTTCAAAGTCTGACGTGATGTACATTCTAAGATGCTTTTCTGCTCACCACATTTGTACATGGTGGTCATTTGAGTTACCATAGAAATTTTGTCAGTCAGCTTGAACCGTCCAGTCACTGTACTCTGATCATTCTCATCAACAAGAAGTGTTTCTCAGTGGACATGTTTTGTACCATTATAAATAAACACAAGAGAGTGTTGTGTGTGAAAATCTCAGGATACCAGCCATTACAAAAATACTCAAAACACCCACAGTCATGCTATGGTCTAAGTCACTGAGATCTTATTTTTTCCATATTCTAGTGATTGATGTGAATGTTAACTGAAGCTCCTGACCTGTATCTGCATGATTTTATGAATTCTGCTGCTGTCACATAAATGTCTGATTAGGTAATTGCATGAACACGCAGATGTACAAAAGTTACTAATAATCTGCTAAGTGAATGTATATTACTACATAACTGAGGAAGTGCAGATATTAAAATGAATAATGATAACTACTCATTTTTGTGGCTTGAACTCAAAATTGTCCTGAAGACTTACTGTTAATGCATAGATTTTTTTTTTTTTTTACAAAAGAGTTGTAAACAACAGAACATAGTGCTTTAAAAGAAATATTAAAGCAACTACAGAGATATACAGTAGTAGCATTGAATCTAAAACTTTGGTCTTTTAGATGCAGGCTGAATAAGAATAATCAGAGTCGTCTAGTCTGCAACATTACATCATTTGCGTAAATGCTGTTGAACATCAAAAGTTATTAATAGAACAAAAGCTGTTTGTTTGACTCTGAACAAAAACTAAGATCAAAGGAAGAAGTAACGAAAGCAGTAAGTATGTTTAAAATACAAAAGTGGATGGAAGAGGATAAAGAATAAAGCTGCATGGATTAATGGAAGCACTGAGCACAAAGCCTGGTCCTGAGTGGATCATGCAGTGTTGTGTACATCAAAAAATTTGAAACACTCCACAGGCGCCACAGAGTATCTTAGAATGTGATTCATTGACCTAAATGGCCGGGGAGTACCTCAGGGTTATGCCACTTTCATACCAGATGCTTTTGAAGGGAGGCTGGTGTAGTAAAAAATGATTGCTCATAGATTTTGCAATGTTAAACAAACCTTATGGCTGATTTACGGCTGGAAAGAATGAAGCATCTGTTTTTTGTCATTTAAATAAACCAATGCTCTTTTGTAATCTAAAGGTGAAGCTGAATTAAATTTATGTAAGTGATTTTTAATTAATAGTTGGAAAATACCTAAAAAGACTTAAATTTAAAGTGGTATTCCTTCTGACCAGACCCCCACCGCCCTGAAATGAATTAATCAGGTTTGTAAATGCAATGCTGTTATGTATTCAATCATTTCATATAAATTGTAAAGGAAAGACAATATTTAGATTTTTGTATAACTAGAAAATTAGAAAAATTGTACATTTTTGGATATGTTTGAATAAATACCGATTTTTCTGATAAAGCTAACACATGGCTCTTACTGCTGATTTATATTATTGATTTATTCTTACTGCTTTCCTGTCCAGGAATGGTACCTGCCTTTATACTGTTTATGTAAGAATTAGAAAATAAAACAGATATATGAGTTTGATATACAAACAGATGGAAGAATTGATGTTTTATTAATAATGTAACCAACATTGAATTTGATTCTTAGTGCCTGCCATTAGCTGACATTCATCTGTAATTCAGTCTAGGCTACATGCTCACAGCCACACTATGTCACAAACACACAAATTCAGCAAATGAATTAAAGAAAAACCTCTGTATTCCAGGCAACAACTTTGTCATTATCTTTCTCATTAAATGAAATTTGCTGACCTTAGTGAAGTTTGTCTCTTCCTCATCCACTATTCTCCTGTCTGGACTTCTCTGGAATGGAAGTCCAGTGTTCGGACTCATACAGTAGGTTGAATGTGGACCAGACATCCAAGCAAACTGATAGGCTAAGCTAAAGACTTTCACTCTGTCACATTGAAGTGAACACTCTTACCATTTTTTGTGTATTTGTATGGTCATGGTTATGTTCTTTACATTACAATCTCCGTTGGCATTCACGTGATTTGGGGGATTGGTTGTCAAGTGAAGTTTTATGTAATTTATTACTGCTTATATAAATTGTTATATAAGATATTTATATATATGCAACGGTTGAAGAAGGTGGTTCTCGTGCAGAGGTGCCACCGATTAAAGATTCTCTATCTTAAAATGCTTACTACACTGGTTTCATATTCTGAGTGAGTGAAGCACTATTGGGTTATTAGTATATTGGCCATAATTTGCATTTATTGGGGCGCAAAGCAAGGAATATAAAGAGGAACTGCAGGATTTTATTTCTATTGCAGACCAGGCCTGTATATGTCCATCTATCTGTGTCAATGTCCAGGTTTTTATATGTTGTATGTTTGCTGCCCAGTAGTAAAACTGAAAGTTAGGTAGGGCCATGCCACCTTCTGCCTTTGGCCTTTGTAGGGTCACTCTTTGGATACGTGGATGTTTTGAATTCCAAATAAATATGGTTATGGTTGAATCTAATTTCTTAAAGAACAATTTATTGATGTATATTGGAACATTTTGAAAGAAAAAGAGAAGCTTAGGGAGGATATTCATCTTAACAATGTTAATTCTTCCAGCTAAAGTGAGATGAAGGGTTGACCATCTATAAAAGTCTTGCTTGATTTTTTCCATACAGACAGCAAAATTTTGTTGATAAAGAGCTTTATGTTTACTTGTGATGTTTACCCCTAGATATTTAAACTGATCTGTGATGATAAAAGGGAAGTTGTCCAATCTAAAATTGTGTGCTTGAGAATACACTGCAAAGAGTACACTTTGAGTCAAATTAATTCTGAGACCAGCAATCTTTTGAAATTCTGTTAGTGCTGTTAGGACAGCAGGCACAGTATTTTGTGGGTCTGATATATACACTACCATATCATCTGCATATAGAGAAATTTTCTGTTCTAGTCGTTCTCTGATAGTCCCCTTTATCTCATAAGCATTTCAACAGTGAACTGCCAGTGGCTCAATGGCGATTGCAAAAAGCAGTGGTGACAAGGGGCATCCTTGTCTGGTACCACGTTCTAGTTTAAAGTAGTCTGAATTAATGTTGTTAATTCAAACTGAAGCTTCTGGATTGTTATACAGTAGTTTGATCCTAGATATTTATTTATAATTGTTATAAAAGGTGGTGCCATGTTACTTGTTGTATGTTCTACTGCTTTCACTCCATTAAACATCTGGCCCTACAAATCAAACCAGAGGTCAACAATTTAGATGCTGTTATTTACTCTGACCTTAGTTTTAAATTGCATATTAACAATATTAGCAAAACTGCTTTCTTCCATGTAAGAAACATTGTAAGAATGCAACCTCTTGTAACATATTAAAGATGCTGAATAATGAATATGTGCATTTGTATTTAGCCGAGTAGATTACTGCTATCAGGAATATCCAAAAAATAGGTTACAGCTTGTCCAGAATGTTCTTCTTTTTTTGTTCACCATTCTTTTTTGTGTTCACTGTTCTTTTACCTAGAGGCGCATCACTTCATACTTATTAGTTACTTGTATTGGTTATTGTGTGAAAGCCACAGCTACTTTCTTTTGACAGAACCAGGTTGTATATTGTGGAGCTCTTGACATCTTGTTGCCAGCTTTTCACAGTGGTTCTGTTTTGTCTTACTTCACATGAAGCCTTGTGTCCCATAATTCCTTTGCTTGCTCTGCACTCCAGTCTCCTCATCTGCAGTCTATTTCAAGCACATTCCTTTCCATGCATATCTTTAGATACTTACATGCTTCCTGACAGGTGTCAGGTTGACAATAATTTTAACCAGGAAGGGTGCAGAACTTCAGTATATAAAAGGCAGCAAATATTTTCAGCAATTCCCATGTAGTTTTTTTTTTCTTTCACCAAGAGAAGTACATAACTTACCAACTTGTCTATTCATTCTCATATATAGCATTGATAAAATGAGCCAGAGTTAGTTACTTTCTTATCACATTACTGTTCTGGCATCATGAAACAGTGGCAGTAATAAAAGATAAAGAGGAGCAAGCACCAAGACCTGAATGCAAAAATCAATTTCAGAATGAACCAAGGTCAAATCAAAAAGAACAAAAAGTACCTATCAGCCAAAGTCCAAAATGGTATACCATATTCTACAGTATTAGCCTGGCATATCTCTATTAGTAAAGTATTCCAGATTTTTGGTGCATAACAGCCTCACCGCTTCTTTTATGCTTAGCTCTTAGAATAATAAGCAGAGACCATAGGAATATCTAACGTTACAGCTTGGAGTGTAGGGGGACAGGAATTCCAAAATATAGGAACAGGCAAGATTATTTAAAGTGGTGTATATCATTAGTATAACTGATTTAAAATCAGTTCTGCAGGGCATAGGTAACCAGTGTATCAAAGCGAAAACTGATTTTTCATCTCTAGTTAAGATTCTGGCTGCTGCATTTTGCACTAATTGCCACCAATTGAGGTCTTTCTTAGGAAATCCTATTAGGAGTGCATTATAGTAATCTAGTTGACTAAAAACAAAAGAATGAAAGAACTTTTCAGCATCTTGCAATATTATAAGTGGTCTGACTTTTGCAGTGGTCCTTGAGTAAAAATATTTACCTCTGCCTTGACTTTTAATGCAAATGGATTAACACATTCATTATTTCCACTTTTTCCAGCCACTAAGATTTGTGTTTTTTCCTTGTTTACTACTCATCCATTTACAGGTACTAGTAAGACTCTGGATGACAGAGTCCAAGCTACGCATCATCTGAATAACTTTTTTTTGTTTGAGATAATCTGACCTAATGGAAGCATGAAGATTGAAAAAAGCAGTGGGCTCAGAATAGATCCTTGTGGTACACTGTATACACTATCACGAATCTCCAAACTAAAATCACCACAATTAACAAAGAAGTTTCTGCCTGTTAAATAGACTGAAACCAATTTAACGCCCACCCATTGTCTAAGGTGATTTATAAGAATAATGTGGTCTATGGTGTCAAATGGTGCACTCAAGTGTAAGAGATGAAGAACAGACATATGAACTCTGTCTGCATTAACCCATATGCCATTTACTGCTGTAACCGGTGCAGTCTAGAACAAGTCTAGAAGAATGTGTGGTCAGGAAACAGGGTAATATTAGAGAAAGTGCAGGGAGTAGATTCTGGTACCACAAAATAGCAAAATGGGTGAGGCCTGGCCAGCCTCAGTATAGGCTTCACCTCAGGCAGGCTTGAGACTCAAGCAACCGGCAGGCCTAAAATGAGTCTCAGGATATACAGTTCAAATATTGTTGAAGAATTTTTAAAAATAGCAAGAATGCCCTTCCAGCAATAGGGAAACCATAAAAGCCTCTGCCTTGAAGAGGACAAGGCCACCCTAAGATCTTTATCAATTACACTGTCATGAATAACATTTATTTAAAATTTTTCTTGAGAAAGATAAACTTTTTCCTGAAACAGGATTAATCATTATTTGTTGCCATGAACCTTTTGGTTTAAAAATTTCAGTTGTATATGGTGTATTTTACAAAAAATATATTATTTTACATTGGTATGGGATATTGGCATTTTGTTTTTATTCAGTCGCCATCTTGGAATCTGGTTTGCTAGGTGGATGCCAGAGTCACGTTCATTTGGAGATTGTGCCCCGTGTCAGTTCTGTGATAGCATAACTAGTTTCCAGATGAAACACGTGCTCTCCGTCTTTGTGGATATCTAAAGAAACCTTTCATGATAAACCTCCTTGTGTTTGATTTTTGTTTTCACCTTGCTTTGTTCTGTTCTTCATGTCATGAGTTTATCTTACTCTTTGGTTTTGTTTCCAGAACTTTTGTCTGTTTTATTTTTGTCTTCTCTTCCCAGTTAGCCCTTTTAACCTGTCTGCTCATTACTTCCCAATGGCAGAACAAGTACATTTATAAATAACAAAAATAAGGCGAAGGCAGAAAAGGGCATAAAGGATTGGCCTAAAATAACAAAACAAATCCAAGCCATTATTCAAGAGGAAATAAAAAAACGGGAATAATATAAAAGATTTAGTAACCAGATAGTCACTAATTACAAACCGTAATTAATACACAACAATCAAAGCTTTCGTTTCTCAGCCTGAATGCATAGGCTGAGGACAGTGTTTTATCATGAAACAGTTTCTGGGTAATCTTATTGTAAAACATTGATTCTTCAATTTTCACACCCATATTTATTATGTAGACCCACACATACAGTATGCTCTTCACCCCACTTCTAATTTTCTTATCCTTGCACTTATCTGGCTTGAAAGGAGACACACCCTGCAGCCACAATACACTTGTACCTGAGACCATGTGCCATTCTACACTCAGAACTGACTGCTGCTGTGCTTCATTCTCCCTACTGGAGGACTTCTCCTTGTCCAATGTTCTACAACACAGATGGCAAGACAGAGCAACAAGGCAAGTAGGGTTCAGGTTTAAACTTTTATTTAGTCATTATAGTCTTTAACATTAAATCAGAAGTCAAAAGCAAATGAATATACCACCATGCAACCTGGATATCTCTGGAGCAATCATAGACAATGTTAGTTGACACCCCCAGTTTATATTATATACTCTGTATATCCAACTCATTATAATAACTATTCATGGTGGCTCTAAAATCTGTACTAACCCCTACTCTCTCTTCTGTTTCCTTTTCCGGTATCTGCTAGCCTCCATCATCTACTCAAAGATCCATGATGTTCCAACAATGATGGATGGATTAAAAGCCAGAAGTCTGTATGACCATCAACATCAAGTGACTCCGTGAAAACCCTAACTACAAAGAGGACTATTTCATTTATGTTAGGTAGAATGCCTAGAGGGGACTGGGCGGTCTTGTGGCCTGGAACCCCTGCAGATTTTTTTTTTTTTTTCTCCAGCCGCCTGAAGTTTTTTTTTGTTTGTTTTTTCTGTCCACTCTGGCCATTGGACCTTACTCCTTTTCTATGTTAACTAATGTTGTCTTATTTTAATTTCTTATTTTGCCTTTTATTTTTATTTTTTTCATTATGCAAAGCACTTTGAGCTACCTTTTGTATGAAAATGTGCTATATAAATAAATGTTGTTGTTGTATATGGGTGTTCAGTTTCTTCATGTTATATTGCTGTTTCTCGTGATGACCATGTTCTCCCTGCTTTTCCTACATCTGGGTTCTATTTGCTTCTTCTTGATGTTTCTGACTATTTAAAGCTTATAAAGGCCAAGGTGAAGACCCCTGACCCCTCTGTCTGTCCAATGACACTTTGACACACCATATCAGCACACGTTCACAAGGTGTGCATGTACATAGATATCTAATGGTTTGAAGGCTTGTGAAATTCCAGAAAAATTACCATTTTACCATTTAAGGTTTGGACCTTTCATTTTAACAGATTGCAGTTTAGCAGCAGAAAAGTTCATTTTTTGTAGTTTAACTAGAAGTAGTAAAAAGAGCATAAAAGAAAAAAAACCTCATAGTTTAACACAGTTTAACATTATGGAATATCATCTAAAATCCTTTTTAAAACACAACAATAAAATCACATTCTCCTACAGGCAGTCCCTCAGCAGTGAGTGATGTTAGGGTGGTCCTGCCTTTTGGCGTTCCACCCACATAGCACAAGAAACTCGACAGAATAATGCCAAAAACATAGATACTAAATAAAACATAAACCATAACAATATAAACAAAAATTATATAAGCACATGACAAACAGTTAGAAAATAAACAGAAAAGACATAGAAAAAGATAGTAAACGTAAGTCAGGGACAAAGCCCTGGCTAAACCATAGTGGAGGGAAAGGCAAGACGTTCTATGCAACAGTCCTCAATTAAATCACCAATGCAAAGATGTACATCAGTCAGTGATATGATTAATAAACATTAGCCTTACAATAATGTAAGGAGAAATAAAGTGCCCTTTTGCTGGGCTTATTTCAATGCTTGTGTGATGCTTCTCCTGTTGAACCCCTTTAATAAGGTTCCACATTTAAAATGAATTCTTGCTGCTTTGGTCTTGCTTTGTTATAATGTATACCAATAGCATTCATGCAGTAAAAATCAGAAGTCAGAAATAAGCACACAGTAATAAGCATCCCTTTTTCTTTTCAGAATCTGCCTATAATTGATAAAGGATGGCAAAAACAATGCATTTTTTTGGAATGACAGTCGTAAGTCTTTGACTACAGCTGTCGACATTATTTTGTTAAAACTGCATTTTTAAGAAGTTCTTGGCTCCACATTGGGATTAGAGTGGGTGTATTAATGCCACAAGGCACAGCACAAGTGATCTAAATGCTAAAAGATATTACAGACTGATTTCTAATTATTGACACAAAGTTACAGTCTCTCTAGAAGCTTGGAATACTGTCAGTTTTGCTTATATAACTTAAGTTCAGTATTACTGAAATAAAATTTATGAAAAATTCATAAAAGTTAGAAGGGTGACAGCAACACTTGAATAATAATTAGATACAAAATACCATACAAATCAGGAAAAAGCATTCCTTTTCCAAACCTGTTCTTACAAGTGTATTGCTGCGTGGGCCAGAGCTTTTCCCAGGAGCATTAGGCTTAAAGTAGAAAGTAAACCAACGCTTGACAGTGTGCAGGTCCATTACAAGCTACAATAATACTGAAACAATTCAGAGCTGCCAGTCAGCCTAGCCAGTATGACTATAAATTGTGGAAGGACACTGTAATATCCATGGAAGGTGGCTAGGCCAGCATTTGAATACAGAAAGATCGAGTTGTAAGGTAACAGTACTAACATGGTGTTACTCTAAGAAGAATATTAATAGCTTAATAAAAGGACTATGAATTTCCTAAACTTAAACAGCAACATCTCAAAATTTACAACGGAACAGCTTTGAGGGGAAACAAGACAAGCCACAATGACACATACAAAATATGCAGACTCTAGGGCTCTCTAGTAGCAGTGCTTACCATCCAGTGGCCAGGTATTTGTTGGACAATGTGAAGTTTCCATACAATCAAAAAACTATTTTAGAAATACCAATCTTTTCTGCACAAGGACACTTCATTTCTTTGGAACATAAGCACCATATTGGTGGTTTCTTCTTCATTGAAGGTAGAAGGAGAACCTTTGCCCCATCAAGATAGTGTTGTGGGCTCTGTGCTCTATGCATTCTTGATATTGAGCTGCTTTCTTTTTCCAAATTGCTGCAGCTACTTTTATGAGAACAAATGGTGTGGGACTTTTCATACCCATTCACTGGTTTGTGTTGCATATACACATATATTTAAAAAAGAAAATTGTAGTCCTGACTTTAGTGGTGAGAATAAGGGGCTGGGGCTGAAACATTCAAGCCTCATTGCTAAACTGGAAAGCTTAAACCAGACCAACAGAACTAGTCTTAGCTTGCCCTTAATGCAGCAATGACACAAGTTGGTACCTCTAATTAAATGTGCAATGAATGATAAAGGAAGATTATTGTGCTGAAGGTGCCATCATCGTCTAGCATTCTCTTGAGTATTCATGATTTGTTTCCTTGACTTCTCACTACATTCATAATGGCTAACACGGTACAGCACTCTAGTACTACAGACACACAAGAAAAAAAGAAACTGACACACATGGACAGCAACATCTTCTTCTTAACAAAATGTAAAAAATAAAATCTTATCCCAAAAGGCATCATGATAAGGAATCCAACCATACACACTTATGATACATTTAAGATGTCTCACTTAAAGGTTTTCCAATGTTGTATCTGTCCTAGTGTCTATATAAACACAGGGAACTCCACTTTCTGTATTACATCTTGCTGAAGAATGTGCCTGAGTTGCCTCGAAAGCTTGCATATTGTTCTAGTTAGCTAATAAAAGGTGCCATTTTGCTTGACTACTCCCTACATTCATAATGGTTACATGGTACAACAACCTAGTACTACATAATTTCTGGACATTTCATCAGCTTTTGATACTGTTGACCGCTTCTTGCTTATCTCTTTTCTTAATATACTCAGAATCCGTGGTTCTATTTTTGATTGGTTCAAGTCCCACCTCTCTGAATGATCGTTTCATGTCTCTTAGTCTAAGTCCCTGTGTCCATCACAAAAAAAGCTCTACAGATGTGCCTCAAGGATCAGTGCTTTCACTTTTCTTTTGCTCTCTCCATTCAAACCTTAGTCAATTCTTCACATGATGTCTCCTACCACCTCAATGCTAATGATGTACAGATCTTCCTCTCATTACCTTATGGCCCACATGTTTCAGTCCAGATCTCCAGCTCTGTCCTTGCCATCTCATCTTGGATAAATGCTCATCATATCAAAGTTAACTTTTTAAAGTCAGATGTCCTGTACTTGCCATCTTATCTGATTCTACTTCCTCAGATTTGCCTCTAAGCATTTTTCTTGAAGATGTCACCCTTTCAACATCGGTCCCAGTCAGGAATCTCATTGTGATTCTGGACTCCTCACTTTCAATCACTGAATACCCCATCATTTTGTTTCTTTCTTCATAATGTTCAGGGGATCTGAACTTTCCTTGCTAATTATGCTGCATAGCTCTTTATTCAGGCACCAGTTCTCTTTCAGTTGGATTACTGCAACTCACTCCTGGTGGAGCCTCCTTCAACTGCTATCAATCAATCAACATTTATTTATATAGCACATATTCATACAAAAAATGTAGCTCAAAGTGCTTTACAAAATGAATAGAGAAATAGAAGACACAATAATAGATAAACATAAGTCAACATTAATTAACATAGAATAAGAGTAAGGTCCGATGGCCAGGGTGGACAGAAAAAACAAAAAAAAACTCCAAAGGCTGGAGAAAAATAAAATCTGTAGGGGTTCCAGACCAAGAGACCGCCCAGTCCCCTCTGGGCAATCTACCTAACATAAGTCAAACAGTCCTCTTTGTATTTAGGGTTTTCATAGAAGGACCTGATGATGATGGTCACGTAGATTTCTGGCTTTCAGTCCATCAATGTTGGTGCATCATGATGCTTTGAGTAGGTGGTGGTGGCAGGCCGCCACCACAAAAAACAGGGAAAAGAAACAGAAGAGAGAGTAGGGGTCAGTATGGATTTTGGAGCCACTGTGAATAGTTATTATGAAGAATTGAACATACAGAGTATCAGTATTAAGTTAAAGTGAAGTTATAAAAAGGCCATGTTAAAGTATATCCAAACCCACCAGATTCTTCAGAATGCAGCTGCTGTTCTATGTTCCTCAATTCACTACTACTGTTCCTGCTTTGGTTTCTTCACCAGCTTCCTGTTGTTCAAGGATCCAGATCAAAACAATTGTCTTGACATTTCACTAAATGTTTTTTCACCTCAACATCTTCAGTCTTTGCTTTCTCTTCATATTCATCCAAGAAGTCTCTGTTTTGCCTCTATCAGTCTGTTGACTGGCCCTCGTCTTGTCAGATATTCCAAGACTGGATGATGCTTCTCCGTTCTTGGCCCAAAGCTGTAGGATGATCTCCCTTTGGCTAACCGAACTGCTCCCAAATTATTTACGCTTTGGTGTCTTTTGAAAGCACACCTTTTCATTAAATATTCTGGAATTATTTAGTGTCTGCTGATGTTATACTACCAAAGAGTTTAGGATACTGATTTTTATCTTGGTCTAGCTGCAGATACTGCATAATTATACATCTGTTGTACTACACTCATTTTTTTATTTTGTTCTCTGTTGCTTTTGATGCTTACACCTTGTAATTATTCTTGTATGTATTATAACTTGCTTTGTAAGTCACTTTGGACAAAAGCATCTGCTTAGTAAATAATAATAATGTTAATTTCTAAAAAAAACAACAAAGTCTAAAAAATAATAATAATGTATAAAAAAAAGGCCAAAAAATAGAATAGACTAAAATCATGTCCATTTCGAGAGGCAAAAAAAACATAACTAAATGCAAAAAACTTGAAGCACAAACCTGACACAATAGCACAATTCCTGTAAAAGTGACAGGCCTGTGTATAAATGCTGGCAATCAGCACTAAAATCGGCCTGAGGTGACAACAGAGTAATTGCCATCATGAGTCAATGGCAAACAGCGAGTGCATGGGGGGCATGGTTGAAGGTAAGGCATGACAGCAACACCAGCTTATTGCATGAATTTTTCATCACGTCCTATTATTCTATTGCCTTTTATTTCCATTTTCGTGTTTTTTAGACTTGGAATGTGCTCAGTGTACCCAGTTCCATCAGCATACCAAGGTGTAATTATTAAGCTACAGCACGAATTTCATGTTGTGTTTAAAACAAAAACTCCATTTAAGCATTCATTTAAAATTACAAAGCTACTTTAACAGAAATCTGGAGCTACTCACACTAGTGTTTCATTGGGATCAAAGCCAGTATCAAAAATATGCTTATGTAAATGTTGACAGGCATTCCTGTGTTTTATCAGTTTCTTTACTTTGTGCCTTGGTTGGTCCAAAGTACCATAACTAAATAAATATTGCATTGACAGTTAGCCTTAGATACAAGAGGAGCTTTTACTTCATGTTTTACAGCAAATAAGCAATATAATGCAAAAGAATTTATTTATAGGTCCGAGCTAACCCAAAATATGCTAATATTGGTGTGTTTCTATTTTCATTAATATAGACCAGTGGTTCCCTGAGGACCTACTATGGCTGCAGTTTTTTTACTCCAGCCAAATTCAGAATTAGTGATAATAATTGATCTTGTTTATTTAGATTGTCTTTTTCCATTCTCTTATTTTGCCTTTAGAAAAGCACAGCAGTATGATTTTTACATTTATAAGACATTTAGAAATATTTGTACTTTTTCTTTAAATGATTACCTCTCTTTTGTTGTTGTCCTATTATTTTGTTGATTTTTTGGGCAGTGTTACACCCTTCATTGTATCCTAATAATGATAATTAAAACACACAAAACTGACAGCAGGGTAAACAACACTGTGTGATGAAAGGTTACAATAATGTTAGCATCAGACCCAACAATTAGTAGATAATTATTTAAACAATCATAACACCTGAAAAAGCAGAATGAAAATCAAGCTGAAAATTGTTAAAAAGTTTTAAATGTATATATATATATCTCCTTATAAGTGCTTAATACATTTTAATAAAAATGTACCAAACTTAGTTTTGGTATTTCTCCATTGACTCCAAAACACAGAAACCGGGAAATAACAGCTCACTTAATTGGGCTAGGTGTCCAATTAAAAACAGAAGTTGGGTTTTTTTGGTCTCGTCCGATGCGAGAGATGGACGTCTGAAGTAGAGCTCCGCTAGCAGCTGTGTTATTTTTCATATTATTTGCTTATTATCCTGAGATATCCTGTATTTTTTCAACCCGAGAGGGACTGCTACAGTATAAGTAAGCACATATAAACATGGCCAACAAGAAGGGGGGTCCGAAAGAATCGAAAACTAAAGCTACACCCAAGCTACGATCAGCAAGCCCTAGTTCAAGATACAGCCTTTCAGAGACAGACCTGGATCAGATGGGCGAAAGTACAGACTCCTCGGGACCACGGTCCGCTACATCGTCGCCGGCTGAGAGCCAAAAGGGGAGCGAAGGTGCGATCGTGAGTGCAGATCTGGATAGTTTGCCGATCGGAGAAGATCACCTGAAACTGGAAAGGACCTTGAAGTCTGCGGCTTCAATTACGCAACCGGGAGCAGCGGGGACACCGGCTACAGCAAAGTCTGCTGCTTCATCTACGGTACAAGAAAGCACAATTGAACTGTCTGAACTGAAGGTGTTGCTCGCTGAGCTCATGCAAGATATAAAGAAAAGCGAGAAGGCTAATGAGAAAGCAAGAGTAAAGGCAAGCGAAAAAATGAGACAGGAATTGAGACAGGAGGTGAAACAGGCAAATGAATGGCTGCGACAGGAATTCCAACAGGCAAATGAAAGGCTGAGACAGGAATTCCAACAGGCAAATGAAAGGCTGCGTCAAGAGGTGTAACTTGAGCTTCGACAGGTGCTGGGTAAAATTGAAGAGCGCATTCAGGAAAACTCAGTTAAACTGAGCATGCTTACTGATCAATTGGAGGATCTCAAGGAGACATTCACGAATCGGATTGAAATGGCCAAAAATTTAGCTGCCAGTGCCAAGGAAAAAGCAGTAAATGTCAGCTCCGAATGCAAAAACTCGAGAAAAACTTGGAGACAGACTGGCTGCTTTGGAAGATGGGAGTAGAAGGTATAATGTCAGAATTGAAGGCCTGCCTGAGAATCGAGAAAGTTCAAACCCTGTGAAATTTGCAGCTGAACTTTTTTCTAAAATAATCGGGGCGACTTTAAAGCAGAATCTGAGATAGCAGCGCTTACAGCGACGCGGATCAAACACCGTTAGACCCGACCAAGATCTTTTATAGTTCGTTTTGAACGATTATCATTTAAGCTAGAGGTGATGGCACTCCTCAGAAACAAGGAAGATATTATATATGAAAATAACCACATTCGTATCTTCCATGACTTCTCTCCAGCAACAGCTACTAAACGCGCAGCCTTCTACAACATTAAACAGCGTTACGGCAAGCCAGTCAAATACAGCCTCTTGTATCCGCAAAACTGAAAGTGGAATGGCAGGGTCAATTCTATGTCTTCGCTAGCAAGGAAGAAGCAGAAAAGAATTAAGAAAGCTGATCCCGGACTATTCTGATACATAATAGTGAGTCATGGCGGTTAATGATAAAGCAAGGATTAATAATCTACTGTCTGATCTATTGTTTTAAAATACGGGTTTTATCAGCATATATTCTCATATATTCTCATTATTACTTAGTATTACTAGGGCGCTATCTGTTTATGTTTTATTGTGCTTAATTATTCTTTTTTTTTCTTTTTCTTTTCTAATTATTTCATCTCTACCCTAAACGAGACTGTTCAATATCATACCCTTGGTTTATTGTTATTGCTATTACTGCATTAAGACTTGTTATGCTTATTCTGGACACATTTTTAACACCATCCCGGGTTTATTATCTGGGTGTATCATCTTAATGCACTAAAATTGCTGAAGACTATATATATATTTTAAGTGCAAAATTCTTTTTTTTTTAAAGACTATATTGGTAACAGATATCTCTATCTTTTAACCCTAAAGCGCACTGCATGGGGCTTGTTTTGCTTTGGACGTGCTCTGTCTCTGGGTATGTCAGAGGACTGGGACTTGTGAAGTGGGTTTTAGCCTCACTTGGGGAGGCAAAAAGGGAGGGTGGAGGATTAAGGGGGAGAGAAAGAGAGCAGGCTTGATCTATACCTAATCTATCCTCTCAATCTTTATAATTATAACTATCAACGTAATAATAAGCTGCATGGCAACAACTCTGGGGAAATAGGAAATTAAGACCTAAACTGTCTCACTTCCAGTTAAGACTATAAAATGACATCAAAAACTCAGAATCAGTGTCTCCATGATGGGACAGTTAACTTCGTAAGCTGGAATGTTAAAGGCCTGAATCACGAATTAAAGAGAAAGAAAGTACTTTCTCACCTAACAGGTCTAAATGCTAAAACAGTATTTTTACAGGAAACCCACTTAATAAGCAAGGATCAGTTCCGCTGCAAAAGACTGGACTGGCCAAATGTTCCATTCTAGTTTTACAAAGAAAACTAGAGGTGTGGGAATTCTCATACATAGAACAGTACCATTTGTAGCATCAGATGTAGTATTGGATCCTGAAGGGAGATATGTAATGGTCATGGGAGACTTATCTAACTGTAAAATGATTTTGATAAATGTTTATGCACCTAATGTTGATGATAAGGAATTTATACAAAATTTATTTGCATCCATTCCCAATCTGAACACTCATAAAGTTATAATGGCTGGGGACTTTAATTGTGTTCTAAATCCACTTTTAGATAGGACTTCCTCCACAGGGGAAGCATCTAACACCGCAAAGATAATTACAAAGTTTATAACTGATCACAACTTATCAGATCCCTGGAGGTTTTTAAACCCAAATTCAAGAACATATTCTTTCTACTCACCAGTACATCATTGCTACTCAAGGATTGATTACTTCTTTATAGACAATAACTTCTTGCCTAAGATTAAATCTTGTAAATACGATGCTATTGTTATTTCTGACCATGCACCTATGATCTTGGAGCTGAAATTACTAAGCCCCATACACTCACCCGCAGATGGCCTCAACCCGCTTCTATTAGTGGCGAGAATTGTACTGAATTTATATCCAAACAAATCAAATTCTTTCTAGAGACAAATACATCCCCGAGATCTCTGCAGGAATACTCTGGGAAACTCTTAAGGCCTTCTTAAGAGGACAGATTATCTCATATCTTTCCCACAGAAATAAATCCGAAGCCAAGAAAGTAGCAGAGATAAAAAGCGAAATTACTAAAATAGATGAAGAACATGCCAGACTACCAAGCGAGACTCTACATAGGAGGAGGCAGGCTCTACATTCAGAATTAAACCTCTTGACAACTAAAGAAACTGAACAACTAATTTACAAATCCAGACATCATTACTATGAACATGGAGAGAAAGCTAATAAGCTTTTAGCTCAACAAATTCACAAGCAAGAAGTGCAACGCAATCTCGTAATCACTAACACGACGGAGATAAAATCATCGAACACAAAAATATAATGCACACTTTCAGAGACTACTATAAATCCCTATATACTACTGAGTTTAAAGAAGACAATACACAATCTAATGCATTTCTGGATACATTACAGATACCACAAATAGACGCTTTTAGTGTGGAGGAACTTGATAAACCTCTGGCATTATCAGAATTACTAGATGCTATAAAGTCACTCCAAGGTGGAAAAGCAGCAGGCCCTGATGGCTACCCTGCAGAGTTTTACAAGAAATTCTCCGCTCAGCTAGCTCCCTCCTATTAGCAACATTTACAGAAGCCAGAGATAACCAATCTCTTCCACAAACCTTTCGCCAAGCACTAATCACTGTCTTTCCAAAACAAAATAAGGACTTATTACAATGTGCATCATACAGACCAATTTCACTTCTGAATAACGACGTTAAAATACTCTCTAAAATCATAGCTAGAAGGATGGAGAAAGTGCTCCCTCGTAATATCACAAGACCAAACTGGATTTATTAGGGGCCGCACTTATCTTCAAATCTTCGAGCCTGTTTAATGTAATATACTCACCAACTAAATCAAACACCCCAGAAATATTATTATCATTGGATGCAGAAAAAGCATTCGACATGATTGAATGGAAATACCTTTTACTACATTGGAGAAGTTTGGGTTTGGCCCGAACATTTGTGCATGGATTAAATTACTGTATACTAACCCAGAAGCTTCAGTTTGCATCAATAACATTTGCTCAGACTACTTTAAACTAGAACGTGGCACTAGACAAGGATGCCCTTGTCACCTGCTGCTTTGCATTGCCATTGAACCACTGGCAATACATTGTCGAAATACTGATCAGATAAAGGGGATTAGCAGAGAAGGACTGGAACAGAAAATCTCATTATATGCAGATGACATGGTACTGTATATATCGGACCCAGAAAATTCTGTGCCTGCAGTCTTAGCAGCACTCACAGAATTTCAAAAGATCTCTGGTCTCAGAATTAATCTGAATAAAAGTGTACTCTTTCCAGTGAATTCTCAAGCATATAATATTAGATTAGACACCCTACCTTTTATCATTGCAGAACAGTTTAAATACCTAGGGGTAAACATCACAAGTAAACATAAAGCTCTTTATCAACAAAATTTCGTCGGCATGGAAAAAATTAAACAAGACTTGCATAGATGGTCAACCCTTCATCTCACACTAGCTGGAAGAATTAACACTGTTAAGATGAATATTCTTCCTAAGCTCCTTTTTATTTCAAAACATCCCAATATACATTAATAAATCATTCTTTAAGCAATTAGATTCAACAATAACCTCATTTATTTGGAATTCAAAACATCCACGCATCAAAAGAGCGACCCTACAAAGACAAAAGGCAGAAGGCGGCATGGCTCTACCTAACTTCCAGTTTTATTACTGGGCAGCAAATATACAGGCGATAAGAACCTGGACACAAATAGAAGAACATACACAGGCTTGGACCACAATAGAAGTAAAATCCTGCAGTACTTCTTTGTATTCCTTGCTCTGTGCTCCAATAAACACACGCTATCGGCAATACACTAATAACCCAATTGTGCTCCACTCACTTAGAATCTGGAACCAATGTAGAAAGCATTTTAAGACGGAGAAGCTTCTATCTGTGGCACCTCTGCAAGAGAACCACCTCTTTCAACCTTCACAAACATATGCAGTTTTAATATCTGGAAAAATTTGGAATTAACTTGCTTAGAAATCTTTATATAGACAACGTCTTTGCATCCTATGAACAATTACATTCCAAATTTAACATTCCAGCTACACATTTCTTTCACTATCTTCAAATCAGGAACTTTGTTAAACAGAACCTTCCAGATTTTCCTCATCTTGCACCCTCATCCATGCTGGAAAAATATTGCTCAATCTCAAGGATTAGACTCCATCTCTACAATATATAAAATCATTTTACAATCCCTCCTTTCAAAGATCCAAGAGGACACTGGGAAAAGATCTCTCAATTAATATATCAGAAAAGGAGTGGAAAGTAGCAATGCAGAGAATTCACTCAAGCTCCATATGCAAAGCATACAATTATACAACTCAAAATTATATATCGAGCACATCTGTCTCGACTAAAACTCTCCAAAATGTTTCCAGGGCATGATCCAACCTACGAACATTGCAACCAAGTCCCAGCCTCACTAGGTCACATGTTCTGGGCCTGCACCAAATTAACATTATTCTGGACAAAACATTTTAATTACCTTCAGACAGCCTTGGACTCACAATCCCTCCTAACCCATTAACAGCTGTGTTTGGGTTTCTTCCAGAGGGGCTTAAAGTGGAGAAAGACAAACAAATTGTGATTGCATTCACTACACTTTGGCACGCAGACTTATTCTGATTAAGTGGAAGAATCCAAACTTTCCTCTTTTAAGTCAGTGGGAAACTGATGTGTTATTATTATTTGAAGTTGGAAAAATCAAATACTCAGTTAGAGGATCCGTACAGACTTTTTTTCAAAACATGGCAGGATCTAATCAGTAATATTTTAAAATAAGCTCATAAAGCACAGAGAATTTATTAATTTAGGTATGTTTACAAGCCTTAAATTTTACACGTTTGGCTTGCTCTCTCTCTCAGGGTGGGGATCGATCTATTCTTAACTCAATTTTTCTTTTTGTAAAAACTTGATTGCTTTGTATGGATTGTAATAAAATTAATAAAAATAAAATAAAACAACAACAAAAAAAAAAACAGAAGTTGATTCAAACAAAAACCTGCAGCCACAGTGGGTCGCCAGGACTGCGTTTGGGAAGCACTGATATAGACTATTAAAATGCTGTAATGTCAAGTAACATCTGATGAGTAAGCCAGAACCATAAAAATATGTATTTGAGAAGCTTTTAAGTGTTTCTGTTTTATAAGTTCATCTTAAATTCACCATTTTCCACCACCTCTTTTATTGTCCAGATTAAAAGAGATTTACAAATTTGTTGAAAAAGTACTGCATGCCTCCTGTAAAGCAATTTTCCCATGTATATGTCTAGTAAAGCAAAGCAAGTTTGAAATGATTTAACCATGCCCGGGGCCAGAAATAAAGGACAAAGAGTAGATGACAAAGTAGAACGTAATAAAGAATTCAAAAATGTTGGCGTGGTAAACATGTAGAGCAGGTTATGATGGCTGGGTTCCATTAATATTAAAATCTCTTACAGGGGATCTCCAGCCAAGGCCATTCACAAACAATGGGAGATAATGGAAGTAAGAAAATTTGAAAGTCTCAAAAAAAGGGTAGTAAAGATCGCATTAGTAGAAACAAACGGAAATTATTACTCTGAGAAATAACAGAAGAGCGAAAAGAGATCAAATATATTGTTCAGATTTAAACTTTAATTCGAAGACTTGTAGATTGTCTAATTTGTGTTGCCAGCGAGAATTAAAATTTAAAAAATCAAAAAATGTTGGCATGATATGAAGTCCCATGAGACGGAGACTCTTTCAATATACGCCCTACTTACAACTATTTTCAAACAAGACCACGGTCATCTAACCTCAGTCATGTGAATGCTTTTGGCAGACACACTTCTTGTGGCCTCAGCTCTTATAAATTTTATTCTGACAATAATTGTATACATTCTAGATGACACATCAACAACAAAGCAAAGAAAAAAGAGCATGGACAATCATTCGAAAAGTCGTTTTATTTATTAGAAAAAAAGAAATGATATTCACACACAGGCAGTTATATGTTGCGTTGTCACGATGTAAGCCCAAACACAGAAACAAAATTCAATGTGATCTTGAAGAAAAGTTAATTCCAAATATTGTTTTTACTAAAGTTTTAAAGCAAAAGTGAAAATAATGCATATGTTGCAATTCCCATGAATATAACAATCACTTTAAATTGTACATCCGGTAAACCAAACCTGGGGTTGGGCAAGTGAAGCGAGCAGGGGGCGGAGTCCCCTAGTTTGAAAGAAGATTAAATATTGCTTATTCTGCAAGGATATTCTAAAATGGCCTGGTCACATTTGCTGGTACCTCTAGAAAAGATGATAAATAATTGGATTATAGGGATTTTTCAAACTAGCTGTTTTCTTTAATTAGTATCACACATGTCCACAATCGTGCAATCATTGTACTAATTCCACCTTAATCTTCTTTTACTTAAACTGAAAGGAAGTGTCAAGTGGCGTATCAGCTTATTTTGTTCCTTTTGTAAAAGTTACACAGCTTGTGGCATCCATACAGTGGATCTCCTTCTCTAACCACTTAGCCTTTCCTTTTAATGCCAAATGAATCTAAAAGGAGCCTCCAAGATGACATAAGCATTAGGACCTTTTGCTTTTCTTTTCTTAGTACAATTTTAACTTTGGACTTTGAACTTTTACAAACATTTACCTGTCTGTTTCTTTGTCTTTTTCTGTCAATTCCCTTTTGTCATTTCATTTCCTGGTTACCTCCAATAGATTGCTTCATAATCAAAACAGAAGCCTTATGTTAATAACTGAAGCAATTGGACATAGCTCTTCCCTTGATTGTATCAGATATGGCTAACACTGTTATACTGTTTTCAATTTGGTGCCATGTATTCTTACCAAAATGTCTGTTCTGTGATAGCAAAATTGTTAATCTTTTTCCTTCACATCTACAGAATCCCAGAATCTGGACTTTTTTCAATTGACTTTTCACACTCAGTACTGTGTGGGTATTGTGTTGTTTTTTATTCCCACTCACCCCAGAGAGTCTGTGATGGAATTCTGTCCTTTCCATTAGGCAGGTTTAAAGAAAGGAAGGATGAATTGAACATACACATTGCATGCTGATCCACACTGTTGTGAATCTCATTACAGTAAAATGGTGAATCAGGCATCATTTTTGTGGAACTGTGGAACTATGTTATGGATTTGTCGTCTGTGTTGACTGTTACTATACAAAAATTCATAAGCTCACGAGTAGGCATCCTGAGTTATGTAATAATAATTAATGATTATTTACATTCATATAGCATTTTTCTTACTACCCAAAGTGCTTTGCATAGTGAGTGGGGAGCCACTTCAACCACCACTAATGTACAGCATCCAACTGAATGATGAGACGGTAGCCATTTTGCACCAGTATGCTCACCACTCATAAGCTGTTAGATGGTTAAGGAGTGAGAGAGAGTTAGCCAATTAGAAACAGAGGATAATTAGGGGATCAGAATGTCTAGGCACCATTTTTATGGCATGGTGTCCCCCTCACTGTACTGGGGCATTGGGATCCATGTTCAGACCACAGGGTAAGAACCCCCTGTTGGCCATCCAAACTTAGCTTGTTCTGAAGTGCATGTGGTATGGCTGCTAGGAGAGATTGGTTGGCAGAAAACATATCTTTTCTACAATGTCTTTGGGCATGAAATTGCCCACATTCTCTTTATATATGCAAAGGCTTTTCTCTGGCACACCTTAAACGACATTCATTTTAGACCAATTATCTACTATTAAATGCAGCTGATTTACTGTGTGTATTTGCATTTAAGTATGTCCTTTGATGGACTGACACCTCTTCAAGGGCTTGTACCTGACTAACCCACAATGTTGAAGATGGGTTATGCCCCAATAACACCATCCATCCATCCACTATCCAACCCGCTATATTATAACTACAGGGTCACGGGGGTCTGCTGGAGCTAATCCCAGCCAACACAGGGCACAAGGCAGGAAACAAACCCCAGGCAGGGTGCCAGCCCACCGCAGCCAATAGTACTGAATAGGATTCAAAAATGTAAAAACTGGTGCACATATATTGCAAAATGTTTTTGCTTTTAGTTTATGTTTACTGTATTTGATAAATATGAGAAGAATTCTGGGTATGTGTTGTAAATAAAGTTCACTATATCAGAATAATTGTTTTTAATGCTTTCCAGTATGGACAATAGCACTGTTCCCACCACTCTACTAGTCTATAGTAACATTTTTAGGCTTATGTTAGCAGGAAACAATATGCCGATGTATTTATTTGTGAATGTTTTTTGACATAGTTCATTATTTCATTTTTAGCAACTACAACAGAGTGGTGGATCTGAGGCCAAAGATCTACACTAGTATCTGGAAGGTTGCTGTTTCAAACCCCTTACCTCCAGAAGGGATCTTCAAACTAAAAATATCTCCAGAGGTGCTGTACAATGGCTGACCCTGTACTAATAATAATTCTTTGCATTTATATAGTGCTTTTCTCACTACTCAAAGCGCTCAGCAATTGCAGGTTAAGGGCTTTGCTCAATGGCCCAACAGAGCAGAGTCCCTTTTGGCATTTACAGGATTTGCCAGTGCAGATCCCTAGCATCAGAGCCACCACTCCGCCTGCTACTTTAACCTCGAAAGGTCATGCAAAAAGACAATTTCCCCTCGGTGATTAATAAAGTATTTCAAATAAAAAAATCAATCAACTTGCTTAGTTTTGGGCTAAGCTCTAAGGCAGCCATTTGGTTAACAGACTACCTTTCTAATAAGTTGTTTATGTTAATGGTGACAAAATATCTCCAATGGGGCAAACTGAAGATCAGTTTGATTCTGTTTTGTCTTCCGTTAAAAAAAAAAACAGCATTGCTTCATCTGTTAAAAATGTTAAAAATGACAATGGTTACCTTTATTCCAACAATAGATATATTAATTCTTGTCATGCCTACATTCTCAAGCTATCAAACTACTGTAAGACTTTTTAAATTTGCTTCAGTCTGCTGTGTTCACTCTGCTCTTGGATTAACATTTAACTCAGATGAGACCAAAGTGATTTAATTCTCTAAATCACACAGTGGCACATGTACCTTCAGATTTACAACTGCTGTAAATGTAAATGATAGAATTATTGAGCCACTTGCCAAATATAAACATTTAGGAATGGCACTGGATGATAAACTTTGCTTTAAGATTTATATGTGTAACGTTGTAAGAAACCAGTGAATTACTTTAGAAACAAGTTACCTTTTACTTTTACTGCAAGTAAGAAGTGAACTGTTGCCATCATCATGCATGCATCAGATATTGATTATCATGGTGCTTTGCACTTTATTGCTGATGCTGAAACATTTATCCATCATTGCCACCTCTATGAATTAACTGTTTTGTCCTTTTCAGAACATGGTTCCTCCGGTATATATTTATTTCTAAAGTTTTATCTGATAAACACACACTGTTTCTCTGCACATTTGATGGTGAATATTTTTTATATATCCTGCAAAAATGACATTTTGATCTTTTAACTCGTTGAGTTGGAGTTAAAGGACTGTTGAATTTTAATGTTGTATCACACTTAAATTGTTTAATAAATTTTTCAAATTTGAAAACTGACCATACTTTGTGTAACAGCAACTTAGCCTATAGTACTACTAAACTTTAAATTGTTCACTTAATTATTGTCTTTATTCATATTTATGAATTTTTAATTAATGGCTAGACAGATGGAATTGTATTCCTGTTATTGTTATCTGCCTTGTGTTGCTGCTTGTTGTTTGTGAATGGCCTTGGCTGGAGATCCCCTGTAAGAGATTTTAATATTAATGGAACCCAGCCATCCTAACTTAAAACAAGTACTGGGAAAGAGTCCAAACATATTGAAAATCAAAAAGATAGAATGATTTAGAGAAAAGGGAAGGAAAAATAAATATCATATAAACACCAGAGACATAAGTAATGCTCTTGGTGATCCACAAAGTATGCTATGACAGAGACTGACTTCCATATCAGATGAAGTAGCTTAGCATTACAACATTCCCTATTGCATCTTTCTCTCTTTCTTTTTCATTTTCTGTTTCTACATTTTGATGAAGTATTGGTCTCTAAAATGTTTTCAATATATTTGCTTGCATATTAGAGTTAAGAACAAATACATTTGCATATGTGAGTGCTTGTTGTGGGTGTAATATTTAGTAGTAATTTACCGATCAGCAACATCTATTTCAAAATGACTTTTCTTTCTGGAATATTATGCAATTACTATTAATAGTACAAATAAGTTTTTGTTGTTTACTAGTAGCTTCTATAAAGAGAAATAATTATGGTTGAACGTCACAAAATGTTTGTTGAAAATGCAATCTGATAAACATTAAAATGCCTGATTTGCAGTAGTGTAATACATAATAGTCGATGGCAGCATATATCAACACTGTAAAGCTAATGAAGCAAAAAAATGCAAAACAGAATAGTCAGAAATTTAATAAGCAAAAATAAATAGTTCTGTAGCTGAAGTAGTAATACAGTAGAGTCGGGTGTGATATTGGGAAGTTAAAGCAATATTTTGACAATCCATATCTTATTATATAAACCACTACCGTGGCTGTCAGTTTGTCCAGGATTTTAAATCACCTGTAGCTCACAAACCGTTTGAACTATTGACCTGAAATTTGGTCCACATATACTATGTGACATCTACTATCCGCTTTCTGTGTAATGATTGACATCCAAGGTTATTCCTCTTTTTATTTTATTTTATTGTAGAATCAACAATCAGCAGCGGCCAGCAGGGCGGCTTGCGGCGCATGTATATGGCCCGTTCTCATTCCCTACCACATTCGCCGTCACATCCCCTACCTCTTCATATCTTAAATCATTCTTGAGGCAGATTGAAGACTTAAATGTGCCAGCCTAAGTGAAAAATTAAGGAAAGCGTATTAAGTAATTGCAACACAAAAACTGACTTAATCAGTTGTAATGCGAAAAGATGCAGACGAAAGAAGAGAAGAAGCCGGCCGCTAGGGCGGAGAAAAGAAGAGCTGCTCAGGGAGCAGCAAGCACATCAACCTCTGAGCAAACGAATGCTAAACGTACAGAGAAATAGTATGAAAACTATGAATGCTCAAGTTGTTACTGGCATGGAATAATACCTGTTTAAATATACAGGTAGTCATCAACTTACAACTTATGTGTCTTACGACCATTCAACTTACAACCACTACTGCGCCTCACAGGCAAACGACAGTTTTGGCTATGTCATCTCTGTATAGTATGACTCATTCATCTTGAACTCACTTTATTACCTGCAGCAGTTTCGACTACACTCTTTTCTTACAATTACTGAAAAAAATGCAATTTATTTAACACAAAAATGAGAGTGATCAAGCAATAAATAAGAGGGAGGAAAGAAAGCAAATGCAATTGCGTGAGACTTTAAGTTATCCCATTGTAACCAGTGTTCGCAGCACGCTCTATATTGCAACGCTTTTGCTTTGAATCCAGTTAACTTCAGAAGCTACTGCATTGTGACTCACGATGCGCCGCTTCGTGCGAACCGCCATGATTGGGTAATGAAACCACACTGAACTCCTTTATTTGTTAATGTTTATTATTAACAGGCTGAAATATTAAACAAAAAACATATGAGTGCTCAAACTCTGCCAGTACAATTCCTCCTCTCACAATTAACACAATGAACACTGGGAGAGGCTCACAAGGATAATGAAACATAACACAGACAAAGAAACAGTTCATTCAGCTGTTAAAGGTTTGGCACCCATGCAAGCAAGAGTAATAATGAAACAAAATATAAAATAAAAAATTGATAATAAATCTACACAATGTGCTAAGAATGATGATAAAAAACTATATAAACAAACAATATGACTTAATGGACTTATTATAAAGTACTATACATATGGTCAAGTTTAAATACATATACTACTGTTCTTGCGACCTGTCCGTTGGAACTGAACGTGGTCGTAAGTTGATGACTACATGCATAAGCAAAAAAAGCATAGTAGCTAATTAATTAGACACATACAGCTAGATTGAAAAATAATAAAATGATGGAAAAGCACAAGTCAGAGAATGAAGACAGAGAAATACATAAGTCAGTGAATACCTTTGGAACCCAGTTAAATCAATCAATCATTAAGAAATAGAAAGGGTATGGTGCAACTACAACTCTGCCTAGAAAAGGCCATCCAAAGAAACAAAGTGATTGTGCTAAAGAAAGACTTACCCGACACAGACAAACACAAGGTACAAGTAAGCTACACACACAGGTTTTTATTTCAGCTTTGGGAAATGTTTTCTAACCGTTTCCCACCAATGCACTGTACAATAAGCACCAATGCCCAAATAAAGCAACACACAGCACTTCTTTCTCTTCTCTCGCTCTCCTTCCGCCTACACTCTTCCTCCAGCAAGCTTCGATCTCCTCCTTCCCCTGACTCTGACCCCCTGAATGCACTGAGGCAGTCCCTTTTATGCTGCACTCGGGAGCACTTTGGGTGGCACATCAGCATAATTTGGAAGTACTCTCTGGTGTGGCGGAAGCCCCATGTAGTAGGGCTCTCTTGCTACTGAAGCACTCTCTGGCGGCACCCATGAAACCCAACAGGGTTGTGCCAAATTCCTACTCCCTTGTAGAACTCGGAATCCAAGGCACTACTGCAACTCCAGGAAGCTGCCATCTGCCGCTCTAGAGGAGGTAGTGACTTGTGCATGTCCGCTCCCCTGGTCCCCCAACAATCTGTCACAACATTTAAACTTTAAATTATTTCTGCTGAAATCAGACAAAGTTGTTTTGCTTATTTGTATAGTTTAGCTACATAGCAAACACATCAGTAATGTCCGCAGTTAGTATGTTTCCTTAGATAAGGAATTAGTCTATAATCACAGTGCAAAGAAAATGCTACAAAGTACTTATTTATGTATGCCATATTCCCGCTTCAAATGTTATACTAAAGGAAGTAAACTTTTCCTAGAATTTTGCATCTCACCAGTGACTAGAGCTTAAATAATGCACCCATTCTTCTGGTGCTGGCATAGTCTGAACTAGAGGTTGACATATTTGAACAGAGACATCATTAGAATGCATTCAATTATTTTTCACAGGCGTATAGCTCCACTTCCCATTTTATGACCGTAAATATTAACAAGAAGACACCATTTTATTACAGCGTACAGACCCATAATCCATCCATCCATCCATCCATTTTCTAACCCGCTGAATCCGAATACAGGGTCACGGGGGTCTGCTGGAGCCAATCCCAGCCAACACAGGGCACAAGGCAGGAACCAATCCTGGGCAGGGTGCCAACCCACCGCAGGACACACACAAACACACCCACACACCAAGCACACACTAGGGCCAATTTAGAATCGCCAATCCACCTAACCACCAGGCAAATTTTTTCAATACGCAATCAACCCAGTACACATGTCTTTGGTTATGTAGAATAAATCCAGAATAGCCACAGGAAATTTGATTCTCCTAGAATTATGAGGCAGCGTCAGTAACACAAGAGCCATACATGTCATATAAGCAGCCATAAATTCCAAAGGTGCATGTTACTTTGCGAGGTAAAGGGTTGGTTATGTGTGCTGATATCTCTCAGAAAAAAAGAAGAAAAATAAGAATGCACTTACCTTATTTGTGAGTCCACAAAATGGCTGCAACAACACAACACGCAACTTCCGTGATGTCACTTCCAGTTCCTGCACAGCTCTGATGACATCACTTCCGGTGCTGCCGTAATGATGTCACTTCCAGTCATTCCAGATGATGTCAGTTCCACCATGTCATTTCCTTTCTCCATTTTGTACTGTATATAAAAACGGCTTAAACTGACTGTACAATGTCTTCTGTGATCTATTTTGATTAATTTAACCGCATTTTTTTTCGTCTTTGTCCGTCGGACAATACATGGGGTCATTACTCAACTCTTTTTCAGTTTTTTGCAAGTGATTATCACAATGTGTACTGTATGTATCTAGTACATAGTAAAACGCTAAGGTCTATGTGTGTGTCCAGTCCCTCAGAATAATCTGAGTGGTCAGTTTGGCTTTGGTGTGATTAGTCAATTCAGCTTTTGTGTGATTGGTCAGTTTGATGATACAATAGAAAGAGAACATGTGAGTGTAAAATAGACAAGGCGGAGGAAGCACACTGTGAGTCACCTTCAAATATAGCTATTATAAAAGCAAAAAGGAGGCGAGCAATAAACACCTCAAAATGACAGAGTCTGAGAAACATGGTTTACCCTGGAATACCCTGAAGAGAAGGACAGCTGATCAGGGGAGTGTCAGACACATAAAGATACAAAGGAAAGGTGCTGAAGGTATACAGAGGGCCAGAGATAGCAAATATTTTCATACTTATTATTTTACTAAATATCCACATACTCATTTTCAAACCTACATGGATCAGTTCAGAGTTGTGGGAGAGGTTTTCCTATTTGCATCAGGTCTCAGTAAGCAATAAACCTTGAACAGATTACAAGTTCAAGGCAGAGCACAATTTAGATGTTAAGCCAAACTCATATCGACCCAATACACATATCTTAAAACAATAGAACAATAGGAGGAAAATCTCTTACCAACAGTGATCGAGATGGAATTTTATAAATATGATGTATGTTGTGACAGTTTGCGCAACACTATGCAGACCAGCAGGGAGCAGAAGTCACAGTTGTGGTACAGTTTGGATAAAGCTCTATTTGTGAGAAGGTGTAGCACTTCTGTAAAGGGTTGTAGTGGATGATTTGTTTGATGGGTAAATACTGTCACACACGTGTGCATGGGAAGCAGCTGAAGGGCTTAGACAATACTGTTTATACATCTGCCCGGGGGGGTGCGAGGTACGCTGACTCTCTTTCTGAGTTCTCTGCAGGTCTTACCCGGGAAATCCCACCAGGAGCAGCCATTTCCAGGAAGGACACATCACTTCCAGTTCCGGCCCCAAGGATGATGTCACTTCCAGTTCCGGCCCAGAGGACGACATCATTTCCGCCCTCTGTGCTATAAAGCTCACTGCCTTTGCTTAGGCAGGCAGTTCTGTTTTGGACTCTGTTGATGTACCTACTCTTATAATGCCTCAAAGACTTTTGCAGCCGGGAAACCGAATTAAACGGGTGGCTGCCCCAAACCTTTCCACGTCTCTGGTCTCCGCTTATTACAATACAGGCAAATTGATTAAGGGGGAAAAGCTTTAAATGAGTAAAGGGAAGTGACACAGGGCATGACAGTGATAATACATATGTGATAGGCAAGATAAAGTTGTTTTATTATTTTAGAGGCATCCCTGCCACCCAAAGAATGGTCAGGGGACAGGGTCTCATTTATGTTATAAAATTATTAAAAAAACAACAGATGGTGTTTCTTTGACAAGCTTCGAAAATAGCTCAAGTTTGGCTCTTTCAGTGAGGTGACCACTATGTATATTGTATACATGAATACTACATAAAATACAAATGCTACACTAGTATGTAACTACTCCCACGTTAAATGCGGAATTGAGGACTCCAGATGACTCAGAGCATGTTCTGCTGTCTTTACATGAAGGGAATTAAAATCTGGGATAAGCAGATATCCCATGTACCTTGCACAATCCAAGAAGGTCAGAAGAAAGGTGAAAAAGTTACGCAGCTCCCCATGTCTATGTGAATTATTTTCCAGGTGCCTTAGTTTTTACCTCACAATCTCATAAAAGTTCATATTACATTTGTTGATGGCATTAACCTGGCCCAGTGTAGGTATGAATGTGGAAGTATATGTGAGTGTGCCCTGTAATATACCAGCACCCCAGCCAGAATGGGTTCCAGCCTTTAACCTGGTGCTTTCAGGATAGGTTCTGTCCGCTGTGATCATGAATTAAATTAAGTGAGTCTGAGAATTATATGCCTAGTAGGGATTTATTTGTTTTAGAAAGAAAAGAACTGGGCTCTTTTTTAGTCTGAACATCTTTGAATAATAAAGATCCACCAGCATGTCTCTGTTTAAAAAATACCACTGAACTTGTGTGTTTATTTGCCCTGTAGCGGCCACACCACATGTCACATTTACTTATTTATTTCTATATATATGCATAAGGCAATTCAGAGTCAAGGTTGGCTTTCTCGGCAGCATGCAGTGAATGGTAAGAAACAACCATGGGATGGGGTGCCAGCTCATCACAGGGCACACATATGCATACAACCACACTCTGTCACATTTGGGAAAAAGTAATTTTGCAAATTAAGCAGCAGGGAATCTGGGAGGAAAATTGTACAGATTTGTAGATATGGAGTGAATGTTTTTTCTATTTTTTTAAAATGTTGTTTTATGTTTCAGTCTAGTCTTTACTATATTTGCAAATGTGTACAGTGCTCCGAACTTGTTAGTGGGTTAACCAATTGGATAACTGAAGAACTCTAACACCATCTAAGCCCTGATGAAAAACTGAACATACCAAGTAGGAAAAGAGAAACAGCAAAGGCTACTTTCTTAGCAGAAGTTATGATAACTACAAATGTCTTAGGTTCCAATCTGTCTGACCTTCTCTTTCTTTTATTTCAATATTTTTTTTTTTTTTTTGCAAAGAGAGCATTTCAAATTGTCACCAAATGGATGATTCTATGTTAGATAAAAAATGGTATTTTCATAAAAGATCAAATGAACTAAGGACTGACGACCATGTCAAGGGCCTGTCAGGTGTCCAACAGGTTTTCATTCTAACCATTTTCTTAATTAGTGACCAGTTGCTTATTAATTTCTTTTGTCTTAATTTTACTTGCCTCAGACCCCTGAATTTTTTTTTTCTTAATAAGCTGGCCAACCAATAATGAGACACAAATGTGTCCATCATACAATATCTAAAAGTAAAGAAAGGTGAAGGTCTCAATAAATGTTGATCTGCTCAGGTCACCAAAACAGCTTGACGGTGTTCTTTGAAAAAAGAAAATCAGCAGAAATGTCTACTATGGCAGCATATGAGCAGCAACAACCCATGGAATTAAATTACACATTTAATTAACAAGAATGGGCTTCTCATTAAGAAATTGTTCGGAGTTTGAAGCACAAACTTAGCTGGACATCTGTTGGCTTGCTTCATGTCTCATTTCTATTAGGTTGCCATTTAGAATAAAAACATCAATTCAGAGGACTGAATCCTTAAAAACAGATCTATTAAAATGAAAGGAACAGAAGTTAACTAGCAGTGGAAACTTGTCACCGATTAGGAAAAGGGTTAGAATGAAATCCTACAGCCACTGCGACCCTCCAGGATCGGAGCAGGATACCCCCTGACCTGGACCGGTAAGTGCTAACTAGCATGGCAGGCCACTGCATAAAAACAGCAACAGAATAAGTTATTCACTTTATCCTAAAAAAAAACCAGTTTATCTGTTTCATAAAACTAATTCATGTATTTTTCTTAATCTGCCCATTTGTACAAAGAATTAGGAGGAATACTGCAGTTAGCAGTATTTTCATTTTATAGACATTTCACAATCAGTGCAATTTATCAGGAGATGTTATTATTCAATTTTCTGCTTTGCTTCACATTGATCAGTGTCCTGTATAGATTATTTTCTTCTTTTGTAGGTCTCCTGTAAAATCAGGAACAGAAAATCAAATGCTTTATTTGACACTTGCTTGCAGCGTGTTTCAGGAGGTAAACAATACTGAACCATTAAGACACCAAGTGCAGGATAGGTTGTTTGCTACATTGTGATCTTCCCCCTGCTGCACATCAGCTTTGTGTCTCATACTTGTGCTCTCTGTTTGTCAAGCTTCATTAGCCACTGTGTTTTCAGTTGTTTGTAAAGCCATGCATAATTGAAGTGACTCCCTGAATGGGCACTGCTCACCACATTTGTTTCAAGATATCTGAGCCGACTTCCTCTGTTTATGGTGTTGTCACTTCTTTTTAACTCACAAACAGCAGTTGTATATTCTCCTCTAAAATATACAATATTAGCATATAACATTTGGCTGCTTTTCTCGCTACTTATTCTTATGACATAGACTACAATTTTTTGTATGATTTTCCTTGTCATTTCTAGAAAAAAAGGTAAGCTTCCTAAAAAGCATTGTCTAAAGTTTCAAGCTCACCTTAGATCAACCTTTGTTTGAAGTCACCTTCATGAACACTAGCTGTGAGAAAAAACACACACAGTATCGATTAAAAAAAAACAAAAAACAACAACACTATAAAGCTTTGGAGTCCTTAAACCTAATAACAGTCTCTTCAGTGCCATTTATCTTAAGTAGAGTCAACAGCGGTTTTCAGGTTTAATCTGTTACAGAAAAATTAAAAGAAACCACAAACTTCAAATCCTGCAGCCTCCTGAAATCAAACTCGGTTTTCATGCAAGTTCTAACCTTGGGATTTTACTGATACTTGGGCGTGCAATGAGCGACTGTGAACTCGTGTCAGCTCCCATTAAATGCTTACCTGAAAAGACAAGTGTCCCTAGAAAAATGAGGTGACAGTTAAGCTTTCCTCTTGAGTGCTAGAATTATTACTCCATTCAGATCCGCTGAGCACACTGTGTACGTTGTAAAGGAATTCACTGTACCATGCCATTCAGTACATGGAGCTGCAAATAGGGTCATTCTCCTCCTGAGTGCCCCAGTGCCCAGAGTAATTAACTTCGTAAGCAGTGGCTTTCTCTGTGCCAAGGCAGAGATAAGTTGCCACAGTCCAGAATGATTTCTACAATAAAAGAATATGGAAGACGTGGCACAACACCAAAAATATAACACCATTTATTTGAATCCTATGTATCTGTGTGACTTTTATATACCAGAATGAATGATACACACGGTTGCAATAACTGCAATGAAAATAATATTTTATAACTGTGCTAGAAATGTTTTGGGTTAATAAATGCATTCACTTAAATGGCATTGTAAATGCTCCCGAAGGCAGGAAACTGGAATCTAGCTTTATTATTTTCTTACTTGTATGTCTTCCTCCTTTTGTACATGCAGATAAATAACGGGCATGTCGGCTTCTCGTTCCTAAATTTAAATATAAAGAAGTCAAAACGTAACCTTTTCTGTTGAAGTATTTTTAAGGCTCCTACTTAACACCCATCCACAGATGACACGGCGATGCCTCCGAGCTCATGCTGCAATTAAAAGTTGGGTTGGATATACAAGCTGTCAGCAAACAGACTTCAGACCAGTGGGTTTCACAGTTGATTTTCAAGGGGGGCAATTGGAATGCCTCAGTGGCACTCATTAATATTCCGTAAGCGGTGAAATAACAGGGAAAACATAAATCAATTAGATAATAAATATGCAATTAAGGTGAAAGGACAGTTGTAACTGTTCCTAAAAAGAAAGAGAGTAAAAAGTATGGGTGATGTTTTACATCTGAATTTTACATGAGTGTATTCTTTCAGTGACTACAAAGCAAATGCCATAGGTTAAAAAAAAAAAACCAAGCTGAAGAACCAAGGAAGCATGTGATTGCATTTTCAGCAGCACATAATTACCGTACCTTGTACATCTACGGCAGGTGGTGTGCCCGTGAGGGTTTTTCATTATTATTATATGAAACACAGAATAAAGAGCACATTTTGTGTTTTGACACTTTGAACTCCCACCTTTCCATTTTTTAAAGCGTTGAAGGTCTTATGAAGAGTGCGTGCGAGGAGGGGGTGGGCAGATCACACTTGTTTCTTTGGAAAGAGAAAATAAAGCTTTTTTTATCTCAGGCACACCGTAGCACGAGATGGAATGAGAACGGTGTCATTTCCTTTAATGTAGTTTAATGTAGTTCTTTAATTAAAGAACTCATTTTAGCTGCAATTAAAAAAAGCAAGCACAGGAAGAAATAATTTCTAGACTAAGAATATAATGCTTGATCAATGTTGTTTAAAACTACTAGACATAATTGTAAATTTGTACAGCAGGTTTCTTCTCAAAAGGATTAAAGTTACCAAGGTTTATGTCCGTTGACTTGTTCAGATAAAATTAACGTCCTTAACAGTCTGTCATTTCTTCTCAATTTCCAAAAAATTATTACCTCAGCTTTAATTTCATGCCTAATTTACAAATCACGCTTTTCTTAAGGTCCTTCTTCCACCTCATGTAACAATCCTTTATTAAAAATTAAAAAAAAAAAGTAGAATTAGCCAGTGATTAAATAAAATTGTAAACAAAGCATCCAAAGATTTCATTTCAAATTAAACAAAATTCTTTGAAGTGATATCTAAAACTTAACATAAAAACTATGGCAATTTCAAAGTGACACATGTTTGTGTTCAGAGATGGCTTTTGAAAATATCTTTTTGTTTCTCAGCTGTAACTACAAAATTTGCCTCAAGCGTGAATCTATGCAGAATTCATTCTCATAAAGCACAATCAATCTTGCATTTCCATTTGAAAATGGTATTTATTTCTTATTTATTTCAGTGCATTTCTAAGCACCCTCCAGAAGTTGCCTCAGGGCACAGTACAGCACAGCCAGTTGAACAAAGCTCTGAGTCTTGTGTTATGGAAAACTGGATTAGATGAAAGCAAAAAATAAGGAAAACGTTACAGATCTGTAACATGTATCAGCCCAATGACTAAAATCTGGAGCAAAGAAACATTTTTTGTTTGGACTGAAAGGCAAAGTGGTGCAGTGCTGGGTTTCATACCTGGCCCATTCGTTGCCTCCATAGAGTTTATATAGGGTGGTCCAGATCTAATTATGCTATTTTCATAAAATATTTTCATTTTATAAATTAGATAGATAGATAGATAGATAGATAGATAGATAGATAGATAGATAGATAGATAGATAGATACTTTATTAATCCCCATGGGGAAATTCACATACTCCAGCAGCAGCATACTGATAAAAAAAAATTTAATTAAAGATTAAAATGCAGGTATAACAGACAGTTACTTTGTATAATGTTAACTCTTACCCCAAGGGTGGAATTGAAGAGTCGCATAGTCTCAGGAAGGAACGATCTCCTCAGTCTGTCAGTGGAGCAGGACAGTGACAGCAGTCTGTAGCTGAAGCTGTCTGGAAATGATACTGTTCAGTGGATGCAGTATATTCTCCATGATTGACAGGAGTCTGCTCAGTGCCCGTCGCTCTGCCACAGATGTCAAACTGTTCAGCTCCATGCCTACAATAGAGCCTGCCTTCCTTACCAGTTTGTCTAGGAGTGAGGCGTCCCTTTTCTTTATGCTGCCTCCCCAGCACATCACCGCTTAGAAAACGGCCCTCACCACAATCATCTGATAGAACATCTGCAGCATCTTATTGCAGATGTTGAAGGACGCCAGCCTTCTAAGGAAGTATAGTTGGCTCTGTCCTTTCTTGCACAGAGCATCAGTATTGGCAATCCAATCCAATTTATCATCCAGCTGCACTCCCAGGTATTTATAGGTCTGTATCCTCTGCACACAGTCACCTTCGATGATCACGGGGTCCATGAGGGTCCTGGTCCTCCTAATATCCACCACCAGCTCCTTGGTTTTGCTGGTGTTCAGTTGTAGGTGGTTTTAGTCGCACCATTTAACAAAGTCCTTGATTAGTTTCTTATACTCCTCCTCCTGTCCACTCCTGATGCAGCCCACGATAGCAGTGTCATCAGTAAACTTTTGCACGTGGCAGGACTCCGAGTTGTATTGGAAGTCCGATGTATATAGGCTGAACAGGACCGGAGAAAGTACAGTCCCCTGCGGCGCTCCTGTGCTGCTGACCACAATGTCAGACCTGCAGCCCCCGAGATGCACATACTGAGGTCTGTCTGTAAGATAGTCCATTATCCATGCCACCAGGTATGAATCTACTCCCATCTCTATCAGCTTGTCCCTGAGAAGCAGAGGTTGGATGGTGTTGCAGGCGCTAGAGAAATCCAGAAACATAATTCTTACTGCACCATTGCCTCTGTCCAAGTGGGAGAGGGATTGGTGTAGCATATACCTGTAGACGATGGCATCCTCTGCTCCCACCTTCTCCTGATATACGAATTGCAGAGTGTCAAGGGTGTGGTGGACCTGTGGCCTCAGGTGGTGAAGCAGCAGCCGCTCCATGGTCTTCATCACATGTAACGCCAGGGCGACAAACTTGAAATCATTCAGCTCATCTGGATGTGATACCTTTGGGACTGAGATGACGCAAGATGCAAAGCCTCGGGACTCTCCCTTGTTCCAGGCTCAGGTTGAAGATACACTGTAGAGGACTCCCCAGCTCCAATGCACAGGCCTTCAGCAGTCATGGTGATATTCCATTTGGACCCACTGCTTTGCTGACATGAAGTCTCCTCAGCTCTCTGCTTACCTGTGCTGCTGTAATTGTGGGTGGGGGGAAACTCTCTCCTATGCTGGTATCAGCAGAAGGATGGATGGAGGGTGCAGTACTCTGAGGTGTTTATTACAAGTTTATTACATATAAAATCACCCGAAAAATCCTGGACCATCGAGAAGTGATGGCATGAAGAATCATCTTCGTGCCGAACTGGAATCGTCCCAGCATAAATCAAAGTCATCCAGATGATCTGGATCTGCATAATTAGATCTGGACCACCCTGTAAATAAGCCACATACTGTATCTCCATTAATTTCCTGCTAGATTTTATCCTAAATATCTGTACTCTTCCAGTATGAGTGTATTTCTATTAGTCTTATTTTTTAGTAGGGATAAAAAAAAATGTATATCTAGGTTAGGTTATCCATAGCTCAGACCTTTTCTGATCTAACCCAACATGATAAATTAATTTATTTCCGTCAGATACTATTCTGATATGAAGGCCTACATATATGGTGTACATGGTGCTATGGCGAAGTGCTTCTTTGTACTTGCTTTGTTATTGTTCATGGTTTTCCATTTATTTTTATAATGTTGTTCTGCTCATTTATTGTTTAGTTATATATTTTCTGTTAATTTAATCCTATTTCATTATTATTTAGCATCTATGTGTGTCTTGCAATTCTCTCATGTTTCTTGAATTCTGCATGTGAATCCCCCAGCCCGTCCATCACAGTTAAGTGATCACTCCCAGCCCTATATAGTCAAGCTAGCAATTGGTGTCTGCTGGACTTTGGTATTTTTTTTAACTATTTGTTCTGGTTCTCAAGTTTTTGATAGTGATTCTCTGATTATTCTTGTGGATTTTGATTTGGAACTCATTTTCTTTTAGGAGTAATTTTAATGAATGTTTTGTTTTATTTTTCCTTTTCTTTCAATAATTCATCCTTTATAATGATTCCTTGTGGCATTGCTCTGCACAAACTAGGAGTTGATGTCCATCCAATCTCTTCTGAGGCATTTTGAGCATGTTTTGGAACTTCACAGAATATATCTTTGATTTTTGAGAGTGAAGTAATGGTAAGATAAGTCCAGGGGTGTTTGTTATGGTTCACTTATTAGTGTTTTAAATGATCTTTTGTAAAGATTACTTGTGGCCTTTTTCTTTACAGGCCAGCAGCTGAGGTCCATCCTCTCCCTTCCGAGTGTGTTTTGGAACTTTACAGAATGTGTCTTTGAACTTTCAGAATGAAGTCGTTGTAAGACAAATCTTGGGTTTTTTTTTTATTGTTAACTTATTAGTGTTATTAATTGATTTTATGCCCAACTCACATTGATGAGGGAGGTGCAAGTGAGTGCATGTGTGTGCTAGTTTAACAGATAATTACTGTTTGAGCAGTAGCATGGTAATCAGTAGGCACCAGTTGGGAGGCAAGTAAGATAAAAAGGATGGGCTAATACTGAGTGGAAAGAAGAGTGTTTAAAAGGAAAGTGTTGTTGAAATGAAAGGAGAGATGCAATGGCTGGTCAAGCGAAATATCAGAGAGAAAGAAAGTGGACAGGAATAGCATCATCAACCATGTTGCCTATTATTAGACAACAGAACCGAGGGCTGCATGAAGATTCTGTGTTGTGGCAAAAATCAAGTCTGCTAAGCAGGAGAGAGGCATACAGGGGCTTGTGGGATGTGGGAGAAGTAAGATGTGGCAGCATCTGTGAGAAAGGCAAGGCGCCGATGGATGTGATAGTTCTTGAGACTGGTTTCTAGCAGAAGTAGCAGTTCAGGCTTTGCGCGGCAGACTGGGAAGTGGTAGGTTGTGTGCTTCTGATCCCAACAATCTGACATTTATGGTGATAAGCTTTTAAAGATTACCTCTCAAACATTGAGATTTGAAATATATTTATTGATTTTAATTATTTGTATTCTAGGACACTATTTGGTTTTATAGCATGATTTTCTGAATTCCTTTATTTATTGAAGTATTTTTTAATGCACTATTTGCTAATTAAATTTGGTTTGCTTCTGAATAAAAGGTTTCACTTGTCTGCTCACTAACCCTGGTCCATCCTTGGTTTAAACTATCCATGTCCCAAATGAGGGTTGTGCCCAAGGGATGTGAGCATAGGACATCACGGAAGTGTATTATTGCCCAGTGTAGGCCTAAGCCTGCCTCTCAAGTGGAAGTTATGCTACCTCTGGGTGGGCTGGTGGTATTCTGGCCTGCTCCCCTGGGTGCTTTTGAAGGCCTCACACCCCCTTGGCCACTGGTAAGATAAATCATAACAAACATGGCATCAACTTTTAAAATGTAGTCACTGTGTAGCAGCAATGGCACCACATTGTCCAAGCTTTGTGACTTCAATGCATGTGACTTTTGGCAGTGACTTGTGAAGCAATAAAGTAATATCATCATAATGATATTAAAAAGAAAATAATCAGAAGAATATTAAAAAAAATGCTTAACCGCCAGGAGATGTTTGTGTTTTTAATCACAGACTTCCTTATAAAATAGAAAAATGTTCTATTATTATGATCTTGTGTGTAAAAGCACATGCCAACACTGCAGAAATAACAGAGACAATAAAGAGGAAAGCATAATGCTGGAAGAGCATAAATAATGAATGACATTAGGCAGGTAGCACACAAGTGAACCTTGCCAGGTTTTACAGGGATATTAGCTAGAACATTGTAGGCATCTTTGACAAAGGGAATACAGTATTTGAAAACACTATTGAATTTATTATCATTTCATTTCAGCTCTTAAAATTACAAGATGGTGAATATAAATTATTCTAAATATTAATCCACTTTTAATTCTAAATATGTGAATTGAGCCGTTATATTAAAAAGCCCCATGCTGCCCATAATAACTTCTTATTGTTTTAGAAAACTTACATTTCAAAAAGCAATCTCCTAAAAGCTGCATAATCCACATATTGATAGCTTTACCACTAACAATTCCAACACCAAGATGAGCTTTGTAATTGGATTACCCTCTTGGTGAGATGATGCGGGTCTTTACCATATATTAACCCCTAGATAGAATTAGAGGTATTTCAGGAATTAACGATCATTTATCTTCAGGTTAGGCTAATACAAACAACACAGTTACAAAACAAATGAAGAAGCAAAGTCTTTAAAATAGTAGCTGAGAGTCATATATCATGAAGGGTAGCATGAGGTTGGAATGCCATGAAATGAAGTCAAGGCGAAATCAACCGACCATCAACTGACCATTAGTAACAGGCACAACATAATTCACAATCCCTTCATTTCATTTAAACTCTCCTAACATGTCTCTTATTTAGAGCCTACCTTGAACTAGTTAGTTCTGTTCAGCAATCATGCACACGTTTGGGCACTTGAAGGAAACCTACTGTAAGCTGCACATTTATAGGACGTGAGAAGAAATCCAGAGAAAATGCACGCAGACACAGAAAGAACATGAAAGTTCCATGTAGACAATGACCAGGCTAGTGTCTGACTTCATGTCTCCGGAGCACTGGATGGGATTATAGACCACTAGGCATCTACTGAGTAAATCAGTGAGGACTACAATAAAGTAATTTGTTTATTTTAAACTAGTAAAGTCCTCAATTTTAAACCTGTTCTAATTCTTTTTGTAATGAAGTTTTAAGGACAAGGTAGTAGTGATTCATTAGTCTTTCTATTACATAAAAAGAAATCCTGCGACAAGACAAGACTTTTTTGAAGAGTTTTTCAAGTCCAGAGACTTTTGCCAAGAGATTTTTTCAAGTCACACCCTCCTCTCAACCATATTCAACCACGCACACGTAATCTCATATGTCATTCGTGTGGATGCTTTTGACAGACACAGTTTCTGCTTTCTCAGCTCTTAAAAAGTTTAACCTTTTCCTCAGTTTAAGTTCCCAATTAAAGAAGACATATTATGTCCAAATCTTACTGAAGAATTTCATCACTAAAGACAATTAACAAATCTGAGAGCCAAACATTTGAAAAAGTCCTTTTATTTAAAAGAGAGAAAGAAATGAAATTCAATCACAGGCAGTTATATTGTTACGTTGTCACAATGAAAGTCCAAACACAGAATCAATATTCAATGCGATATGGAGGAAAATTGAATTCAAAAAATTGTTTTACTGAAGTTTTACAGTAAAAGTGTAAGTTTAAAAAGTATCTGCATGTTAATTTCAAAGCCAAACAGAATGAAATCGTATTACGTAACAAATAATTCTAATTTACTTTGAAATTATTCCATTTTACTCTTTTTTAATATGGTTAATTACTCACTGTATTGTAAAATAGCTCTATTATGCATATGTAACAATTTCAATGAAAATAAAAATCTGTTTAAATTATACATCCGCATCCCCATACGTGAAAGAGGCTAGTGCGTAGCGCAGATATGGGGGTTGGCAAGCAAAGCGAGCAGGGGGTGAAGCGCCCTAGTCTTCGTAAAATTAATTGCAAATTATTTATATTTTCGTAAAAAACAGGGGATGTTCCTTGCTGTAGACATGAAACACTTGTGTTTTCCTATACTAACATTTAAAGTTTGCACACTTTTTGTGTTTTCAATAGAAACTGATACCTTCTTTTAACAAGATACCATTAAATTGATTTTAAAATAAAGCTGACATTACTAGTGTTTCTAATAGCAATTACTACTTGAAATGGCTGACTTTTAGTTTATTATTCACGTAGGACTACAAAGTCCCATTTTCTGCAGCCATTCCTTCTGTGCCTTAAAGGTAAACTTCTTTAGCTTATGCTGAATTAGTCATTTATAAATGCAAATTGATTATTAAAGAAACCTTTGTAATTGCATTAAACTTCATTCTACAAAAAAAAAAAAAGTGATAGATTGACATGTTTCTTGAGAAAGAGGTTTCATTTTGGCTAGAACTGAACTTTAGGAATGCCAGTGTCTTGCAACACAAATGAACTGAATAACAAGTTTCAGCGACACTGACACAATTACAAAGGTTTCTGTAATAACCAATTAACATTTAAACATAACTAATTAATGGTAAGCTAAAGATTAGAGAATTTACCATTACGACACTGATGGAACAGTTGCGGAAAATGAGGCTTTTCTTTCATATGTGAATAATACATATAAAGTCAGTCATTTTAAGCAAGAATAGCCACTAGAAAGACTAGTAATGTCTTGGCTATATCTTTAAATCAGTTTAATGACATCTTGATAAAAACTGTTATTGATTTCTATTAAAACCAAGCAACAGATGACTGTTTCCAAACATTTGACTGGTACTTGGTATTTAGTGACTAGAGGTTGATTATAATCTTGCTAGAAGAAACTCCATCCATTCCATAAATGAACTAACAGGGTCTGAAAATGGATAGAATTCAATCTCACATATGACAGTAGAGGGATCTGGATGCATTGTTGTCTATTCTGGTAATATTGGGCACCAGCTGTAGACAGAATTCCCATACATCACACTGGGTCAATTCAGAGCCACTAATCAATCTAAACACCACATCCTTAGGATATGAAGAGAAAACTGTAGAAAACCTACACGAAAAACGGTAAAATATGCATACTCCAGACAGATAGTGAATGGCCCATATTTAAGCCCAGTCTCCTGAATCATTGAGGCTGCAGCACTAACCACTGCGTCACTGTGCTGTCTCATGTTTTATTTTATGTCCCTAGAAAACAATCTTTTTCTTTTGCCTAAGTGCTCATGAATAAAAATGGTTCATGATTTCTAATTAGATTTTAGATAGGATATTAGCATAACCATTAAGTATTTATCTGTGAAAGCATCAAGTATTTATTTAGACAAACAAAATGGCTTGTGACCTTTACATGTAAATCGGTATGCAGCAGCCACCTTCACCTTGTTTTTTGATTTCCAGCTTCCTGTGTCTGACTTTGTGTTTAAAATAGCTTGGAGAAAAGGGAAAAGCAAACCTTGCTCCTGCTTTCTAATGCCTGAGTTTCACGTTGCATTTTATGGTACTTTAAAGTATTAACTTGACATCTTTATATCTGTGAGCAATGGGCTTCTGGGATTGCTGTCAGTGGTCCCTGGGACATGCTTGCACTGTAGCTAAATCAATGAAATTAACTGCGTTAAAAAAGTACAATTCTACAAGGGTATTATTTAGTGATTAAAAGCTCAGTTGCAACAAATGAAGAGGAGGTGGTCTGTTGTGAGGAGGACTGGGGTATGCAAGCTTAGCTGCTGACTAAAAACTGAGTGCTATAAAGTAAGTTTTCATTTGCAAGTATACAGTGTTTGAGTCAAGTCCTCTTAGAATAGTAGTAAATGAAATGAAATGCAACACACCCTTTCTATTCTGTTCAGGAAAACTGGATAAACCTAAATAGAAACAAATGAAAACAAAACTCAGCTTTACTGAAGTAATAGGTTATTTGAAGCAAATGGTCAGCTTTCCTGTATGGTTTAAAATAGACATTTAAATTCCCCTGTTTTGCAATTTATTCTTTGTGTAAATTCTATTTAGACATTTCATTGTCACTATCATTATCACTTCCTGCTTTTCGTGGTTAGGGTTGTGGTACCGTGTGATACCCCACATACTGGGAATTGGATACCAAACTACACTCTGGACAACTTGTAGTGTGTGGCCAAACAGGATCAGAGGGGAGGATTGGTACACAGACAAGATATTGTGCAAAAACAATGGTGTAATTTATTATACAGGAGTGCAAGTAAAAATAAATAAGTGTCATGCAGGCTTTTATGCACAGGTCAGGTGAGGTTGGGGAGCATGCACTGGTACAGCATGTTGCCGCACCCACCACACAATGAAACATCACAGGATCCTGGTTGGTAACCCCCCAGGTAGACACGCGGTCGAGTCACATCCTCCAGAAATGACCATCTATCTGCTGCAGCCAGGTGTTACGTGGGCATCCCCTTGGCCTGGTCCAGCCACTTGGGTCCTCGACGAGCTGGATCACCTTCAGGGAATCGTGTCACATGGCCATAGTGCCATAACTGACACTCCCTTACAATGCAGGTAATTTGCCTCATTCTGGACTCTGTGAACAACCAGTCATTCAATACAAAGTCAAACCAGCGGTACCCAAGGATTCTCTGAAGAGACACAGTACTAAAGGAGTCCAGACTTTGTCTCAGGTCATTGGATAGCATCCATATCTCAAAAACAAAAATAAGTATAAACTGTATTTCCAGTGTGCTCACAAAACCGAAAAGATGATGAAAAAAACAACCTCAAAAGACAGTCTTTCTCTATTAATAACATTTTGATGTTTCAACAGTTTTATCTCTAAACATAGCATCTGCTGCCCAACTATGGCTGCTGATTCATTGGTCAAACTTATTATCACTTCTATCTTCACTCATGAACTAAGCCCTGAGATACTTAAACTCCCTCACTAGGGCCAGAAAAAACCCACAAAACATTCCAAAAATAAAATACATTGACTATGCAAGGTAAAAAATCTAAATTCATCAGACGACAGCTCATGATCTCTATTTACCCAAGTGTCCAGAGTATATGGCCTCAGTCATTGGCCTTTCACGCAAAGTACCATGGTACCAGGCAAACTTAGGATCAACTTTGTGCTCAAACATATTATTTGTTCTGGACAGTCCATGACTGAAGCAATTCACAACTGAACTTAGGCCAGTTAGGACTTTTCCTCTTAATCACACCACTCCAGATATCTCAGTCATTCCCCACATGAGCACTGAACTTTTACAGTAGACCTAAAAAGTCAGTAGATGGCAACCGTTCATGCCTAGAATCCAATGTCTCTAAAAAAACTTAATACTCTATATGAATACTTTGAGTTGTCTACCTGGTGCGTTCTCCAGTGGGGCAACTTGTGAGTGGGAGAGTATAGAGAAAGAAAGAGAAGGGACCTTCCCTGATCAGTAAGTTTGTGGAGTTTAGAGGTGAAGCCATCTATGTCTATTCAGTATTTTTCGGACTACTGCATGAATTTACAGTTGCTTCTCTGCAATAGAAATTAATTTTCATGTTCCAAGGTTCAGTTAACATCGTCAGAGTCTTGAATACCTGGGTCTAGTCTATTATTGCCTTTGACCTGGAAGGCACTACAACTTACTATTATCCTTTGCCTTTTGAGTTGTAACCACACATGGTGGCTCCACAAAGCTTTCTGGAGAGGCCTTGTGGAGCCACTTATAAGAGAAGCTTGTCTACGCACAGAAAGAGTAAGTTTTAGTAGAGAGAGCAGATAGAAGGCTAAACTAGCAAAACTTAACATGAAACATGTTGTACACGTATATATGATTTGTTTTTTTTATTTGCAATTTTCAATGTTTTGTTTATTTATTTATGTCAGCTACAATGCATTTGCAGCATTCTACACCAATAGGACTATCAGCACATATTTTTCATTGTAGCTTATGCTATGGTAACAATGAATTACATTCAATCATTTTAGATTATTGGTAAATGGACCACAGCAGTGGCCAGTGTTGCTACTCTGCACATCCTGGTACCCGTGTGTAGCTTATTCACATTCTTCCTATTTCTTTATCAATTTTCCTTGATTTCAACACATTCTTCTCCCAAAGGCATACATGCTAAATTGGCCCCATAATTAACTGATGTGTTGGTTTCTGCCCTGTGACCATTGCTACGGTCTGTCTCCCATTCATGCTGTAATGAAATAAGTAGTGTCAGACATGTGTGAGTAGTGTGTATTTTCAGTGCTCCTCTAAGAATATTGTGTGCACTTGCTGACTCCTCCCTTTTCACTTGTACACATGATAGATAACAACCAGAAGAACACTGACATCACTTCCTGTTCAAGCCAGGAAGCTCTACCCCCCACCTCAGCCAATATGTAAACTAGACAACCCAGAAGTCAGGGTTCATTTGAGAACCTGTGAGTGTGAGAGATATAGCTCCTTTACAGAAGCGACAGACATATTGATGGACACAGTCCATGCTTATTATTTGTTTTCTCATGCTCATCACTTCCTTTCATTTTTACCTTCTTTTAAATGGGAATTGTTGTGGAGACTCCCCAACCCTTCATGTTATTCTCTCGCCTTGTTTTACAGTAGGTTTTAAATTGAAAACAATCAGTAAATCCTTATATTTTATGCAAAACAGGTTTCTAAAAGACATCAATCCATTTTCTTAGCTGGGTGCTATCACAGAAGTCAAAGGGTGCAAACTAGAAAACCCTCGATTAGTCACCACTCTAACTCAGGACACACTTACTCACTAAAACTAACTTTTAAAAAAATTTGTTGGCAGATAACCTAACATGTGCACTTTTTAGAAGAATTATCCAAACACTGGGTAAATACATAAACAACACATTGAAAGTGACGAGATTCGGAACTGAGTCTGGTTTGCTAAAATTGTTAGGCTATAAAGCTAAACACTGTTTCACTCTTCATCCAAAATGATTAAATGTGACACAAATTATAATAAAAAATTAACTGATTCCTTATTAGTCTTCTATCCTGTTACACAATGTGCATTCATGGTAATACATCCATCCATTTTCCAACCCGCTGAATCCAAACAAGGGGTCACGGGGGACCAAGGCAGGAACCAATCCTGGGCAGGTTGCCAATCTACAGCAAGACACACACAAACACACCAAGCACACACTAGGGCCAATTTAGAATCGCCAATCCACCTAATGGCATGTCTTTGGACACGCCCACGCAGACACAGGGAGAACATGCCAATTCCACACAGGGAGGACCCGGGAAGCAAACCCGGGTCTCCTAATTGCGAGGCAGCAGCACTACCACTGCGCCACCGTGCCACCCTCATGGTAATACACACTTCATAAATTCATAAGCATATTTCTTCTTGTGTAAAATTATTTTTTTCCTTTTACCTATAAACTGATTTAATAATCATTTAGAGAGCATATTTTTGCTTCTGGAGGGATTTTTGGCTAGATAATAAATATCAGAATTTATACTGTTCAGGTAAGAACCCATTTGCTTCTAATCTGAAACTTTGTCAAACTGGACAGAAGTGAAGTGTGTGCTGGGAAACTTGGAACATAAAGCAGGACTTTATGGAGTTTATTAATCATATTTTATACTTTTGCTTATTTAGCTTGGAATCTCAGAGTACTAACCTTGAGTTTTATAATAACAATTTCTGAAGCATTTCTTTTTCTGTGTGGTGAGAAACTGAAAAAAAAAATGTCAACGTACTCTGGTACCAGAGTGTGTTTGATCCTGTTTGAGCATGAAGGAAGGAGCCGATGCTGGAGGATTTGCCCCTTTTCATCCCTCTCTTTCTGCTTCTTTTAAAGCTGCCCAAGACTTTTCTAGCTCTCTCGCTATGTCTTCATTTTGCTTCAGAACACATAAGAAATAAGACATCTGCAGGTGGAATGGTCATCAACAACTTATTACTACTACTTGGACTGAACAAACACTTTAAGCACTCGAGTTGCATGATTCTTTGTATCACCGTATACTGTATTTGCTATTAATTGTTTTGACGCAAATAGATAAAGAACGCCACCAAGGACAGACCAATAGGACTGGTGTGGGGCTAACAGTCCACCTGGAAGACTATGACTTTGTGGACAACAACACCCTTCTTGCACATGTCCAGAGAGACATCCAAGAGAAGACAGACATAGTGGATCAAACTGCAAGAAATGTGGTAGTCAAGATACAACCTTGCAAAAGCAAAGAGGTGAAGGTTAAGTGCAATGACGTTAACAGTGTGTGGGATAGAGCTGGAAGAAGGGAAAGACTTCAAAAATCTGGGAAGCTACATATCAGCTGACGGTAGCATAGTGAGAGAGATTTACACCAGAATGGTCTGGCAGCCCAGTCCTTTAATAAATGACAAAATGTCTGGAAGCCATTAGCTTTGCAGACCAGCATCAAGTTGAAGATTTACAGGTCAGTCATACTCTAACCCTAAAACTAACAAGAAGACTGAAAGCCAACTCTGAGGGTTCAATGGACACCTTGACAAGTTCTTAAAATTTTCTAGGAACAGCATATCACCAATGAATAAATCAGGAGAAGAACAGCTTTCAACAACCTTGTAGATGAAGTGAAGCAGAGATACTGTAGGTGGCTGACTGTGGAGGCTCTCTATCGGTGGTAAAACTAGGTTGAAATAAAGATAGGTAAATAAAGACAGTCCCGTTTAGCGAGCAGCCTGACATTAGAGGTCCCTAGGATTGAATATGTGGGGTATAATATGGAATGAAACAGGTCAGAGGCTATAGGTTGCAGGTACATAGCTGCTTTATTCATATCCTCCTAACAAGCTAGTTGGTACCTTTCAAGGTAGGTGATCTGATAATACAATAACTGAAATGTACTTTTTTATCCATTTGCAACTGAAAACCATAACTGAAGGATATCTTACATAAGGAGCAGGATATAACTTCTATCCCTACTGACAGAGACAACCTTGGTGGACTTGTTACTGAATTCTTTAGGGAATGCATCATTTCTGAATACTTGTCTCTATTACTTCATCTTTCTGTTTTATTTATTTATAATATAGAAACAATTTAAATCTCAAATTTGTGAGTATGATCCAAAGGTTAACAAATGCTACCTTACAATACATTACAATCATCCAGTCTTAACAGAGGATATTTTTAGAAATTTCTTTAATTATATTTTTCTGCAAGCTGTGTCTCAGTTGGATTTTAAATGTCTGCATTTAGATTAGTTATTAACTTCTACTGTACTAGAGTAATGTCTGCAAGTTATTAAGCATACTGTAAAAATAAAACAGAAACAAAAGCTGAGCCAGCTGTGTTAATAAACTTTCTAATCTTATGCCCAAAGATGTGACTTATTGCAAATAATAAACTAAGATTCACAATATTCCCCTTTGTAATCATACATCAGCATCCTCCCTGGGCATTTACTATACTTGTCTCATCATGTTCTGTTGTAGTTCCTCTCTGGACCTCTGATGCTTCTCTGAATCCTTAAACAATAATTAGCAGGAAGTTACAAGCAAAACTTCCCCTGCAATCAGTGATACAGAAACAGCCTTCCCCTACCCCAAAGGGCCACACGTGCCTTGTGGATGTTGCAAAACCCTCAGATTAAAAAGCTCCTTTTATCAATTTTGCGCTTTGAACAGACTCCAGGGCAACACATTGGTATCCTTCACCTGCTTCATCTCCACCTCACACAAGTTGAGTCAGACAGAAAACAAGATAAAAAGTATATAACAAACAGAGAATTTAATTCCCCAAAAGATAAAAAAAATTAACAAAGAGGCTGCACCAATATAAAACAATATACCTTTTATAGTTGAAAATGCCCTGTTAAAAGAAAGCAATAAAATCAATCATCAAGAAAGCAGAATTTCGAAAGGGGTTTATTGAAGATAAAACAAATCTAAGCCATGACTCAAAGGCACTGTGTTGGTGACTGTAACATGAGAGATTAGTGGCCAGATGTTTTCATAGAGGAAAAGGAAGAGTTAAATTTGAATAATACAAAACTAGAAATGTATTTTTATACTCCTGACTTCAGCCATTATTGGCAATATTACAGTGCAGAGAAAAAAAATAAAAATTGTACAAACCTTAATTTTTCATTAGGAATTTATAGGAAGCGTATAGGTGCTGCCATCATCAAAAGAGAAATCAGTATTAAAAATCCATTTATACATCAGCCTTCTTTGTAAAGCCTTTGTATCAAACCTAAAGAAAAACTTAAATTAGACTTTGTGTAACTATATAGATTAGGTCATAACCTGATTATGAGAGTGATCTTGTCTCTTGTCTCTATCTTAGCCATTACAGATTGTTTTTTCTTTAACTTGGGACATTTCTGCTTTTATTAATATTAATGGACTTTTCAAAAATGTCCTGGGGCCTCATGTATAAATGGTGCGTATGCACAGAAATGTTACGTAAGAATGTTTCCACATTCAAATCACGATGTTGTGAATGCTGGCCCCAACACAGACAGACGGACAACATATTTTGCACCCACACACTGTTTATTCACACTATTTACACAATATTCAAAGTCACGTGCACTCACGAACCCCAGTGCCCCTGGCACTGAATCCCCCAAAGTCCAGGGCCCACAGTCTGTGCCTTGCTTCCTAGCCGCCTCCTGTCCTCTCTCCAGCTCCGTCAACACTGCCTCCCGACTTCCACCGCTGACTGGAGGGAGGCGGCCCCTTTTATGGGGAGCCGGATGGGCTCCAGCTGCTCCCCGGCACTTAACGGTGGCCACACCCCTGTGTGGCGGAAGTGACGGCTGCGCACCCGGAAGCCGCCCGTGTCTCCCTGGTCGTCTTCCCCCCGGCACTTCCTGGTGTGGCGGAAGTGCCGGGCTCCCGAGACAATTAGGCACTGGGGCGCCGCCTGGCGGTGACCACGGGCACCTACAGGGTAGGGCTTCCATGCCCTCGACCCGTGGCTCCCAACAGAACCAGGACGGACGCCCCCTCGCGGTCTGGAGGAGGCACAAGCCCTCCTCACGTCCTCCTGGGCGTCCGACCACAATGTATAAAACCTAAACTTGGTGTAAAGCCATGTACATTTCCACGGTACCTCATACCCTGTCGTATGCAAGTTCTCCACTCGGTTTTGCAGACTGGTGGCACCCAGCGTCAAAGCAGTGCTACTGTTCCTATGTGGTTTATCTTTCTTTTTCAGATCCACATTACTTTTGCTTTATAAATACACTGAAATTAAGCGCATATTGTTTATTAGTTTAATGTATGTGATTGTTATTAACCTTTAACAACATAATGGTCCACAGAATGGTCAAACTATTCTAAATACCATAGCTGCTTTAGCGTTCTTACTCTCACTGCACCTTCATCTTCTTCTTTCAGCTGCTCCTGTTAGGGGTTGCCGCAGTGGATCATCTTTTTCCATATTACTCTCACTGCACCACTCGGAGAAACTGATCGGAAAGAGAATTATCGGTATACAGCTTCAAGCACACGCTGCCTCAGCCATGCTGTCTATTGAGCTGCTTCTCACACAGCAAATGCTTCAAAATCTTTACTGTATGGACCTCGCAGTTCAGAAACAGTTTCATCCTAAGAGCTCTTAACGCAATCAATCAGTTCATCAACTGCTCCTTGTAGAACTGTTTGTACTTATAAGTACAATTACCTCACTGTAAACTTGCGATAGTTATAATATTGCACAACCTGAGCCACTTTATAAAGTGCGTATTTACATATGATGACGATATCATTTTTAAGATGAAATGCAGCAAAATATATTTATTATATTATACAGATAAAACTTTAACTTTATTTAAATAATCTATATTGTTAATAATTAAAGGACACAGTGTCGCTACGCTAGCAAGGATCTGGCGCACCGTGCACAGATTGTTCCTGCATGCCTCGCACTGTATGCTTCACTGGGACTGGTGTGAAGGACAGAATAATTAAACATGTACTATGAAGATATTTCAATGTTCCATAAAAGTTTTGAAGAATCGGTGTTATAAGCTTACAGGTGGTTTAACGTCTATTACAGAGCTGATTGTGTGGCGATTGGGTTTTTCACTCCTATCATCATGAAAATGATATCACGTATACATCTCAGTATTTTAGTTATTCAGAGAGCTGTAATATCATGAATGTAATGGATTCTGTGTTCTGTCGGAGATAGAGAAAGCCGGATTAGGAAGCACATAGTGATTCACACACATAGAGCACATAGAACATCAAATACAAAACAAAGCATTTAACGTACTACTTTAGTTACAATTGGATTTGAGAAACTAGTAAATTAAATGATTTTAAGATTAAGTTTATGATGTTCTACTTTAATGACCAAATAAACTACATGATTAAAGTGGAAATTTCGAGATTAAAGTTGACATTTCATGCTTTTTCCCCACTGTGTGCCTTTTTTTTTTCTCTGTACACTAATAAGCTTTCATATGACACTCAGACAGTGGGCTATGACTTGCCTTTTCATGGCGAGTTTGATATGCAACTCTTTTTTTATTCCGGGCACTGTGCGACTTTGTGAACTTGAGCTTTCGAGTTTCTCCAAGACGCTATGTCACTCGATCAGCTTCCTTTTCTTGTTTATACAACTGTTTAAACCTACAAATAGTACGTTTTTCCTTGCCTCTACTTGGTATGCGTTGAAATTGTTCTATTTTTCCTTGTGGTTTTGCCATTGTCTTTCACAGAACGCTAAGCTTAAGGGCTATTAATATTGATTTACATATTCAAAGAAGAGTAATTCTGGGAGGAGTTGGGGTGGGGCAGCAGGTGCGTGCACGTGTGTTGCTTTTCATGCAGATTGGGATTTATGTAGTGGAAGAACTTGGAAGTTTGTGTACGCACAGTTTCCTGCATCTGGATTCTTCTGTGCGTATGCACATTCCCACTTTTGTGCTTACGCCATGTTATAGTGTGAGTTCTACGCATGCCGTTATACATGAGGCTCCTGGTGACTAATTTTTTGCAGCCACCACTAAGGTTTTCTAAAATGGAAATGACTTGCAACTGCTGAGTCTTGTGTTATTGTGGAAAAGCTTTTGAGAACAATTCTCTTTAAAATCCTCTGTATTAAATGCACAGATTCTTTTTAACATCTACCAACAGTATAATATTTACTTCTCTGTCACAATTCTTGCACCCATGACTGTGGTCCAGTATATTCTGTTAGAAGTCCCTTCAGATTTCACCCAGGCATGAATGCCACTACCTAAGTCTTCCTGTTGGTAGTGTGCTCTGTCCCTTGATCTAGCTGAGAAAAGAACTAGGTTTCCCAGATCCCAGTGGCATATTAGAGAAAATATGCAAGCACGAAAGCATGTTTTAACACTAGAATTACCAGAGCCTACAAAAAAACTTGTAGATTCGTCCCACCTTAAATCGCTTCAAACCTCTCCATCAGCGTCTTTTGTCCTGTAAATGTGTCGATAAGCAGCAAGTAGCCTACTATCACATCCCCCCACTGCCACACAGTTTTCTCAGCTCAAGTCTGTTTACCTGCGTGTCAGTTGCTTAGAGTTGTATAGAGTGAGAAGTCAGGCAAAATTACACCTTTTATAAATACTATATCATTATAGTTGATGTTCTTTCAGACGGTTGTGGCGAGTGCCCTCTTCTACGCAGCGGTGTGCTGCGGAAGCAGCATAAAGAAGAAGGACGCCTCATGTTTTGACAAACTGGCGAGGAAGGCAGGCTCTATTGTAGGCATGGAGCTGGACAGTTTGACATCTGTGGCAGAGCGACGGGTGCTGAGTAGGCTCCTGTCAATCATGGAGAATCCACTGCATCTACTGAACAGTATCATCTCCAGACAGAGGAGCAGCTTCAGCGACAGACAGCTGTCACTGTCCTGCTCCACTGACAGACTGAGAAGATCATTCTTCTCCCACACTATGCGACTCTTCAATTCCACCCGGGGGGGTAAACGCTAACATTATACAAAGTTATTGTCTGTTTTTACCTGCATTTTTATCACTCTTTAATTTAATATTGTTTTTTTTATCAGTATACTGCTACTGGAGTATGTGAATTTGCCCTGGGAATTAAAATCTCTATCTATCTATTATTTGGAACACATGAAATAGCTTAGATTAACAGTAATATATATAATGGAATGGCTCCATTACACATGGCTGGCAACGTAAATGAGGTTCAGAATTTAAAAAAAGGTATATTACTGCAAACGCTGTAATAAGTGGCAAGAAATACTTCACTATGGATTTTTGTCGGTGATATTATCCTCACACTTTGCAGTTTTCAAATGTTTATGTTTGAGCTAGAGTGGTGAATTCTTCTTAAGTCTTCCAGCATTTGCAAGACTACATTGAGAGTCAAACTGAATTTGCTGGTTGACAGTTTTGCCACAGATGACATATACAAAGTGACAGTGCTGTTACGTTCTGCCATGCTGATAGAGAAGAGTCACAGCTCTTCTTGTACTGTACTTAAAACCCCATCAGATAGCACTAGAATAGGAGAGTGAAATACACAATGCAAATGTATGACATCTTTATACTTTTTAAAGTCTTAGAAAAATACTAGTCAGGAGATCAGAAAGCATTTCCTCTGAAGTACTGTCTCACTCCTATTTGGTGATATATAGTCACAACTACTGTATTCATGCTCAGTAGGAACCAGAAATGTGTGAACTAAGAGCAGTAGAAAAAAATATTTAAACTTTCCCTTTGGGAAAGTAGGTGCCAATCCCAATAACCACCAATCATGTGGCATTAAGAAGACGTCTCATAATCAACCATGGCAGGAGACTTTAGACTGTCTCTCTCTTCTCCTAATGGCGATCAGGTAAGCTCTCACTTTGCTATTGATGTGGAATTTGAATTGCTTTTTTGTCCTTAATATTTAGTTTCAGGATACCATAAATGTGGTCCACCTGGATTGTCCATGCAAAAATATTTCCTGGTATTGCTTTTTCATTTACACAAACATAGGAAGTTGGCACCTGTGTGAAGAGCATTTGATACAAGTGAAGAATCAGGTCAAGAACGGACAAACATAGCAGAGCACTTTAAAGTGGTCAGTTCAACTAGCTTATTAGAGTCTGAGATGTGGAAGTAAACTTTATAAAGGACCCATGTGGATATTGTAAAAAACAAAAAACTCCATAAATGTAATGGCCAGATCATAAATTGAATGCAGGTATACACAGTGAATGTGCAAGTCCAGTCACATATTCTCAATTTTGCCACTCTAGAACATTAATGTTTTGGTTTCTTAGCCATTTCTGCTTGGGTTTGTTGTCTTGTTAGAGAAAAAAAAAATCTTCTCTCAGGACACAGATTTATTGCAGACTGCACCAGGCTTTCCTCCAGGGTTTCCTTGAATTTTGCTGCATTCATTTTACCCTGTAATCTCACAAGCCTTCCAGGGTGTGCTGAAGAAAATCATCTCCAAAGCATGATGCTACCACCACCATGCTTTATGCATAATCTGCAGTTTTCATTTCTCCAGTATTTTTGTATCATGCATACACATGTTACATCACCAAAAGTGAGTAGTGCTGTGTGCTTTTTGGTGTTAAGAATGATAGTAGTTGTCTTAGCTCTTTCAGAAATCTATGACTTGGATAAAAAGTGTAATGTATTGTAATCAGTTCAGCTCAGATTTACTGTTACGTGTACATTATTCAATGCAACTTATATGTGTACACTTGACCTGCGTGTACCATGCTGCCAGCTGGCGTGAATTTCACTTTAAATATAATATCACAGAATATAACAGGTGAAGAGTAGCATCTGCCACCACATGGGTTCTCTGATTCTTAATTTCAGTTAGGTAAAATTATATATACAATTGGTGGGAATGGTAAGACAATAGTTTTCACACACAATGACCAATTAGCACACTGTCTGCACTGATTTCCACGTGAAGAAAAGAGAAAATGGCACAGCTGTGAGTGAATGGCTCAATACTAGAAGACAGCATGGTCAAAGACATGGCAGACCTGACAATTTATGAAAATAAGTGTATGGTTTCCTTTGCTTGATGCTGACATGTATCCAGAATTGCAGCTGCTATAGCTGGCAGTGTATACGAGGCTATATGAGGCTCCATTTACGAAATAAAAATCATATGATTTAAGTATCAATCTGAAGTCAAACCACCGTATCTGTATGTAATTCAGTATGTACATCAGCATGGCATATGAAAAGTATGATTTAGTTACACATGGTCGGTTGGAAGCATGCACTGGTAGCACAAGATGAACCACCTGAATTTTGAACCATATACTGTTACAATGGGAGATACTCAGATCAATTAATTCCATAGAATACAGATGGCTTTGCCACTGTATCAGACATTATTATTATTAGCACACTTCTGAGCCGAGATTCATTTGTTACAAGCTATGGCAGAATATATCCATTGATGAAACATAACTGGAAAGATTTAAGGAGGAATATATGAAGGCTAAAGCTATGGTGGTGCTTAGGACAACTTCCAAATGTGACTGGTGATGTTATTATGGAAAACATAAAACTACATCCATGAAGGCCACTGTGGGCAGACAAGCACACAGGAAACAAAATCTTTAAGAAAAATAGTACCACAATTATGTTAAATAACCAATTTTTTTTGGTTTACTTTTGCTGTAACAACAATGCCTCGGAAATGCAGAATGCATGTTTTCCTAAATTAAAGCCTTTGCTGCTTTCTCAGTTGAACTGGTGGCCATTTAACCCAATCTTAAATTGCAAGAACTTGCCAAGTTTTTTTAACATTTAACAAAAAATGCTTCACCTTTGTCATGTTATAGATTGTACCCTGAGTTTGGTCAAGTTCAACAGGAAAGCAGTATATTGTGGGAGAGTTGGCATGCAAAGAAGGATTTTAGAATGTTTTACAAGCTTTGAGCCCTAGGAGACTAAACTTGAGCTGGGTGTGGAATGAGTGTGCCAAGTGATATCATAACATTCTCTTTTATTTATTTGATACTGTCAATGTGTTCTGGTGAATTGTAAAACGTCAGTGTTGCCTGCTGGCAATTTTGAGAACCTGCTGCTAAGTGATCCATGATGTCCTGTTTGATGGGCTCCTTGAGCATTAACGAAGGGGGCACTGGAGTCTTATAAAAAAATGACAGTTTTGAAAGATTATTTTTTCTTGGAAAGAAGTATCTCTCTTTCTTTGTTTTGACTGAAAACACATTGCATGCAAATAAGAAATTTAGCCATCTGGGAATGTTCACCATTGTCTTGCTCTTCCTAATGGGACTACGTGAATATTTGACCCACCAAGGTTGCATGATTCTATGTATCACTTTTGGATGATTGTGACTGGTTTTGATTCAAATAAATATAGTTTGCGAGTGAGAGCTTAAAGCTAGTGTCTTTGCCTGCTACTAACGGGCTGCAGAGTTAGATTGTTCATTCCTTATATAACCATGGTCCCTTAAGAGCACAAGAGGATGTCTCTGTAAAGTCCTCTAATGGTGGTAAACTAGGTTAAAATGTATAAAATACAATCAGTCCCACTCAGCAAACTGCCTGGCAAGGTCTCAAGGGTGAAATAGCCAGGGTATACTGTAAAAGAAGCAAGAAGTTTTATGTTAATAGTTGGTTTGGTATTTCCTCCTATTCCCCACCTAGACAAGAACCTAAGAAGTTTGCTGGACCTTTTATGTTAAGAGCTTGCCATAGCTTATTGGATAACATGATAAAGTAAAAACACAATTTCATGTGGCACATTACTATAAACCATGACTTTGAAATATACTGAATATATCCTTTACATATCAATCTATTTTGCCAGAGTGACATATATATACTACCTGTTACCTGCAGCTCTGCCCGCATAATAGTGAAACAGGACAAACTTTAAAAATCAATAAACAAACAGGTATTGCTAGCTAAGTGGAGGCAAGGTACGCTCCAACAAGTCGTGAGAGGTAAACTGACTTGAACTGAGACTGGCGCGTGAGTAAGGAGGGCCCTACCCAGCTCCCCACTCCTGACATCCCGCGTAGTAATGAAACAAGGCAAACTTTAAAAACCAATAAACAAACAGGTATTGCTAGCTAAGTGGAGGCAAGGTACGCTCCAAAATGTGGTGACAGGTAAACCGCCTCAAATGGAGGCTGGCGCGTGAACAAGGAGGGCTCCACCCCGGCTCCCTACTCCTGACGTCCTCCCCTCGGCCCGCAGCCTCTGTCTTGGACTAACGCGAATAAATCTCTTCTGCAAGCAAACTATGATACTTAGCATGATAAGAGAAGTTGCAAAATCAACCGTAATGTTCAAGCAAATTATATTAAAAAAAAACAGATCTAAATCTGTACAGACTTTATATATATATAGATATATACATGTATATATCTGTATGCATATACTGTATATATATATATATAGATTAAATATAGATATATATATATACTGTAAATATACACAGTATATATATATATATATATATATATATATATATAAATATATATATATACAACCATCTCATATACATGACAGGTGCACACACAAATATATACTGCAGATTGAACACTCCATCCATTTATAAAGCAGGAAGTCTAATTCGGTGTTTAGTGAGCCAAAATCCTTCCCTGCTGGAGCCCATCCAATATGGGACAAAATATTTTAATTACAAAGAGTATGAATCTTGAACTCTTTTTTCCTTAGAGCTTCTTGTCAGAATATGGATTAGACTCAGTAATACTGCAGTCATGTTGCTGCGAGGCACCAGAAAAACCAAAAGGCTCCTGCCTGGAGCAATTTGAGTAGGGCTTATTTCAAATTGCCCTGAGGAATTCAGCAATGAGTTTGAGTTAAAGATTCAGTCATGTGGCCAGTCTAGGATATAAAAGTGCCATGCCTCATTCATTCTGGCAAACTGGAACTAGATGGAAATGGCAGGGACTCAAATTTAGGTTGATGTAATCATATAAAATTGAAGAGGAAAGTAGAATTTCAAAGCTTTCAGAGGGAAAGCTGGAAAACTGCTGATAAAATGTGAATCTTACAGTATAAAGCCAAGTCCTGTGGAAGATTAGGATTTTCTTTGTTCGTTTTCTTACTTTGTTTGTTCTCCTTCTAGTACATGAGCATTTGAAGTTCATGTTCTGTATAGAAATAAAGAAGCTTTCAAACATGAGCTGCACTTTTATCTTGTTTATGAAATCATCATTAAGGCTCAAACAAGCTTTTCCGTGCCATATACATTATTAGTGAAATCAGTGTGAGCTTTAAGTGTTTTAACAGTTACTCATATTGTAAAGCGTGGCCATTTTTCCTTATATACAAAGTACTAGAAATCTGCAATGATGTGTCTTTATATCTAAGTGGTTTCTCAATGCATTGACTGGAAGTACTTGAACTTTTTTCACTTCCAGATACCCTTGATTAATCAGCAAAAACTATAGGCATCATTTATTTGTAAGCAGAAAAATTAGTCCTATTTTATCTATCCAGTCATTATCTAAACTCACAATATCGAATTGTATAGAAGGAAGCTGCTGGTTAATCTGGCAGCACATGCAGTAAACCATCATGGAATGGGGCACATGCACACACACTCATTCATTCATTCATTCATTCATTCATTCATTCATTCATTCATTTATTCACTGTTACTGGAACACCATACTGAATTCTAATTATAATAAACATAACTTGCACTTCAGTTTCATAGTGAATCATATTATGTGTTATGCCCCAGTTAGGTCTCTTTTATTAAAGGTAGGCCACGTCCAACAAGGCAGCCATCTCCCATCTGTAAAGAACATTTATGAAATGAGGTGCTTGAAGATAACACTTTACACCATTTAAGATCCCATAAGTGACAGCAACAACCTGTTTCTCCCATTCTATTCAGCAAGAAATATCTTAGCATTTGGAATCACACCAGCAGACTCAGAAATCATTTTTAATTCCAGGCCATTATGTACACACTTGCACTACCAATGAATTTGCACTACTGATTAAGTGAGACTGACCTTTTACAGTTTGGTTGCTTCTACTGTCAAACTGTTACTTTCTCTGTCAGATATGCATTGCACATTTATTTATGATACTCATTTGTGTCATTTGTGCACTTATATTACTGTGCCATTAATGTGTTTATTTATAATCTATATACTTTTGCATCTTTATTGCTAGTGCATAAAACATAATATTCTTAAACCTGCTTATTCCAATTTAGAATCACAAGAGCCTGGAGGTTATCCTTGCAGCACTGGGTGTAAGGCAGGAAACATCCCTGGACAGGCCACCAATCCTTCACACACTGACATACACTCACACTCATTCATATTTGGATCTGCCCCATCTGCCTATCAAGCCCATCTTTGGAAGTCAGGGATGAAAACCGGAACATATAGACACTGTGAGAATGTCCAAACTCCACATAGAAAATACGGAGTATATGTGAGTATAAAATTTCTAATGTTGGATTTGCGTGTCAAGCTCTCTGTATTCTCATGTCCATTAAGATGAATGTGTTCATCACACAAAAGGCAGTGAGGCTGCAACACTACCCTCTGTGCCATCTGCTATTGTATATGTTTAGGGAAAATATTAAGGTAGGATAATTACATGGATTAATAGTGTACATAAAATATGTTTCTAATACCATTGTACAATACTGTGTGGCTGAATTTGCAGAAGATCCCAACTCAAATAATGAAAAGATTCATATGTTGTTGTCTGTAACACCATCTTTTAACTATTGTTGAAAATAGGAGTACAGTAAAGCTTTACTGAACAGTTACTTTTTAACACAACATTAGCATAGAAAAAATAATCGTCTTGTCCAGATATTTTAAGAATCTGTGAGGTAAAACACATGGACATGAGGAGGAACCAAAATCTTCCCAGCAACCCAATTGAGAACGGTATTCAACTTCCATTTCTGTAAATTAGCTAAATCATCTAATACTAATATGTAGTCCTATGAAAAATAAGTCTTTTTAACCTGTGAAAAGGTGAAAATAATGACTACTTTATACACCAGTGTACTAGTGTAATAAATAACTGCATGGCTGTTATGACAGTGCACAATGGCAATCTTTTTATCGAAGCACAAATAGAATGTGAAGTTCCCCATTGGACAGAGCGTTGTTGAATTGAGGATGTAAAAGTGGCCATCAAAAAATTATTTCAAGATGATACACACCATGAAAAAAGCAATACAGTAATCCCTCGCTATATCGCGCTTTGACTTTCGCGGTTTCACTCTATCCCGGATTTTATATGAAAGCATAACTAAATATTTAACGCGGATTTTTCGCTGCTTCGCGGGCTCTGTGGACAATGTGTCTTTTTACTTCCTGTACATGCTTCCTCAGTTGGTTTGCCCAGTTGATTTCATACAAGGGACGCTATTGGCGGATGACTGAGAAGCTAACCAATCAGAGCACGCAGTTAAGTTCTCCTGACTGAGAAGCTAACCAATCAGAGCACGCAGTTAAGTTCCTGCTTGCTGAATGCAGTGTTAACCAGGAAGTCTCGTCTCGCTCATTCAGCATCAACGTGTTTCGCTGTGTAAAGAGTTGTGCTCTTTTGTGTTTATCTTTGTGCATAGTCAAGCCCTTCATTATGGCTCCAAAATGATCTGCTACTGCTTCAGGGGCTGTGCCCAAGTGCAAACGGAAGATGTTAATGATTGCCGAAAAGGTAAACGTTTTGGATTTGTTGAAGGCTACGATTCTTTTTATTTAAAAAGTAGGAAAGGAATATAAGATCTACGGCCGCAGTGTCCTTTTAACCAGGGTGCAAAACAAGTTGTAAGTGGATGTAATAAGGCAGTAGTCCGGATTGAATCTGCTTTAGGGATTTGGATGGAAGACTGCCAGAAGAAGAACAACGGCAGTGCTACACAATCGCCTGAAGTGGCTCCTTTGGAAGAGCTGTTATGCTCTCCTTTGTTGTGCAGTAAAATAAAACTCATTGTTATCGGACAAGTCATTGTGTCATTGTTGGTAAGTAACCATAATTAATTTTCTACTTACAGTACTTAGTACATGTACGTACGTTTAGTGTCACTGTACACACACATTTACTGTATACTATTTTTCTTGCATTGTACGTATTTATTGCTGGTGGCCTGTCTATCGTAATGGCTGTAACATATGTGATATCGGAGACACTCAATATCTTTAAAATAATATTTAGGTTTTACTGTATATAAACAGTGTGTTTATATACATAATTTCAATGAATCTTACCTAATATCTAAGAGAATACAAAGGGATTATTCTGTATAACTCTGCGGGGAATATTTATAAATAGTGTGGGAGAGTTTATAAGGGCTTAAAATATATAAAAATAACCATACAAACATATGGTTTCTACTTCGCGGATTTTCACCTATCGCGGGGGGGTCTGGAACGCAACCCCCGCGATCGAGGAGGGATTACTGTAATCCCATCATAATAACATCTTTTGCTCACAACTAAATGAACGAGAACTAGCTTTCAGATCTTAACAGTGTACAGATTACTTGTTTGTGCTATTTTGAGGTTTATTGAGTAACCTTTCTGAAGACATGAGCTGAAAGGTTGTATAGTAAATTCATATATTCAAATATATATTTCAGATATTCAAAACATATAAAAAATCAAAACCAGGAAAAGAAAGACTTGTTATGTAGTTGATGGCCCAAGATAACATCATATAAGATTTACCAAGGGCTTATTATAAAAAGTGTAATTTTTCTAACAATCAGGCCTTTCTCACCTGCCATATCTAACATATCCATTTGCAGCCCAAAGTGCTAGGACTGTGAAATTCTGAAACTTTAATAATTTAATATTTGTTCCTAAAGCAAGGCTCTTCCTGAATTCTGTTACAATCTGAAAATAATCAAGTGATAATAGCATCAATGAGAAAGTGTCAAAATATTGAATGTGGTGTATTTTTCAGGAAACAAAAACAGATCTTTAAGGTGTTAAAAGTGTAAAATAAACATCTGCCCAAGACTTGCCAGAAGAGAGCTGACATTTCAATTCAATATTTGAAACATTTAGGAAGTTTTTGTTAAATGCAGGCAGATGTTACAAAGCTGTGATTGCTACATAATTTAATATGCAGGATTATAATGTAAAGATCCTAACTACAAAGTGATGCTAGGACCCTGGCAAAGGTTTTATCAAAAAGAATAATGAATGTACTCCAATCTATAATATCTCAAGATCAAACTGGATTTATGAAAGGTAGACACAATTTCAAGTTTTCATTGATTGTTTAGAGTAGTGTATTCCCATACAGTTCACAAATCTGTAAGAGTATCTCTCATTTCTAGATAAAATATGTTTTGATTTGCTCTCTCACAAAACTCAAAAATATTTAAATTTCAAAGCTAAGCCTCAGCACTCCAAGCCACGAACCTGACAAGGAGACTTTGCAGCCTGTACAGCACACAAAAAGCCAAACTTCTAATTCTCAAAAGAAAGGAGAGAAGAAGTTGTCAAACCTCTGGCACAAGTGACATTATATACAGTATATAGTTCATTTATACTTAAGGATATTTTTGACATTTTATTTATTCATAAACAAGAACACAAGAAAAAATAATCAAGATGACTTCCCAGGTATGTAAACCAGAATGAAAAAAAAACAAAGTCCATGATCCAAAACAAAATCTAATGCAATTTTCCTAAAATTACAAAGAATGAGCTTGACGTACAAAGAAAAAGGACAATAGCAGAAATAACATAAAATTATAAATAAAAAGTACATATTAATTAAAGAATTAAAGAAAACTAAAATATATTTATTAACATTATAAATAATTTCCTTAAAAATATAACAGAAAACAAACTTGAGCTATGATAAGCTGAGTTCACAGACACTTTAAAAATTGCAATTATTATAGCTTATCATCTTTTTTAGCACTGCACTGAGTGTAGCCGTGGTGGTGGGGCACTTCTGCACTGGCATTTAGTGCCCTGTCAGAGTCACCCACTTGCCTCAAAAGCCTGCAAATCAGAGGACTTCTTCAGGTTTGAATCAGCACTATGCCGAGGCGCATGTCCAATGCCGCCATATTATCCACAGGTGCACCTTCAGTGAGGAAAGGAAGGTTTAAAATAGTGACACTGCACCTGATCAGAGTAGGTATGTGGTGTGCAAGACTCAATGTCATTTGCTATTGGGGGACCATGGTAGACGTAAATAATGATTTAAAAGACAAAAACATTAGCAACTTAAAACAGAATTCCAGACCATCTTCTGACTAGTCTTTGGACTTGCAGACACCTCTTTGCTGATGAGCAGGTACAGCATATAGCAGAATGTCACTTGTATATAATAGTGAGGACAGTTTACTTCTAATTTGCATATATTTTCGGGTGGAAGTAATCTGTGTTTGTGGGTGGTCATTTGTTCATCAATGTCTTTGTGCATCATTTTTTCGCTTTTTATTTTTGATTTATTTTATGTTCGGCCTTTGTGAACTGTTTGAAGAAAAAGAAGGATGAAAAGAAGGCTTTTTGTTTATTTTTGTTGGATTTTCTTTAACACTTTTTGCTTTAGGGTCACTGTAATTATTGTATATAGCACCTGCACTTATTTTTCTTGTTTCTGTTAATGTTCTTGCATTGAATTGTATATATTTGCAAGACATTACCATAAATAGTTATTGGCACATCAAGAATAAATCAGATTTCTTTTTTTGGAACAATCATCAGTGCCTGTGTCTCAAATCTCCCATCCCCTGGTTGTCCGGTTGTGGCTCCTGGTGCCCGGGTGTCTGAAACTATGCAACAGTACCATTGCATGGGGCTTCACATGAGCCTATAGAAGCTCTAGATCATATAAATAATAACTATGTTAGATTACTCTATTTTATTTTCCTGCCCATTACACAGATAAATATGTCAATTATTTTTGCAATTGCAATTTGCAATTAAACTTCTAGCTATTCATATTTGGATGCAATCTAATATACGTTATGAAAGGGATCATATTGGATGGGACTGAACAAAAAAATCTCCTTATAACAGACGCCAAAGAAGGTGAAGACTGCAAAAATTGTTTTGTATTAACCAGTATATATCCCCTACCTGGGGTTCAAATTCATAATTTGTCCATCTTTGTATTCTTTTTATGTTAATTATGCACATCTTTCTTTATTTTTGTTTCCATCTATGTATACCGCCTGCCTTTGTTATGTTCCATGTGTTGGGGTTTGGCTGCTCTATGCCCAATAAATCAGGAGGATCTTCCATAGTTCCTAACAGTTTATTGTGAATGCACTCTGGAGTGGGGGGTTCTTGTGCTTTTGTGATTTTTCTGAAATTCTTCAACCTTTTATTATGTGTTCTGACCTTGTTATAGGATTCTATATCAGGACTCTGTTCACCTTGGATTGCCTTCTCGTTATAAGCAATTCAAATTTGTCTTTGCATTCCATGGACCTTCATTGTAATTGTGATTTTTTTTTTTTTTGTGAAGAACAAATCATTGATTTTATAAAAATTCAGTGCTTTCCCTTATTACTGGCTGTTGTCTGATGGTGATATCCCCCTCTAGTTGGCATTATTTGAAGTGCTTTGGAATTCTTTAGTGTTTCTAGGTCACAGCAAAAACACTTTTCCAGCTGAAATATTTAATTTGTCAGTTTTTGTTTTTTGAACAATTAGCAAACTCACAACCCAATCTAAAATACAATATTCAAAACTCTAAATTCAAATGGATTAAAAGAAAAGAATTAAAGAACTGAAATTAAACAACCATGACATTAGCCAAAGTTCAGTAATAGAAAAGTATAAATATAAATTGCTCTGCCCGGGGTTTGTTTCCTGCCTTGCGCCCTGTGTTGGCTGGGATTGGCTCCAGCAGACCCCCATGACCCTGTAGTTAGGATATAGCAGGTTGGATAATTGATGGGCAAATTTCAATACCATCAAATTCTATAATCTAAATGTTCAAAGACTTACAAAAAAGGATAAGCACAGTAGAGTTCTAAAGTAACACCACAGCAAAAAATTAGATATGGAAAAAGATGGTCTGCTATGGCAACCCCTAATGGGAGCAACCAAAAGAAGAAGAAAAGAAGAAACCATAGGAACAGGTGCATTTAAATTGCCCTTAGGTAACTGCTCTCATGATGACAACAACACCTGACGCATGTTAATTAAATTTAATACCCTGCCCATACAAACAAGGATCACAAAACAAAAAGAATTTATATAAATGAAAAATAAAAACAAAAGTAAAACAAAGCACAAGCAAGAGCAGGAGAAAACAGCAAAAAAAAAATGACAAGACATCCTGTGGAGCAGATGGTTTGATCAAAGAATCAGGAGAATAATCAAGAGACAATGAGCAAGCCAGGTTAATAAAAATGAATTTATATAAACCTTTGAACTAACCAAAACCAAAATTCACTGACATTATCCAATCTAGAATGACCAAGAAATGCCTGGGGATGACTTTTTATGTCACCAGGATTGTGATGTGATGCGCAGTAACATACTATTGTAATTTGGAGACAGTTATATGGTATTAAGGGTGTAACCAAGAGACCACCAAGCAGGCCAGGACCTTCAATGATCTTCACAGAAAAGACTCACCCCAAGATAACCATTCCACAATTCCTCAACTACTACTTGCTGGCTTTGGCCTACATTGGCCCAAAATGGGGAGCTGGCTTTAAAAGTTAAAATATAAATGAAGTCCCAAAATATAAATTAAAAATGCCTCACAAGGGAAAGAAACTGTGAAAACTCTGGTTTATAAAAATAATCTCAGACTGTATTCTTTATAAATGGAGAGTATATAAACTAAAGCAGAAAGTACAACAAAAAGGTCAGAAGAGCAAACAAAGATGTGCCTGAAAGGCAATCCAAAACAAACAACTTCAGAATCACTGTCTGATGGCAGAATCCAAGGAAACATTGAAGAAAATCACATAAAAGAGGAAAAGAAAATCCAAACGAAAAGTAATACTTGCAATAACTCTACAAACTCAATGCTCCACTTGTGGAGTTCCACATAATGGCAGCACAACAATTAATTACACACTTACACAAATGTAAGTTCATAAATAAACAGAAATTATATAGGAATAATAAAGAAACAAAGATAAATCAAAAGTAAATCATGAATCATTAAACAAAAATTATCAACCCAGGCTGACACAAAACACATACTAATCCTTTAGAAACATGCTGTAAACCGTATCACAAAATGGTGAGGCCTGTGAAAGAAGAAATGGCAGTGGGAAAAGACTCAAATAACTGTAAACTACTTAAAAATGAAGCCAATCAAATAAATACAGTAACACTGGAGAAAAAAAAATGTAGCCATACATTTAAGTGTAGCAGTATCTCAAAAATAGTTAGAAACAAAACAGAATCATAATAAAAGAGAGGGGTGAGGCACCACAGTAGTCCTAATAACACTAATTATATAGTGGTATATCTTAGAGACTCAGTCTTGTCACTGCTATTCATAATAAATCTTAATTAGATGAATTTTATAATCTACCAAGGTTTTAAATCAATTTGAATAAGCGTGTTCTCTTCTAAGTGAATTCTGTGGAACACCAGATTAAACTCAGTCACATTTTGTTATTTGTGTCAGAACAGTTTAAATATGTAGGAGTAATTGTCACAAGGAAACTTAATTTTGGATAATTGACTGAAAGTTGTAAACACGACAGTCATCTCTCTATCTCACATAGGTAAAATTAACTTTGTAAAAATCAATACCCTTTCACAGTTTCTATTTCTTTTTCGGATATCCCTAGATATATTAACAGTTCTTTCAATTAAAAAAGTTAGATTCTCTTGTAACTTTGTTTAATTGGAGTTTAAAATGACTACATATTATAAAAGAAACTGTACACAGACGTAAAGAAGAGGGTAATATGATAAAACATAAGTTTCTGTTCTATCACTGGGATGCCAACATAAATACACTGAGACTTTAGAAGAGTGGAGAACTCGGTGAAAACACACATTCTTAACTAGCCACTGGAATTAATTAATACTCAAAATCCTCTCTGTGTGCCCTGTTATATGCTGCAGTTAATTCTAATTAATATCAATCTACCAACAATAGCATCGTCCAAAAATCACTTACGATTTGATACCACTGCTATTTTAAACCAGGGACACTATTACCAGTTGAACTTATATATAAAAATATATATTCCAACCTTCTCTAACTTATTTAGCATTCAGATTATGGAAATTACTAGATTTCAAGGACTTTACAGATTTTTACATTAACCACATGCTCAGCCAGAGTAAAAAGAAAAGGACTAGGGGACAAGAGACAAAGTCTAAAATAGGCTTTAGTCAAAACCAAAAAATCAGCAAAGGCTGAATGCCAAAGCCCAAAATGCTAATCTGAATCTAGAGCCAAAAAGAAGCTAAGATCTGATGCCAACAAAATTTCAAAGTAGTCAGTAAACATCATGATCGCCATTTGTTATTTATCCAGAAAGATAATAGTGAACCAATTATACATAGCAGTATGTATAGCAGTTGATCTCACCATATGAAATGTTCAGTACTGACATGCTAGCAACTGGGCTCATATCTAACAATGAATAGATACAAAATATCAGCACCTGTTGTAAAACAAAAAGCGAACACAAGAAATAAACAGAATAATGATAACAATAGCAACAAACTGAAAGTTTCTAAAACCAAAAAACAAGTTTAGAAACCAATTCTGCATAACATTAAAGCCAAGCACTTCACTACATAATGTTCTTACTACTTTTGAAATGCTATTTCATAAACATAATATTCCAGTGGATATTTTTTCTCATAAACTCGCCTGAAAATTTGTGAAAAAGAGTCTAATTTTTCTCACATTTCAACCATGTCTATTTCTGAAGCAGTAATGACTATTTTTTATTAGGTTTTTGTCAAATCAAAAATAAAAAAAAAACAAGAGGAGATATCTGCAATAAACAACCATAAAATAGACAGGAATCTAACCCATACAACCCTATCCAGTCCTAGCCTGAGCCAAAGGGTAAATATTTTGTGAAAAATCCAGTCACCAGTGAAGAGAAGAGAACACTTAAGAGTATCACAGGTCATCACAAAAAAAACAAAAAAGTAATGGCACAAAAACAAAGTCAGTCCATTTGTATTGTTGTGGAATTTTGCCTTAATATACTGTATAGCGCCCCAAGTGTACAGCCATATCTGCATGCAGTCTTTAAGCAAAGAGGCTTAATAGTTTAGTATAAGCAGAAAAAATAGTTAAGCTACTCCTGCACCAATCAACACAGGATGTGCCCACTTATCGCACTGCTTTTATTATTGGAGGCTTCACCCCTCAGCTGCTAACCCCTGTGGAAATATGGCTATGACCCACACCAGATGCTCTTATACCATAAATATATTATCATGGAGATTCTCATATTCATTATTTTGGTTTGCTTATACTATATAGTTACTTTTAACTATATTGTTTATAAGAGTGTTTGGTTTCTATTTCATATCCCCCCACATGCATGTGGACAGCTGCCTCAAGCAAAGAGAGTTACTTGCTCTGCTGAAGCACACCAAACGGTTGTCTTTAGACTTGAGCTACACCCGTGCCAACCACCAAAGTAGGTGATCACTTACCTCGCTGCTTTCTATTGAAGACGTCTCCTCTCAGCTGCTAACCTCTGCAGTAATATGGCAATCACCCGCACCAGGTGCTCATAACAATGTAACTTGAACCAATCAAACAGTACAAAATCAATATTATTATAAAGCAAAATCAATAAAAACACAGTAAACCGATGGTAGCAAAAAGAACAAAATATGTTTAAACAGTCTTGAAAGGTCAAAAAATGTATTTGAAAAAGAGTCTTATTAAAATATTTATGGAAAAAATAAAGGTTATGGAAGATGAGTCTTTTGAAGTCTGAGTGCAGATTATTGTTCAGTCCACAGATGTCTTTGCTTCTTTACTCTCCTCATTCTTCTCCCTCTTGCTCTGATCTTCTTTCCTACTCAGCGCACATTCCAAATTTAAAGGCCCAACTTCAAGTCAAATTAACAATGATTACAAGAATCATCAATAGGCGTTTGTCTTTCTCACGCTGCTTAGTTCATTATTGTGAGTTAAATATTAAAGTCTTCATCTGGCTCATTTTTATACCATATACACCATTGCAAAAATTAGAATTTTAACAATTGAGCAATAGGAGTCCAAGTTTCAAATGAGTATGTGGAGGCACCACTGATCTGTGCAGTGGATAATTCAAGGTGTATTACATTGTAGAAGGAGAACTGAACTCAGGTGCCTTCCAGTGGGAGTCAAGAATACCTTCACAGAATAATATGCATAGAGGAGGCTTAAGCAAATGCATAGTGAGGTCTAAAAGAAGATTGAAATGCAACAATAGAGGAACTATTGTTTAGTTTTGATTAAAATATCGGTAATATTATTAATAAGTTAAGGAATTAATCCCTAAGCTTCTCAGAGGACAATGAAAAAGAATCGTTCTAAATTTCAGATAAGAAAATACACTTAACCTTTTACAGTATGAAACATATACATCTTCAGTTTGGGCAAAACATCATACAATTCAGCTAAAGAATGTACATCAGGCACACATATCTCACTTACAACTATCTAAAAGCTATCCAGGACAAGATCCAACTTTTGAATGCAGTCAATCTTTGGGAATGCTGCACACTAACTGAATTATGGGTTAAAAGGTGACTTTCATTCAGATTACTTCTGATCTAAAGTCACTGCTAACCTATTTATATTAATGTTTCTATTAATGCTAGAATTTGGCAAGAATCAATGTTAAAATGGCTTGCAAGTCTGTATTTGATGTTTGCTGTTTTTTTAATATGTACAGTATGAGGAATCACATTGGGTCTTTTTTCACATACACTGTAGATCTCTGATGTGCGGAGTTTGTGTGTTTTTCTTTAACACAACTGCATTGTTCATGTGTGTATAATTTTGATTGAATTGTGTGTTGATGTATGTGTTTTGTTTGTTTGGAAGTAATGACTCAGTGAACATTATGTGAGAAAGAGGTCCTGGGGTTGGTCTGAAAAGACAAGGTAGCTCCTGCAAAGTTTGAGGTGGTAGTATTAGGGCTCCCCTCTGGTACAGATGGAGCCTTGAAGTCTGTTAAGGAGAAGAACATGGATAAAAAGCCATCATGCACTCCTGTCCTTTTAACTGTGTAACAGGACTTAAGAATGCATCGATAACTGGCATCACTAAATAGAATTTCAAAGGTTCACCTAGAAGTAAATCAAGGGTGGGATTTAAAGTCTGCCTACTGCAAATGGCTTACTGACTTTGGAGTCTGGATGTGAAATGAGGCAATTTCTCAACAAGTTGGGCTTTGTAGGACCAGACTGAGAAAGAGAAGCAGAACATTTAGGAAGTGAGCAGAAGATTTTCTGTGCTTGTGTCACTGTGGTTTTGCTTTGTGAGCAAATGGCTGAACCACCTATAATGCTGAACAGGTGTATGCTCTGGCCCAGTGGACACAGTGGACTTAACGTTCCTTTTGTTTGATGCTTTTGTGCTGTCCTTTCTTCCTTTGTGTTTTTCATTCAAATGAATCATTATTTTACTAAAGTTTTTTGTCTTGTGGAACTCTTTGTTCTGGGATAGGGTGGTACAGTGGTACTCTAATCACAATGAATACAAAAAAGTAAAACATATGAAAAGAATAAAAAAAAGTGACTGGAATTTATTTTTTTAATTAATTAATATGTAAAATTATATTTGGTTGTTCCCGCTTGTCATATTTAGCCCACTGTCATGCCCTGCTGCACTCATATCATTATGCTATCGTCTCTCTTATTTTTTAGTGTGTGACATGACTCAGATTTGCACCTCAATTTTTTCATATGCTTAGTCAAATTATATGCTAGAATAATTCTCAACAAAGGCAACTGCCTTACAGGTCTAAAGTGAAAAAATGCATTCAATGTCAATCTCAAGAGTGTTGTACAATTAATTCTTACCAAACTACACAAGAACAGACATCCTAATTGTAAAACTGATTAAATCTGAACAAGTTAGTGCTCTGAGTGGGATCACAGAAAGACACGCAATGAACGTGTAAATTGAACTAAATTTCAAAAATACCCACAATATATTTCTCCAAGTCGAATTGTTGCAAAACTGCATTAACTTCCACTTGTACAATGGGAGAATCTTGTCTTTCTCTCTTTGTTTTGTATAGCATCCTTTGTTGAGTGTACATGTACTGACACAGGGCATTGTAAAAAGCACATTATTAATAATTTAAACAACAATATGATAAAGTGCAACACCAGATATATCAAGTGTATCAAATGTCAATCACTGGGAAAAGTCTGCTAAAGTCTCTCCTTCCATCCATCCATCTATCCATCCATTTTTTAACCTTGTTATCCTGTTCAGGTAGTTGATTCAATCATAATAGACTAGGCACAGTACTGAAACCAATTCTGTATATGACACTATTCAATTACAGGGCCCTCTCAGACACACCTTCACAGAGACAATTCTAGGGTCACCAATTACCTTAGGCTGAATGGCTTCAGGATATGGCATGAAAGCTGGAATACCCGGAGAACACATGCACATATGGGGAGAACATGAAAATTCCACACAGGCAGCGTTCTAGCCATTTTCCGAGCCTAACATTTGGCAGATGTTGCACAGCAGCGCTAACCACTGTTCCACAATGCTTAAAAGCCCAAAAAATATGATTACATAGAGCTAGAGTAGAGTACACAATACAAATACACCAGAACAGACAGTAAGAGCAGACCAGAGTATGGTACCATAGACTGTGACAACATAAACAGCAAAGCAAGAGAGGAGCAGAGTACAAAATAGACTCTGAAAAACTTCACAGTATGGTCAAGATAAGTACAACACGTATATGACAGTCATTCAGAAAATAAAGAGAACTATGAGAGTCATGAGGAGGGATTTGCTAAGAAAAGTGACATTTTTATGTGGTTCTGTTTTCGTCAACTGCAAAAGAGTTTGATGAACATTGGTGTGCTCTTCATTGCAGGTTTGGGAGTACAGAGAAATTGGAAGATGTGTTGCAATGCGAGAAGAAGAACTAGTTGTGATTTATGAAGGATGTACTACCCAATTTTTTGAATATACTGTATATAATATCTGTATATAATATTCTTTACAATGTGTTGTCAGTTTTTACTCAGATTTGTTTTACCTCAGGTTATTATGATTTGAACAGTTAAAAAAACCTGAAATCAAAGTGCATATGAAGTAGTGAAACAATTAAGAAGGCTAATAGGGTGTTAGGATACATGACACAGTGTGTCAAATACAATTTAATGGTGTTTATCTCTATTTATATAAAATCCAACATCTGACTGTCTGTATGTCTTTCTGCTTTTCACAAGAGAACTACTTAATGGATTTAGGTCTTTTTTTTTCTATAATTTTCTTGAACATTCCAGTAGACTTTGCAACCTCTCTCATCGCACTAAGTATCAGAATTTGCTTGCAGTAGCAATTTATTTGTGCGAATCTGAGAGAGATGCAGTGGGATGAGGGGAGGGGGTGGGGCACTCCTCACTCACACGCCAGCCTTGGGGCGTATCTTACATCCGCTTAGCTAGTGAACGAGAGAATTACTTAATGGATTTAGATTGGGTGTTTTTCTATAATTTGCTTGAACATTCTGGTTGATTTTGCGACTCCTCATGCTAAGAATCATAGTTCGCATGCAGGAGCGATATATTCCTGAGGGCTGGGGGAAGTGTGACGTCAGGAGTGGGAAGTCAGTCTACCTCTTTGTTTTGGAGCGTAACTTGCCTCCACTTAGCTAGCAATAACTTTTCGTTTATTGATTTTTAAAGTTTGTCCTGTTTCATGACTATGCGAGTACAGCCACCGGGAACAGCTAGTTCTTAATATATATAATGCAGTTGTAAGGTCTCATCTAGATTATTGTGTTTGGGTCAAGTTTCTTATTACAAAAAAGATACACTAAACAGCCACAACATTAAAACCACTGACAAGTGAAGTGAATAACAATGACTTTTTCATTATAGTAGCACCTGTCAAGTGGGGTGGGAGGTATATTAGGCAGAAAGTGAACAGTTAGTTCTCGAAGGTTATATATTGGCAACTAGAAAAATAGGCAAGCATAAGGATCTGAGCGACTCTGACAAGGGCCAGTTAGTGATGGTTAGATATCTGGGTGAGAGCATCTCCAAAAATGGGGAGGTCTTGTGGGGTGTTCCTGGTGTGGTTAGTACCTACCAAAAGTGGTCCAAGGAAGGATAACTGGTGAACTGACAGGGTGATGGGCACCCAAGGCTCAGTGATGCACATGGGAAGCAAAGACTGTTCCAGTCCCACAGAACCATTAATGTACCACAAATTGCTGAAAAACTTAATGCTGGCCATTAGAGAAAGGTGTCAGAATGCACAATGCCTTGCAGCCTGCTCCGTATGGGATTGCTTAGCCACTAACTAGTCAGAGTGCTAAGGCTGTCCACTGTCCATTATTGAAGGCGCCTACAATGAGCATGTGAGCATCTGAACTGGACCATGGAGCAATGGAAAAAGGTGACCTGGTCTGATGAATTGCTTTTTATTTTAGAGCATTTGGACATCTGGGTGTGTGTGTGTCATTTATCTTGGGAAGTGATGGCAGCAGGATGCACTATGAGAAGAAGACAAGCCGGCGGAGCCAGTGTCTTCTGGGAAACTTTAGATTCTCATGTTCATGTGGATGTTACTTGCTGCAGACATATACACCACTCTATGGCAGTGGTATTCCCTACAAGCAGTGGCCTTTTTCAGCACAGTAATGTGCCCTACAACACTGTAAAAATTGTTCAGAAATAGTTTGAGGAAACACAACAAAGAGTTCAAGGTGTTGACTTGGTCTCCAAATTCCCCATGTCTCAGTCTAATTGAGTATTAGTGGAACATGTAATCAAAGGAGGCCCAACTTCACAACTTGCAGGACTTAAAATATCTCCTGCTAACATCTTGGTGCCTGATACAACACAACTTGAGGAATCCATGTCTTGATGGGTCAAAGCTGTTTTTTGTGGGACCAACACAGTAATAGGCAGGTGGTTTTAATGTTGTGGCTGATTGGTGCATACAGTAATACCTGAGTTAACAAGTCCTTTATAATGAAGTTGGGAAAAAACACGCTTTGGTGCATGTTTAAGTCCAAATACCGGTCTTCTAGATCCCCATGTGGTAGTGACTTTGCATTCTTTCTACACTGAATAGTCTTTGTTGTTAAAATCATGCATACAATAGAATGCAAAGTTATTAGGTTTAGGCATTTCATACATATTTTAATATTTTTGTGCTGAATACAATTTATCTAATTTGGCATGAAAATGTAAATGAATAGAAGCTGGAGAAAGAAATGCCATATAGCAGAATCATTGGATTTGATACATGGCCATGAAAGAAGCCAGTGCAGATTTTGGAAGAGGGGGCACAGATAGGGAGCAATTATCTGCAACCAGGAGGTGCGACTCCTCTGCTAAAATCCACTGGCTTGGGTCAATGACTGCCAGCGTAGCTCATTAAGGAGCCTTGTTTGGATTCTCTCACAGAGGTGAGGAAGGTGAATACAGATGGTGCCTCTGACATCAAGTGAGATATGAGGAGCAGTTGGCTATGTGAATGTGCAGGAAATGGATATAGCAGTTGAGAGCATGTGGAATAATGGAAAACCAGAGCAGGTGCACTTGCATTAGATTGACAATGAGGAAGAAGACTCCTCGTCAGATTTGGTTGTGTAAAATAAATAATGCTATTCCTATGAATAATATTGAAAGAGCTGACACAGAGATTACGGGAATACAAAATAGAAGTATCTAACATTAAGAAGGGAATTACAATGGCTGTTACTTTAAAATTAATTCTTCAAGAATATTATGCACAGATGGAATACTGTTCAAGAGTTAATTTCTTATAAATGTAAGGAAGTTTTTTTTTGACACTAGAAACCATACCTATGTGTAATAAAGTATCATGCTGGGTGGTAGACAGTAGTAATTTGGGGAATTTCGTAGCTTGACTGAATGGTACCTTGCAAACTTAAGTGAATAAGAATTAAAAAGCTATGTTGGGCTGAATGACTGTTCCTGCCAAAATGTTTTAATGTTCTTATGAAGTTAAACAACCTTCGACCAAGATAATCGCCTTACAGAAAAGTACAGGTATAATTCAGCAAGGAGATTTTGCATGTGTGTTAACAGTGACAAAGTGATACATCAGACAGATGAGAGGAAAGAGTGTCAGAGTATGTAAGTCTCAAACCTAAATGTGCATTTGACAATTACACAGTTAAAAAGTTACCTATCATATAAGGAGAGGGCACAAGAACCAGAACTGGATCTGGCAGTTCTATCAGTTTCTGTATATAGTTTTGTTTTGGTGATTTGTAATTTCATTTATTCAAAAGATTTACAGTCCGTCATTCATTCATTCTCCAACCCGCTATATTCTAACATAGGGTCACAGGGGTCTGCTAGAGCCAATCCCATCCTGCACAGGCCGCAAGGTAGGAAGAAATCCCCGAGCAGGGCGCCAGCCCACCGCAGGGCACACACACACACCCACACACCAAGCACACACCATTCTGGACAATTTAGGACCGCCAATGCACCTAACCTGCATGTCTTTGGACTGTGGGAGGAAACCGGAGCACCCGGAGGAAACCCACGCATACATGGGGAGAACATGAAAACTCCACGCAGGGAGGAGCCGGGAAGCGAACCTAGGTCTCCTTACTGCGAGGCAGCAGTGCTACCACTGCGCCATTGTGCCACCCTCAAAAGATTTACAACATGTTCAAAATCAGTTATGCTATATTTAAGGATATTTAAAATTCATCCGCACTTCCATACTTCAACAAGGTAGCCAATACGACAAAATGCAATTGTGTACTTAAAAAATCAAACTGGTCATGCAACACTGCCTACATAATGTATCAAATGTGGTATATTAATGAATGAAAATTAATGATCTTTTTTTAGCCAGACTTTTCAAACTGATGGTAAAAATGTATTTCTCTTCTCAGAAACAATTAATCTTCGCAATTTATCAAGTTAATGCCAGAGAACATTTGCTTCTAGTGTGGTAAGTCCTTGATTTATTTTGTCCTCACCAACCTGTTCTTTAGCAGTGGTTTCAATTCATTGAAAACAAGACTAACAAACCAGAACTTCCTGTTGCTATGAAACCAACTCGGTTTGATAGATATAATGATGATAAACTGTTTTATTACATGATGCGTAATAAAACAAAGAAAAAAACACCTGCATCTCTTTTAAAGATAACCACTATTTTTGTATCTGTAATGTGAAATGGGGCTAATTTATGTATATTTTGTAGAAGTAAAGACTATGAACACATTTTAACTAAACAATTTCATTTCAAAATTAACCAATTAAACATGAAATTTAAAAAATGTTGTTTAGTTATTACCAACTTTTTCTTAATATATATCATAAAAAATGATTAGTTAAAACATGATTTACCAGAGCTGAATCACAGATAATAATTTTAATGTTTTTACTTTTGGTAAGATAACTGAGATATAATAAACCTATATAGTACACAAAAATCCAGCTTTGTATTATACATTTTAGGGTAGGTCAATCAGTGGGCCAAAGAATTAAGAAAAGTGCTTAGACAAAAAATAGAATATAATTATAAAGTTTACAGGATTAAATGTAAGTTCTTTCAAGTTAATATAACATCATTGTGCTTAACAAAATGAAATAATAAAATTGAACTGATATGACACTACTTCAAGCAGAAACAAAAACAGTAAAATGAGCATGTTTTAATATGGTCAAGAATTGCCTGGAATATTGCTTTGAGTTTGTATATGTACTGTCATGATGGTTGATTTGGCAGAATGTAAGCCATCTCTTATTAGATTTGTGATTGCTTACTTATAAATTATGTATGCACATTTATAACAGAGTTCAATGGAAATATTTATTCAGTGTGTATCTGTAGCTTTATGAGCAAAAAGCATCTGTCACATTGCTATCTGAATGGATAAAATTGAATATTCTGTTTTAAACAGAAGGCCACTATGCATAATTTACTTTAATATTGAAATATAATAAGTGTCTTGTACTTATGCATTAAAATAGAACCAACTATATATTTTATTCCACCCTGAGTTTCCTAGAAGAAAAGCAAGGTTGCTATTGCAGTTGGTAATATTTATCTATCTTCTTTAAACACACCTACAATAATAAATCAGTGTAGACCATTCTCATATTTTTAATAAAATTCACACTCTACATAACAAAGAAGATCATTTTCTCAGGTTTCAGCTGCACAGCATTCTGGTAGCATTTACGCTTTAAGCTCATATATAGATTCAGACAGCTTTTCTTCAAAATTGCTGTGTTTTCATAATCTTTCCATGCAGGAAACCAACAAATTTAAAGGTTTAAGGGTTTTGTGAACAGAAAATTTGAAACCACAGAGCAAGTCGATGGACATTGTGTTATCCAATGGCTAATATGTCTTGCAGTGTGCACACATTCTAGGAACTTGAAACACTAACTACGGTAAGATGCTTATGAAAATGATTAAGCCAAGAGATGGAACATAATTTGTATTGAATCACACTGTTTTATAAAATGGCAGTTATTATTGCAAATCTGGCAAACATGTTTACCGATGGTGGTGCAGTCTGCATTACAATCCTTTATAACTGAAGTGTCTTGAATAAAGACTAATTTGCATAGGGGTTTTAATTCCAGGTATGTAACTGAAGTACCACAAGGCATAACTTTAGCTTTGAAATTGTTTATGATCTTATTTGAGCCTGGGTTAAATGGTCATAAGTTCAATGACCTGAGTGCAAATGTCTAATTCACTCTGTATGAGGAATCTTCACAATCTCACCATGTCTATCTGGGATTTCCCAGGGTACTTTATTTCCATGTTCCAAAAACATGTACAAGTAGGTGATAATGAAATATCAAAATTGATATGTGATAGTGCAAGTGTAGGCACATGTGTGGTCTTCAATGGGTTCATTTTTTTGCTTGATGTTGCCAGGATAGACCTCAGAACTCCCACTCTCTGACTCTTAGAATAATTGGACTTGGGTATTTAATTTATACATACTCACCAGATGAGATTAAAACATTAGAAAAGCCATAACAACAACAGGCCCTTCAGCCCTACAAGTTCATCCATTCTAAAGTCCTACTCTCCACCACACTACTTAATGATTTATTCCATGTGTATGGTTCTTTGTATGAAGAAAAACTTGCACAAATTCATGCAAAACCTGCCATTAACAAATGTTCTTGTTGCTGAATTTATTTTGAACAACTGGGATTTCTTGTACTAATTTTAATTTCTTTTAGAATTTAAAAAAAAAAAACTTATATAATGTCCCTTTTTAATTTCTGTGTTCTTATAATGAAAAGATTCAATTTCTTCAATCTCTCCTTACAGCTTATACCTCTCAGTCCCTGAATCAGCCTTGTTGCTGAATTTTCTAAAGCGATGCTGTCTTTTTTGTAATATGGAGAACAAAACTGAACAGAGTACTCCAAGTGAGGCCTCATTAGAGCATTATTTAACTTAAGAATAACCTCCTTTGATTTATACTCCACCTAACACCCTGTTAGCTTTCTTGATAGATAGATAGATAGATAGATAGATAGATAGATAGATAGATAGATAGATAGATAGATAGATAGATAGATAGATAGATAGATAGATAGATAGATAGATAGATAGATAGGATTATACTTTATTTGACTCCAAAATCTTAAATAATAAAAACAAACAACCTACCCGCTCAGTAACAGGCTTGTAGATGTCTTCAGGATGAAAGTCAGACCTCCTCAGATTGTACAGTACTACAAGTTAATATTCAAAAGTCATTTATACTGAGATAGAACAGTTCCAGCTTATAGTGTCCAAGAATGGAACATGCCTAATAGTTTGATTCCTTGTTTGAAGTCAAAAGCATTCAGAATGATTCATCAATAAGATATTAGTACGAAGTGAATTGTTTCTGTTGTTGAGATAGCCAGCATGATGCAACTTACTTTCAATTTCAGTCCACATTTCAATGTCTTGATAACTCATTTTAGTTTTAATCATACTGTCCCTTTTTCACCATTTACAAAAATTTCCAGTCCCCTGTTCAGTATTAAAAATAACATCTGAAATAAGATGTGTAAGACAGCTCTCTGCAGCACCCAAAATTTGACAGTACCTGAACTCTAGAAGAGTCCAGACAACTTATATGAAAGCAACAGAGCATTTCTCATTATATGAAATCAGGCCAGGTCTGAGTCCTTTCCATCTTACTTTTATCTTTGCTCCAGATCTTTGCTTCTTTCATCTCCAGAAGAGCTTTTAACTTTTATCCTTGGTACAGATATTTGCCATTTCATTCTTTTCATTTTAAGATGAGCAGCTTTTCCAATAGGACGTAACAGGGTTCTTAAGGGGGCAGCAATCACATTGCTACCAAGTGAATACAGGAATGTTTAATATATTCCACTTTATATTGATTGCTTAGAGTTTCTTATATTGTCAGATGTTATAGACGTAGGCAGCCATCAGATCTTTTACGCTTACTGTGTGACACTTCTCAAGTTCACACCATGTCTAAGAGGCAGTTGAGGCAGGCCAGTACATGGGTCTGTGTTGACAGCAGCATCTCTTCAGTTCACTTTAAAAAATAATTCAAAAATGTATGGTAACGAGCCAGAAGACAAATCCAAACATTACTAATTAATAACATTAAATAATTATGATAAAAAAATGAATAATTCTTAGCAAAAGAAAACAGAAAAAGCTTCTGTAAAGGCTGATGCATGACACAGCGCCCAGAGACAGATAGTAGTTATTTATGAGTCCACTGTGACCTCTAGGTTCTTCTCATAAGGTGTCTTTCACTTTTCAGACCTCTCATTGTGTATTCAAATCTAACATTTTTACCTCCTACATGTAATTAATACCATACATTTACTTATATTAAATTTAATTTGCCACAATTCTGCCAAAGCTTGTATGCTATCCAAGTCCCTTGGTAACAGTTTAACTGATTCTACATGATCTGCCCCTCCACCTTGTTTGGTATTATTTGCAAATTTAACCAGCTCATTTATTATATTCTTGTCCAGATTGTTTATGTACTGTACATAACGGCACCAGCACTGACTCCTGAGGGACACAGCTTTTAATGTCCCCTAATTTTGAAAAATCTTCCCTTATTCTTACCCTTTTATTTTCCGTGCCTGAGCTAATTTTGTACCTACACTGCCCACCCACTTTCATGTGCTTCTTCCTTATAGAATTCCAGCATATAAGATTTAGGATTACAACACAAACCATTAGTAATGAATTGTTACTAAAAATTATTGCAACAATAAAAGAACATATTGAAAGCAAAATATTTTAATGAGTTATGTGGAACAATAATCATTTGATCAATAGTTTAGAAGAGAACCAGGACTATATGAAAATATCGCATGACCTTGTTTGTTATTTATTTAATTACATATATTTTAGGGACAAAAACGTTTATAAAACTTTATTGAAGTGTTAAGGCAAGAAAATATTTTTATTTAGATCTGTCCATTTATTTTATTATCTCTGATTATTTATCTTGTTTAGGTAGTTCTTGCTATTCATTAATACATATGCAATTTAATAGCAAATATTATGCAATGTTTTTTAATAGAAAATATTCTTAAATTACTGCAAATGAATCAAAAAGCTTGCTAAACATTTTAAAATGAAGAAAACACTTATGTTTTCTAAATAGGTGAAGGTTACTTACAAACTCCCAAGGAGTTTCGTATTAATACATTATTTAAAATCACCTTTATCAGGCAAAGAAAACTGTATCCAACTGTATAAGGCATGTCATATATCATATAGTACTAAGAACAGTGCTGCAAGGACTGTTAAGTATATCATACACTATAATCAGATATGTTATAGTTTTGACTATATAATTATGTCACATAGGAGGTTTATAGCATGGCTTGATCTTTTACTACAAGTTCAACAATGCAACATGACAAAAAATGGATCCACTATTATCATGACTGCTTTCATCCGGACCACAGGTACAATAAATAATGTGGAAAGAGATTTCCACAGGTTATCTGGGGACTGTTTATTCTAGAAAACCTAGCAGAAATCTTAGGCAGGACAGGTTAAACAGTTCTAATAATGCACTTTACAGCTATGTTGATAACACATGACTAAAATAAAAAAACAAGAGAGTAGGGCAGGAGTTAGCACTGCTGCCTCTCTGTTCCACAGTCCAAGGTTTCAGTCTGTGTCAGAGATTCTGCCGAAATCTGTGAGGGTTTTTATTTCATGTTCTCAAGTTTTCCAACCATATCTCGAAGTTGTGTAAGTTAAGTTGATTATTGGGGTGAAGCTTGTCTGGATTTAGTATTTTATAATAATCAGAATAGAATTGGGGGTGTAGAGGTGATTAAACCACTTTGGTCAAGTGACCATAATATAATACAATTCTCAGTGTTTTGTAAGAGTGTGAATGCAAAGACTAAAACTATTAAGTTTAACATTGGTAAAGCAAATTTTGAATAGAAGCGGCAAAGTCTAAGGAGGATAGACTGGGTTAAGCGTTTAAGTATGGAGTATGGAGTCGAAGAGCAGTGGAACAGGTTTAAAAAAGTAATGCAGGACAGATACATACCTAAATTTGGAATTAAAAGGAAATTTGAAAAAACTCCACAGTGGGTTAGTAAAGAGTTAAAAAAGAAGTTGCAAAGGAAAAAAACAGCTGTATAAGGCATATAAGACTAATAACTACAATGTGAATCGTGGGGCATATGAGAACATGAGGGCAACCATTAAAAAGGATATTAGAGAGTCTAAAAGACAGTTGGAGTGGACTATAGCACATAAGGTGAAAGAAGATCCTAAGAGATTCTTTCAGTATTTTAGTAGTAAAAGAACAGTTAAGGAGGAGGTGAAGTGCATCAGGAATAGTAAAGGGTAATTAAAAGATACAGACAGTGAAATAGGGGACCCTCTAAACTTGCATTTTACTGAGGTCTTCACAAGTGAGGAAGTAGATAACCTCCCAGCAGTAAACGGGACTACTAAGGATGTACTGAAGGATTTGGAAATTATAGAGGGAGAAGTACTGCTCCGATTAAATAGGCTGAAATCAAACAAGTCACCAGGACCAGATGATATTTTCCCTGGAGTTCTTAAGGAGGCTAGTGAGGACATATATAAACCCTTGACACATACTTTTAGGAAGTCACTATGCACTGGGAAGATTGTGAAGGACTGGGAAATGGCAAATATCCCATTATACTGTATAAAAAGGGTGACCAGACAGTTTCAAGCAACTTTAAGCCAGTAAGTTAACATGCATCACATTTAAATCAATGGAAGGAATTATTAAGGATAAGATTGATCAGCACATGGCAAGTACAGCGGTTTATCTGAACAGTGAGCAGGGGTTCAGAAGAGGGAGGTCATGTTTTACTAACATGTTGGAATTCTATGAGGAAACAAGAAAAGAATATGATCAATGTGGAGCAAATTATATTATTTGTCTTGACTTTCAGAAAGTATTTGATAAGGTGCCACATGAGAGGTTGGACATCAAACTAAAAGAAATGGGAGTTCAGGTTGATGTTGCAGAAGTGCAGAATTAGGCTCAGACATAGGAAGCAGCAGGATATGTTGCGAGAAACCTTATCAGAATTGGCTGATGTTAAAAGTAGTGTTCCACAGGGGTTGATGCTATTTTTAATATATATAAATGGTTTGAATAGGAATATAAGTAACAAGTTGGTTAAGTTTTCAGATGATACCAAGATAGAAGAATTGGCAGATAATTTGGAATCCATTAAATCTTTACAGAAGGACTTGGACAGCATACTGTACAGACTTTGGCAGATTTTTGGCAGATGAAATTTAATGTCAGTTAAATGTAAAGTACAGTATTACACATAGGAAGTAAAACTGTTAGGTTTGAACACATGATGGGAGGTCTGAAAAATCAAGAGTATAACTTATGAGTAGGATTTAGGAGTCATAGTGGACTCTAAGCTATCTAACAGAACAAGATGCAGAGGACAGAAAGATAAGGAAGAAGATGATTCGCTGTGGCCACCCCTAATGGGAGAAGCCGAAAGAAGAAGTGGACTCTAAGCTATCAACTTCCCGACAGTGTTCAGAAGCTATTAAGAAAGCAAATAGAATGTTAGGTTAAAGTACAAGTCCAAGGAGGTTATACTCTGGTGAGGCTTCATCTGGAGTACTGTATGCAGTTCTGGTCTCCAGGTCACAAAAAGGACATAGCAGTGCTAGAAAAGGTCCAGAGAAGAATGACTAAGCTCATTCCAGGGCTAAAGTAGATGAATTATGAAGAAAGATTAGAAGAGCTGAGCCTTTTCAGTTTAAGCAAAAGAAGATTAAGAGGAGGCATGATTGAAGTGTTTAAAATTACGAAGGCGAATAATACAGTGGATCGAGGATGTTATTTTAACATGACTTCAACAAGAACATGGGGACACAGTTGGAGACTCATTAACGTTAAATTTTGCACAAACATCAGGTAGTTTTTCTTTACACCAAGAACCATAGTAGCAAGGTAGAGAGAAACACTTTATGGACTCTCAAAACTCGACAATGTTTTTTTAGAAGAATTCAGTCGATAGGACTGGTGAGCTTTGTTGGGCTGAATGGCCCGTTTTTGTCTGGATTGTTCTAATGTTCTAATAATGCAGAAGAGATGATATTGGTTATACATTACACCCCCAGCTTTTCCTAATGACCAAATTAATCCAATAATCACCAAAATATATGAAATGCCTAGTCAGAGGTAAAGAATGTTTCATCACACTGTAAAATTCAGGGTAGAGCACAAACTCTATAAAATACATATTGTGAGAGATCTAACATCAGATCTGGAGAACACCTGTAAAGATATCTCCACAACACGTCGATGGAACGTAGTATGGAAGAAACTGACAGCCATGAAATTTCTTAATAGGGACTCTGCATCTTTTTATTGAAGATTAATGGTCATGTTTATGTTGAGCCGTATTTTTCTATTTGTTATGTTTAAAAATCTAAATATTACTAGGCATCTCTTGTCGTCTTAGTAAAATATATTTGATTCAGTATCACACTATTCTTCAATATAGTGTCCATAATGTTTAATGGCATTTGTCCATAAGAGTCTGTCTGATGCATGCAGACTTCATTTTGTAACATGCACCATAGTAGGTCTGTTAAACCTGCTCGTGTGGTGGCCTAAGTTAGTACAGCCCTTCTCCTACTTTAAACACACTGCAACTGCACAGTCTTAGTCTTGGTCCATTGATAGCTCAGGGATCTAGAGCAGACTGTAACATTGCTAAATCTGAAAGTTATTATATATTTACAGTAACAAGACTAAGACCATATTGACACAGGACCTTCCCCAGCTCATAGTACCCTGCAACTGACATAAGAGGTTTATTTTCTGCAGTGTTCATGCCAGACAGTTTTTATTTCCTTCCCTTTCCTGGATATCTGACCATAGCTTACTGCATATCTGTAATTCTAGGCAATTTTTGATGTTATTGTTTGTTTTGTTTTTACTTTTATTTTGTGGTTGTATTTTTTCCCTTCCTTTCTTTTTTGTAAAGCATTTTGAACTACACCATTTGTATGACAATGTGAAATAGAAATAAATGTTTTAATTGTTGTGACATGAATTTTAAGGTTCTGTTGCTTACAGTTATGATTTTCCCTTTCATAATACATTTTACGACTTCTTAATGGCCTGAGGTTTGAGGAAAATAGAAAGAGATGTTTTTTTTTTGCCTGTGATCTGAAATTCTGATCAACTCCTTATCATCTCAGTTGCATTATCATGCCATAACCCAGTGCAATGAAAATGAGGAGTACATAAAATCTGAAAAATGCAGCATAAAACATTACATGGGCATCTGTTTTGCCTTGAAATATCATTCTAAAATTGACATGTAAAGCAGAACTGCATAATGAACAGAGTGATTAGCTTTCATTCAGAACATAAAAGAAGTTGTCAATCAGTCAACTTGAGTATTGTTTTCACATGCTAACAATAATGAGTTTTACAACTCACAATTCACAAATCAAAATGTACAAAATGCCAAAAATATGAAGTTCATAATCTTGTTTAAGAAAGGAGGAATTTCTACATTAATGAGTGAATTTACAGTCTGAGTCATTTTCAAGCATCTGAAAGACACGTCAGGAGAAGCATTGTTTATGGAAAAAGAGGAGAATAGATCAGTGTCCAAGTGCACCTATATTTTTTTGTATGTTATATCTAGGAGACCTAGGTTATACATTTACGAGCAGCCTTCACTGTTGTATACAGAAAGCATTTGATAAGGTGCCACATGAGAGGTTGGGAATCAAATTAAAAGAAGTGGGAGTTTAGGGTGATGTTTTTAGATGGGTGCAGAATTGGCTGAGACACAGGAAGCAGAGGTTTATGGTGCGAGGAACCTCATCAGTACTGGGCGATTTTAAGAGTGGTGTTCCACAGGGGTCAGTGTTAGGACCACTGCTATTTTTAACATATATAAGTGATTTAGGTAGGAATATACTGTAAGTAACAAGCTGGTTAAGTTTGCAGATGATACCAAGATAGGTGGATTAGCAGATAATTTGGAATCCGTTATATATTTACAGAAGGACTTGGATAGCATACAGGCTTGGGCAGATTTGTGGCAGATTAAATTAAATGTCATTAAATATAAAGTATTACACATAGGAAGTAAAAATGTTAGGTTTGAATACACAATGGGCGGTTGGAAAATCGAGAGTACACTTTATGAGAAGGATTTAGGAGTCATAGTGGACTCTACGCTATCAACTTCCCGACAGTGTTCAGAAGCCATTAAGAAGGCTAACAGAATTTTAGGATATACAGTATAGCACGATGTGTGGAGTACAAGTCCAAGGAGGTTATGCTCAGCCTTCAGCGTCGTTTTTTGAGGAATTCTCTGACTTAATGTCAATATTAATTACTAACTATGACACACTCCTAATAGTTGGCGACTTTAATTTTCATATAGATAATCAGTGTGATCTAAAAGTAAAAGAATTTATGAACCTCCTGGATTCTTTTGATTTGAGACAACTCATAAATCAGCCTACACATAAAGCAGGTCATACGTTAGACTTAGTGATTACTAAAGGACTGAAAGTTGATATAAAACAGATCATTGATATTGGTGTATCAGACCATTTTCTTCTACTTTTAATATAGAAATAATGATAAAAAACACTCATGAGAAGCATATTGTTAAAAAACGCTTCTTTGATTCGGCAGCAGCTTTAAAACTTACAAACATTTTAAGCAATCAGTCCGTTTATAGTGCCAGCTATAATAGCGAGGACAATGTAAATAGTAAGGTGGAAAGATTTAATTCTAAAGTGAGAGCTGCTGTTGACATAGTTGCACCTGAAAAGACAGTGAAAAAATCTTCTAGCATTGGTATACCATGGAAGACCCAAAGAGTGTCTGATTTAAAGAGAACATGCCGTAGAGCTGAGCGTCAATGGAGGAAGAGTAAACTTACTATCCACCACGAAATATTAAAAGTCAAAATAACAGAATACAATAACACTGTCCGTCTTGAGAGACGCTGCTATTTCTCCAAGATTATAAATAACAATGCTAGTAATCCCAGAGTCTTATTTTCAACAATTGATCGCCTACTAAACCCAGGTAGCTCAAAGGAATGCCTCCTAAGTGCTTCCAGTGAAACCTGTGAGGCTGTCGCTGTATTTTCAATCAAAAAATTAATGATATTAGAAATAACATAGTATATCTCCCCAACACTAAGGATCCTCCTAAACCCCAGCATCCTGTTATAAACAAATTAAACTCTTTCACTAGGATAGATTTACCTGATTTAAAAAAATAATATCTCAATTAAAACCCTCCACCTGCGTCCTTGACCCGATACCAACAAGGTTTTTCAAAGAAGTATCAGGCGTGCTAATTGATAATGTTCTTGACATAGTAAATTCGTCACTAGATACTGGGGTCTTCCCAGACTGTCTTAAGACTGCTGTAGTTAAACCCCTACTTAAGAAACATAATCTTGACCCCTCAGCTCTTGAAAATTTTAGACCCATCTCTAACCTGCCTTTCTTAAGTAAAGTTCTGGAGAAGGCAGTCATTATGCAGTTAAATGACCACCTAAATAAACATGCTATTCTTGATAAATTTCAGTCGGTTTTAGAACAAATCACAGCACAGAAACTGCACTCGTTAAAGTAGTAAATGACTTGCGGGTAAATGCAGACAGAGGCCATTTATCTGTTCTCATCCTCTTAGATCTGAGTGCTGCATTTGACACCATTGATCACAACATTCTTAGAAATCGCTTAGTCAATGGGTGGGCCTCTCTGGCACGGTCTTAAATTGGTTTGAATCCTACCTGACAGGGAGAAAATATTTTGTTAGTTGTGGGAATTACAACTCGAAGACACATGATATGGTGTTCCACAAGGCTCTATCCTGGGTCCGCTGTTATTCTCAATCTACATGCTTCCGTTAGGTCAGATTATCTCAGGGCACAACGTGAGCTACCACAGCTATGCTGATGACACACAGCTGTACTTATCAATAGCACCTGATGACCCTAATTCTATTGATTCACTAACAGAATGTCTGACTAGTATCTCAGAATGGATGAATAGTAATTTTCTCAAGTTAAATAAAGAAAACTGAAATTTTAGTGATCAGCAATAATGGATACAATGAGGCTATTAGAAATAAACTGGATACATTAGGATTAAAAGTCAAGACAGAGGTAAAAAGCTTAGGGGTGATTGTTGACTGTAATCTGAATTTTAAATCACATATTAATCAGATCATTAGGACAGCATTTTTTCACTTAAGAAACATAAGTAAAGTTAGACCTCTTATATCACTGAAAGATGCTGAGAAATTAGTTCACGCGTTTGTTTTCAGTCGACTAGATTACTGTAACGCACTCCTCTCTGGACTACCCAAAAGATATAAATCGTTTGCAACGAGTGCAGAATGCAGCTGCTAGAAACCTAACTAGGAAAAGAAAATCAGAACACATTTCTCCAGTTTTAATGTCACTACACTGGTTACCTGTGTCATTCAGAATTGACTTTAAAATTCTGCTTATGGTTTATAAAGCCTTAAATAATCTCGCCCCATCTTATATATCGGAATGTCTGACACCTTATATTCCAAATCGTAACCTCAGATCCTCAAATGAGTGTCTCCTTAGAATTCCAAGAACAAAACTTAAAAGAAGTGGTGAGGCGGCCTTCTGCTGCTATGCACCTAAAATCTGGAATAGCCTGCCAATAGGAATTCGCCAGGCTGATACAGTAGAGCACTTTAAAACACTGCTGAAAACACATTACTTTAACATGGCCTTTTTATAACTTCATTTTAATCGTAATTTAACTTAATCCTGATACTCTGTATGTTCAATTCATCATAACAACTATTCATGGTGGCTCTAAAATCGGTACTGACCCCTACTCTCTTTTCTGTTTCTTTTTCCGGTGGCCTGCGCCACCACCACCTACTCAAAGCTTCATGATGCTCCAACAATGATGGACGGATTAAAAGGCAGAAGTCTACGTGACCATCATCATCATCAAGCCCTTCCGTGAGAATCCTAAATCCAAAGAGGACTGTTTCATTTATGTTAGGTAGAATGCCCAGAGGGGACTGGCCGGTCTCATGGTCTGGAATCCCAACAGATTTTATTTTTCTCCAGCCGTCTGGAGTTTTTGTTGTTTTTTCTGTCCCCCCTGGCCATTGAACCTTACTCTTATTCGATGTTAATGTTGATTTATTTTGTTTTATAATTGTGTCTTTCATTTTTCTATTCTTCATTATGTAAAGCACTTTGAGCTACTGTTTGTATGAAAATGTGCTATATAAATAAATGTTGTTGTTGTTGTTGTTTATAATGCACTGGTGAGGCCTCATCTTGAGTACTGTGTGCAGTTTTGGTCTCCATGCTACAAAAAGGACATAGCAGCACTAGAAAAGGTCCAGAGAAGAGCGACTAGGCTGATTCCAGGTCTACAGGGGTTGAATTATGAGGAAAGATGAAAAGAGCTGAGCCTATACAGTTTAAACAAAAGAAGATTAAGAGGTGACATGATTGAAGTGTTTAAAATTATGAAGGGAATTAGTACAGTGGATCGAGACTGTTATTTTAAAATGAGTTCATCAAGAACACGGGGACACAGTTGGAAACTTGTTAAGGGTAAATTTCGCACAAACATTAAGACGTTTTTCTTTACACAAAGAACGATAGTCACTTGGAATAAGCTACCAAGTAGTGTGGTAGACAGTAAGACGTTAGGGACTTTCAAAACTCAACTTGATGTTTTCTTGGTGGAAATAAATGGATAGGACTGGTGAGCTTTGTTGGGCTGAATGGCCTGTTCTCGTCTAGAGTGTTCCAATGTTCTGTGCATTCATTACAGCTACTGCCCCATAGCTCAAAGAAAGTCTATATTCAATGCCAAGTCACAGTCACTTGGGATTTTGTAAGTCTTTCTGATGCATGTAATTGGTTCTTCTTAAGTACTGTGGTTTCATTCCACATAGCAAAACAGTTGACTTTAGTCACCTAGAAGACTTTACAAAATGGAAGAAAATTCCAAGGTTTGATGAGACCTAAATGAATCCTTTGGGGCTCATTTTAAGTACTACAATGCATTTATCACATACAGAAGAAGTGGTTATTAGTGCTGCTTTGTACATCCAGCACTCTGGGTTTCAATTCAGTGCTAGGTTGTTATATGCATTTTAAACATTCTCCATAATTTTTCTTTGGGTATAAATCCCAAAATTGCATGTGATAGGTTAACTAAAGAATCTACATGGTCCTTTGTGCATGTATTCATTATTGGACTAGAAGCCCATTTAATATTAGTTTCTGGCATATACCCAATACTGCTTAGGCAGCCTCCAGCAGCATATGACAATGAATTCCATTAAATGGGTTTGAGAATGCTATATTATAATTCAATAATCATTATCCCTACCAAGAACTACTGTACAAACAAGATTTAGTATATGTGCTGCTGAAGCAAGCACAACTGTACAGACAAGATTATATTACTGAGGTGTTTCTCTATATCATAAAGAACAAGGTAAAATGAATTTGTAAAAATTAAGTGCAATCCTGCAAAAAAAAAAAAAAAATAGTCATTATTCTGAATTGACCCAATCAAGGACAAGATCATAATACATTTAAAATCTATATTTGAAGAGTTCCTAAATGTCCAGCTTAAATAAGGCAATTTTACAAAGCTTGAGCAGAAAATTTTAAAATGTGAAAAAACATACAAAATTATCTTACCTGATTGTAGTCTGTAACATGTGTCAGCTGAGCCTTTTCCAGATACTAACTGACAGTATCAAGCACCTCCAAGACCAGCCTGTGGAAGGCACACCCGTGAACAAAGAGTTAAAATAAGAGGCTGTAGCTAACCACTGCGTCATCTACAGGAAAAACTGAGAGAACATCCACAATAACACAAGGTGAATATGTCAGCTTTATAGAGGCAAAGGTTAGGCATGGGATAAAATCTGGATTTCAGGAGCTATAAGGCAGTAGACTTAAATACTATGCCACCATCTCAGCATTTTAATTCATACACTGGCATTAATCGTCTTGACAATTTTGTTCTTAATTTGGCAATTTGATCAACAGAAGAAGTCTCCAAAATAAACCAATGAAAATGTAATACTGCAATGCATATTTTTGTTTCATTCCTAGGTAATTAATAGTTTTAGTTAGGGAGTCTTTTTGGCTTTCCAAAGATATTTTCAGGTATATTACCATGTTGACTATTTATATAAACTGACTTTCATATCCAAAGTGATTTACAGCATGTAAACATTTTTAGTATATTAAAACATCTGAGAATGTTTATATGTACAATTTGGATGATGACCAAAGGAAGAAAATTCCAGGCATAAGCGTTAATAGTCAGTTATCCTTGTTGTTTGTTAGGTTTTCTCTCATACACAAATTGAACAGCAAGATTATCAAGGTCAGCTTCACAGTCTATGAAAGCCTCAAAATGTTTTGGACAGAATTTGATGCCATTTAATATAGCTAATCATTTTTATTTTCATCTAGCAATTTTAATGTGAAATTAAATTGCGATTTTACAATCACATTTTGGCAACTTTCAGTGATATACCTAATCATATTAAGCATTAAAAAAACATTGGAACTCATTTGGAAGGAGCTTCAGTGAAGAACAATGATCAAACGCCTCCACCTGCTTGGATCAACCATAGATGAATCACAAACCTCTTAAGTATGATGCTCATTTACGCATTTGAAGTGCAAGACAAAAGACAGAAGCAACTGTATATTATTTGATGGCAAACATCAGTCTAAAGTGGGAGCAGAAGATTTCATCAACAGATTGCTGAGAACTTCTAAAACAGGCATGTTATGTTTGGGATGCAGTTAAACACTTCTTATCATATCTAAAAAGGGTATTTTGGCATTAAACGTGGGGTGAAAAATACAAACAGTGATATTCTGACCAGTAGAAAACAGTCACTTGGTCAGATGTGTCATTTTTTAACTTGTCCTCAACAATTGGAAAAGTAGATGTTAACTATACGCCAAAAGATGTCTGCTGACTTGAATGCTTTTTTTCCATGGTAAAAGGTTCTAGTGGGAAATACCTTTTTATAATAATGTAAAGCATTTCTTCCTTATTGGTCACAATTTAAAGCATTTCTTGCTTATTGGTACATCTTGCCTGAAGAAGCCTGAGTTGCCTCTAAAGCTTGCCTATTGTAATCATTTTAGTTAGCCAATAAAATATATCATTTTGCTTGACTTCTCACTACATTCATAATGGCTAACATGGTACAACACCCTAGTGCTACTTATTGGCAGAGCAAAATTTAAGGATGGCACGGTTAGTCAATGAATTGTTTCAACTGTACAACAGTGTTAGCCATATGTCCAAGCAATCCAAATCAAAAATCACAACCCCATTAACTATTCATGGAAATTTCAGGACTTCTGTGTTTTGCACTACTATCTCCAATGTGTGAAATGATGGAGTCTGTCATGAACAAATCGGGCACTTGAAGACTCATTGCTTAAGTGCACAGAAGAATTTCTTGTTGCACACAGTTTATATGGGGATTTACTTTATTTCATCAGTGACCTGCAGATAGTATCTTCTACAGTGAAAACATTTCTATGTGTTCTAGAAGATCTCTGAAGTAAGAATGGGTTTGCATTAAAATACAAATTTGTAAAATACACAAATGATAACGGAGACAAAGTGAAACTTGCCTTAATGTGTTAAAAAATTACAAATGTATTTTATTATAATACATTAATATACAATATTTGTTAAATTTGATTCTCTCTAGGTAAAAGCTGATTGCATTCAGATTCAATTAATGGAGCAATAATGATTATTCTAAAGGATTCTTAGCACTGTGTGAATATCCTAAATGACATCCTTCTCTCCTTCATAGAAACATTTTCAATAAAAGAATCAAAGTATATGGTAAAACAAAGTTGCACCACTTGGAGTAAACATCAGGTTTATTGCACTAGGCTGAGAAACGTCAAAATCACAAATATTGTCAGATTTATTGTGAGGAAGCTACAGTAACGTAGAGCAAGTCTTTAGAAGCACTCTACTGCACAAAACGTTTGCTTCCTACTTATTCTTGCAAGGATTAAAGCTGCCGAGACCAGTGCTGAGCATTCTGGGTTGTAACAGTATCTACCTGACGTATACCATAGAAAAATTATGAAAGGAGGTTTTCTGGGTTTGCTGCACTGACTTCAAGACACAGCCTTCCTGTGGCATTGTGCTGGGCATTTCTCTAAGGCTTAACCTCCTGTAGAGAGAGTTGCTGTAAAATATTTGCCATAAAACTGAATATATATTGGTCATTACAAGTTTATAAGGTCAGAATTGTCACATGTACAGAGTACAGTAAAATTTTGCATGCATGTGTAATTAACATGCAACACGTAACCACTCTCCGGCATCATAATTAATCAGTATAACTACCTTACCTCGAAAACCTTTATTTAACTTTCATGGAAAATCTCAGAAAGCATTTCAAATATGTGAGCATAAATAATCAAATATGTCATGCAATGCATGCACATTTCCGATTCTTTCCCTTTGTATACATTTTAATCACCTATCCTTTTCACAATTGGATACATTTAACTTTCCGGATAACAGAAAGTCATATTTCTTAATAAGAGGTGGGTTCCACTTTTAGTTTATTGATGTCACATTGTGTGCATGACTACAATTGTTAGTGTTGTCTCACAGTTTGAGGGACATGGGTTGCATTACTGGTCCATTATGGAGTTTCCACATTGTGTCATGTTCATGTGTTTGCACTTGGTATTTACACACCAAAAATTTGTACATACTATTTTAATCTTCCACTGTAAATTGATTTTGCATAATTGTGGAAATATGCATGAGTGTGTTAGGTATTAGCCTGGCATCCCATCTCGGATTGCTACTTTCCTTTGTGCTAATTTGGATTCCGTAACCCTGTAATGAAAATGTATCTTAAAAATGGTATGTCTTACAGCAGTATGCCATTAATTATTTTTTTTATCTGACACAGTCTGTCTCAAAAGCTTTACTCCCTTCTTTTAGCACACATGCAGCAAACCTCATAGATTTTTGAAAATGGAAACCATTTTGTGACAGAGGTAAATATTTAACTGATATAGTTTACTGATTACTGATATAGTAGAAGGGTAACAAAAGGGTCAACTTGAGTGCATTATTCAAAGTAATGGCTAGTTTTGTCCACATGGCCTTATTTAATTCTTTGGTCAGGCTTCATATCTCAGAAAATGTTGTCCTCCTTTTTGTTCTTTATGTACAAGATATACTTTAATTTACAACACTACCATTCCCTCTTAAAGTTGTTAATTTTCCCTCCTCTCTTGTGAACGTTTGCCCTTTTAAAATCTCCATTCAGGGCTCACTGAAATGCCTATAAGAGAAAGCATTTGGCTTTACATAAGCTGTGTTTATGAGTAGAGTTAAGGACTGGTTTAAAATACAACATAAAGTATTTATAATATATTGACAACTTCAACCACTACAATGTATACAAGCAGAACTGTTGAAAAGTATATGCACCCCGTTGACCTAAGTGACCAGCTATTCAGTTCTACATACTGTACAAGAAGTTAAAGATACCATTTTCATTTGCCCTTTCTGTGACAAGTTAAGCAGTTGAACTACTCTCAATCCAACTTCCTTGCATACTTGTGTATCTAATAACCCGAGTCCCAGGAGAACATACTTTGAACATACAGTACTACCCTGTAGTGCGCAGAATTACCAAGGTCGTAATACTTTATGAAAGGTTTGTGCTCTCTCTTTAGTCTGGGAGTGGAGGGCATGTAGGTGGAGCAGTCATGCCCTCAGCCTCACTGCTGCAAGAGACTAGATTGATATAAAGGTATTGTGACTATTTGAGTGGAGTTGACAACATTTTGCAATTTTATATATATGATTTTTATTTAAAAGATATTCTGATTTTCATCCTACATCAGAGAGTTGTTAGACTGAATGGTAACTGTAATTTTTCTCTGGTGCAACAGACATTTTTTGACACCCATTGCATGCCCACTATATTTGGAAGGGGGTCTCACTCACTCTAAATTGTCTTTTCTAAGTTTTCTTCCATCTTTTTCCCCTCTTAGGATGTCAAGGCTGGGAGGCTGTCAAAAAACAAAGCCTCTATGACTTTGGGCTATGCATGGACCAAAATCGATGTTGCCGTTGGTCTTTTCAGATGAGGTAAATTTACACTGCACTCATTTGAAGCCCCTCCACTAATGGCAGGTGATCTACACTGAACTAATTACGTAATTTTTAAAACCAAGTTGCTGCATCAGTGATTTAGAATTAGAATTAGAATTAGAATTAGAACAATCTAGACGAGAACAGGCCATTCAGCCCAACAAAGCTCGCCAGTCCTATCCACTTGTTTCCTCCAAGAAAACATCAAGTCGAGTTTTGAAAGTCCCTAACGTCTTACTGTCTACCACACTACTTGGTAGCTTATTCCAAGTGTCTATCGTTCTTTGTGTAAAGAAAAACTTCCTAATGTTTGTGCGAAATTTACCCTTAACAAGTTTCCAACTGTGTCCCGTGTTCTTGATGAGCTCATTTTAAAATACAAGTCTCGATCCACTGTACTAATTCCCTTCATAATTTTAAACACTTCAATCATGTCACCTCTTAATCTTCTTTTGCTTAAACTGTAAAGGCTCAGCTCTTTTAATCTTTCCTCATAATTCATCCCCTGTAGACCTGGAATCAGCCTAGTCGCTCTTCTCTGGACCTTTTCTAGTACTGCTATGTCCTTTTTGTAGCCTGGAGACCAAAACTGCACACAGTACTCAAGATGAGGCCTCACCAGTGCATTATAAAGGTTGAGCATAACCTCCTTGGACTTGTACTCCACAGATCGTGCTATATAACCTAACATTCTGTTAGCCTTCTTAATGGCTTCTGAACACTGTTTGGAAGTTGATAGCTTGGAGTCCACTATGACTCCTAAATCCTTCTCATAAGGTGTACTCTCGATTTTCCGACCGCCCATTGTGTATTCAAACCTAATATTTTTACTTCCTATGTGTAATACTTTACATTTACTGACATTAAATTTCATCTGCCACAAATCTGCCCAAGCCTGTATGCTATCCAAGTCCTTCTGTAATGATATAACGGATTCCAAATTATCTGCTAATCCACCTATCTTGGTATCATCTGCAAACTTAACCAGCTTGTTACTTATATTCCTATCTAAATCATTTATATATATTAAAAATAGCAGCGGCCCTAGCACTGACCCCTGTGGAACACCACTCTTAACATCGCCAGTTCTGATGAGGTTCCTCGCACCATCACCCTCTGCTTCCTGTGTCTGAGCCAATTCTGCACCCATCTAAAAACATCACCCTGAACTCCCACTTCTTTTAACTTGATGCCCAACCTCTCATGTGGCACCTTATCAAATGCTTTCTGAAAGTCCAGATAAATAATATCATAAGCTCCACTTTGATCGTATCCTTTTGTTGCCTCCTCATAGAATTCCAACATGTTAGTAAAACACGACCTCCCTCTTCTGAACCCATGCTGACTGTTCAGAATAACTCCTGTCCTTGTCATGTGTTGCTCAATCTTATCCTTAATAATTCCTTCCATTAATTTTCCTGTGATGCTTGTTAAGCTTACTGGCCTATAGTTGCTTGGATCTGCCCTGTCACCCTTTTTATATAATGGGATGATATTTGCCATTTTCCAGTCCTTTGGAATCTCTCCAGTGCACAGTGACTTCCTAAAAATATGTGTCAAGGGTTTATACTCACTAGCCTCCTTAAGAACACGAGGATAAATATTATCTGGGCCTGGTGATTTGTTTGATTTCATCTTATTTAATCTGAGCAGCACTTCTCCCTCTACAATTTCGAAATCCCTCAGTACCTCCTTAGTAGTTGTGTTTACCTCTGGCAGGTTATCCACTTGCTCACTTGTAAACACCTCAGAAAAATGTAAGTTTAGGGCATCTGCTATTTCATTGTCTGTATCTTTTAATTCCCTTTACTATTCCTGATGAACTTGACCTCCTCCTTAACTGTTCTTTTACTACTAAAATACTGAAAGAATCTCTTGGGGTCTTCTTTGCCTTATCTGCTATATTCCTCTCCAACTGTCTTTTAGCCTCTCTGATATCCTTCTTAATGGTTGCCCTCATTTTCTCATACGCTTCGGTTCTCTTTGCAGTCATTAGTCTTATATGCCTTATACAGCAGTTTTTCCTTTGCAACTTCTTTTTAAATCTTTATTAATCCATCGTGGAGTTTTTTAGTTTCCTATTACTTCCAAATTTAGGTATGTATCTGTCCTGCATTACATGTAAAACATTTTAAACCTGTTCCACTGCTCCTCGACTGTCTCCACATTTAAAAGCTTATCCCAGTCTATCCTACTTAGACTTTGTGCATCTGCTCAAAATTAGCCCTACTAAAGTTCAACTTAACAATTTTAGTCTTTGCATCTGTACTCTTACAAAATACTGAGAATTGTATTACATTATGGTCACTTGACCCTAGTGGTTCAATCACCTCTACACCCTCAATTCTATCCTGATTATTACAGAATACTAAATCCAGACAGGCTTCACCCCTTGTTGGTGCTTTAACATGCTGTGTTAAAAACAGTCACTGATTACTTCTAAAACTCCTGCTCTTGTGCTCCTCCATCTGTAAGGTTATCCCAGTTAATATTTGGATAATTAAAGTCCCCATGACTATAATATCCCCTGTAAACTTGCCTTTTGATATTACTAAAAGATGTGTGTTGAAATTACTGTCTGAATTGGGTGGTCTATAACACACTCCTAAAATGAGACCTTTTCCCTAATATTTTCCAGGCGAAGCCACATGTCCTCACTAAGATGGGGCTCATCATCCAACTGAAGATGACTTACATTTAATTCCTGTTTGGCATAAACAGCAACCCCACCTCCTTTTCTGTTCTGTCTATCCTTCCTAAAAATGTGTATCCCTCTATGTTACACTCATCCCCATCTTTGTTATTTAGCCAGGTTTCCGTTATTGCTATAATATCATAATTGTGCTCTGCTACATACAACTCCAACTCACTTACCTTATTTTTGATACTTCTAGCATTAAGGCAAGCTATTTTTAATGTGTTAATCCTTCTATCTTTACGTGTTTGCTTAAAATTTACATTACTATGCATTTTTATTTCTACACCATTGTTTGTTCTTCCATGTATAGATCTAAATCTGGCCTGTCCTAAACTCCCTGCCCCCATCCCCTAGTTTAAACAATCCTCGACTAGCCTACACATACGCCTCCCCAATACATTGGTGCCCCTCCGGTTCAGATGTAACCCGTCACGCGGAACAGGTCCCATCTGTTCCAAAAGGAGTCCCAATGCCCCATAAACCTATACCCTTCTACCCTGCACCAAGATTTGAGCCACGCGTTAAGCCTTCTAATCTCCTCAATCTTACCTGGACTGGCGCGTGGCACAGGCAGAACTTCGGAGAAGACTACCTTGTCAGTTCTGCTCCTCAGCTTGGTACCTAACTCTTTGAATTTGGATCGCAGAACTGACAGACTACCCTTATGTATGTCATTTGTTCCAACGTGGACAATGACAACTGGATCCACCCGCTCTGGCCAAGAGCCTATCCACCCTTCCAGGGAGGTCTCCCACCTGTGCTCCCGGAAGGCAACACACCGTACGAGACTCTCTCTCTCTGGAGCACACCTGCGCTTCAATCCCCCTAATGATTGAGTCCCCAACTATCACTACCTCTCTCTTTTTGGGAACTGGTTTTGAGGTGGCCCGTTGGGGCTCCTCAACCCTGCCTACCACCTCAGAATTATCAGAGTCACCGTCCAGCTCCGCCAGGACATGATAACGGTTAGACACTTCTAATTCTGGGGTTGATGCCCCCGGACAGTGTGCACCCTTTACCTTACGCCTTGCGACCGTGACCCACCTATTCCTACCTGTCTGGTCTGGAATCTCCTCCCGCGCCACCTTAGGGGTGCACACTATCTCTCTAAAGGACACCTGGGCCAAGTCCGCCAATTCTCTATTACAACGCAGGTCAGCCAACTCCTCCTCCAGTTCAGCGACCCTGAGCTCGAGGTGCTGGATCAGCTGGCATCTCTTGCAGATGTAGCCCTCATAGACAACTGGCTCTTCCAAACCATCATCTAAAAAGTCCAACATCCAACAGGACTTGCATTGCACTGGCCTCATTATTAAAATTTGATTTGGGTGATTTAGGTGTGTCATATTAAAGGGGTGCCTCGCAGTTAGGAGACCCGGGTTCGCTTCCTGGGTCCTCCCTGCGTGGAGTTTGCATGTTCTCCCTGTGTCTGCATGGGTTTCCTCCGGGCACTCCGGTTTCCTCCCACAGTCCAAAGACATGCCGGTTAGGTGGATTGGCGATTCTAAATTGGCTCTAGTGTGTGCTTGGTGTGTTTGTGTGTGTCCTGCGGTGGGTTGGCACCCTGCCCAGGATTGGTTCCTGCTTTGTGCCCTGTGTTGGCTGGGATTGGCTCCAGCAGACCCCCGTGACCCTGAGTTCGGATTCAGCTTGTTTGGAAAATGGATGGATGGATATTAAAGGGGGAGAATAATTATGCAATCGGTTGTTTTGTGTTTTATATATATAATTTACTTAGATCACTTTGCAGAGATCTGTTTTCACTTTGACATTAAAGAGTGTTTATTTTGATCAGTGTCAAAAAAGCCGAACTAAAATCAACTGTTGTTCACTGTTGTATAACAATAAAATATGAAAACTTCCAAGGGGGTGAATACTTTTTGTAGGCTCTGCAAATATGCTAAATATAGATACCACAGAATTTTACTTTTAATGAAAATACAGAAATAATTTTGAAATGCATATGTGAAATACATTTAAAATGGTTTAAGTGGGGAAGTGCTGTTGAGAATGTTTATGTTTTTATAGCAGTACAGCATTGTATTGATTGAGATTGTATTTTACTTCAGAAAAAAAGGTTTCTGATTTTAGTGAATGATGGGTGGCATTTAGAAGTTAATGATAATTCTAGAATATCCTAGCCAATGCCATAAAAATCAATTCAATTAAAATGTGCATATATACACATATTGTTTTTCCTCATAACCCATCTCCATTTCCTACGTTTGAGGTTTTTGGCACTTGGCCTTTTAATATAGCTGCAAAAAGTATAGATTTTTTTTTTCTTACCTTCAAGGTGAGAAAGTAGATTTATACCAGTTATCAATCTTACAATATAATGACAGAAAAATCAATACTAATTATAAATATTTCTAAAATATACATTTGATCTTGTTATTCTGACAACTTGCTGGATTAAGATGATGTTGAAAATGAATAACGCTCATTCTCTTGGTACCATCTGGACTATTACTATTCTGTTGTGTTTACCTTGTCAACACCAGGCCAGCTATGCACAGATAATACTTCACTCACTTAGTTATACTGTATCATGCTGTCATCTTCTAGTGAAATCATGATCACACAGAATAAGATATAGTTATGCAGTACTAGGAACCACTGAACATGTCTGTCCATTTTAATCACCCACCAGAACTTTCACAAAAGGTACACTCTTTAAAAATAAACATAGAAGAAAAACAATACAGGCAGATGCATAACATTAATGTTTTAAACCTCATGATATTCTTAAACTAATTTTAACAAGGAAATAGAAAATGAAAGATATAATTCCTTTTACTACATGACAGTTTGGAATTGTAATCATACAAACTGAATCATCTTATCTCACAAGAGAAAAAAGCTGTAATCATTTGCTGATTAAAACAGTTGTAGTGGCATACATATTCCACAAATGCTAGACATTTTATAACGGTATGTAATTTCTTTCTTCTTGATTCACTGGTGATCTCTTGTCATATATTTTTAGACTGCTACATTTTAATCGTTTTTTTTTTTAATAATATATGTACTGTTATTCTCTAGTTTGTGTTGAGCTGAAAATGAATTTTTTCTTTGTAGAAAATTTGACTAATTATAAAAACAACACAGCATATTGTTCTTGGTTCTGGGTTTATTCTGTAACAGTAAAAAAATAATATTTGTCCTTTATTAAGAAGGTACATAGCTAGTTTTACACCTTCATATTAATAATGAAATGCATATTGCAATCAAAACAATAGAAATGCATGCAAAACTGTCAATAAAGGATCCACTAGTAAAAAGTGTGATGCAGGACTTTGGAGGATTGATGGGGGAACTATCATTTAAAAAAAAGAAAATAACTCTTATTTAGGAATAATAATGTGGAATTGGCCTAATTGATTAACCTTTGTTATTGATGATTAGAATGCATTAGTATTGGATAAGCTGCTTGTATAGAGAATTTAAACTTATGTATCAATGCATTCTATTTCAATTGAAAGCAAAATGTGTTGTATTAGCCAGCTTTAGGTTATATAAGAGTTAATTATTAACGATTTGTTTTGGACACTAGCATCATAAGTCAATTACAGCATGTAATATAAGAACACTTGAAAGAAAACTTTATCTCAGTCAGTGGGTCCTCATGGTCTCTAATGGTAGGAACTGATCAGTAAATAAGTTTCAGACACCTGAACAGGGCATAAAGTAATGATGGTGGGAAGAGCTAGAAGGAAGAGAATATTTTGCATGGATGCAATCAGTATAAATCAATTAGTACAAATATAAATATAAATCAATCGGTATAAACCGATGCACTTTCTAATTTTAATGCTTTGCTGTGTAATAAAGATTGTAGTATATAATTTAAACTTCCTTCTGCCTGTCTTTGCTTAACGGTCATTTCTGTTACAATAGTGATACCTGGGAATAGTAGGTACCAAAAGTAAATGCAAAATCATTATCAGCGGACAAGCAGGAGTTTATAAACCAGGAAGAGATCAAAACTAAAATGTAAGGCAAATTCATGGTCATCAAACAAGAGATTTTCAGCCTGTAAAGGTCTTTTCCTATCTTGTATTTTTGTTAATAATTGATCTAGTGCAATAGAACCAATATCACGATCAGGTATAGGTGGGAATGCATCATGTAACTACTTATGGGAATAGCAACCATAAACTACAGTACATGGCTGTTACCCTGGCCAGATTACGAACCTCAATGATATGTTACCTGAGCTTTTTGCAGTCGCATACTTGCTTCAAATAAAATAAAAGACTGTTAAGTGAATCCTTCATTTGGGTTCGGTGTTATTTGGTGCGTTGTATCACCTGTAGTGACCTTGTTGTGCACCACAGAGATATTCAAGTCTGTGCCATTTGACCTTCACATTGCTGCCAAAGATGAAAGAAGCACTGATATCAGATGTTTCCTAACTCTGTTTTCAATCTCAACTGCAGTATTTATGGCTTGGTCAAACCATTATTGTGGTCTAGTTTTTAAAATGACAGGAATGGTTTTCAAGCAAAACAGTCTTTTGTTTCTAACTCTTTTTTTTAATTTTCATTTTGCAGCTCCACTGGGCTCTTGTTTTGAATGGCCATCCATATTGACTTTTTCTTTTATTTATTTATTTTTTTTAAATGGACTTTAATTTGTGCCGAGTAAGAAGTCGTAAAGGGGAATGTGAGAAACCACACTGGAAATAGGACAAGCAAGAATAGGCCAGGCAACCGAGAGCCAGTGTTATTGTTGGCTGCAGGGAATACCTCTTGGCAATACAATGTGGCTAGGTGAAGTGGCAACAAATTCAGCTTCCACAGAGAAGAGTCAACAGAGATCACTGGGAATACCTTAGGGCACACGGGTGTGCCGGAGTTAAAGTCTTCTGTGACTAGAGCAGAAAAGGGAGCAGACCACCACTATGGGTTGCTTTTTAGGCCATTGGTGAAGATGGGATATTTTAATAAAGACTTTTTAATGGTGATTTCTGACTTTAATGTCCTGGATTTTATCTGTTTTATTCTTTTTAACTGATTAGAACATTTTAGTTATTCCTTGACCTGTGTAATTTATTGACTTGGCATGCTTGCACAATAAACTTTGTAACCTTTTTGCACCTTTAGAAAAAACCCTATTTTATGTTTCTCTCTAGCCACAGAATCAATCCTCAGTTTAATGAACTACTAGGTGGTCAACTTAATACCTGAGTGTCAGACATGCCCTGGTACGATGATCACTGACACATATGGGATGGCCCTTTTTTGAGTAGGGCTTTAGTGTGTATACCCAAGCCACCCTGATGGCTGATCTGGCCATGGTTCACGCCATGCAAAAATAAAATGGCAACAACTATACCGAAAACTAGAATACAAAATGACACTGTAGTGATGTAATTAAAAGTACAATAAAATAAATAAACAACCGTAATTAAAATTATAAATATTTTGGAGGTTGCACGGAAGCGACAATGTTAATTCATAACAATACTGATTGTATGTATACATCTTTTTTCAGGTTACATCATATCACTTTTTAAAGACGTTTAGTTTCAATTGCTTTAACTAAAATATCCCAACATGAAATGATGTGTCTGTGTGGACTAGTGTCTTATTCAAGGTTGCCCCCTACAATGTGATGATTCTGCCAATACTATTTTGAATATAGTGGGTTCAATAAACATAGACAAAGACATAGCAAAAACTCAGTTTTAGGGCTGTAATAATGTGGCATTATTGCACTTTGGTCCTCTCAATAGGATACTCTGTTACAAAGTATTAGGTTGAAGTAACTGGTATATAAAGAATATCATTACCTAAACTGTGAATATGTCATAATGGAAAACAACTGATGACTATAAAATTATAACCATTCAAAGCCATGGTTTGGATTTAGTTTTATTTAGTATACTAGATTTTGAGTTATTTTCAAAAGAAACATGTTCCACTTCACCAATACCTGTGCAAGCTTTCCACTTAACATATAGAATTACTTAGAGTAATTACTTTTAGAATATTTTGTTTAAGTGAAGGTACAGAAAATGTATTATTTTTATAATTTCATTGACATGCACAGACATTTTCAAACTAATTATTCACCTTGCCTTTTTTATATACAGTAAGGATTATGGAGCATGTGTTCAAAAACATCAAAGATGATGTGTCTGTACCCAATACTCCAGCTTTCTAGATGTCCAGATGTACAAATCTCATGGGTCTTCAACATAGTTTGAAGAATATATACACGAGAGAACAAAGAAAATACACCATTTGAAAAAGCTTTGTGATTTTTTAAAACACATTGGCATTCCATCTGCGTGTTCTTTGAAACAGAGAATGTAGACGACACATAAAGACTACAGCCATTAAAAATAGGCATGAATGTCCTTCAGACAAAATGTTCAGACAGCACATTAGAGAAAATGATTCTACTGCATAGCTATCTCTTGCGTCAAGGGTGAATGAGTTCAGTTTTTTGTGATTCTTATGAAATTTTATTTCATGTGCAAGTAACAGATATGCTGTCCTTCTTTTTATAGTAAATAATGTTTAGCCTAATCAAGTGCCTTCAGTATGTTGTTCCATCTGTGTCTCCTAACCAGATTTACTGAAATATCTTTCTTTCTTAGTTGTTCTGAGTTTATTCTTGTGTACATATAACAACCTTCAAATTTCTAACATATTCTTAAAGATATAGAATCATGGTTAATATGAAATAAAGTATAGGGAAATTGTAAGTATATGATTAAATTACATAATATCTTAATATAAATAAGGAACCTTGACTGAATTAATTCTTTGCAGGTACCCCAAATCAGATATGAAATAAAGTATGGAAGGCTAAAGAGACACAAAAGGACATTTGCCTTAAAAGGTATTCTTTCCTATACAGATTACAAATCGCCACTGTCCATAAAAAACAGTAGAAATGTTCTCTGTATTGAAGGAAGGGTAAGACAAAATCTAGGGGTGCTGTGGCCATGGTGTGGATGGTGACTACTGCAAACTCTTCTTCAGCAAACCCAGATTAGAGAATAGTGCACCCTTAGATGTTGAATCAATACAAAACAGTTAATAATATATCACACTTAAGTGTTTTATTTTACAAACCACATTAAGAGATAAAGTAGAGAAAGAGTAATGATCAGAAGAAAACAAACAGGAAAGAATTTCTGCAGTTTCAATGAAATAACCAATTGATCCAATCCATTAGGATGGTTACCCTACTTACTATTTATTTATCTTTCCATGTCTCTCTCTTCTAGTCTCACCTACACTTGATCAGTGATCATACTTATCAACCATACACTCAATTATTTTACCACATTGATTACTTCTCGAGAATTGTGGCTTAAGGGAAAACTATTTTTGCCTTTTGGGCATCATGCTGGAGCTCTGGTAGTTTAAACACCTGTCACCTGCTAAGCTTCAAAGAAATGTATTGGTTTATCCCTCCTACGAGGTCCTTCTCAATCAGGCAGACAATCGGGCACCCCTAGAATGTCATGATGCAAGTCCTAGAGTGACTTAGATGAATGTTTTAGATTTTTCCCAAGGCTCCACACTTGGTTTCTCTCAGGAGGATTTACAGTATTTGTGGGATATCACTTACAATGGCATTATATAATTGTATGTTTGTATCTAATCTCTCCTTTTATAATCTCTCCAGATTGGCCCTACTGCTGTCCCACACTGCCCTTGTACCACTGCCCTGTAATATCTCCAAGCAATCCACCCTTAAACACGTCCACATTAACAGACATATTCCTGAATCTTTGCAGTCCTCAAAGATTATGTCAGTGGATCACAATGGACTATATGGAAGGAAACTTTTGCAGTACAGCAATTTTCAGTATTTTCTGTTGTATTTATTTTTACGTTTTTGAAAGAAATCAAAAATACAACATGTGACTTATATTACATTTACTTTTTTCTTCTTTCTAATATTCACAACAGTTCCAATATTACTTTTGTCCCAATAAAACACATTACAATAAGCAAAGAGGAGAAGAAAAAAGATCAATGATTTAAGATTACAAAGATGTTGATGAGAATAGCTGTATCTACAGTAAGACAAACTGACAAATTTAAATATGAAATCATCAGATTAGCCCCAAGTTGAATAAAGTTTATTTTTCCAGTTCTGAACAAAATTACTAGATAAGCTAGCAATGTAACAAGTGCCAATATATTGGAATGACAGTCAGGGTGAGTGTTCCTTCCAAGATAATTCCAAATAGGGAGTGAACAGAATAGCCAGTTTAACAAAATGTTTAAAGGTTTACGTAGCATTTGTAAAAAAGATGTCCACAAAAATATGAGATGAAGACAGTGCCGAAACTTTTGGCCAAGGAAGGTCTAAAATTATCTCTAACAGGTGGCTTCCAATCCTGGGTAGATTTTAGAATGTTCATATTTAGTGAGGTGTTTGGAATTTTAAATTTGTGCTCGCTTTGGCAGCACATTTACTAAAATTGGAATGATACAGAGAAGATTATCATGGAAATTTAAATTTGGTGAAGGAGGAATGTATTCTTAGGAGAGAGGCTTGCCAGTTATTATCTATGATTATCAAGGGCTTCCTTCCAACACTGTTTCAGAGTTAGTAAGGGTGACCTATTCTGTAAATGCTGATTTAATGTAAAAAATACTTATTTGCCTGTAGAGTTGATTAATACTAATGTTTTCAAAGTAGATAAACGGACTGCTTTGAAGATGAAAGTACTGTAACGTGCAAGCAGTGCTTTCTAACCATGTCTGAGAGCTGGAAGGGGAGATATCTAATTGTAAGGGACAGACACACCTCGGGGTTCTTCTTCTTGTTTTCAGAGGTGTGCTGAAAGAAGATCCCTGGAATTGCGGAGTCAAAGAGTGTGCTCCATATTTGCATAAGGCCGAGTAAACAAAATAAAATCGTAGAGGCCTTGACAGCTTCGAGTGATCCTGTTCTTATTTACCCGGATCGTCACAGTACATTACAATTGTAACAGATAGCTGCCAACACCATTACCTAGCCTGGAAGCTCAGGAAGGACATAATAATTAAACTTGGCAAAAGACCACACACATTTTCTTGGCACACTCACACTTTGTATACGCACTTTTCTGCTTGGGTTTGCAAACTGGCAGCACCCAGCCTCAAAGCAGTGCTACTTTTTCAGTGTTGTTTCTCTTCTTTTTCATATTCGCATTCACAATGCAGGCGTTATCAAATGCACCAAAATTTATTGCATATCGTTAACAAATTTAATTCACTTGATTGTATTAATTCTATAACAATATAAAGTTGCACGGAATGGCCAAACTGTTATAGATGCTTTAGTGTTGTTGCTTCTCTTACATGGACGCAGCCCGTGGCTGGCGAGAGGGTACAAGCTCTGGCCTCTGAGACTCAGATATTGGTTTGTGCTTCTGTACTACTCTGTATCAGCACATCTTTGTTTGAGTTTCCAAGTATTGGCAAATCCTCAGATGTAAGGGATCAGTGTTATACATTCAGGGGCTGCTCTTGACACTATCTAAACTGTGCTACATAGCGAGGAGCATTACAAGCTTAACCCAGTATTGAAGACGCAATGACCAATGAAACTACACAAAACAACAAAGTATTTTCATAATATTCTCTTTCTAGTCACATTATATAAATGAAAATTCTACAAGTTGTTTTTTATTTTGGTGCAAATCTGGCAGTGTGGTGCAGAAAGGGTACATCACATCACAGCACATCAGGTAGCAACATAAAATGTGAGGAAGTGTATGCTTACAGTAGTCATGCATGAAAGTTCTGTGCATGGCTGGTACAACTCTATGTTATCACACTGATATTGTAAGGCATCAAGCTGCAATGGCATAGAAAAATAAAAGTTCATCTAAGCTGGTTGCACCCTGAAATTCCAGGAAAATGTTCTGTGAACAACGTCACCAGCAAAGAGAATGTTCAGTGCGAAAGTGGTGAATTTCACTGATTAACGTGATTCACCAACATAACCAGAAAAATTACTGTTTGACATATTAAAGAATGTACTGTAGATACACTTATATTATTTTGTCTTCTCTCCTAATGCTTCAGTTTTGTGCATTACTAGTTAAGTTAGTTGTTGATCTTAGAAAATGGTCTTTTTATCTTTTTTGCTTTATATGAATACCCAATTCCTCTAATGAACATGTAATATTATAATGCTAATGTAAATACGGAGTCTTTTGTTTTGTCTTTTCCCTAGAAGCCCAGTATTGCTTATTATTTTAAATACAGCAGTTTTACAAAATCGTTTGCATTACTGTGCTAGGAAGGATGTTAAAATGTTCTCTGATTCACATCAGATTTTATGTAGTTGTCAGGCAGAAACAAATATTTTTACCTGCTGTATCAAACTGTCTGTCATATTTGTTAGGGTATATCCCCAACTTTTTATCATTAAGTATCCTTTCCATACTCTAATTTCAAGCTTCATATTGATATAAATGATACATTTTCTTAAACAGTCTCCTTAAATGCTGTTCTGTATCTTTTACCACAAAGAGTTTCACTTATTGTCATTGGAAAAACATGAAAGACAACATTCAACTTTTTCTAAATGTTCTAGAAGTACTTAAAAATAAGTTGACTTATTAGGTGCCTTGTATTTACAGCATTATGCCATGTAGAGTAGTAATTTAACTTACCACCATGTAAAGATCAAAACTGTTATTAGTATTCTGAATTGCAGGCCCTCGAATATACCCAGAGAGATTCTGTAAGTTTAGCTTAATTAATTAATTTACATTTCTTTTAATCACTGCAATGATTAAATATTTAATTCATGCAGTAAAGAAAGAAGTAATGCAGCTTTTATATATTTAATTTTATAACCATTAAACTATAATATGCCATATTTTTTGTAATAAATAACTAGACCTATTTAAGAATTTAACTAATTTATAAAGCGATTTGTAACTGGAACTTCTGAATATGCCATCACTTTTTAATTTATATTTATCTATTCAAATGTTAAACTGATTTTAAGTGTAGCACCATAGTAAAAATGTGTCATCTAATATTCAGATCTAATAGTTATACAAATTTAAATAGTAGTTTAAGGCAATTTCTGATTAAATGTCTACAAGTACAACGCCTCTCTGACCATTTCTTTGGCCTTGTTATTAAGTACATTAAAGAAAATAGCAAGGTTTGGAAGTACAGTAAACACTTTAAGCAGGATATTGATCACTTTAAGTGGATAAAAATAAAATTATTCATGTGTAAATTCACATTTACATTTATAATGAACTTTCACTGTTAATATGTAATGTTGGATGTTCTGTAATATGTGCAGTTCACAATGTTTCCACAAAAGTAAAGATAATTGTCTGCCTTCCATTATTATATTTTAGAGAAATAACAACATTCTCAAATCTACTTCGTTTTTTTCAGTGTTACAAAACACTGAGACATCACATACAAAATGTAAATACACTGAATGGAGCATTCTGTAGTCATCCATTTTCAGAACTTGCCATTGTCATTGCAGAGACATAAGGAGCTAGATAGAGTGTACGTTCGCAGCATTAGATCTGAAGAAGATAACAATCCTCCACTGAGTACTGTATCATATATAAATAACAAATTCTTTGGGCCCATTTTCCAGTTGTTTAAGTTCAAAGTTTATTGCCATTTGCACAGTAAGGAAACACGTTTCCCTGTACAATGAACTTCTTTCTTTGCTGTCCACCAAATGACAAAACCAACATATAAAGATAAACATAAATAATAAGTAGCATTTAGATAAGTAACAGAGGCAGCATAAAGTATAAAAACAGATTAGAAGTATTAAGTGTAATTGTGCAGGTAGGTGTGTGAAGAACAAGTCAAATACAGTTGTGTGAGGTAAATAGAATGAGGTGAACCATGGTTATAAACTCGAGTCAGTTATTTAGGAGTCTAATGGCCTTGGGAAAGAAAGAGTTCTTTAGCCTGAAAGTCCTGCATTTCATACTTCTATACCTCCTGCCTAAGGGTAGAAGTGTGAACAGTTCATGTTTTGGGGTCTCTGAGGATTGAGGCAGTTCTCCTGTGGACTCTGCAGTTATAGATGCTCTGCAGAGAGGGCAGTGGGGTCCTGGTGATCTTCTCAGCAGTCTTTACCAATCTCTGCAGGCATTTGCGATCCATAGCAGTAGTGTTGCCGTACCACACGGTGACGCAGCTGATCAAGATGCTCTCAACAATGCAGCTGTAAACGTTGCCAAAGATCTTAGTCGACATACCAAACTTCCTCAGCCTCCTCAGAAAGTACAGCCGCTATTGAGCCCTCTTGACCAGTTGTGTAGTATTAAGTGTCCAAGTGAAGTACTCACTGATGTAGATGCCCAGTTATTTGATGCTGTTCACCCTCTCCACATCAAGCCCTCGGATAAACAGTGCCCCCATCCTCATGTCTACTATCATCTCCTTCATCTTGTCTGTATTGAAGGTGAGGTTGTTGTCCTCACATCATGATGCCAGACTGTCCAGTTCCCTCCTGTAGGCTGCCTTATCCCCACCAGTGATGCATCCTATCACTGTGGTGTCATCTGCAAACTTTAGGATGATGTTATCTTTGTGGGAGGTGACACATTTGTGGGTGAACAGGGTGTAAAGGATGGGGCTGAGGACGCATCCCTGTGGAATGCCTGTATTTGTGATAATGGTGGCTGAAATCCTATTACCAATCCTGACAGACTGGGGCCTGCCAGTCAGAAAGTCTAGAAGCCAGTCACAGAGGGTGGGGTGCAGGCTAAGTGCAGACAGTTTATGGGTGAATTTATGTGGGATAACTGTGCTGAAGGTAGAGCTGTAGTCAACAAAGGGCATCTTGATGTAGGAGTCTTTGTTCTCCAGATGGGAGAGGGAATAATGTAGCGCAACTGTGATGGCATCTGAGGTGGACCTGTTGGGCCGTAGGCATACTGCAGGGGGTCCAGGGTGTCCGGTATGCTGCTCTGAATGTGGACCAGCACCACTCTCTCAAAACACCTCATGATGACTGGAGTGAGTGCTACCAGCCTGTAGTCATTTACTGTAGGCAGGTGGGTGGGCTTTTTTAGCAAGGGGGACGATGATTGCAGTCTTAAAGCAGGACAGAACGATGCTCTGACTGAGGGAAAGGTTGAAGATGGAGCAGAAAACACCATCCAGCTCGTTGGCACAGGCTCTGAGAGCCCGCCCAGGGATGTTGTTTGGTCCTGCTGCCTTACGGGGGTTGATCTTCCTTAGTGCAGCTTAGTTCAACAGTGATCTAATTATTGCTCAATTAACTTGTGTGAGCTGAGTTTGTAATACAAATATGAAGCCACTGGGCTCTTGCTTGTCACACAGGGAGACTGAACAAGAGTTCTATAGCTTAAGTAGAATAACAAACTAAATTATTAAAAAAGACAAATGAATAGGCAATTTAAATCAATTAAAGAAATAGACAATTTTTAAAATTACTGTCCAAATAAAAAAAGCAAAAGTCAAAATACAAAGAAGTAATCAAGATTATAGTTTTCTGAGCTGTAAATCAGTAAATCAAACTCATGGTGAGAAAACAAAGAGACTGGGGTCATGTATCACATTACTATCATTGGGGTAATCTCCACCAAAAATATTTTGCAACCAAGAAATAGCACTCAGACTGGAAGTTGCAAACAAATTGACAAAAAAGACTGCACCAAATGCTGACAAAGTAACGTCATTAAAATAAGTGAAACTATTAACTATAAAGAAAAATATAAAATTGCATATATAGAACATGTAAAATTCCAAAGTTAACATTTTCCAAACTGAGATAATTGACAAAGAGAAGAGCACGTGCTATTTTCAAAATTCTTGAGACTCTTTTGACACTTGTAGGGAAAAAGAACACTAAAAAATTCCTTATGAATCTCTGCCTGCCTAAAGTTAACTAGTTCCTAATGAGAAAACCAAAACAAATGTACGGTTCAATTTGAAATGTATAGGCATTTCCTCTGAAAATCTATGAGACATCCATGAAATACATTCACTATAATTTCAAAATGAGTGTGAGATTATAAATGAACATATTTTAAGTTATCTGAATTTCAGCTTTCTTAAAAGGCAAACTGAATTTTAGGAGATATCTTTAAATGTTAATTCAGATTGTCATGTACAATAGCACTGTCTTTTGTCTTTCTCTAAGACACATTTTTACATTTTCATTAATATTTAATTATCTTTGGTAATACTTATTTTTGACAGACTGCCTAGTGAATGAATATACCTTCCAACATTCTTGAAGTGGAAAACTAATACAGCTCTGTCCAGTGGTCAACTACACAGGGTCACACAGTGAGTGAGCTTGTAGCCTGGTTGTTAAAAGTACATTCTCTAAGCCTGCTGTTCTCAGTGCTTTTCACAGACAGAGTGAAGCTAGAGCTTCTAGCCATGTAGTAATTTGCTGATGATTTCCTAAGAGAGCTAATATCCATTTAACCTCCATAGTGTTAGACCAGAGCGTCACTTGCTAAAAGCATTAGTCCCGTGTATCACTTGAGCAATGGTATAGACATGTCTCGCTTAAGACTCGAGGTTTACTTGGGCTGTTAAAATGCAAATGGTGTTATTGCCAAGCGTCACTCAGGCAACATTATGGGCATGACGATGTAGACATGTCTTCTCTTAGCCTCATAATGGCGTCTCGTAAGAAAAGTCTCTCATCTGCAGTGATGGCGAACTGAATCTGTCTTCAGGGAGTGAAATTGAAATGGTCAGTGAAATCGAAAGTGATTCTGGGAATCTGAAAGTTACATCCACATCACTCGCACATGTGCTCTTCTTTATTACATTTTCTACACTTATGACTTTGTACTTTTAGTGTTTTGCATGTTTCACAGTAGAAAGATGTGATTTAATAAAAATGTCATTTTTCAAGACAAAAAATACAATGCTTTTTACATGTTTATTTTTTGAGAAAAAGTGTAATGTTAAGGTAATGGTAATGGTGTAATGGTATTCATACACTTCAATAATCACTCAAAATACTTTATTGTGCTTCTGAAATGTTTCATATCCCATACACAAAAGCAGGATATTGAGCACAATTACAGATGCTAAGACTGTTTCTAACAAGGTAAAAAAAGGAAAGGTATGTATAATTTAAGTGCTGATCTAGGCAATGAAATAATCTTCTGAAAAGGCCTCTCAATTAAGTGCAAGTAGAACAATAATTTCATAAACTGTGACACTAATATATAATAATAACAATAATAATAATAATGCAATCTTATGCAATCTAACACTATTTTAACTCTTTGAAGGCTGAATATTTTTTCCAAAAAACACAGTTTTCTGAAAAGCACCCAAAGCAATTGTCTCCCACATAAATCAACATAAAATATCAGTTGCTGGGTGCTATAGCCACCAGTTCACAGTCTTGTGGTGTGAGCCACTCACGGGTGGCATGATGGCTGACAGCCAGGCTGTCTTTGCATGACAGGAGACGAGGATGGCAGCAGCAGTTGTGGTCGCAATGCTACGCAATCTGGTTTGTGCCTCATGTCATTATGAGTGGCAGTCTTCATCAACACAAACATGTTCGGCACCACGATTAGCTGGAGATTGATCAGCTTATGCTGGTACCTTGCTTTCATTTTCAATCTCCAGATCACTTGCATCAAAATCGGAGTCCGACAAGTCAGAGTCCAATTCAGCGATAATGTACAAAACATCGTCCACGGATTATTTTGTTTTGTGCATTGATCTCTCGCCAGATGTCAATTCTATTCTTGTCGTTGTTTGCAATTCACTACCCCGCAAGCGCTGGGAATCTTGATCAAACCAAAGAAGCTAACTTTCCGTCTAGCAAAGAAAGTTGAACTAAAACATTACGACGAGTTTGTTACAGTTTTCAGTTGCTTACTGCTCTCAACCCCTTCCTGCTGACAAAAGTCAACATCCACCCTGAAAGAGTTAAGGCTAATACAGAAAATATACTTTGATTGCAATATGCACCAGATTTATAATTACCTAAAAATAAGCACCTCAGTTCAAAAAACTTGCTCCACCCGAGTGATTCCCTGCTTTGCAGGCCGTAGTACATTGGCAGCAGTTTTAACACATGAAGTAAAAAGATCTATGCTGGACAGCAGCTTGTAGCCGGGAAGAAATTGAGAGATTTTCCTTTTGAAAGCAATTCTGAATATGTGTTTGTTTTAATTTTTTTGTTATTTATTGTTATTGTTGTACCTTCGTCATGTCCCCTTTTTGTTTACTGTTTTTATATGGTTGACAGCATTTTATGAGTTAGCTGTATGGGTGCCATCAAATTGTTTCTAGCAACAAGCCCAGTTGCTAGTCACACAAATGGTAGAATTGGAAAGCTTTAAGTTTTTGTTTCATGATTTAAGCTTTGAACTTCACTTTATTTATGTTTTTTTTTACTGAGCATTGAACTCTGACAATTCTTTTGAGTTTTCTCTTAATTAACCACAACTTTTAGGTTCCTGGGGCCTCATGTATAAACGGTGCATACGCACAAACATGTTGTGTATGCATGTTTCTGTGCTCACTTCAAAATATATAAAAACTAAACTTGGCGTAAGGCCACACACATTTTCACAGCACACTCACACCTTGTATACGCAATTTTCAGCTTGGGTTTGCAAACTGGTGGCACCCAACCTCAAAGCAGTGCTATTGTTTCAGTGTTGTTTTCCTTCTTTTTCATATTCACATCCACGATGAAGGCATTACCAAATACACCAAAATTATTTGCATATCGTGATTTAATTCACTTGATTGTAATCATTCTATAACAATATAATGGTGCACGGAATGGCCAAACTGTTCCAACTACCATAGCTGCTGTTAGAAAACATTGCAAATGGAAGAATTAGAAGAGAGTGCATATTTATAGATGATGATGACTGGCTTCTAAGTCGACTTCCATTTCCAATAGAGCTATCCTTTTGGCTTTGTGCTGAACATTTTCATCAAATTAAGTTTTTAAGGACATTTTCACATTTGTTTAGCCCCATAGTCCCTGAATTATTTTGCTAAATGAAATTTTAAACACCATATTTTTGGAACTGTATAATCTATTGCAATTATCCCTATATAATGGTAGTCCTGAACATTCAGAGAGGGACACTTGTAACAAATGGTTGTTTAAAAGGAAAAAAGCTAGATTTGGCACATCATCAGATTTTAACAATCCATAGCATTTACCATGCCATGAAAGTTTTAATATACTCACAAATTCTTAATTTGGGACCAACTTGCATGTAATGAATTTTATTTTTCAGTCTGTATAACATATCAACATCAGCACTTTAGTAATCTCCTTTGGTTGCTATGAGTAAATAAAGGAAATACAAACATTGCCAAGTACTTCTCTATTTTAGCAGGATACAGGCATTAATTTTATCCTGATTATTTATAGATGAGATGTGTCTGCATCTGTTGCAAAATACTTGAATTATAAACTTTTTTTAACATGTGCTTTTAATCTGCATTGTACTCAAGCATGATACCTTAGCTCAGCAAAGCACTGAGAACCCAAAAAATGGTGTTTAATTAAAGATGACATTTTGATGATCTGAAATAGCCGGATCATTATTATACTGTGAAATCAGCACTCTGTGATAATGTGGGTTAATGGAGTAGGGTTATTGGCTCAGAGTGATTTGTCTGGCAGGCACTGTGATCCAGTAGCTGGAGAGCTGAACTTGAAAGCACAAGGTTGTGGGTTTAGAACCCTCTTCTGGCTTACAGAGCAACTCGCTTAACCCATCTACACTTAATTAGTTCAATATGAATCACTATGAATTCCACTGTACTGAATGTCTGAAGATTTTTGAATTGTGTTTGCATTGCTAAACATTTGAGGACTTTGGGGCTCTGAAGGTTTAGATGAGATTACCACAGTATCAATTATATCTTTTCCAAAAGATAATGAACTTACCTTATACACAATTAATTGCCAATATGAAAACCCCTGGGTAAAATAGTAAAGTTATCCTGAATAAAAATAACCAGTCTTTGTTGAACAACTTGAATAAATGATCCTTCAGTCAGTCATTGATTCTCAAACATGTTAATTCAGAAACTCTGTGATGTAGGTGCCAGAGATTGTCCAACGCAGGACCCATTCAAACACCAATATGTGAACACATACTGTGACCATTTCGGAATCACCAATCAATTGCATGTCTTTGCGTTGGAAGGAAAGTTCCATTACCTGCGGGAAAATCATGCGAACATGGAGAAAAAATGCAAACTCCACACAAGTAAAAACTGGCCATACATAAACCCTTCAGAAAAATGCTGACAATACAATATTTTGCTTTGTTGTAAGCAGTCCAACAATAACCCAATCAGAGAAAACTAATAAAGGAATATATTAATTGTAATAAAGTTATTAAATAAAAAATCTGTGTACTTATTGCATTTGTATATTTTTTCTTATCTTTACAGAACCAATGCAGACCAACCATAGACTGGAGCTTCAGAATGGGGAGAACAAGATGCCTTACTAGCCCCCTGTAAACAGCTTTTTATAGCTCAGTTATGTCAACTAACATTCCAGTGAAACAATTTATATAGAGAAATATTACATTCTGTGGACTCTTAGTCTACCATATAACAGGACGGATAATGGTGCAAAAACACATATAGCAATTATGAAATCTTTTAAAAGTTACTAGAATAATTTACAGTAAAAGCTGGTTGCTGTTATGTTACACACTATTATTGAAGGAGTGTAAGCTTGCAAGCATTATCAGTATTTATATTTAAGGGAAATTTATCGTATATGGTTAAAAAAATGAACTACTGTATATACTCACAGTTAAGTTCTCCCACGATAAGTCAGGGCTTGATTTTACCATATAATTTCCAGTATTTTAAAATGCCGGTCGTATAAGTCGAATGTGGAAAACTCACACTATTTGTCCATCCATCCATTTTCTAACCCGCTGAATCCGAATACAGGGTCACGGGGGTCCGCTGGAGCCAATCCCAGCCAACACAGGGCACAAGGAAGAAACCAATCCCAGGGAGGGTGCCAACCCACCGCAGGACACTTACAAACACACCCACACACAAGGGCCAATTTAGAAACGCCAATCCACCTAACCTGCATGTCTTTGGATTGTGTGAGGAAACCGGAGCGCCCGGAGGAAACCCACAAAGACACGGGGAGAACATGCAAACTCCCACACTATTTGTCTAAGAGATTATAATATGTTAATGTCCACCTGAGAGAGTAACCAAGGAGCCCACTGCCTGTTTTTCAGTTTATTTTGCCTATGTGACCACATGGTGATACCCAAACTATTCCGAAGCGACATTTTCACTGTTTTGTGTTTTTGTATCTCACACCCTTATACACCTTTATCGTAAGAGCATCCCTTATCTATGATGGAGCATTCGATCAGAAGAAAATATGAAGCTGGTTTGAAATTCAAAGTCATTGAAATGGCGAAACAAATTGGTAACTGCTTTGCTGCAACAAAATTTAGTACATCTGAGAAACTGGTACAAGATTGTAGGAAACAAAAAGGTGTAAAAAAAAAACTGTATTTTTGAACGGACGTATAAGTCAGGTCTTGAAACCCGAAAAATCAGACCCCGACTTATATGCGGGTATATACGGTATTTGAATTCTGTATGCTTCACTTTTCTTACTTAGTATGTCAGTCTTATAATTCTTTTATCAATCTATTTGCCTTACTGCGTATTAATATCAGATTTAGTAAATGGAGCCTGTGCCACAGGCAAAATGTGTTAGGCTTAAACCTGACACAGCCAAATTATTTGCCTATCTGCTGAACCCATTTAATTCAATTTAGAGTTGATTGTGACAGCTTCTGGACACCACGTGAGAATTGATCCCAAAAATCACACTCACACATACACACAAATTTACTCACAACAATCTGATTTAGTGACATGAGAAGAACCTGCAAACTCCTTACAGGCAGTGAGTGGACTGGCATTCACATCCATTCTCTTATAGCAGTGTTACCTTTGTGCAACTCTTTGCACAAAATCTGTTCTCAAGTAAGCATGAGTTGGATATAAATAAATGCAGCATATCATCCAGCTTTAACTGGTCAAACTAAACCTAAAATTCAGTTTTCCGTATATAATGTCATACATGCACGTCGGAGGACATTTCAGGTTTATTGGAGGTAAGAAATATGACCCAGGGTGATGGGGGATGTCAGTCGCTAATGTTGTCATTTTTGTCATCGACAGCACCAAGAAGACGACAACTGAGGGCAATTGACTCCATCCCTAATGGCCGGGGGACTAGAAAAGAGCGGACAACCAATAGAATGGCATTTCATATCATAACTTTAACTCCATGATTTTCACTAATTTTCACAAAAAAATTGAAGATTTCTCCTTTACTTTGCTTAAATTATTTGAATATATGTTTGAGTGTTCTTTTTGCTTGAAATTATTTACATTTGGCTGGCACCCCAACACTTCCTTGAATTTTTGAGTATCCTTCCAATTATCGACAATATAAATCCGTTCATGAATCAAGTCAGTAAAATGTCTATTAGCTATGCTCCAGATAAAATGTGGATCATTAGTGTTATTAATATCATGTTTGTAGTTAGGGTATAATAAAGAAATAGAAGATGGATAATGGCTACAATTGTAGTCAAATTGTGGGATTAGAATGAAAAGTATAATAAAAAAAGAGCTAAACTAAACTAAAGCCAAATCACCACACCAAAATCGTGAACTAGGATAATATAGACAAACTCCTAACACTAGCTAATAATTGATATTTTTTCTTTTATCATCAATGCACACTCTATTTGCATGCTGCTGGTGGCCGCCATCTTATATAGGCAGAATGGGATGACAAAGCATATCAATTGATTTCTACATAGCGCAGCATACATATACAACATGGCTGTACCCATGCAATGATAGACAAAAATATTGCCTTCTGACCCACAATGATTTTAAAATGATATAATCAAGGGGATGATAAAAATATGAAACACCTTCAAAAATGCCCAATAAACATACAAAAACAATGCTAAAAGATTCCAAAGTAAAAACAAAGAATCATCACAATAAGTTTCCTTTATGCTTATTTCTTTAGAGAAATAAGTATCCCAAGAATAAATAGTGGTAATGCATTTACACAGAAAGTTAGTTTGTTCCTGTCTGTTTCACTATGAATTTTCCATATTTAACTACACAAAAGAGGTAAAATATACATTAATAATTTACATATTCAGATGTCAAATTGTATAATGAAAACAAAAAAGCAAAATTTTCACTAGCATACAGTACATGTATCTGTTTTCTTAACACATTTTTCCCACTACAGGGTCACTAGGACTCAGGTCCCATCCAATATGATGATCCTCAAATCTGTTATTATAAAGATTAAAAGTTTCATTTACAATATTTAAATGTAAGAAGTTAGGTAGCACAGAAAATACATTTCTCTGTGAAGTCACCAACAAATTAATTCTAATATAAAAAGGCAGAGTAAACCATTGTGGGGAAAAAATGCAGAACTTAAGCATATGAAATTAATGGCGCTTGGCTGGAACAAATACATTTCAAAAAATATTGAGAAATAAGAAATGTTTCACTTAAGTTGTCTAAGCAGTGTGGCAAACCAATTAGGAAAGTAAATAGAATGTTATGATGCATATCCAAATGCAGTGGGTATAAAGTCTGCGAATGGATTCCACTGCTGCACAATGCCCTAGTTAGAAAAGCATAATGACAGTTTACTCTGTGCAGATGAAAAAAAATGCATAGTAAATAAGAAGAAAGATCAAAAGAGCTTTCTTTTAGACAAAGATGGTTTCCTTATAATGCAAAGCTTAAATACAGTATTTGCCTATGATGTTTGTCATCAATAAGATTGATTAATGTAAAAATGACAAGATGAGTTTGCTCTGGCATAACATAATCATAGAGATTAAAAAACAGGTCATCATTTTGTTTATTCTGTGTACAGCAGCGTTCATGCAAATTAACTTGTCTTGACACAGAAGGAGGTGAAGAAAGTCAAGAAGATCAACACCAACCTGCCACTCATCACCATTCTTTTTTTATGCTAATGAACAGTCAAGAGAATATAGTATAAGGGTCACAAGAAAAGACTACTACAAGGGATAACAGCTCAAGCAGAAAGAACAATGTGATACACAAAAGAACTTTAAAACATTTCTTGTATGGCAGGATCAATGGTTTTATGTCATTTTAAACTGCCCAAGTAACCAATATGCAGTAATTGAGAAACCTGAATGTTTAAAACAGTAGAAAACAATATTGCTATCATAATGCAAATACAATCTTTGAAGGAGTTAATAGAAAAATAAATGAGCAATTTAAATATTGCAAATGCAATACATGCAATTTTCATGACTAGATTTATTATTAGTTGCCAGATTAACAGTAAACAGATAACTTATCCATCCAGCAGCATGAATTATTGTGTGCCTGAAAAGCATTTTTATTAAATCAAAAAGTCAATTTATTTGATGATCTGATTGAAAACCTTGCTGGATGTGATTTTAAGCTTTATGCTTTATACAGCTTGATGTTATTTCTTTTTTTTCCACCTTTCATCGCCTATCTATTTTCTGAGCTTGGTTTTTCCTGGAAGAGCTGTAGGGAGCTAGACAGCAGTAAAATTCTAGGAAACAGAGTTTAATATAAGTTACATACCAGTTTGAAATAGAATTAAATACCATTTTTACATACCCATGAAAATACAATAAAATATATATGTTTATGTGAAACAGTAATGATACCCCATTATGTGTTTTTTGTTTTTAAACAGATGTAAATATATTAAGATTTTATCTTCATTTATGCAATATTTATTTTATGTAATATAACAAATTTTATACCACATTTACATTTTATAATCCAATGTATAATTTTAATAACCATAATTACAAATTATACATGTGGAAAAAGTAAGCACACTCCTACATTTATCACTACCTCAAATACGTAATATTAGATTGTTGTTGAAGAGTTATCATCATGCCTAGAGCAAAAGAGCTATGTCAGACCTTATGAAAGAAGGCTACAGATGAATATGAGTCCTGGAAGGGATTTTAAAAAAATCAGCCATTCAAATGTCCGGAATCCAGGGAAGATTTCAATTAATTGCCAACTTGCCATTTCACCCCACTTCACAGCCTGAGATCAGAATGAAAAGATGATGAAAGAAGTCTCTACAAAAAGTCTCAGAATTTCATCATGGGACCTACAGGTATCTCTTGCTACTGTTGATGTCAACGTACAAGAGGTCTACCATTAGAAAGAAGCTACACAGATTTAATCAGCATGGAAGGTATGATAGGAGGAGGCCATTGACATCCATAAAGAACATTAAGGTAAGACTAAAGTTTGCCCATTACTACCTAGGCAAAGGTTGGGACTTCTGGAACACTGGCAACCTGTCAGATGATTGAAACTCACAGAATAGTGTACTTTGAAGCATGATGATGACCCTAAATGAGTACACCCAGCAAGGAATGGCTGAAAAGAAGTTAAAATCCAAATCCTAAGGACCACAGCTGTTGCAGATTAGTTGATTATTTGAGTCACCAGCCTCAGAAATCGGCAATTAAAATTACAACACAAATAAATGCTTCTTGGAGTTCAAGTGTCTGATACATCTCAACATCAACTGTTCAGAGGAGACTTACTGAATCAGGCCTTCTTCAGAAGTACTAGATGCACTTGTTTGCTCTTCTCTGCAGAACCTCTAGTGCTGTTTCTTGTGTAGAGTGAGGCAACCAGCATTGCACATACTGAGCTACTCTAGTTCATGTATCAAGCATCTCAAAATGACTCCTATGAGTTACACTAGATATTTAACTAGGGTAAGATCTTGTACTACTTCAAAGTAGGACATAAGAACTGTTTTTGATGTTTTCTACACCTACTCTCGGCTAGAAGTACAAGTTCATGTTTAAGAATAACTGACGTTATGATTTTATGACACCCTGAGCCACAAAATTTCACTTATGATGTTTTGTAGTTTCTTTGAAAGTCATGATGTCGTTTTGTGGTTTTATGATATTAATGCTACAGTTAAACCACACAGATAATACTAATAATAATTAAAATTATAAACTAGTAGGATAAAAACATGAGTAAGGAAAACATAATAAGGTAGGATATTGCACTAAACTGCATATAATTGTTGAGAGTAAAGCTCAATTATAGGCATGTTTATTTAACAATGAATGACCCACAGCCATACTTAAAAAAAAATCACCTTCCCGTTGTTATGGCCACAGGAATTGCCTCATGAAATACCAGTTACTGAAACTAACCGCACTTATTCCTGTGCTGTTTCCAGAATCACATTCAATGACATGTCTGTCTATCTCCGAGACCACTACCCCTCCCCTCTTATTTTCTGTGAGGATCTGTTTATCTAATGCCACAGGAGACTCTACCTGCCTTCTTGGACCTTTCTGGGCTTGTAAAGTGTAACAGGAATGTTTCTGGTGTTTGTGGAATGCAGACCTCAGTGTACCAGTGTCACATTTTGCTGTCAGTCACCCACCCAGCCCCATTTTTTTCTGCTTAGTACAGTACAGTTTGCATCCATGTTCACCTATGTGTTAATACTGTGATTTTGCTTGCAATAAACATATGCATACTTATCCACACTCTGAATAGGCCTGGGTTTAAGATTAACTCACTTGGAGTCATGTATAAATCTGTGTATTGCCTTATGCATTTTAAGGATGTTCAAAGTTTGATACAAATTCAAGAAACGGTTAGTTGAGATATATCTAAATCATCACTATTGCAAAGCTGAATTTTATGAATAACTTCTCCAACATCTTCATTTCATCATAGCTTTACTGTGTCAATGGAGTGATTACATAATATGCAGGATTTGTTGTGAATATTATTTTCAGTTTCTATCAAATTGGTATCTGTTTACAAGTTCATTGTGGTTCAGCATTTCCAAAACAGTCATACTATCCTGGGATGTGTGTGCCGATTTCTGCCTGAACGCCATCATATGGCAGCTTGTAGCAAGTTGGGACGGCTCACAAGCTCTCCTCAGTCCTGGTGAAGTTAGGAGCACTTTCTTCAATTAGGAATATTAACAAACTATTTACGAGTAGAACAAAAATTGCATCATTTTGAGAGTTTTTGAACTGGTCCCGGACACAATATACTATCTGAAAATAATGTGGCTGTATTGAACAGTTTTTACTGTGAATGATGTGACCTTGTCATTGCCTCTGTACATAACATAGATAACGAGAATGTTGCTTCAGAATAAAGTCCTTTTTCAGAACTTGCTTCTTTTTAGCCAACTTAAAGAACTTGCTTTCACAGCTTGCCTTAAAAAGCTGTGGGTGGCTCCTTGCAGTTATTTATTGGTGGCCTGAATTTAATTAAATAATACAAGGAACATAGGAGAAAATGATTATACATGCAGCAACTAAATAATAAATAATTAAACTGAATATATTCTTCGAAAAAAATATGTACCAATAATAACATACATGGTGGTAATCACAAATTCAAAAATTTATAGCTGACATACAAAATGAATTTAAACATAAGCAAGGAAGGAACCCTGACTTTAACATAATAGTTAGTGCTACTACCTTATTGTTCCAGGAGCAAGCGTTCCAATCCAAATCTGATTACGGTGAGTGTGTATTTTGCACAACTTCTCCATATTCATGTACAGTATGTATTTCAGTTTCCTCTCACATCGCAAAGGCTTCAGTTGATGTAGGCAAGAAGTGTGCATTGTAGATCTCATCAATCCAGGCTTGGCCCTTGTTCGACAGCTGATATAACCAAGATACATTTGAAATTCCTGAGAGCTCTTTAATGCAGTAAGTGTTCTCAAAAGATGGATAGATTGTTGTAAACTTTCAATACAGTTATAGTGATATTTTGCTATGGTGTACCGTGGTAAATTAAGCACATACACGTATAAATATGTAATTGTTTCTTGTTTTTTTAATTGTAAATTGTTGTTTTAAATTTACTAGCATTGCCCAGGTTTTTAAATACTTGAATTTAAAGTTTAATTTACACACATCTGCGCCAGTTACATACAAATGTTGGCGAGAAAAGCAATTTCAGATATTTTGTTAAAGAGCATAGACTCACATGGAACTGATATTGTTTGAAATGCAAGGGTGAATTTGACCAGAAGAGAGAAATTTGCATAAATACCCATTCTCCTTTATCATATCCCATTAAGATCTTTGAGACTTGTTCTGTACCAAAGCTGCCTTGTTAATTGAAAAGTGGGAAAATGATTTTGTTTGTTTTTGTTTAGACTAAGAACAATCAGTGATCCCAATTTAGTGTGAAATTTGACTCAGCTGTGGGTATTAGGTCTACTGGCTAACAGAATAAATCTTCAAATACTATAGAGAAACAGTGTTAGGTAGGTTGTCATGGTGGTGTAATGGTGTGTGATGATGCTTGTGACCCAAAATTGCTATACAATAATGTAATAGACAGGAATCAAAGCTAACCATTACAACCTGCATGATGCTGTTTCACCGTTGAGAGATCGTATGCACTATTTTTTGCTGCTTGTGTCCACCCCATGTCAACCCCAACATCCCTAGGGAAATGCATTTTATTTGTCAGAAATCTGACTAATGTACCTGTTTTTAAACTTTCAAGTCTTTGGCTTAAAAAATAAAAAGGTGCATTAAGAACAAACAAACAAACATATAAACAATGATTGTACTATGCAGATATAGAAATAAATCCCCATACACACTGTATATTTCCAAAGACTCTAAACATATCTTCTGACAACAACACTATATAAGTAGAATTTGAATCAGATGTATTGCTTCTTAGGCTACACACATTGGCATAGGATTTTGCCTTTTTAGGACTCTTACACTCCCCACAATGTCTCATTTGAAGGGGAATATATTCAGAAAAATATTCATCTTCAACAGCAACCTCTGCTTCTCTAAATTTAACACTACTTCATCCATAAAAATGACTAGTGCTGGAACCATTCCAGTCTTCCCACACATTATCGTTTATCCTTTTCTCCCTTTAAAACAATTCACTTAGTCCAATAACATAAAAGTATAACTAGCATTCATACTACTGCAGTGCTGTATTATTAAAACATGTATGATACAAATAATTTTCCCTGATAATTGAAATTCTCTGTTTGCATTCCCTCTTATGAACCTATTTATGTATCCTAAGCATTCCCTGACAGATTACTCAGATAGGATGTACTGTGCATATATAAATACTGTGTGAGTTTGTGTGTATACAGTTATGCACCAAGTTGAGGTGATTCGTACTTATAGCCAAAGGCTCATAGGAAAACAATAATGGTCTAGAAATTGCCAGAATTAGCTGTAGTAATAAATCTTTCATTATTAATATTATTTTTTTCACAGGGTCTCATATATTTTCTGACCCTCAAGAGTCCCTTAAGGTTTGTTTAGATCAGTGCTTCTCCACGTGGCTAATTCTTATGCACTCAGTCAGCACTATCTTCCTTACCCAATTGTTTCTCAACCTTTATGGTCCCAGTTTTTCCTTATGAAATTTAATGATGACCCACCAGCAGCAATTGCAAACCACGCCGTTGGTGAAACGAGCAAGATCAGAGGTCCCCCTTGGTGAAACAAGCTCTTCTAGAAATGGGAAAACATGTTGCATAGCACAAACGATCATATCTCACTGTCTGCATGCTGATTCCATGTAAGACAGTGTTTTCACAACTGCTAGGTTGCACCACCAGTAGGCCACAGGTTACCATTGTTGGTTCACCAGTTGATCACTGTGGTTCACACAAACATACAGTATATTTGTACCCCTGAATGCAGCTCTTCTGGAGCTGTCAAGCTTAAAAAAAAAACCTGAAACGCCCCCAAAGCAGCCCCTATGCTTCCATTCATTTCCTGCTTTCCTGAGTCACTTAACTGGTGGCACACCTGCTCCTGGTAACCCCAAGGGTATATTTATTAAGCAGAAGTATTTGTTTGTGGAAGACGTTTACAATATGCTTGCAATAAATCTAGTAAATAAATGGTAGTAAATATAAATGGACTGGCACACCATGCAGGATTGACTTCTGCTGTTTACTTGATGCCACAAGGAAAGTCTGTGGCTCCTTGCAACCCTGAAATAGGATTAAGTCAATTCAGGAAATGGATGGATGAATATGTATGTTACAAACACAGATACACTGAGGCAGAGGAGACAGTACATTTTATTGTGTCCTTAAAAATAAGCATTTAAAGTGCAGGCCATCACTAACTGATGATTAAAACATCAGTTTAATTAGGCATTAAATATGTGGCTGTAAATGTACAGCTGACAAAAAGAAAAAGCCTTTTTTAGGATTCATATGGTGCTATTGTCATGATTTCAGCTCTATTGCCTTAATAATGAAAGGAAATATAGCAAATTACTCATTTTATGATACTGTGAGCGATTCTTCTTTTTCTTAGCATAATTATTATTGGATCTAGCAATTATTTAAAGCAGTTCAGTCTTACAAGTTTCTTAAAAGATTCTCAGGAACAAACTTGACTCAGAAATGTGTACATTTACAATATGTTTTACTTTTTTGTGTTTTCTTTATTTAAGTAAAATTATTAAAACAAACCAATAAACCTTAACTTTTGGACAGAGTGCTTTTTATATATTTAGTATTAGCACTTTTAAAGACCATTATTTTCTTATTTATGGTAATATATTTCTAACTATGATGAAACAGAAAATAAAATAATTGCAAACCTCAAAAATCAAAAAGTCAGCTGCACTCTTTTAGAAGGTGAAAAACAACCTGTATAAAAAGATGCATTTCACAGTATCCATTTAGTAAACCATCACGGTGCAGGAAATGATTCTCTGTGGCATGAGTTATTGGTAATGCTATATTCAAATAAAGACATCAGTTTCACCTTCACTGCACAGATTCTGATGGATTTCATGATGTTTTTTGCCATGTTTTGTATTTATTTTTGGAATTTCTCTATTATGCTTTGTTTCGGCACTCACAGCATTGTGTGTTGATGATATCATAGCTTTGCCTCAACCTGTCATGCAGTGGGCAGTGATGGGTAACATCATAGGTTACATTGATATAAATGAACATGGAAGAATCAGGGTTCTTTGCTGTACCTCCGAGTCCAAAGAACAATCATTGCTGCTCTTCAAAGAAATAACAGAGAAGCAAAATTAAGAAAAGAGAGAGAGAACAAAGAAAGTTTTTGTGCATTGTTTTAAAAAACTGTAGATTGAGTAGGAGTCCTTAGTTTGAAAAAAACAAGAGTATTTCTTTGTGGAAGAAGCTCAGATGAACTAAGGTTAAATCCCTTATTACTTGAGGAGTTGTAGAGGTGCAGTAGCTTGGGTCTTTTATGTGTGTTGGTCTAGCATGGTGTCTACTAAAGCAATAGGTGCTTTTTTCAACATAAAACACTTTATTCAGAAAGATGGTTGTCATTCTTTATTCTCGGTCTACTTAAATGATTCCATTCTAAGCTTGCATTTAATACATAAATCTGCAGTAATGTTATTACAGCTATATAACTCCTGTGCTTGAGTCTCTATATTGACTTCCGGTTAAGTTGCCGGCTGATAAGAAAAATAGCTTTTCTAACTTATAAAATTTTAATGGGCATAGTCCTTTTTAATTAACAGAAACTGTAACTACATCCTGGTGTAACACCTCTAGAGAAAAAAGACAGATATTTTTAAAAAAATAAGGAGATGAAATGTAAGCAAAAAAATCTGGAGTGGTCTCCCCTAGACTTTCTCATATACTTAGATTTGGGGATGGATATTTGAGGAGTAATCCGCAAGACAATTAATATATTTTTATGTTATGTACACTAAAGAACAGTCAACAACAAATCAAATTAATAATATATCAAACAATTATTATAAAAGTAAAATTGAATAAATCGGACTCTGCAGCTGCATGAATAAAAAGTAAAGTACCACTTTGATAGTTGATAGTGTGGTAGTTCAGCCCGGACACAAATAGGCGGACACAGAATGTTCCAAATCGCGCAATGTTTATTCACAAAGTCCAGCACACAACACAGTGCCCATGCACCAAACACCTTTGTTTTGCTTGGTTCTCTCTCTTCCGGACATCTCCAGCTGCCTTTCCACTTCTCCTCCCAAGCGTTGCCTTCTTCCTCCGACTCCGGCTTGTGTACTCAAGGGTTGTGGCCTGTTTTATAGTCACCCGGATGTGCTCCAAGTGCTCTGTGACAGTCTTCCAGCGGCACTTCCTGGTGTGGCGGAAGTGACATATGAGCACCCAGAAGCACTCTGGAATTCCTTCTGGCAGCACTTCTGGGTGTGGCGGAAAGGCTGAAATCCAGGGCTCTCCTATCCTCTGGGTGCCCCCTTGTGGTGGCCACGGGCCCCAGTAGGGTTGAGCTTCCATGCTCTGTTCCCGTGGTCCCTATACTGAAAAGGGCGACTGCCCTCTCGTGTTCCAGGGGAGGTATAGTCCCTCTCCTGGTCGTTCTAGGTGTCCCAGCTGGGCATGGGTCCTGGCCATTTCGCCACAATAGAAATTTATGTTTTGTACCTAATACTTGTATGCAAAATTTGGTTGACCTAAGTGAAAGTGTACTCAGGTTATCATGTTTACATACACACACAGATACACAGACATAATTCCAAAAATGGCATTTTTGGACACAGGGAGGTCTAAAATGCCTAGATTCATCAAAATCTCGAAATGGAATTTTTGCAGGATTCCAATACTTTTCCTATACTTTGTATACGAAAAAGTCAAGTATGTCTAAAATGTCGAGATTTATCAAAATCTCGACATCAAATTTTTGGACGATTACAATAATTTCCTTATACTTCATTTACGAGAAAGTAAAAAAATGAGCAAAGCTCAGAACCATTAATCTTTCTTATCTGTCATTGCACTTAAATTACTAAACAGAGTTGTAGTCAGTATACTGTTGCAGAAATTCTGAAACTTCTGAAGGATTATAACTAATGCAGAGACTCCCAAAGTTTTTAGCTTTCTCGTATGTCAGCAAACATTTGAGAAATAACTAAAGATAGACATTTGGACAGAAAGGTATCAAAACCAGGAGTTTAAAAAAAGCAGATACACCAAGGCCAAAATGAGAGATAACAATTGCCATTTTCATTTGCCTTTTCTAAATTAGGGGATATTTCGTTAATTTGTTTCAATTTTTGGTTAGTTCGGTTGCATTTTACACTGTAAACTTTGAAGTGAACAAAACATAATAATCATCCCATAGGTGTTTTATGGACTTCTTTCATTGGGCAGAAACATTTTTTCCCTGGGAAAAAGTTTTATGGCAGGTATTTGTGCACTGCTGCATTATTATTAACTGGAAGACTAGTTGAAAATTATGTGATAGTGATTTTATGTGGTGAAGGTCACATTTCAAAGAGCTGAGTGTACAACAGAAGACAGGCTCTGCCGATAAGATACACTAATGTGTTTTAGTTTTGTGACAGTAGACTTATGACATAATTTTCATTTAGCTGTATGATAGTTCATATTTACTCTACTTACCAGTAGCAACAATATAAACATAACCTCAGATCACATGTTTACTGTCTTAATTGTTGTACATATTTATTATTAATATATATTTTGGAATGCTTGATTAAAATCGGCTAACATGTAGATGTTAGTGTGCACATTGAGAGGATGTCTCACCTGAGTGCATGTTGTATTCATGATGTAAGATTTGGGCGTATATTCAGGCGTCTCACAGGGCACTTCTGTTTGTTTTGTGCTACACCTCCATGTGTCCTAATCGATCAAATCACATGTAAATTTACACCCCTCTCTCTCTCTTTTTTTTTTTTACATGGTCAACTGTTGTCCAATTGCATGCATGAGAGACTCAGAGACTGAATCAGGAGCTGCTCAGGTTGAGCAAGTAATTGTGCAAGCTGTTTTATCTAAATTGTGTTATATTTGTATGTGTATTTTTTTTATTTTTGTTTTTAATGCTCAATGTTAATCCTCGACTCATTATGCTATGAATGAGATTTCCCAATTTCTAACAGCAGAAGCTCAGAGAGACTACCACAGCACACGATGTCACATGCAGTGCACACTCTTTCATGTAGTTAAATCGGTTCTGTGCTGGATCACATTTAGACCTCATGCAAATCGCTCCAGGATTCTCTGGGTACCCTACAGAGACCACCATTTCCAAAGGGTCTTGGTTTGGTTGTTTTGGTCCACATCAGAGTGCAATTGGTGTGTTCACTTCTACGTAAACGAACCGGACTTCCAGGGAAATTGCACCAGTGCTCAAAAAACTGCTTTAAATGATGTAGATGTGAAAACGCCTTTAGGCCTCTGGAGCCCTGTACTGGCTTAAATGAGTTTGACAGTGGATGCATGAATAAATTAATGTTTATTGAAGTACATGAAAGCTTTAAAGGAGTCTGATCTCTTTCTGAACACCAAAGACCATTTAAAGTAGTTTATAACAATCTGTTAAATGAACTATGCATTGCAAATTTTTATGGGCTAAGATTGGCATAACTTTCTCAGTAGTAAAAACCTGGGAACAGCTTTGACTTAAGGAAGCCCAGACAGAGTGTAGAGTGCAGTAGTCACACTGGAATTAAAACTGAAAAAATAGGAAGACAGAAATGCTCTAAATAAGCCAAAAACAACACTTAAAATAAAGCTACTGTATGTACAGGAAATCTAAATAAATGAAAATAAATACTTTGTTCCATTATAAAGTACAGGAACAAGAGCAGCAAACAAGTAAAATAAAGTAAAAATGAAACATCTAAAAAGTAAATTATAGGGCAGTAATTGTGGTGTAAAAGTGGCAAAACAAACTTTTATCCCCTTAGCAGTAAAATAAAGGGTAGAAAAAGTATGCTTGGAGAGTTTCTTTATTTAACTCAGTGTTTCCTTTTTAGACAAGAAAAATAAAAGATGAACCAGCCACTCATTTTCTGAACTTATTGTCTCTATTACAAGTGTTGGACGCAGAACTGTACACACAGTATACTCATTGTGCATTTAATGTATAGTTTCTCCTAAAGAAAGATTGCCCCATGCCAATGAGACTGTTATAACAAAAGAAAATGGACATGGAGGTGCTGTGATATGGCTGTGGCAACATACTAGTAGTAGCTCTGCTTCTTAGGGCAAAATGAAGGAAAACGTCAGCAGCTAAATTGATAAATGTGGCATGGTTGAAGATGAGCAGCATTAGTCCTGATGGCCTCTAATTTTGTCATTATTTTCTTTTCTCTCCTTGACTTCAAGTCAGTCCAATCCAGTCATAGAATAGCCCTTTGTGAATAGTTCAATCACAAGTCTGCCCTTTTAGAGCTGGTGTTACTACCTCAGAAGACAGGCTAGAATGTATAAATAAACCAAAATACATACACTTGGACATACACATATAAACAATATGCCAAAATATTGCATATATATTACCAGCAAAGTTAAAAATGTGTTAAATTGATTGGAGTATCCATCAAGCGATCAATTTTGAGGTTAGGGGAACCCACCCTAGGAAGATCATCAGAACGTCATGCTCACTCTTGCTCATGCCTTCATTCAGTTATCCTAGGCCAATGTACAGTCATTAATTAACATTGCATGCACAGTTTTGGATTGTGGGAGTAAATTAAGACACTTGGAGACAACTCACTTGAGATTCCAAAGAGACAGAGATGGAATCTACATTCCTGGATCTATGGAGCAGTATCCCAAAACAGTGTGCCGCCAAATTTCACAAATGCAATATCCAACCATCCATTCTTCAGTTACTTAACTCCTTAATCGAATTTGGAATTGAAGGGGTCAAAGAAGCAACTAGAACTGCCAGTGCATCACCCACACACCTACACTCACTAGACCAATACAGAGGAATTAATGTATAGTTATAGAGGAATTAGGCTGAGCCTATCCCAGCAGTACCAGGTGTGGAGCTAACCCGGACACAGACAGGCGAACATGTTGTTCTTCACCACCACACGTATTTATTACACAATTATTTACAATTAAATGGTCACTCAGACCCAGTTCAATTAGTGCACAAACCCCAACACACACAGTCCTGGCCACAAATGCCTTCTTCTTGGGCCGCCTCCACAACTCTCTCGTGCCTTGTCCTTCTTCCACCCGACTCCAGCCCTGAATGAAGGGAGACAGCCCCTTTTATGTCCTCCCGGATGAGCTCCAAGTGGTTCCCGGCATTCACCTCTTGGCCACGCCCCAGTGTGGCGGAAGTGCCGGCTGTTCTCCCGGCAGCTCTCTGGGTGTCCTCTTATATCTTCCCCCCAGCACTTCCTAGTGTGGCGGAAGTGCTAAGGTCACAAGTCCCCAAGGCCCCTACAGGGTGGGGCTTCCATGCCCTGAACCCGTGGCCTCCAAAGCAACCAGGAAGGTGGCCCCCACCTGATCCAGGGTGGGCGCAGACCCACAGTCGGTCCCTCACGGCGTCCCGGCCGGGTCGTTGCCCCTGGCATCCCTGACACAGGTCATGGCTGGATGCCAGTCCATCATAGGGTTCAGTGATGCATACACTCTCACTTACACCAAGTCTTGTATAAATGACCAGTCCGCCAGTCATTGATACTCAAACGTGTCAAATCAAAGGGAGGTTCGCAGGAAGTCTGTCACAAGTCCCATTCTCACACTCACACACACGCATACTGGGGCCAATTTGAAATCACCACTTAGACTAACCTGAACATGTTTGGATCTGGGAGAAAAACATGAGTATCCAGAGGAGTGCTCATGCAGACACGGGGAAATTTTGCAAATTCCATACTAACAATGACCGAGCATAGGATTTGAAACCATGTTGCTAAATCTGAGAACTGGCAGCGTGACATACTTTGCTACCATACCATTAATTGTATTATGTGTTGTCTAACAAAATATACAGTCATAATGATTTTAGTGTAAATTCTCCTATGTTAATAAAGATAGGACAAGGTTATTGAATTTTCAAATAGAAGAATTGAATACATCCATACTCTCTGAACCAAAGGTCTGCAAAGTCAGTCCTAGAGGGCCATAGTGGCTCCAGGTTTTTGTTCCAACCTCATTGCTTAATTAGAAACCAGTCTTTGCCAATAACAGATCTCGTCTATTTTATGGCTTATTAGTTGTTTTCATTCTGCCATGCCAGGTCATTCTTATGTCATTTGTTTTTTTTTTCTTTCCAAGGACATCATCCAAGTGATCTGTAGCTTGAAGTGAATTAGTAATTCTTAGTCCTTCATATTGTTCACTTCAGTTTTCTTTCAGGTATTCTTTCTTACAGGTGTAAACAGAAACAAGTTAGATTGAGAACTGCTGGTTTCTCAGTAGTTTGTATTGTGGCAGACGGCTGGGGCCCTTGCCCGGCCGGTACGCCTCTCCCTTGTATGGGCCCGGGGAGCAAGCCTGGTCAGGACAGTACCTCCCCCTGAACACTAGATGGCAGTCCCCCTGGGTTGCAGCAGTGCCTAGGACTCCCACAGGGCTTTGTGGGAGTTGGAGTTTGGTGCAGCCCTGTTGGGATCCATGGGCGCTGCCAGGGGGTGCTGTAGCTGCTGTTGAGCCCTACAGAGCAGCTCTTCCAACACACCTGGGGGTGCTGCCGGAAATAGGTCTTCAAGCACCTGGAGCACTTCCGGGTGCATTATAAAAGGAGCTTGCAGCCATTACTCTGACAGCCAGTCAGGAGGAGGGAGACAAAGCATGCTGAGGAGGCAGGGAGGAGAGAGAGAGAAGAAGAAATGTAAAAGTACTGTGTTTGTGCTAGGCTTTGGACTGTGTTGTGGGCTTGTGAGAACAGGGAAGACGTTCTCCACGAGTGGAAAGAAAGTAAAAACCACTTGTGTGCTTTGAACCTGTGTCCTATGCCTGTCTGTGTTAGGTTTGGCCTTTACAGTATTTTATTGTGATTAAGGAATAATTAAAAAATAGTTAAATGTTCTGTTTAAAGCTAAAATAATCAATTCCAGTTGGGGAATCTTATCAGCTAAAATGCATTGAGCAATGAGTGCTTCAACAGCAGTAACTGACTTCTCATTAAGAGTGGGTTAGGATAAAACCTGCTGCCACTACAGCCCACCAGCACTGACATTGCAAATTCCTGCTCTGAACAGTGCTAACAATGACCAAAACCTGTATGACTTATAGCAAAATGACTTATTATGGGACAGTTTTCCCATAAGAAATAATGGTAAATGTTAAGGTGGACTGACTGTTGCTAATTTGCCATTTAATACAAATTTTTAACCAAAACATAAGTGATAATACAGTTCATTATTCCACTAAATTAATATATATATATATATATATATATATATATATATATATATATATATATATATATATATATATATATATATATATATACAGGCGGCTGGGGGTGGAGCCCAGCCGGGATGCCCGAGGAGACCGGAGGAGGGCTGGTGCCTCCTCCCGACCACGAAGGGGCGACCGCCCTGGTTTTGTTGGTGGTGGTAGGGGGCTTGGAAGCCCAACCCTGTAGGGTCCCGTGGCTCCTCCAGGCAGCGCCCCGGTGCCTGAAGAACCCTGGACCTCAGCGCTTCTGCCACACCAGAAAGTGCTGGGGGGAAGAAGAATTGAGACACCCGGAGGGCTTCCGGGTGCACAGCCGGCACTTCCGCCACACGGGGGCATGTCCAAGGAGGAGTGCCAGGAAGCAGCTGAAGCCCATCCGGGTGGTATAAAAGGGGCCGCCTCCCTGCATTCGAGAGAGGAAGTCGGGTGGAAGAGGACGGAGCTGGAGAGAGGACTGGAGGCGGCCCGAAGGAAGGGACAGAGGACTGTGTGAGAGGCCTGGACTTTTGGGGAAATGGTGCTGGAGGCACTGGGTTGTGCACTTGTAAATATTGTATATAGTGTAGATAATAAACGTGTGTGTGGTGAAAAAACGATTTTTGCCTGTCTGTGTCCGGGTCCCATACCACTATATATATATATATATATATATATATATATATATATATATATATATATATATATATATATATACACACAGTGGAACCTCGGTTCACGACCATAATTCGTTCCAAACCTCTGGTCGTAAACCGATTTGGTCGCGAACAGAAGCAATTTCCCCTCATAGGATTGTATGTAAATACAATTAATCCGTTCCAGACCGTACGAACTGTATGTAAATATATTTTTGTTAAAGATTTTTAAGCACAAATATAGTTAATTACACCGTAGAATGCACAGTGTAATAGTAAATTAATGTAAAAACATTGAATAACACTGACACAAACACCCAGGCTCCCTGTTCAGCTGCAAGCACAGGCTCCCTCGCTCACCCTCTCTCTCTTTTTCTCTCCAGCACGCAGGCTCGCTCGCCCTCTCTCTCTCTCTCTCTCTCTCTCTCCAGCACGCAGGCTCGCCGCTCTCTCTCTCTCTCTCTCTCTCTCCAGCACGCAGGCTCGCTCGCCCTCTCTCTCCAGCACGCAGGCTAGCTCGCCCTTTACGCCACGCTCATACTTTTCAATAATTTCTTTCTTTACTTTGATTTCAATTTTCTGCAAAACGTTTTTCTCACCACTCTTCACTTGCTTAGAAGCCATGGTTAACTGCAAAAGCACGCGAAATACTGTAGAGCACAAAGAGATCACAGATAAAGCACGAACATCTGACTGAGAACAATGAAGCGGCGCAACATGTGCTTAAATACAGTAATCGGCGCGTACTAACTGGAAGGGAAGTGAAATAGAGCACAAAGAGTTCACAGTGAAAGCATGCATGCACGTGCAAGCACGCACGTCTGACTGAGAACAATGCAACACGTGCGGAAATCATCAGCGTGCACAAACGGAAAGGGAAACTGGCTTGTTCGTATACCGAGTGTGTGGTTGTGAACCGAGGCAAAAGTTTGGTGAACTTTTTGGTCGTAAACCAAGTTGTATGTGTACCGAGACGTTCGTGAACCAAGGTTCCACTGTATATATATACACTCACCTAAAGGATTATTAGGAACACCATACTAATACGGTGTTTGAACCCCCTTCTGCCTTCAGAACTGCCCTAATTCTATGTGGCATTGATTCAACAAGGTACTGAAAGCATTCTTTAGAAATGTTGGCCCATATTGATAGGATAGCATCTTGCAGTTGATGGAGATTTGTGGGATGCACATCCAGGGCATGAAGCTCCCGTTCCACCACATCCCAAAGATGCTCTATTGGGTTGAGATCTGGTGACTGTGGGGGCCATTTTAGTACAGTGAACTCATTGTCATGTTCAAGAAACCAATCTGAAATGATTCGAGCTTTGTGACATGGTGTATTATCCTGCTGGAAGTAGCCATCAGAGGATGGGTACATGGTGGTCATGAAGGGATGGACATGGTCAGAAACAATGCTCAGGTAGCCCATGGCATTTAAACGATGCCCAGTTGGCACTAAGGGGCCTAAAGTGTGCCAAGAAAACATCCCCCACACCATTACACCACCACCACCAGCCTGCACAGTGGTAACAAGGCATGATGGATCCATGTTCTCATTCTGTTGCAAATTCTGACTCTACCATTTGAATGTCTCAACAGAAATCAAGACTCATCAGACCAGGCAACATTTTTGTAGTCTTCAACTGTCCAATTTTGGTGAGCTTGTGCAAATTGTAGCCTCTTTTTCCTATTTGTAGTGGAGATGAGTGGTACCCAGTGGGGTCTTCTGCTGTTGTAGCCCATCCGCCTCAACGTTGTGCATGTTGTGGCTTCACAAATGCTTTGCTGCATACCTCGGTTGTAACAAGTTGTTATTTCAGTCAAAGTTGCTCTTCTATCATCTTGAATCAGTCGGCCCATTCTCCTCTGACCTCTAGCATCAACAAGGCATTTTCGCCCACAGGACTGCCGCATACTGGATGTTTTTCCCTTTTCACACCATTCTTTGTAAACCCTAGAAATGGTTGTGCGTGAAAATCCCAGTAACTGAGCAGATTGTGAAATACTCAGACCGGCCCGTCTCGCACCAACAACCATGCCACGCTCAAAATTGCTTAAATCACCTTTCTTTCCCATTCTGACATTCAGTTTGGAGTTCAGGAGATTGTCTTGACCAGGACCACACCCCTAAATGCATTGAAGCAACTGCCATGTGATTGGTTGATTAGATAATTGCATTAATGAGAAATTGAACAGGTGTTCCTAATAATCCATTAGGTGAGTGTATATATATATATATATATATATATATGTATACCTGTATATATATATATATATACCTATATATATATATATATATATATATATATATATATATATATATATATATATATATATATATAGTTAATCAATAACAGTTAATCAATAACAGACAAAAAATAAAAATATATTTTTCTTACCTCAACATGAGCCTTGGATGCTGTGTCTGCAGGCTTTTAAGGTGAACTGTATTTTATTTTTATGTGTAGGAGATATAATAAAGAGGATTATTAAGATATTTATGATCTCTCTGTGAAAAAAAATTGTAACTCTTGTCAGGAGCCTCATCAATATCTATTGAATATTGTGCAATCCCTTTCACCAATCTCCTTTTTTAACATTAACATTCCAATCTCATAAATAGATACTTTACTTATGTAAATGCTGTATGGTACTGTAATGATTAAGAGTACATTTCGTTGTCTGAATGCTGCTCTGTCTTTAGTGTCCGGAATTGTGTTTAGCTAAGCGTGAAAAAGTGTGTTCCTAAATGTCTTATACTGTGAGATATTTCTGTCATTTCTAGGAAGAGAAATTATTGCATAGTAAGATTTTGTCTTATATAATCATCGTCATATACAGGGATAAATATATAATAGGATGTTTTATAGATATGAACCACTGATCTCAGCTGCAAACATTTCCTATATTTTCTGTCAATGCTTTCAGAATCTCTAATCAAATTAAAAGATTCCCATTATTGTGACCTAGGAGTACATTCAACTTTCAGTTTGCCTTCCCTATATATTCATATTGTATATTTCCATACATTATAAGACATAATTATTACTGAAGGTGGCATGAGGACAACTAAATAATAATGCTGCCTCACAATTCTGGGAACCTGCGGTCAGAGTTATAAAACTTGACTACTCGCCAAAAGAGTTGTGTTCATTAGCAGAAAAAATGGTCACTAATTAAGAAAAGGGTTAGGATGAAAACCTGCAGCCACTGTGGTCCTCCAGGACCAGAGTTGGGTCCCCTGGAACAGACTAACAACTTGTCTTTGTGGCCTGTATGGAATATCTCTCAGCCTCTAAAGTCAGCTTAACACAACCTCACAAACACAGTTACTTTCCCTCGCCTCTTTTTAGTTGAAACTTGTCCAGCTCCTCTCCTGAGTGGACAGAGGCACCCTCTTTTATGACAGACCCAGGAATGCTTCCAATGCCAAGGAGGAAGCACTCTCTGGTCAGGCAGAAGCCCCTGAAAGTACTGACAGCTCTCGCCAGTAGCTCCCCCTGTCAGCACCCACAGAGTCTAGAAAGGCTTCCCCACAGGGACTGCAACTCCCATCATGCCCTACAGGCACATGAATGGGCATGCTGGCCCAGGAACCAGGTCAAACAGTGTGTCAAGGGAGCATATACTCTTGGGAGGCTACCTCCTCCATCCATCCACAACACTGACCTTTCTGCCAAGTAAGGGTACGGGGTTTTGGCAGCCCAGTTTTGCCATCTGTCACACTTTGTACCCTGATAAGCACCAAAGCCTGTAATGAAACAAAAGATACAGACATTAGGTGAATATGTGCTTCTATCCAAAAAAACATGGTATGCTTTTATCGTGCTGTTTTGATGTGTAAGCATGTTTCATAATGTTTGCCTATTTATGTATAGTTTTAAAGTATAATCAAAATGAAAAAAGGAGGCAGTAGCACTTTTTTATGTAATAAAGTGATTACGTGAATTGGATAGCCAGCTCTTTTTTGAGTGACATGCCATGTTCTCTGGTTCAAAAAGACTTTATACAATTGCCTTCATATCATCTTTGCTTGTTCTTCAGAGGAACAGAAATCATGTCTATTGCTCATTTCAAAAGATGTCATGGCAGAGGCAGCAGTGTCTGACATATGTGATAAAGGATTTTTTTTTACAGACTGGAAACTTAAAGTCTCCTACAGGATGGTGAATGCAAGTAGACATCTTTACCTTGCAATATTGCCCACTACTGGTCATTATATGGTACTTTGTTTTAGAAAGTTTGATTTGTAAGTGAATAGAAGTTAAAGTCAATAATAAGCAAAGAAGCTATGAGCTTAGAACATAATGAAAGTGAGACAAAAAAAAAAAAACAGTGAATTGAACATATTCATATGGTCAGAAAAGAGTTTCAAAGCCGTGAATAAGAAAAATCTCTCTCAGTATCCAAGGCCACTCGCTTGCACTTAAAAAAGACCTTAAATGGGAATTTAGATGAGTAATAGTCATTCTCAAAGCACTGACTGGGAAGAATCACTGCAGTCAGAATAAATATTATACAGAGCTTTGATGTCTGTTTTTAATGCACTCCATCTTTGTCTCAACCCCCAATGTTTTCATCTGCAGGGGTAAGACTACAAATCATGTGTTCTCTGACACTCCACAAAAATGAGAATCAATGGCAGAATCAAGCCTTGAATGATATTGCTGAGTTACAGTTATAGCTCTTGGGTATGAGGCTCATGCATTATTTTCTGGGCCTCTGTCTTCAAATGGAACATGCACTGTCTTTGTACTGCTTTCTTTTTACAAATTTAGAGACCTTGCATGAAAATGAAAGAAAAAAATAACTTTTTCAGACATTAAAATGAAGAACTGTGTAGGCTGTTTGAGAATTCATATTAATAAAAGCAGAGTCGTTTCAGGAATGAACTAGCATCTTGCAATCCTGTCGGTTCTTGGGTGGCAGTTGGCTGTTGTGAAGTCATTTAACGATTACATCATGATTTTTGGCTCAACTACAGCCTTTGATGACAGTTCACATACATATAAGGTAGACCCAGACATTGAGGGATAAAGAGTGTAAGTTAAAATATGGACTCTATTTATAGTAAAGGAATGCAGAAAGGCAGATTTGACATTCTAGACAGAGGAGAAAAGGGAGGATGAAAAGATGGAGAAAAACCAGATGTCGTATGAAGGTATATGACCCATAGTATGAATGTGAGAATAAAAAAACAAAGTAAAAACTAATTGTTAGATCTGATTTGTGGAATGTGCAAGTGACAGGTTTATTAACAACATTACAAATAAGATAATGGCCAGACTATGAAAAAAATAATTCCTAGTGTGATGTTATTTTCATTTTTATAGTGGACAGCAGCATTTATTGTTTCATATATTTTGTAATAACTTGCCATAGGCCTGTTGCAAAATCCTATCTGTATTTTAATAGATGCAGACAAATTGATTCTGACAGAGATAAGGCCACTTATGGTAAATACGAATAAATGGATTTTGCCTTTCATATTTCAGGTGACCCCATCTGCACCTTTTTGATTACAGGAAACAGATATAGTTAGCTTACATTTACTGTGTAAAATATTTGTTGCTGTTTCTTTTTGTCCTTGCTGCACTGTGATAAAAAACAGAAAAGTATTATTTTAGATTTTTATTAATATTCCAGAGCAAAGATACTTTTCAAAAATGTGCAAGGTGGTCGGATTTAGCTTTGTTTCTTTATGAGTAATAAAGCTTTAAAGATGAATAAACTTGTATTTCATCATAATAAAGCAAGACACTTACAAAAGACCCAACATGTAAAGGGGTGGTACAAATCAAAATAGTTAATATTAGTTTGTTTTCAATATCCAAGACATTTTGTATTAAGTCATATGTATTAAACTTCCACTTGAAAAAAGTATAATAATATTGTTATTATTTTTGGAATTTTACAAAATTTTTATTTTGTTCTTCTCTTGTTGTTTAGGAATTGTCATTATTTTTATTGTTGTATCTTCAGGTAATTTAAATTCAGGGGGTCCTCAGGTTACGACACAGTTCCGTTCCTACAATAGTGATGTAACCCGAATTTTGGTGTAGGTCGAAACACACCCTAGCCTAAGTCACTAACCTATCCTAACAAATTTGTAAAATCATAATCTAGAACATAAAAACACAACTAAGCCACAGAAAAAGGAAAAGACATAAATAGTGGGATTAATAAAGTATCTATCTATCTATCTATCTATATACTGTACTGTACACTGTACTGTAGTAACAGAAAAAATGAGTGTAAAAACAATTCCTTACCTTCATTCCTTCTGGTCTCTTTACAATGTCTAATTTCACTTCCATCGTGATGGTTTTCCTCTTCTTCAAAGCACTATCATCTGAAGACTCTGACTTTCATTTAGGAGCTATGATAAGGGCCACAAAGTCACCAAATAAAGCCACACAAACGGAACACTTCCTCCGCACGCAACAAAACTAGTTCATCAACTCCCTCACTCATAGCTGCGTTACTGCGTATTCTTCAACTGCACACAACCAAACTAGTTTGCCCACGTAGTGTGTAAGTACGACGCTAATAGCGTAAGCCAAAACACTCATGTCTCAATTTTTTTAAGTTTTTATGGGAGTGAGCATTGTAAACTCAAAACGTTACTTGTTGAAACATTGTAACCCGAGGACTCCCTGTAATGATGCTGAGTCAAATGTAAAAGCAATAAGTTAAAAACTACAATACCAGGGACTACCAATCATATCTCTTCTTTTCTGAGAACACGCATTTTACATTTCCGGTACTAATCTATAACATCCAGGATAATTCCATAACCTAGGAGAATATCTAAAGACCACCTAGTGAAATGTCCTATTTAAAAACGTCTACGCGTGGAAGTGTGTGTGTCTGTCTGGCCCAGAAGTGAGAGGTGGAGTCTGGGTAAGGGCTCCACCTCTGAGGAAACAGAAAACTAAACGTCTGCGTGTGGAAGTGTGTGTGTCTGTTTGTCTGGCCCAGGAGTGCAAGGCTACTACAGCAAGAAGCTCAGTCAGCCAGCAAGGCAGCCCCAAGTTAACCAGTCAGAAGAAGAAAGTGACTATGTTGCCAAACTAAAACCGCCAAGAAAAGAGAGAATCTCTTATGCAAGTGAGACGAGCACATCGGCAAAATGGTATCCCTTTTACTTTTCCTCACGCTACTAATATACAAGCGAGGCGAGCACATCAGAACAACGAAATCTAGGAGAAAGATTCTCAGAGTAGTTCCTTTCAATTACCTGACATCTCTACATTTCAATTTTTTTTCCTGACGATTTCAATAGTTTCTGGGAACCCGGGCTTTTTACAGCACGAGCTTACACAGCTAGTAATATATAAGTAGTAAATTCCTTGATACAATAGTACATCACTTACTGTGTTTATCGTTATTTTTATGTTGTCATTTTGATTCTCACTGGTACCATCAATTGAGTGTTACATTTATTTCTGTTGTTAAATAAACAACAACCCATTGCTGCTACATGATGGCCAGAATTTACACAACCTTACTTAACCCCCACAGTGTTGTCTCAATTTAACCGAATTCTATGACCTGTTTTATATTGCTTGGCCATCTTAACCTGTAGTAAAAATGGTCCTAACTTTCACAAAAGGTGACATTTACAAAGTTTTTATGGGTTATGAACAAACAAAGCACCTTAAACCCAACACAAACTCCATTAAAATCAATAGTAGATCAAAACATACCCAAAGGACATGGCAGTGTTCAAAATGTGCATCAGTTGTACAAAATGTTTGCATTTGAAATCTTTTTTCTTTTTGTACACTTAGGCCACTTTACTAAAAGCTCTCACATTTCTGAATTGAAAAGGCTGATTTTAGGAGGTTTTCTATGGGTGGTAAACAACCAAACTACCCAAAATCAAAAAAAAGATCCATTAAAGTCAAAGGTGTGTCAAAATATATCTGAATGAAATGGCAATTTAAACTATTTTAGATTATGGAACTTTAACTATTATTAACTTGAGAATTTGGGGAAATATAGAAAAGTCACAAGGTTTCATCCTGAAAAGATTACATTTTGGGTATTTTTACTGATTTCAAACATGAAAACTGATAAACTTTGATCTGTAGACATTTTGAATGTTAAGCCAATGCCTTTGCGGCAGGGTTTGTCCATAGTTTCTGTAAATTCTTGTGATATTCGTTATTATAAAAAATCTTTTTTAGGGAGATTTTTAATAATTCAATATGATGGTATTTCATCTGCTGGCTTTTGATCTTACTAGAGTTTTTTGACTTTTGTCTCTAAATGTCCCATTTTTTCTCTTTTCTTTAGTTTCTGACCTTTTTACCTTGGCAGAACAAATGTAATTATTTATTTTTACGTGGTTATCATTACCACCCATTGAAAGTGTTTGTAAGTAAGATCAGCTTTAAGTATTTATTAAAGTGCGTTTTTACATTAATAGTGTAGAAGTTCAGCTCCCGAACACAGGCAGACAAACACCAGATGTCCAAAAACCACACACATTTGATATTCTTCTTCCAATTTACAACACCACACAATGCTCTAACAGCCACAATTTCCTCACAGTCCCTTCTTTTCTCTCTTCTCCTGATTCTTCTGCCACCTCTACACCTCTCCTCGCAAGCTCTGTCCTCTTTCTCCTGACTCCAGCTCATCTAATGGAGTGAGGTGGCTCCTTTTATAATGCCCCGGATGTGCTCCATGTACTCTGTAATGATCTTCCGGCAGCACTTCCAGGTGTGGCGGAACTGCTGCAGTCCAAGGCTGTATAATCATCCGGGCGCCCCCTGGCGATGGCCACAGCCCTCAACAGGGTTGCGCTTCTAAGCTCTGATCCCATGGCCCTGATGCAGACCACGGCAGCTGCCTCTTGTGGCCAGGGGAAGGTATTGTCCCTCTCCCGGTCCTTCCAGGCGTGCTGGCTGGGCAGGATCCCCAGCCATCCGCCACACTAGCAATAATCTATAAGTCAGCAGCAAAATGAAAAACAGAAAATCACTTCTGATGCAATGTGTAAACGTTATGATTAAAGAAATGCATTTTGAACACTCTTGTCTATTGCTAATATCTGTATCTCTTGTTCTGAATTTCACTCTCTGCATTATTTGACTTTATGCGTAATTTCTTTATTATATTTAATTCCTATACATCTGTTTTGAAATTCACGAAGAATCACAAAGGATGTAGTTTATCCAATTCTGACCAAAAGGAAAGAATTAACCTTGGACAATGCACCAGTACATTATAAGACACAGCCACCATCATTAAAATGGGACCATTTAATGTTGCAAGGTAACACTCATATTTTTAGGATGTGAGAGGAAAGCCAGAGAATGACCAATGCAGACAAAGGCAGTACATGGAAATACTGCATAAGCAGTGCCAAGGGCAGGAATAACACCACAGACTTTAGGGCTTTTAGCCAGTGGAACTAACCACAGCACCTAATTTATTTTTTAAAATCACTCTTGCACAGTGTATTTGTTTGGAAGTGATTACTCAATTTGGGGTTTCTTTGTAAATGATGTGTATTTTCTCTGAAAGTTTCATGCATAAAAAAAATAAGTAGGTCAACTTGCAGCTAGTACAGTCAGTTTAATCGTTATTGCATATGGCAATTTACACATTCTTCATGTTTGTTTCATCCCACATCCCCATTCCAAATTGGCTCCACATGGGTGTGTGAATGAGCTCACAATGGACTGATGCCCTTTTCCTGTCTTGTGCCTGATGCTGCCAGAATAGGCTGTGGCTCCTGTAAATGGCAGTGGGTAAAGCAAGTTTAAGAATGTTATGTGGTGTTACATTTCACAGAACATGCCATCAATACACTTCAACAACAACAATTTCTTGCATAGCCCAAAATCTCACAAGGAGTGCCACAATGGGCTTTAACAGGTCCTGTTTGTTGACAACCCCCCAGCCTGATTCCCAAAAAAGACAAGAGAAAACTCTGAAGAAAAGACCCTTGTAGAGAATAAAAATGGAAGAGATCTTGGAAAAGGCAATTCACAACAACTTCAAGTGCCAAGGACACACTGAACAGTAAAAGGTCATTCATATAAAGGATACATCATTCAGTTATTGTCAAATACCAAAAATAGAAGAGAAAAAATAACATAATTTACTTGTAAGAATATTGACAGTTGTTAGGGTAGGGGATGCTCGCCCATTGGGCACACCTGGGCACACTGACTGGCACTTTAAAAATTTAAATAATTCAAGCAATGGGCCGTCTATCACTCAATGATCCCGTCCTGAATATCCTACACAATTTTTAATTATCATTTAAAAATTATTTAGGCCCTGAATCATGTTCCTATTAGCCCTTAGGCCTAATTTTTTTTTATGCACGAAATTGGGCATCTCATTTTTCATTTAGACCCAATGGAAAAAATGTCTCAAATTCTCATATCCATTCCTGTTCCTTTTTTACTCTACGTGTTTTATTCCACCCACTTTCTTGTTCCAGGCCAAACATTAAAGGTGTATGATCCTTCTTTGCAAAATGCGTATACAAAACTGTCTGTCTCTGCTGATTTTCTATTAATCTAAGGTGTTGAACAAATCTAAGACGAATGCTATTCTTAGTTTCCCCTATGTAAATTAATCCACAAGTCTTACATTCAATTCCATATATGCAATTTAGAGAGCCTAATTTAAACCTCTGAAAAATAGGTTTCTCCTTATGAGAAAACCTATTAAATAACACCTTCTTATGTTTAAACGGGATTGTCCAAGCCAAAGCATGAGGTTTTTTGTTTTTGCTAGATGCATGGACCAATATATCTTTTAGATTTTTATTACGTCTGTAAGTCGTGATCAATTTTACCGGTTTTAGGGGGCTATAATTCTGTTGTAGTTGACCAAAATTCTGCCTCAAAATCTGTACTGTATCTACGTCCTGCTTAGAAAAGGTAAAGACCAAAGGTAATACATTTTTAACCTCTGTGTTTTCATTTGCAGGTGAAACAGAATTAGGTAATACCTCATCTATAAAAGTTTGCCCAAGCCAAGTTACTAAGAAATCAACCCTATTAGCCATAATACTGCAACCCTCCAAAAAATTAAGGTCTATTAATTTATTAGGGATAAGACCCAATTGCCCCAGATTTATTTTTAAGTTCAGGGCTACAAGATGACTAATTAGCCTGTTCCCACTAACTTTAAGGTTTGAATTAGGCCGGGTCAGGTCCTCTATAACCTTACTTAATCCCATACTGATTATTGTTAAATTTTAGGTTTAGGCTTAGAGAATCGTCCAGACCAGAGGAAAAACAGGGCAAATCCCATAATTTAAAAGGTATCTTATCTCCAGACAGTTGAGAAAACCTATAAAAGGAATCTAACAGAGAGAAACCACCCATTTCCCACCAGGAGTAAGAAAGGTAGGTAATACTTTGTTGTACCCATTGTTGATGCATATATGATTTTGTAAGTAAATCGCTAAACCCTATGTTTTGTTTTGCAGAGTGGTCCCAATCATGAAGAGTCAGAAGTGACAGGTGAGAAGAAGAAGACAGAAGATCAGAAGAAGATGGAAACAGATCAGATAATCCAAAAGAATTCATTTTATCTGTTGGTACCTCTGGAACCCAGACTAACTGTTCTGTCTGAGAAATACTCCCATGTAAATATTGAGGGTAAATACCCCTTACCTCATCAGCAATCTTTCGAAGAAAATTTTGGGAATAACCTCTTTTATAGAGGACTTGGAAAAGAACATGGATGGAGTGCTGGACATCGCTAAGGTCCGAACTGATCCTGTAAAATCAGATGATCTGGGACTTCACAATCCCTTGTAAGGTATGCTTCCGGTGAAAGCTAGTCTTGTGGAGAAGGGCATGGGTATCCGTGGGTTTACAATAAACTTTGGCCAGTAGAATATTAAAATCCGATGTAATATCTTTTTTCAGAAAGATCTCCGTATCCAGGAAGGTGACTGACCGAATACTCAGCTGAGTCTGCAACTTTATGGCTGGATGGTGATGGTTCTAGAGGTCCACAAAGATGTTAAACTCATCCAGCGAATACGTCCAGATGCCAAACACATCATCTAAATAACGGACATAAAAGAACAGGAGAAGTGGACACTTAGCAAATATCCCCCTCTCCCACTCCGCCATATAAATATTTGCATAAGAGGCTACGAACCTCTTGCCCATCGCTGTGCCAAAGATCTGCAAATAAAATTTGTCATTAAAAACAAAATCATTACAGGTCAGACTAAGTTTCAAAAGTTCTAATAAATATTGATCAGGCCTACCTGGATCCGGAAACCTCTCAAAAATATTGGTCACCGCACAGAGTCCCAAGGAAATATCAATATTTGTATACAAGGATCTGACGTCCATCGTGAGCAAAAATGCATCTGATGGGATTTTAAACCTCTTGAATATTTCTAAAAAGTGATCATTGTCCATGATATAACTACAGGTATTCCTCACTTTACGACCTATTTGCTTAACGACCACTCGCACTTACGACCAATCGAGTTTCGACCTGCAATTCGGGGAATCCTCTTTCTCAGCTTGAGTGTTGGTCAGTGGCGAATGGTGACATGCACACTGAGCGTGGTATAGGCTTGCTATGCGCTTTTTCAGTCAGTTTCATTTCTACAAGCAGTCACTGTGTAACATTGTTTTTTTTTTTACATATTTGTAACCCCAAAATAGTACAGATGTCAACGAAAAGAAAAAGTATGGAATCATCTGGAGAAATTGTTAAGAACTGAAGGAAAGCTATCGACCTTGAAATGAAAATAAAAATTATACAAGACTACGAAGCTGGTAAAACGGTTAAAGAAATAGCATGTGACTTGAAATTGGCACATTCGACAATTTCAACGATTTTAAAGAATAAAGTTAGAGTGAAAGAGGCGGTGAAATCATTGACAGGATTTAAAGCCATAATAACTAGCCAGCGAAAAGGTCTTATTGAGATGGAGAAATTATTGCCGATCTGGTTTGACAACCAAATGCAAAATAATATGCTGATAATCATTTTAATAATTCAAGCTAAGGCACTCAGTATCTTTGAGACTTTGAAGGCATGTGAAGGCGAAAAAATCGACAGAATCATTTACAGCAAGCCATGGATGGTTTCAATGGTTTAGGCGGAGATTAAACCTGAATAATTGGAGAATCAGCGGTGAGGTGGCAAGTGCGGATGTAGAAGTAGCAGAAAAAATTGTTGATGAATTGGATGGAATAATTAAAAAAGGCAGCTACTGCCCAGAACAGATATTCAATGTGGATGAAACCGGGCTTTGGTGGAAAAAAATGCCTGAAAGGTCCTATATGCACAAAGAAGCTAAGGCAATGCCCGGTTTCAAGGCTTTTAAAGACAGGATCACGTTGTTGTTGGGAGGGAATGCCGCTGGGTTCAAGTTAAAGCCTTTCCTGGTCTATCGCTTTGAAAATCCACGTGCATTAAAGAACGTTAGTAAAAACAGTCTGCCTATTTACTATCGTGCAAATAAAAAGCCATGGATGACGCAAACTTTATTTTAAGACTCATTTTTGAACTGCTTCATACCCGCAGTCCAGCATTATTGTTTGGAAATGGGAGTTCATTTTAAAATAATTCTCCTGCTTGATAATGCTCCAGGACACCCACAGCAAAGGTAGTGTATCTTCCTAAAAACACAACTGCTGCCCTACAGCCAATGGATCAGGGAGCTATAGCTACGTTCAAATCGTTTTATTTGCGCACAACTTTTTCCCAAGCTGTAGCAGCAAAATAAAATGATGTAGTAACCCTTCGTGATTTTTGGAAATCGTACAGTATTTTAGATTGCATTAAAAACATTAAATCAGCTTGGGACGAAGTGACAGATAAGTGCATGCAAGGCATATGGAAAAAATGCAAAGAAAGTTTCGATCCTATATTCCCGGCGCAAACTCCTCGCTTATTAACCAATTCGCTTAACGACGTAGTCGTAGGAACGGAACTCGGTGATAAAAAGTGAGGAGTACCTGTATTGTGGTGTTGTGAGAGGGGGTTTAAATAATAATCAATATCTGACACGATCAGCCTCCCTGAAGATATTTGATAAGGTACTGTCCTCGATTCCGGGGATTTATGAATTTTTGGGAGGAGATAAAATTTTTTAAATGATGGTATAACTGGTCCGGAGAAATACTTTTTCTGTTTGTATGTAATAAATCCCTCCTCAAACAACTGCGACACAATAACCATCATTTTATTTCGCATTTGAATTTGAATGGACTGTTTTTAAGGTCTATAGTGCATTTTGTTTGTTAACTGACGTCGGGCCTCATACAAATACTGATCCCTATCCATCACCACTGACATTGCCCCCATATCGGCCGGCTTGATGACTATATCCCTGTTCCTCGCAAGATACTTCAAAGAGGTTCGTTATTCCGGATTTAAATTATCCGGTGGGGTTGATGAATCATTCAATTCATCCAGACAAAGCCAATCCTTTTTAATTAAATTAAGAATAGGTTGACTGATCCTTGAGTCCTTTGGGTTCCACACCGATGGTTCCACAAAAAAGACAATCTAAAATGTTTTTTTATTCTTGCAGCCACATAACCAGACCAAAGAGAGGTGGAAAGAGCTTCACAGACATGGAGCCACAAAGCAAAATAACCGTTCATCTAGATTTGTGTTTTCGAATGATGACAAGGCCGGCATCAAAAAAATCTCACTTTTAAGGTGGGTATATATGGGAAAAGAGTGATAGTCAATGACAGTTTGTGCTTTGAACAGTGGATTTCTCAGAGCTCATGGATTTTCTGATATAATTCAAGAAAGAGTTCACATGGCCTTTGCAGCTATTGGCTGTTTATACTTCATCCCCTATGACAGAATCCACAGGCTACATGGCATAGTCTTTAATTCTTTGAAATACGCACCATAAAGTTGATAATTTAATCCAAACTTCTAAATTCCTTTTTTTTGACTCTCAGCAAACCACTTAACATCCCTGTGCCCCAATTGTTTTAAATGACTGTAAACCATCTACTATATTGCACGACAGAATGCTATTGAGCCAAACTGGAATTTTGCCAGTATAGCAAAAATACATTAATAGAAAATCTTTTATCATTTTATGTGATAGATAGATAGATAGTCTTGTATGACACTGCCATATTTCAAAGTTGTTTGTATGCACTGCAATAAACCCACAGGTCAATCAAAAGCAATGATGGCATTTTTACATATCCAAGGGTGCCTTCTTTCAAATAAATCATATGTTTCCATGTTGTCTTCTCACTTTCATTATTAAAATATGCGATTTGCACACATATATGCTGAGGTGAGCAGCATGTCACAGTTCTAATGAATCTGCTTTTATCAAATATCCCACTGCATTGAGGCACAGTGAAAGACTTATTACCATAGGAGAGTTCATGACTTGTTCACAGTAGAATCTCCCCTCCAGGCCACCCACACCCCATCTTTAGGGATCAACAACACCATACAGTATTTTTTATCCTATTTCTAATCAAGCTTATACAACAAATAAACATAAACACATTAAACTTCTGTTTGGGCAACTACTACAGAGGGCAGAAGAAGCTGTTTAAATTGCAACACAAATGTAAGGTCTCTCAGTGTCTAGTGGAAAACAACAATTGTTTCAAGGACTGCCATGAAAAATAATTTTAATAGTAGAGGTTTGCATGAGTATATTATAATATAAATATAGTGTGAAGACCAGGGGCCCACCCCAGCCCAACATAAATAGGCAACGACACCATCTCAGTCCAACGAAAAGCCTTTTATTCATAGAAAGGCACCCAGACCCAGAGGAGTCTTCAAGGGCTGATACCAACAATCACAAGTACAGTGAAACTCCGTCCCTTTCCTCCAGAGCCTTACAGCCTCCTTTCTCCTTCACAGGCGAGCTTCATAGGCATTATCCTCTGACTCTGACCTTTTCCTGGGAGCTGGCTGGCTCCTTTTAAAGCCACACCCAGGAACACTGCAAATGGTTCATTAGGGAGGTCTGGAATTTCTCGCAGGTGTGGCTGAAGCCCAAAGTAGGGGTCTGCAACTCCCACAGTTCTCACAGCTCCCCCTTGCGGCTTCCAAGGATCCCAACAGGGCTGTGCCAGCAAATAGTAATTCCCACACGGCCCTGTGGAATATCTGAGACATCATTGCAACCCAAGGGGCCTGCCAAATAACAGTTTGGGGAAGATAGTGATAGCTTCCCTTGTACTACAATTTCAGAGGCATCCCAGCCATGTAATGGCGCCAGCCACCATCCGTCACAATAGTCACAAATTATTTACTCGATGCTTCAGAGTAATCTTTATTGTATGTGTTTAAGTGTATATTTTTTTCAAAAATACATAACTTCAAAGTTAATACTAGTTTTGAGATGTTGTCTATATACAAGAGGCTAAATGTTTACAAAAAGGGTGACACTTTCTGCCAAACAGTATAACTTTGCAATGCTATGAGATATGACAGCTAAACTTGGCACAGTGATAGCTGACCAATTAGGACACAAAAGAAGATTGATTTCAGCACTGTGTCTCATAAAAAGCCTTGCTTGTGCACTGTGAAATCTAGTGTTTTGGACAGAAGTCCCTAAAGTGACATTTCTTTGTGTTTTATTTAGTTGATACTGTTATAAATAAAGGTTTTTAATCATACAGTATAAATACTTTGTTTTAAAAATGTGAAGTGTTGTACTCCCTGCTCTTCAGCCATTTGCAGCTTCTTTATTACATAAGTAGAATAATAGCCGTTTCACTATGTTATTTAGGCGCAATAATGCCAAAAACCCCTTAGGGCATAAGGGGTTAATGTATGTATTCATTATGAGCAAAATCATTATATATGTGTGTGCACTACACCTAATGTATGCGGCGAAAAATTAATTTACATTAAGTCAACAGCAGCCCACAACAGTCAGTGAGTAGTTAGTAGTAATCACACCAAAACAATAAATTCTGGACGAAAGAATAGTTTTTCCAAAATAACACGTCTGTTATTTCATTTCAACGTCCATGCCTGGAAAATTCTTTGGAATTAGTGAAAGCCTCTGCAATATATGACTCTAGAATCAGCACACTTTATGTGTGCTTTGAACTTGATTACTTCCAAAATATTTTCTCCTTCTAAATTGCACTGCAAAGAAACATCTGCCAATTTTCTAAAAATAATAAATGCAGCAGGTTTGGAAGATGGATGAATGGAATTGTGATCTTAGATGAGCAAGGGGAAGTTAAAATGATCAATAGTTTACATTGCTTTGCTACTCGACTTATATCATGCTTTGCTAAAACAGGTAGCTAGAGCAGTCAGAGTGATGGAGGAGAAGCAAAATATATTCTTGGCCACTCACAGTTAAGAGCCACAGCATCATCGCTTAATGTTGAAATCAGAAAAAGCTAACAGGTGGTCACAGAATTACTAAACAGCGTCTGTGTTTATGTAATAAGATTGTGTCAGATCAAATTACCAATCACAAAGATATTGAAATAACTCCGTAAAATCATGTGGCCTATTTTGTGTTCTGCACTTGAGCTTTTAATGTGACAGATTATAAAAAATTGAATTCCTGCTGGCTATTTTGTCATTGATTTGAGAAGAATTACATTCCTCACTATCACATTTACAGTATGTACACTTTCACCTTCCTCAATATGAACATGATTGTATGGTAAGACCAATTGTTAAAACAGTGTCTCATTCATTAACTTTCCTCACTATATTTAATGCATCAGGGTAAGTGCTAAGAGAAATAGACTCCAAGAGCAAAACTGTTTATCAAAATGATCTCAGCTTCCCAGCTGGATGTACTAAACAAACGGAGCTGAAAGTTACAAAAAGTAAAAAAAGTAGAAAAAGATCACAAACATTTAGCAACTTGATTTGTAATGAAAAACGTAACTATAATCTGCACACTATTAGCGTCCCACTCATCGCTGTTTCTTCATGCTATTTATTTGCATTTCACGTTCAATCAGTGCTTTAAGTGTGCCATCTTTAAAACTAACAGTAGGTATGACCCGATACTGTAGCCCACATAAGCCTTTTTGCTTCTCTTGCTTAGTTTTACCCGAATTATTCCACAATGTATGAACAATTTCTTCTTGATTCATAGCCCTGCTTGATGCAGTCAAGGTTTGGTAGATTGAATTTTGTTTTTGCACTATACTGATAGAAATATAACAAGTATCTTATTAGATTGATTATTGCTTTGTTTCCCATTTCATCAAATAGTGGCAGGTAGCCTTAAAATGTGTAAAATTGGTGAAAAATATCTGTGTGTTTTGATATAATTTCATAGAGGCTTGTTCTTATTGTGATGTAACTCTGGTTGTGTCACAGCAGCTGCCTCTTACTGTATTTCCAGCCACTACTGTTAACATTAATAAAATGGCATGATAGAGAAAAAGTACTTATTCCTCACATTCATTCTCAAAAAATAAAAAACACACAAAAACTCAGAAGAAAGGTAAATAGTAAGGGATAGAAAATGTTTAGAAATATTACATGATGTGTTCTAATTTTACTAAGCTTTGGTTTCTTACAAATTGGTATTTAAAACTCCGTTCCTTTAATTTGTCTTTAGACATCGCCTTATATTCAATATGTCTTGTCTGTTTTGTTTTTTTTGTTTTTGCCTTTAATGGAGAAATATTGTGTTAACCAATTTTGTGGTAGTAATTTGGTTTCTTGTTCATGTCCCAATGAATCCATACCAAAAGTTCTGTCAGACAGTATACTATTATATTTTCTTAAATTTCACTTAAAACAAGTAATGAGTTTTTTACTCACAAAAATTGATGGTTATACACTGTAGCCTCTGGGGAGTGGTCCAACCGCCAGTAGTAGAAATGAAGCACATAAGATTTGGTTGAATTCCACACAACAACAGTCCTTTATAATAGCCTTTAGGCCCTTTAACAATGAGGTATACTGTATTACAGCTTCACCGGTGTCTCTGATGCAGCTTCTCTACTTTGTCAAGGTTAGGGTAAATGGAGAAGATGGATTGATAAAAGGACCAGACGATTAAACATGAGTTAAAACCTAGCTGAGTATGTAACCATAAATTGAATTAGATTTTTTACCAAACACAAAAAAACCTGTTTTGTAGTCAAAGTTCATAAAGGAATAGTCTTTATAAAGGGAAACCAAAAACAAAATGCACTCACTATTATTCACTGATGGTATCTAATCTCACATGACCTAGAAATGCTTGGGGATGACCTTTTATATCATAACAATGATGAGGCATGTGCCACATAAGAAAACAGTAATCTCTTAGAAACATGGAGTCAACTGCACCACAAAATGGCAGTGCCCTTGAACGCCAAGATGGCACTGGAGAAAGACACAAATGATTTTAAACTACTTAAACATTAAACTAAATGAATAAAAAAACCTCCTAAATGGACCGGCAACCTCAAAAACTATTGACATAATTTTAAGTGCAGAAACATCACTAGAAAATAGGATAAAAATTAGAAACAAAGCATAATCACAACATAAGAATTAAAGCCTATCATGCACATAATGCCTTTCACTGTGTATTTAATAGCAGGAAGTGAACTTCCGGTCCCTCTTCCACCTGGGCTTTTTATCGGTAAGACATTGATCACAAAGCCAGAATGAGTGGTCATAGAAGCTTCAATAGTCAACCTCAAAGGGCATGACTTTAATTTGGACATTTATTTGACCATTTTGGGTGCAGCCACTTTGTGTTGACTTCTGATCCTCATTTGAGAAAGAGACATAATGTGCTTTAAGTTATTGAAACTCCTTGACTTCCTTCCTAGGCTTTCCTTTTGCTTCCAGTCAGAGATATTAGAGGAAGGCACAGAAACCGTAACCAAATTCAGTTAACTTTTTGTTAAGTCCACCTGCTCATTAATATGAATGGCCTGCTTCTCCAAACAGCCAATCATGTGGCAGTAACTAAACATTATGTGGCATGCAGACATGGTCAAGAGATTTAGCTGTAGTTGATCTAAAATGAAAAGGGGCGAGTTGCAAGATCTAAGCAACTTTGCCTGTGGAATGATTGTTGATATCAGATATGATGGATCTCAGAAACATCTTCCATCCTATAGTCTACAGAGAATGATCTCACAAAGAAAATACATCCAGTGAGTGGCAATATTGTGGTCAAAAACACCTTGATAAAGAGTGAGGTCAGAGGATAGTGGTGAGACTCATTTAAGCTAAATGAAAGGCATGATTTACTCATGACACAGTTCTATGGAACAAAAGTGTTTAGAAGAGCATCATTAAACCCACAATGCACTGTTCTTTGAAACGGGACTGGTTACAGCAGCAAAGATGAGGCCAGATTCCAGTTCTGTCAGTTAAAAACAAGAAGAAAAATATACAGAGGACACACGATCATCTGAACTATGAGTTAATTGAAAAAATATTGTCAGTTTGTTTTACATGGTAACTTTAGAATTTGACATATTCACAGTGAATCTATTGTTTGTTTCTGCTTTTTTACCAACAGTACTGGTTGGCGGTGGAAGTGTAACAGTGCAGAATTTTTTTGATACAAATTAGACCTCTTAACGTAACTTTAGGACCATTTGAATATCACAGTATACCTGAGCAATGTTGCTGACCATGTGCATCTTCTATCACATTGGTCTACCTTTTTAAATTGATTTTTCCAGTAGCAAAATTTGCAATGTCAAAATGCATGGATAATCTTCCATTACCATGAAAGTCCGATGGCCTGAAAGATCTCCAGACCTCAATCTAACAGATCACCCTTGGGTTGAGAGCAAAATACAAGCTTCACACCATGAATGAGTTGGGTGAAAAATCGACAGGAACTGTGTAAAAATATGAAGTACTTCAAGTAAAGACCAAAATCTTCTTGGGAATTTTTCTTGTCCATTCTACCATGAAAAATTCAGGCAGTTCTAGAAATCAAGGAAGGTTCTACATTATACTGCATAGGTGTACCTAAAATTAGTAAATTTTGTTAAAGATGTTTTTTTAGCTGCGGTGGGCTGGCGCCCTACCCAGGGTTTGTTTCCTGCCTTGCGTCCTGTGTTAGCTGGGATTGGCTCCAGCGGGTTGGATAATGGATGGATGGATGTTTTTTTTAGATTAGTTCTAGTCCCATGTTGCCTGTCAAAAATGATTAAAAGTATATGATTCAGATAATCTCCAGAATACAGTAAGTGATAAAACAGGAGTGTTCAGCTTCACTTTTGAAAATACAAGATGTCTTCTGTCAAATCTGGAAGCTGGCTATCAATTGTACTATGCAAAATAAAGATTATTATAGTTAAAGTAAGTATTTACCTCGCAGTTAGGAGACCTGGGTTCGCTTCCCGGGTCGTCCCTGTGTGGAGTTTACATGTTCTCCACATGTCTGCGTGGGTTTCCTCTGGGTATTCCGGTTTCCTCCCACAGTCCAAAGACATGTAAGTTAGGTGCATTGGCGATTCTAAATTGTCCTGTGTGTGTGTGTGTGTGTGTGTGTGTGTGTGTGTGTGTGTGTGTGTGCACCCTGCAGTGTGCTGGCGCCCTGCCTGGGCTTTGTTTGCTGCCTTGCGCCCTGTGTTGGCTGGGATTGGCTCCAGCAGACCTCCATGACCCTGTGGTTGGGATAAAGGGGGTTGGATAATGGATGGATGGAAGTAAGTATTGTGATTATATGTATTGCTTGAGTGAGTTAAGACTCGAGTTTTCAGTAGTCTAAATAAAAGATGTAAAGATAAATACCTGAAAGCAATTGAAAATAGTACGCATTGCAATTAATTTCCGAATCAGTGGAATGGGTCAGACATGTCAAGGACTCAAATCCATGATCTCACACTCAACTCTCCACAGAATGAAACAGGGAGTGACCTTCTCAATGAGCTAAAGGAACATTGTGGTCTCCGGAGAGTCTTCTACTGTCTTCTAGCTGTGCTACACTGTGTTTGTATGCCACTCTTTCATGTCTGCCTGACTCTGCACTTACGAGTTTTAAATGTCTGACTCAGCATAGAATTTTTTTATCCCTTTGCCCTATATCGAATTACACAATGAACTATTCATGCTGAGTGGAGAAGTTTAAAGAAATGTCCTTTGCATGTATAATGGCTTCAGTACAGTATATGCTTATGCATTATTGCACAAAATATGCACTTACTTTGTGAAGGCATGAAATAGCTGAGGTGAAAGGTATGTGGCTTATACAGATCCCATCATTGGATTGAGTTATACTGCTTGACAGTTACTTCGGGAGAGAATGGATGTGTGCTGCAATCAAGATATGTAATTTTTTGGCTGTTATAAAAAATGCTGCCGCTTCTGTTACAATTAAGGTTATATATCAATTAATTAATGGTAAATAATATATAAAAATTTTGTGTAGCTGCTATGAAAGACATGGTCAGATGTAGTTGATAGCTGAAGTGTACAAAAACTATTCAAGAATGTGACATACTATATGTATGAAGACCCATTGGATGTAAGGTGTTTATTTGGAAGATACCTGTAGCAAAAAGTGCCATACCTCATTATAAAAGTGAATCTAGGACTTAGTCATAGTGAACTCATTGAGTCTGCAGTCAGGTGAAGAGTGTGTAGAGAGGATTCATTGGGAGGAAGAAAAGGATATGTCAGATAATTAGGGATTGGAGTATGCTACCTTTTTCTTGTGTTAAACACTTTGCACTTTTTTTTACCTTAACCTGTATTTTCCAGGATTTTGCACAGCTTTGAACGTTGCCCCAGTCTTATGAAATTGTTTTTACTGCCTTACTATGTACCTATATATTATATACATACAGTACATTATACTAGAATTTATTGCGTTCTGAAAACCATTTAGTTTTTCTTATGGAATGGAATCACAGTTATGATGAATAGAACAAAGGAATTTATAGAAGGGTAATGATAAAATGCACTGGTAATTTTAAATTCTGAGCTTAACAATTGTGCAGGAGCAAGTCAGATATACTGTATAAACTAATGAAGAACAATAAAGGGCCTACAGCAACACTTCTGATTTCTTGATGATATAACTAGTTTAAAGAGTCAAAGCAAATCTAAAGATGGCATTATGCTTCTAAGCAATAAAATAATAAAAAACAAATACATAAAAATACATAAGAAATAGGTCATTGTTGACATGAAAATGATAAAACTTCGTTAAGAAATATGAGTTTGATGCCCTTTATATCAAAGAAGATATTTATAAGAATGAAGATATTTTATACATAATTTTAACAGAATATTGCTGGAAATATATGCTATTCCAAAATCATATTCTTTATAAACAGTATGAGGCTGATTTGGTATGAATTAATAATTATTTTTTGATTTCACTTACTTATTCTTTTTCATACATCCATCCATCCATTTTCCAACCCGCTGAATCCGAACACAGGGTCACAGGGGTCTGCTGGAGCCAATCCCAGCCAACACAGGGCACAAGGCAGGAACCAATCCTGGGCAGGGTGCCAACCCACCGCAGAACACACACAAACACCAAGCACACACTAGGGCTAATTTAGAATCACCAATCCACCTAACCTGCATGTCTTTGGACTGTGGGAGGAAACCCACACAGACACGGGAAGAACATGCAAACTCCATGCAGGGAGTCATATGAAAAAGTTCAGGCTGCATAATAATTTATTACTTTTAACAAAAAGATAATAGTGGTATGTCTTTCATTTCCTAGGAACATCTGAGTTCTGGGGTGTTTTCCGAACAAAAATTTTTAGTGAAGCAGTATTTAGTTGTATGAAATTAAATCAAATGTGAAAAACTGGCTGTGAAAAAATTTTGGTACCCTTGTAATTTTGCTGATTTGAATGCATGTAACTGCTCAATACTGATTATTTGTAAAACCAAATTGGTTGCATTAGCTCGTTAAGCCTTGAACTTCATAGACAGATGTGTCCAATCATGAGAAAAGGTATTTAAGGTGGTCAATTGCAAGTTGTGCTTCCCTTTGACTCTCCTCTGAAGAGTGACAGCATGGGATTGTCAAAGCAACTCTCAAAAGATCTGAAAACAAAGATTTACAGTATCATGGTTTAGGGGAAAACTACAAAAAGCTATCTCAGAGGTCTAAACTGTCAGTTTCAACTGTGAAGAATGTAATCAGGAAATGGAAGGCCACAGGCATAGCTGCTGTTAAACCCAGGTCTGGCAGGCCAAGAAAAATACAGAAGCGGCATATGCGCAGGATTGTGAGAATAGTTACAGACAAACCACAGATCACCTCCAAAGACCTGCAAGAACATCTTTCTGCAGATGGTATATCTGTACATCATTCTACAATTCAGCGCAATTTGCACAAAGAACATCTGTATGGTAGGGTAATTAGAAAGAAGCCCTTTCTGCACTCACGCCACAAACAGAATCACTTGTTGTATGCAAATTCTAATTTAGACAAGATTCATTTTAGAACAAAGTGCTTTGGACTGATGAGACAAAAATTCTTTTATTTGGTCATAACAAAAAGCGCTTTGCATGGTGGAAGAAGAACACTGCATTCCAAGAAAAACACCTGCTACCTACTTTCAAATTTGGTGGAGGTTCCATCATGCTGTGGGGTTGTGTGACTAGTTCAGAGACTGGGGCCCTTGTTAAAGTCGAGGGTCGGATGAATTGAACCGAATATCAATACATTCTTCAGGATAAAGTTCAAGCATCAGTCACAAAGTTAAAGTTATGCAGGGGTTGGATATTCCAACAAGACAATGACCCAAAACACAGTTCGAAATCTACAATGGCATTCATGCAGAGGGACAAGTGCAATGTTCTGGAATGGCTGTCACAGTCCCATTACTTGAATATCATAAAAAATCTATGGGATGATTTGAAACAGGCTGTTCATGCTCGGCAGCCATCAAATTTAACTGAACTGGAGAGATTTTGTATGGAAGAATGGTCAAAAGTACCTCCATTCAGAATCCAGACACTCATCAACGGCTATAGGAGGCGTCCAGAAGCTGTTATATTTGCAAAAGGAGGCTCAACTAAGTATTGATGTAATATCTCTGTTAGGGTGCCCAAATGTATGCACCTGTCTAATTTTGTTATGATGCATATTGCATATTTTCTGTTAATCCAATAAACTTAATGCCACTGCTGAAATACTACTGTTTCCATAAGGCATGTCATATATTAAAAGGAAGTTACTACTTTGAAAGCTCAGCCAATGATAAACAAAAATCTAAAGAATTAAGAGGGGTTCCTAAACTTTTTCATATGACTATATGTTTCTGTATACAAAATTGAAATAACGTCAAGACAGAAAAAGAATATAGTAGGAACACTTGCAGTCAGACATATAATCTACACTATTTGGCAAGTGCCATAGACCAGCACTAAGATAACTCTTTCCAACTATTAAACACAAAACATCATCTTGCTTTTGTCTCTTATTTACCATTAAATAAAATTTTCATAGAGGTTATATTTTTCTGGGCCTCTGCTCCATGAGATCGATTTGTTAGGTTTAATATTACTGTATATATACAGTGATCCCTCCTTGATCGTGGGAGTTGCGTTCCAGAATCCCCCGGTAAAGGTGAAAATCCGCAAAGTAAAACCCTTACGTTTATATTTTTATTTTTATATTGTCACGCTTGGGTCACAGATTTGCACAGAAACACAGGGAGTTGTAGAGACAAAGACTTTAAAACACTGCAAACAAACATTTGTCTGTTTTTCAAAAGTTTAAACTGTGCTCCATGACAAGACAGAGATTACAGTTCTGTCTCACAATTAAAAGAATGCAAACATATCTTCCTCTTCAAAGGAGTGTGGGTCAGGAGCAGAGAATGTCAGAGAGAGAGACAGAGACAGAGAGACAGAAAGAGAAAAGAAAACAATCAAAAATCAATAGGTGCTTTTAAGTATGCGAAGCACCGCCCGAAAAAGCAGCTGCAAGGAAGGGAGCAATGTGAAGACAGTCTTTCAGCATTTTTTAGAGGAGCATCCGTATCCTCTAGGCCAGTGTCCAAACAGCCCCTCTGTTCACACCCCCTCCGTCAGGAGCAGAGAATGTCAGAAAGAGAGAGAGAGAGAAAAGCAAACAATCAAAAATCAATAGGTGCTGTTAGAGCTTTTAAGTATGTGAAGCACTGCGTGGGAAGCATATCCTATATCATGGAGGAGTTTTATTTAATACAGAATATGTGCTCTGATTGGGTAGCTTCTCAGCCATCCTTCAATAGCGTCCCTTTTATGAAATCAACTGGTCAAACCAACTGAGGAAGCATGCACGATATATTAAAAGACCCATTGTCCGCATAAATCCGTGAACCAGCGAGAAATCTGTGATATATATTTAGATATGCTTACATATAAAATCCATGATGGAGTGAAGCCGCGAAAGTCGAAGCGCGATATAGTGAGGGATTACTGTATGTTTTTACAGTTTATATTGTGAATCTTTGGAAAAAAGAGTACACAAAACATTATGATGATATGGGACATCATGGGCTTCCCCATTTAATGATATTAAGTGGTTGAATTCTATAAACTCTATCAAAGTAGTGCCTTGAGTTGTCAGGTATGTGCATGTCTGTTCCTGAGTTGTTCTCAAGTGATGTTCGTGAAATGAAACTGTGACTGTGGAGGGCTGTCAGTCAAGCAGAACAAAAACTGCATTCTGTTTTAAGAAATTTTCTATCCAAACCTGGTATGGGCACCTTTAATTATCCCAAAACAATTAGCAGATCCTTAGAAAGAAACAAAAAACAGTCTATGGGATTTGGAGCCATAGTTGCTGATTTTACCCAAAATACAAACAACTTTGAAGGTTCTCAGTAGAATAATTCCTAATAATACAGGGTTAGTGAACCTTTCACCCTAAAGTGACCCTAAAGTGGAGGTCGTTGCTGCCATAAGAGAACTGAGGTTTTGGCTGCTTCAGGCTGTTTTTATTGTATTCCTGAATCACCTGACCTAAAGAGGCCTTGTATTTTTTTATACTTACCATTACTGGACTTGCCAAGTTTCCAGGAACTTCTGGTGTCCTTATGGGTCATGTCTTCATAATAATACTTTAGATTCTCCCCTGGATAATAAGAGAAGAGTGCATTTGGAGTCATCCAGATTTCCTCACTTTATATTTGTTGTTTTACCCATACTCCTGGGTCTTGACCTGTGGATATTCAGGCCAATTGGTAACCTGCAACTATATATACACATATATTGTGAAGAACCAACGGATGACCCTGCCAGGATGAGCCCTGCTCACTTACTTGGCCAGGAGGCCTTGGGAAAAGAGGAACAGTTATGTAGTGGAGATATTCCTCTGCCATACCAGGAAAGGAACACAGAAAGATGTTGCAGCAGTAGCAGCTACACAGGGGTTGGAATCCCAGCAACCCTAGAAGGACACACAGATTGGGTTTATGTACCAGCAATGCTTTGACATTGCGTGACTGCCTGTTATTGGCAGAGTGTTCCCCCACACACTGGGTGGCAACATCCCATCTAGATGGCCCCAATATGGACACCCAAGGGGAAGCATGGGAGTTGTGGTCCCAGGAGCCTGTTCTGCTGCGTTCTGTAGGGACTACACTCTGTGGAATACTGATGGCACAAGGGCCATTGGGGTCCTGCTAGAACCAGAAGTGCTTCCTGGGGTTAATAGGTTCAGCACCAGAAGTACTCCCACGTCTGGAGTTAAAAGCGAGCCCTCCAGCCCTCAGCAGTCAGAGTTGGAGTAAGACTTGGAGGAAGGAGTGGAACAGAGAAAAGAAAGTGTTTTACAGAAGATATTGTTGCCATTAAAACACTTTTTTGAACTTGGACTGTTGTAGTGCAATTTTGTCTAGGGTTTGTGGTACTGATATGCCCCAGAGACCTCAATATATATTATACTTGGGGGTCCTCCCCGCTCACTTCGCTCACCAACCTCCCCCCCCCCAGCCTGAGCTAGAGGCCAGCCACTTCGCTTCTCTGCTGCCTGTGAAGAGGGGGGCAGAACGCACCCCAAGGAAATGCAGTCACTCCTCCGAAACCCCCTCTTAAATGGTGATACAATGGGAAACAAATACATTTTTTTTACCTCCTCTTTGCTCGATCAGCTGCTGGCTTACTCGGAAGTTCTCTAAAGCAGGGAGCACAACTTGGCTGCAGATATAAGATTTATTTAAAGACGATCTACTATATAAAGCTGAATGTGTGTTTATTTATTATAGAAATCCACACCATTGAACCTATCACTGATACATTTTGCACAGATTTGTACATGGGAAGACCAAAGGCTATTTTTCATTTTTAAACGTTTTTCCTTGGGTAACTTTATTTAGTGACTGCACCTGCTGTTTAGTATCAAAGTGCACCTAAGATGTATTTTTGGTTCTTGGCACAGGTATGCAGCGTTTCTGTTTACAGTTGTTTTAGCAAGTGAAAGTTTGGTTTGGGATCACAGTTTTACTCCTGGGTATCTTTTAGTGACAGTACCAGCACTTTATTTCACCCCAGTAAGTAGTGTTATAAACCTGTGCTTTTGAAGTGTCTTGTAATGGTTCTCACTTAAGAGAGACATGTACAATACTTCAGATTTCTGAATTACTGATCTATATAAGACATTATTTTTATTTTAATTAGCTTTTGCTTTTAAGAGTGAATGGTTATCTTAAGATTTAAATATGAATACACTGTAACAAATTATATTGCATTTTACTCAGAAATGTAATCAGAGCTGCTGATAAATGTAAGTACTTTAGGATATTGAAATACACTAGTGAAATTTACTTTCATGGAAACACTGATTCCACATACACACTGACAGTAAAGTAGTAACATTTCATACATTTTCAACATATTACACGATTAGCTTACTTCTAATTGAATTTCATTTGTCAGAAATGTAATTAATCTAAATCATTAAAAAGTCTATGTGTAGAAAAATCAATAAATGTGAAGTGCCAGGAGTCATTGCTGGAAGAGAAAAACATCTGAAATTGTATTCTTTTGATAAAGGCTGAATATAAATTATACCTGCAATAACAATTTTCTGAATAGAGTCTGCTTTAGTTTAATAAAGATGCACTGCGGTTCTGGGCGGATATGCTTGATTGAAAGAGTACACTGTGGTGACCTATTTCAAAGAGAAAAACAATGCCATTATGTCACTAAATTCAAAGCAAGAAAATGTAGTTTATAAGGTGCTCATTCAAAAGCAGTTTCACACAATCAACTGTTTATTGCCTTCAGAAAGTATGAAAGTATGCGAAGTTTCAGTGTAAAGCATAAGGCTGTGAAGAAGTCTCTGCATGGAAACTAAATATTACATCAGCAATTGAAGATCAGACTGAGCACTGATTCAAGCACACTGTCATTATACCCTAACCTTGTAACTGGCATCAGTGCCATTGTAGAAGGAACTTGAATTAAAACTGTGCAGAGAGCAAAAAACAAAATGGATCAGAAGAGGTATAACAACATGGGCTGCTGTACTGAAAAGCAGAGAGGTCAAATCTGACTGGGCAGATGCAGACACTTAAGGTCTGCTGATTCAGCAAATATGTTCTTGCAACAGTAAGGGAAACTTTGAAGAAATCTACAGTAATTTCCTCTGCTATTTCCTCTGCTTTCTAAATACATTTCCAGCACCTGGCTTAATAACTTGTCTTGCTTCATAGTGCCCATTTTAATCTCACTCTTCTAGTTTTGCAAAAATAGTCTGTGATTAGAATATTGTCACTTTTAAAACTGCATTCTTGAGAGGCTGTAATTAAGCTAAGTGTAGCTACATGTACTGTATATTGGATTCTATATAGAATCCTTTAATAGAATATTCAGTAACTTCTAAAATTGCAAAAATGTTTAGTTTGCATCATCAGTTTTGTACAGACAAGTGTTATGAGGATCCAGAGCAGTTGTGCAAACTGGAAGTGGTTTAATAACTGATGGGAGAGTAATACCAGTCTAACAACGTGCTTGGATTACTTGTATTATTTATTTTAATTGGCCTTTTTAATTGCTTTAGGTTACTGTATTTTGCCTGACAGTTTTCTGTGATTGTTCAGCTAATTGTAAGACACAGCGGGTCACAGCTTACTCTGACAGCATGAGGTGCAAGAGAGGAAGTTACTCTGAACTGGGCACCAGTCTTTTACGAAGCATGCTTATATACACACACCCACACTCATCAGTCGTATGTTAAATTTACTAGTTACCCTAACCTACTAATCATTGGAATATAGGAGAAAAAAAGTTATGTAGATATGTGAAAACATTGTACAGAATGAGCAAAGTCAATGAGGTAGATAGATTGACAACAAAATGTATTCCAATCAGATAACTGCATGCTTTCAGTTCACTGTTCGTGGTGAAGGTCATGGTAGCAGCTTTCAAAGTTACAAAGACCAGGACACCCTGTCCTAATTAACTGTTTCCAGTTCCCAGGCCTCCTGCAATGTAAAATCTGTTAAGCACATCCTAAGTCAGCTCCCACATCCTCTCAAAGTTGGCTGTTTTAACTATACCTCCCCCTCCGTGAGACACCCAGGGGCATCCTAACTCTGTGTACAAACTATCTCAACTGGCTTCTGTCAGTCTGGAGAAGCAGCAGTTTTACTCCAATGTCCTTTTGTGCTGATGAGCACAAAAATTAGGCATATCAACCACAGTGGGCCTAGGAGCCTCATTTGACTGTTTTTGCTCACAACCGTATATACACAGCGACATCCCGAGCATGTGCTAATAAGTGAGAATGGGTTGGGATGCTAGCTGATGAGCAAATGGAAAGTTTTCTTATTATCATTCTGTACTTAGTAGATTCCTTACATAAGGCTACTTACATATCATCATATATGTACAGTACATTTCAGTGGCAAGACAGTGGCTAAAAACATATCCTGGTTAGATTAAGGCACAACTCTACAGTGGCCCAAAAATGAGCGAGGGAGCACTTTAGTGTAAACTGTGATAGGCTGAAGCGTTGTCAACGGTTGGTTCTTACCTTGATTTCCAGTGATTCCAGGACAGGCACTGGCTCCCCACCACCCTTGGACCTTATAAGTGGGTTAGAAATTGAATTAAAGAATGGAATTCACAGCACATTGTTTTGGAAAAACAATGTTAATACAGAAGGAAGTATCAAAATAACTACATATCAAAGAATCTACAGTAAATCATGAACTGATGAGGCTAGAATAAGTTGTAGATACTGTGAAGGCATTTAATGACAAAATAACTTATTCAGAACTTATCCTAGCTATCAACAAAATTCTTTTCTTTACATACCAGACAACTGCATAAGCACTATTAACTTTAGCCATCCCATAAAGCATCACATATTTATTTTAATTATCTTGACATGACTTTAACCAAAGGCAGTCAGGCCTACAAGCCTTGCAATAGTTAGAAAAACATCTTTTTCCTGACGATATCCCGAGAACAGAAGAATGGTGGAGAGCTTTAGAAATCCTGAGGTGCTTTGTGAGGAGGTTGGTCTTCCAGAAGTTTCTGGATAAAAGTGAATGGAAGCAGTTCAGGTAGTCAGGGGAACAAGCATTCGATAGACTGAGTGAAACTAAAGTTAATCTCTAAATTTCTGTGTCTTGATCAGAGAAATGCCAAGCAAAATGACACCTTTTATTGGCTAACTAAAAAGATTACAATATGCAAGCTTTCGAGGCAATTCAGGCCCCTTCTTCAGGCAAGATGTAAGTTAGCCAATAAAAGGTGTCATTTTGCTTGGCTTTTCTCTACATTCATAATGGCTAACACGGTACAACACCCTAGTACTACTGTGTCTTGATTAGATAGATAGATAGATAGATAGATAGATAGATAGATAGATAGATAGATAGATAGATAGATAGATAGATAGATAGATAGATAGATAGATAGATAGATAGATAGATAGATAGATAGAACTTTATTTGTCTTAACGGGTAAATGTAGGCTTTCACAGGTCAATACATAAATAAATATTATAGATAAATAAATACAACAACACCCCACAAATACACCAAAACCAAAACCTTTGACTTAGTTAAAGATAAAAAGAGCAGTCACAGTCACAGTGAGACACTATAGTGGTGTATTGCTGTAAGTGTGAAGGAGCCACAGTAGCATTGCTTTACAAACCTCTGCTTAATCAAGGGCCCAACAGAGTAGAGTCCCTTTTGTCATCTACGGGATTCGAACCCTCAATTTTTAATTGCCATATTTAAGGAGCAGTATTTCTTAAGAAAAAGAGTCTAATCTCTCCTTTCTTACATTGTACTTCTGTGTTATTACAGCAGTCCAGCTTGTCATTGATGTGGATCCCAAGTGCTTGTAGCAGTTTGCTGCCTCCACACATTCTCTGAACAGTGACCAGGCAAACAGGCTCTTTGGTGAGGCAAACATCAATCATTTTTTTCCTTGGTTTTGCGGATGTTAAGCTTCAGACAATTCTTTCTGCACCAAGAAACAAAGTCCTCTGCCTGACTCCTATGCTCGGTCTCATCCCTTTGTCAATATTCCCCATTAATGCAGAATCATCAGAGAATTTCTTCACATGACATGACCTGGTGCTATATATTTAATGTGAGGTGAATTCTGAAAAGCATTTAGCAAGCAGTGGGAAATGGTTATGGATTTTCATTATTTCGATAATTTTGTGTCTGCAGTGGCAGCAGAAAAATTCAAAGTGGGATGGAAAAACTTATTGAGTAAAAGTTGACACACTATTGAGTCCGACTTAATCTAACAAAATCATAGTGATGACTTTAACTGTACTATTAAATGTCTCTTATTAAAGAACACAATACCTTGTGTATCTTACTTGGTTTTTCCAACCATCTTAATACAATAGCTTAAACAACTGATTAGCTTTCATGGATTTTTTAATGTGCTTGGTAATTGTACATTTAACAAAACATAAAACTCCCAGACCTGCTTAATCCAATACAGGTCTGCAAGTACTCAGCACACATAACACAAGGCAGGAACAAGCTCTTTCAACACAAAGTTCACACTCATACTTGTACAAATTACCAATTAACCAGATGTGCATGCATTTGGAATCTCAAAGGAAAACTGTAGTGCAAAGAAAGAATGTGCAAAATCCAGGATAATAGACAATAAACCGAAGTTAATGGATCAGAGAATTAACCTTTGTGATGCCATGCTGACCATATTTCACATGTACAGTTGCTAAAAATGATAATACAGTCTTTTCATTGCTTTGCGAAATAGAATAATTGATATTTTTATTCTATTCTGATGACATGCTACTGTTTACTTGGAGCTGTTAGTTCAGAAGGATAATTCTGATGCTGAAATGATAGCTTACTTGCTTCTGTAGAGACAGATTAACACTACAGCGGACACTATTCAATTGAGGACATATTTCTGAAAGCAGGTATTGTCAAATGTCAGATAACAGCAGTTCTGTATGCCACGATTGATGTCAAAATCATTGATTTGCAAAGGAAATGTTATTAAAAAGCTGTTACTGTGGGTTAATGCCTGACATTTAAATCGAGATATATTTAAAACAGACAGTTACAAGTAAAATGCTTCAAAGGAAGGACTTGCTCTTTGTGGGTTTCTTTTAGGAAGAGAATTAATTAGATACTAGAAGAACATTTGACAAAATGAATGAATGCCACTTAGCCTAGTTGTTTTAAGAAGCTAAAATATTTCGACCAGGCTTGCTTGTATACACAAGTTCTTTTCCTCCAAAGTGTTGTTTTCTGTATTTGTAATCTTATCATATCTGAACTAAACTAAAAGCTAAATCGTATACATGTGAGCATTTTAGCACAATCAATGCCCCTTGTGAATGTTATGCTTTTAATTTTTTTTTTTATTTGCTTTTTCGATTTCAAGGCTGTAGAGAGCCTGGAATCCTCAGATGGGAGAACAGTCCATTATTGTTTATAAGGAATAGTGTGTGGTCAGTCCCTAATCTTGTAATCCACATGTCAGATATCCTTCCCTGCACTCTGGTCTAGCTCCTCTGCAGACACAGAATACAACACCAAAGAATAGTGGGTATTTGCATCTTTAATGAAAACATTTACAAGCAGTTATGGGTAATCCCACAGCTATTGGCACAACAGTCCAGGCTTCAAAGGCTTTTTGGGTTGTCACAGGTAGCTGCAAGCTTTTAGGGCATATGTGGGTAAACTTCACCATTGTAGGCACTTACATAAAGCCAAATACACATATAAAATTCATCAGCTATTATATGGAGGTGTGGAAGAAACTAAATGTATACAGAGAAAATACCTATGAACCCAGGGAAAATATGCAAAGTCCACACAAACATTGACCAAAGTGGAGATATGGCTGCTTTGCTTTGCTTTGCCTCTCATACCAACAGCAACTGCATGAATGAAAAGAACTTTCTATCCTCTACGTCAAGCTAACAGTCATCACATTAAGACTTCTTTTAATGGCTACTCTTCCTTTATCATTTTGAGGTATCAATGTATTTGTAATGCATAGATATTGAAATTCTTTAATAGTAGAAAGTATTTAAGCCAATGAGAACTCTTCTATGATTTGCTTTGCTAAATCTTCTGTTTGAGAGCACCTATATGCTCTAGGGTATTGACCAAAGCTTTAGTTTCATATACAGGTCAAATTCAGTTACAACAAAATGCCAGGGACCTAAAAAAATTTTATTGTAATTGTATTGTGCATTGGCGATTCTAAATTTCCCCTAATGTGTGCTTGGTGTGTGTGTGTGTGCACCCTGCGGTGGGCTGGCGCCCTGTCCGGGGTTTGGCATTGGCTTCAGCAGATCCCCGTGACCCTGTACTTAGAATATAGCAGGTTGGATAATGGATGGATGGATGGATGAAAATTTTGTAGTAAAGAGATTCTGTATTTGTCGCTATAGTGTTTGATTTAACTTGTATCCAGATGTTTGCAATCATTTCAGTAGCTTCTTCCACGTTAGTTTTCAAATCCTCCTGTATACAATGTGGAGGATGACCGGCCGTTTATCTCGGCTAATACCCCCAAGCCGCCAGGTGGAACTCTCCTTGCAGCATGGAGGTCCCCAGAAGACCAGCAGGGCATCATGGACAATGGAGTTTTTATGCACAGCCCTGCTGGATGCCATGGGGGCCATTAGGGGACGCTGCAGGGAGGAGTAATGGATATTTTCCCTACGCCCCGGAAGCACATCATTCCTCTTGTTCACGTGTGGACAAGAGGAATGATGTGCTTCCGGGGTGAAGAAAAGAACTTGTACCTGACCCGGAAGTGATTGAGAGTCACATGGACTGGGGATTAGGAACACTTCCGGGTCAGGAGATATAAAAGGACTGTGGGAGCTCCCAGACGGCGAGCTGAGCTGGGTGAAAGGGTGGCAACGCGTCTGGGAGCTGGAGGATTGGTTTATTGTTTATTATTAGTTATTTGTATGAGTATTGTGGAGAAGAGGGTGTTTTGTACACTGTGGCTGAAAACCACAGAAAACAAACACAGCAAAAAACAGTTCAAGGAAAGTTCAAAGAAAGATAAAAAATTACAATGTTTGTGTTTGGGGATCGTTGTGCACAACTGTGCTGCGACCACCGAACTAACTGCTCTGTGGATGATTCATTCAGGCATTTCAAGGTCTTTTGGGCACTTCATTGTAATGAAAGTATCTGCTGAATGTATTTTGTAGTAACAAGATTTCTATAGACTCTGTCATATGAGGAAACTGTCAGGACCGTAAAAATACTTTGTTCTAATGAAAATTTCCTTGTAACGATATTTTTTATAACGGAACTTCTCCTGTAATTCACATTTCTTCCAAGCACCAAAATTGCTGCAGTGGTAAATGCTTACATTGACAAAATATGATACAATGTTCAAGCTAAGCTGCATGTTGAAATAAAATGAAATTTATATGTCAGTCGGTCAGTCAGTCATGGCTGTCCTTCAATCTGATGATGATGCTGCCCATCCATTTGTCCTCCTTCCTGTGTGTATGATGGTGGGAGAGAAGTCCAGTTTAAGGAAAGCAGACCCGGAGGCATGATAGGTAGGACAATGTCCCCCCAGGCGTGGTAGGTTGAGTTTGATAGAGATGTGTTGCTGTTTTGCAAGCAATCCACAGAAAGTTTTTTCAGCTGCCTATGTGGAATCGATTAGGCCTTAAGAAAATACATCAAAGTGGTCCTTCTGTAGTTTTTTTAGTGCCAACCCAAGATCGGGACCCTTCTACGAGTTCAATATACAGGGCCACCTTGGGAAGCTGAGATTCATCTATACAGATAACGTACAACGTACCTAGTCCAGCCGAAGACACAGCTGAGCAGCATGCCCTCAATGCTAGTTGTTGAGCAGCTTTCCAGAATTTCAGTGTGTAGCATCCTGTTCTCCCAAGTGAATCCCAGGATCTTCTGGAGGCAGTGGACATGGAATACCTGTAGAATGTGGATTTGCTTGCAGTAGGGTGACCAGAACACACATCCATACAGGAGAGTTGATAGACCACGACCTTGGTTGCAGAATTTCATATGATTTATAAAGGAAAACATAAAAATGCAGAGTAAGATAGTAATTTAACAGTGTGAACTTCAGAGGCCTGGGTTGAGTTGCTTAGGCTTACAGTGTGATGTCTGCACATTGCTTAATTAGCAACTTTAAACTGTCTGGAAATGCTTTATTTCATACAGCACCAATAATGAGCAGCATCTCAAGATGTTTTACAAGTAAAGAAGCATAGTTCAACTGTTTAAATACATTATTTTTGGAGCGGAAGCAGTGGCAGGTAAAGTGATTTTCTCAGGATCACATAGTGAGTAAGAGGTGGTGATTGAATCAGAAACTTTAGAGTTGAAAGCCTGCTTCCCACTGCTTGCTTACTAATATACCAGTGTGAGAGTGAGAGCCTGATTTCTGTCTTGTACCCGACACTGCTAGTATAGTTTTCTACAAGCCAGTACTAAATAAAGCTTTTACAGGAAATTGATGGATGAGTGCACATGAGTGGAAAGCACAATTTTGACATTTCTTAGGTTTGCCTAAATGGTATTTTTATAAGGAGCATATATCTTTTGTGAGGGCAGTATCGTGGCACAATGGTACCACTGCTGCCTTACTACAGAGAGACAGCGGTTAAGATCCTGGGTGGTCCCTACATGGAGTTTGCATGTTGTCCCCATGTCTGTGTGGTTTTCCTGTGGTTGATTTGGTTTTCTCTCACAGCTCTTTTCCCACAGTGTGTGTGTGGGGTTTTGGGGAGGGTCAGGTTGTGTGCTCACCCTATGATGGGCCTGAGCTCTGTTCAGGAATTGGTTCATCCCTGCACCTAATGCCTCCACGTGACTGTGCTCTGGATAAAATGGATGGATATCATTTGTGAGGTGGCATAGTGGTTTTTGCTGCACCCTCAAGAAGCCAGAATCCTGAGTTTGAATCCCATGCCCAGCTGTTTTTGAGTTTGCACATTCTCTAAATTCCTTTTTTTTTCTCTCCTGCCATTCTTATTTCTCTTGCATATCCCAGCAGTGTGCAGGTTTGGTTAATTGGCAACACTAAAGCCTCTGTCACACTCCACAACTTTTCCAGCAATTTTCAGTTGTGCCTTTATTTGCATAATCTTAGAGAGTTGTGGACAGTGGCGCCATATAGTGTGACATCCCCAGAGATTCAGTCATAGTACTGTGTGACTAGCCATAACAAAATCAGATTTAATTATGTCGCAAGTTGTCTGTGTATATGTGAGAGCTCAGACAGAAGCACAATACATACAATGCTCACAAACAGAACAGAGAACAATCAAACCTAAAAGAAGAGAAAAGAGAAAGGACGGACTCAAGAAACAAAGAAAAGATGGTGTTCTGAAAATTACAAGAAAAGGACAGGATTGTGGGTCTTTGGAGGCAGCGTAACTGTGCGTTCAATGTTACACTTTTAATCCTGTTTTCTTTATATTGATTGGCTGTCAAAATGACTGAACCCTGCAATACTCTTGCAGTGCATTTGAAACGGTGTTGGGATGTCGTGTGGGAGTCGTGTTTAGTGTTATGCCTGCCTATACTGGTGGAAGTACAGATGTGACAAGCATAGACCCTGCACTGAACTAGCTGAACTCAATTCAAAGATAGTTATTGCTTTCTGCCCAGTACTGCATTTATGTGCTCAATCCTACTACTATATTAATCTGTGTTAAACTGGTTTGAGAATGCATTTATATGTTTGTATAATAAAAGAATATAGAATAAATACATCTTATCTTTCTATTAGATCACGGAAGACACTTAAAATACCCGTGAGATGAAAGAGATTGGCCATGGAGTGTCTCGCGAAGGACCTTAAACATGGGACTTTGTGCCAAGAGATTGACCCAGGACCGTCTCGCAATGACATAGAACATGAGATTCTTGCAAGACACGCCCTATTACAACCAATATCAAATAAGACCACGGGCAGCAAAACAGTCAGTCGTCTGAAGGTTTTGAGCACACACAGATCTAGGGCTCTCAGCACATATATAAAGAGTATAAGGACAATAAGTTATAAATGAAACATCGACAACTAAGCAAAGAAGAAAGCAGCGTGGAGAAAATAGACTCAAAAGCGTTGGAGAGAAAAAAAATGAAAAAAGAAAAAGAATAATCTAGGTGCAAATTCAGAAAATAAGGAAAGTAATTATCAGCCTGGAACAAGTGGAATTAAAAAAAAGCAGGTCCAATCAGGCTCAGAATTAAAAGACAGAGAGTAAAAGACAAAGTAGAACGTCATAAAGACGTTCACAAACGTTGCCGCTATACACATGCAGAGCAGGTTAGCGATTATAAAAGCAGTGGAATTCGAAAGGCTCAAAAAAAAAACTTTGGCGCAATACACATGTGGAGAAAGTTAAAGAATATGAAGGTAAGAAAATTAGAAAGTATAAAAAAAGAAAGTAAAGATCACAGTAGCGCAAACAAATGGAAATTATTACTCGTAAAAGGGACCAGGTGTCATTGAAAAAAAGCAAGACAAAGCAAGGTCAGAGAATTAAAGACAGAGTAGAAAACAAAGTAAAACGTCATAAAGAGGTTAAAAAACAAGGGGGCCAAACATGCTGAGCAGGTTAGAGATAATGAAAACTGGAATTCAAAAGACTCAAAAAAAACGTAGGTGTGAAACTCATGCAGAGCAAGAGACAGAATATGAAAGCAGAAAAAAACGACAGTGTCAAAACAAAGAAAGTAAACATCGCATTAGCGCAAAAAAAGAGAAATTATTAACTCGGAGAAATAATGAAAAAGCGAATAGAGATCGAATATATGGATATAGGTGATATGTCAGAAGTATGTAAATATTGTAAGGCTTTAAAGTTTAAGTCAGAGAATTTCAAAAATGGGGTTTACCTCACATGCATTTATTGGTAACTTTGCAAAAAAATTAACTGCTGATGATGTAAATCATTTTGTCTGTGCTGAAATTCCAAACAGAGAAACCTATCCTGAATTAGAATACAAAGTCATTAAACATGTCTTACTGACCTCATTAAAAAGATTCAGCATATTGGGACTCGAAAGATTCCAAATATTGTTTTTACAGAAGTTCAAAATTACACAATTCAAAAAAAAAATCTTAAAAGTGTGTATCTGGAAAACCAAACATGGGGGTTGGCGAACGAAGCCCCCTAGTATACTAAAAATTCAAATTGGTAACTGCTGTGGCCCAGCACTTTAAAAACTGCAAGGTATGTTAATCACTCTTAACTAATTGTTCAAACTTTCCTGGTGTCACACATGTGTGCTTGGAGACAGGGCTATGGTGATGGTAGCTTACTGCCGAACCCACCACTGATGTCACTTCTGTTGTTTGCCCTCCTGGACCACCCCTTTCCCATCCTGCCTGGAACCCATATGACTGCCATCGTCACTATCACAGTTGCAATGTTTTGCTGCTCTAACATGACTGATCAGCAATCCTGACAACTATGCCACTGTTAAACAACAAGCATGCTCAGAAAAAGGTTTGGTATCATCCGTGACCCCATACAATGAAAATAAATTAAAAAAAGAAATGATCTTATTACAAAGATAATATTGACATCTTTTCATATTGAACTGACTCAAAGATGGATGAACTGCTGGTCATATGGGTTCCAGGAAGGAAGGGGAGGGTCCAGGAGGATGGACAATGAAGATGACGTCAGGGGATGGCAGTCAATCTTCCTTTCTGCAGAGGGAAGAAGGGAGAAGGCATCAGCACACAACGCCAAACCCTTTTTCGACGGGTCACCACCATCATCAGTGCCCTTCAGCTCATCCCCAAGTGCACGCACATGACACTGGCAAAAGAAAATTGCCTTAGTGTTTTTGAGACGGCTATCCTACCAATCCGTCTTTTCATTTATCTTCAGTCTCGATTGCAGGACAATCTACAGCTATAGAGTATTATTAGCTCATATTTATGAAAACCAGATTCTCTCTGACAAGCAAGCACACCAAAGTAAATTCATCACAGAATGGTTATGAACCAAAATGTGTTGAAAAAAAATGTCAAACAAAAGTAATATAACTTTACTTACACGAACTGCTGCACCACTGAGCTTTACCTGTGTGAGTATATAAATGAAAAAATACCAACAATAAAGTTGGATCAGAATGTCTGTCATTGTTATTGATTGTTACTGGAGTGCAGTGCATTTACTGAAGCAAATTTAGTAAATGCACACAAAATGCCTTTATTTCCATAAATAGCATCAGCATAGAAAGTTGTTTATTATGTTGTCAGCATGAAGAAGAACCTGGGCTGAATTAAAAAAATGTGTGAAGCAAATGCTGCCTGATTATACCAAATTGTTAAATTACATGGCTGTGTACCTGAAAACAGAACAAAGAAAAAGATCAGCATTGAAACATTGGGGTTACTGTATAAAGAGCATGAGAACAGTAGAAAGGGAGAAGTTCTTTTTCTTTCTGTCCATCCATCCATTATCTGGACCCACTTTGTCCAATTCAAGGACACAAAGGACAAAGTTGGGAAACCAGCTCTGGATGGTCTACCAGTCAACAACTTCAATTTCACTTTATTATTTGCCCTGTACTCTTCTCTGGTGCAGAGGACATATACGTTGTAAAAATGGGGCTCAGCAGGGGCTGCTAAAGTGCAGAAGAATAGAATTGTAAGATGCCAGTAACAGTAAGCCAGCATTGACTGGGTGCAGGCTACGACATTCACTATATGGAGAAAGGTAAGTGCATACCCCTCCAAAGTAATGAGTTCAAGTGTTTCAGCTTCACCCGTTGTAATGGGTGTAAAATCAAGTACATACAAGTCAGCATAAGAAATGTCTGCTCTGCCACATCTATCCCAGAGAACTGTAAGTGCTGTTATTGTGAATTGGAAGTGTCTAAGAGCAACAATAGCTTGGCCACAAAGTAGTAGAATATGCCAACTCATAGAGTGGAGTGCCTATTGCTGAAGTGCATACAGCAAAAGCAAAAAGATCACCAATTCTCTGTGGCATCAATCAGTTCCAAATTACCTCTTGAAGCAACATCATCTCAAGATCTATACATTGGGAGCTTCATGAAATGAGTTTTTATGGCAGAACAGCAGCACACAAGCCTAGAATCACTATGTGTAATGCCAAATGTCAACTTTAGTGGTGTAAAGCACACTGCCATTGGACTCTGGAGCAATGAAAATGTGTTTTCATAAGTGACGAATCATGCTTCACTATCTGGTAGTCTGATGGAGGTACCTGGGTTTGGTGGATATTAGGATCATGCTAGCTTCTGGACTGCATAGTGCCTACTGTACAATTTAGTGGAGGAGGGATAATGTTCTAAAACTGATTTTCAGGAGTTTGGCTCTCTTGGATCCAGTGAATGGTACTGTTATTGTTATAACATACAAAGACATTTTGGACAATTAGCGGGGAAGGCCTTTTTCTGTTCCATCATGGCTCTACTCCTGTGCACAAAGCCAGGTCAATAAGAACCTGGTTTGACAAGTTTGGTGTGGAGAAACGCAAGTGGCATGCACAGAGTCCTGACCTGAGCCCTACCACTCAAAAGTCCTTTTGGGTAAATGGCCATAAATTCGCACAGACACTCCCAGATCTAGGAGAGTGGACGCTATTATGGCTGCATATGGGGCAACTCCATATTAATGCTCACGGTTTTAAGTGTCCACAAATTTTTAATCATATAGTTTGTTGTGTTGCCAGGGTTTCAACACCAAACATCACGGGAATTTTCTCTTTTATAAACTGCTGAGATCAACTTTGCTATAGTTCCAATGGATATCCTTTGTTACAAAAATATGAACAGTCTGAGTTCACTATAACAAATTCTGACACATAAACCAGCATTTAGATACTGTGATGATTAGCATAAATAGCTGTAAAGTGTATCTCTCTACACCAATCAAGATTAAGAGAATAGTTTAGTCCATCTCACACCCTACAAAATGTATGGTTATGAGTGGTACTAAAATATCTGGATAAATTAAGTCATTTGCAAAATATGTTATCATTGAAAAGGCACGACTTATATAGGCATCACATTTAATGAAAGAAGTCACTTGTCGTAATGTCTCATCAACTCTATTGTGGAAAGTGTTTGCTATAAAAAGAAAAATACAGACTAATGCATAAAAATGAAATAATGAAACTAACATACATTAAAACACACATTCATTCTGACAAACAGTAAATTATTCAATTTTTCAATGTTTATATACAAACTGAGTTAACAAAATGACTCCCAGTGATTGCCATAAACAAATTGTAATAATATGAAGTCACATTAGCACTTTTGAGACATAGCTAGTTGACACCACAGGGCAAAATAAATAAATATTATATAATATATATATATATATATATATATATATATATATATATATATATATATATATATATATATATATATAAATATTAATTCAGAATGTAAATAGATTAAATCACATAAGAGAAGGTATGAATAAATAAATAATGTAAAAATATGGTTTCTTCACAATAGGCAAAGTAAAGACTTGAGCTGGCCTTGAAAGTGATCCCAGACACACAGCAGCAAATTTTTTGTCTCACGAGAAGGAAAATGGTATGATGCTTAAAACAATAACATAATGTGCACAGAGCCCAGACTTGAGTCCTTTTAAAGCCATCTGGTAAAAGATGACCTTAGGAAAAAGAGAAAAAAAACAAGACAGACAAAAGAACTCGCAAGAGCTTTGGAATGTGTTTCAGGATGTTTGGATAAAATCAAAGCATAAGGCAATTTAAAGCATTACTGTCTCTTGGTTTTGTATGTCTTAACCGAAGGATAAGGGCTACTGGTTTTTCCACACAGCCCTAGAGCATCCACAGTGCAAAGTGGTGGAAAGACTAATTAGCCTTTGAGCTGACAATGTGTTAAAGTGTCAGAAGCTCCTGCAATAAGGTCATAAAGGTGTCAAAGGTTTTGAAATTTTTGTGCTCGAGTGGCGTCGGACATGTGTTCTCACTCATACTGCAGTTTCTGTTGACACATTTGTTGTCAGTGAGCATGTCAGAAGCAAAAACTGTTCTAATGCTCATCAACAAAATTTCATTATAATTAAGGTGATGGCTTTGCTCCGCACACTAGCTTTAAATATCAAAATGAATAACCTTTTTTATAAGCTCCCAGTTTTTATATTGTATTTACCAATTCTGTTGCATATATTGAAATTCTAACCTTGGCTTGCTAATGTTAGAAGCCTAACTGAGAAGCAAGTTGTTTTAATATTCCACTGAAATGTCTGATCACTTTGCCAACAAACTGTGTGCTTCCCTCAGTGTCTCTGTTTTTGTCTGAAGGCTAGGAGCAGAATAATGCTTATTATTTCAGAAGATACAAAAGCAGCCAGTAATACTTTTTAAAACCCTCAGCATTAGCACAAGTGTTACAATATATATATATATATATATATATATATATATATATATATATATATTTTTTTTAAAGTGATATGTTAAAAGACAATCTTTTATACTTCAGAAAAAAAACCCTCTGAGATCCCGATATGCTGCCTTTGCCTCAGGTGAAAGTAATTACAATACATCCTAAATGAAAAAAAACTTTCCTAGTGTAGTTTCTTTTAAGAGTAAAACTAGTTAAGTTACTGTGATATTTTTGTAGCAGAGCAGATATATATTCTTCTTAACTTGGGAAAATTACAATTTTCAGAATGTAGTTTTTAAAAATTATTCAAATACTTCAACCTAAACATAACATTTGTTTGATTAAATGTTTAAATCACAGATATAAAAGTTTTAAAATAAGATGCTAATTTTATCTCTTTCTCACATGTGTTGCAATCATTAAATACTTGAAAACATAAGATGTTATGGATGCTACGTACATAATTTCAGCTCACCACATTTAGCCTACAAGTTTGTTTGAGGCTGTGCTGATTTTTGTGCTGATTTTGTTAGTCCCTCCAGAAATTGCATTAGAACAATGATGACAAGAACAGACCATAAAGTCCAACAGGGTATCCTTCTTATTTAATGAGATTGTCTAAAAATAAGTCAAGATCTGAAGGTCTGATATTGTCTACTCTCCACCACAAGACTTGGTGTTTTATTCAATGTGTCTATGGTTTTTTGCATTAGAAAACCTTTCTAAGATTTATTTGAAGTCTACTCTATACAGACCAAAAATCTTACACAGTACTCCAGATGAGGCCTCACTAGTGCACTATGAAGCTTAAGCAAACCCCCCCACCCCCCGTTTTACTTGTACTCCACATATCATATTATATAATCTTACATCCTGTTAGTCTTCTCGATCCCTAAATGTAGATAGTGATGAGTGAACTATGATTCTGGGTCATTCTCATGAGAAGTTCTTTCAAAGTTCAGACCTCCCATTTTGCATCAAATCTGAAATTTCTACTTTTCTATGGGTAATATCTTACATTTTGTGACAGATAGAGGGCACTATCGTGCTCTTGAACCCTCGGACAATACGTCAGACACCAGGTAAAAGTCCAATAATTATTTATTTAAACTATAATGCAGTGCACAAGCACCCTCCTCTCCGCAATACTCATTAAATTCAATCAATAATCAATACAATAACCAATCCTCCAGCTCCCAGATGCGTTTTACTGTCTGAACTTATTTTGATTTATAAATGACCGGTGGCGACGTCTTTAGGACCGCATCGCTCCGGAAGCCAGCACTATCCAGCTGCCCTGGCTCGATCGATCCTTCCCCCATCCACTCGGTTAAGATTCCCGACTCTCTTGTAGGGCTCGCAGCTACTTGGCACCCGCTATGGATTAACAGCAGACCCGTGTCACTCTGCATCCCTCTGTTATGTATGGTACGGGCTTCGCTTACCTGTACCACCGCATTCATCATGACGGGAGACACCCGACCAAATTGCCATAGGTACTCTGGACGATTTTTCTTTTCTATTCATTATTTCCCGGACAGAGTAGGAGTCTCACACCAGATAAAATTAATCAGTAATATACACTTTATTGCACCTAGACTAGAGAAGCCCTCGTACAGGAAATTCTTTGCTCTTTTATAGCTTACAGAGTCGAGCAAAATGATATCATTATTTCCAAAAATAGAGGCGGTACATATTTCTTACTGCTGACAAAATAAAAAGAAGAAGTTACCTTATTTGGAGCTTTAAAACAGGAACTATAATAAAAACTGGTTAAAGGGCAGATTCTGAGACAAACAGGAACTATAATAACAGACTTGTTGCTGGCAGATTCCTTTGACCTGCTCACCCAGTACACTCTGTACCTCATACAAGGGTATACATAGAAATGTCACATACACATTTTGTAACTGCTACATGTCACAGGGACAAGCTGTATTTTTCCATTCCACACTCGACCCCTTTGAGCAGAAAAAGGAATCTGGCAGGTCAAACTTCGGAATCACTTTCAGGGGCCAGAAGAAGAACCTGTTCTTGACGTAGGAGGTAAGCTTTAGATAGAGCAGAATGGAACACACGAGCAATTAGACAGTGGACAAGAGGAAGTAAGCAGCAAGAGGCAAGAAGGAGTAGAACAACTCCAACAGCAAGGGAGACAAAAATAGATCTGAACCATTGCCCCCAGGAGCCGAACATAGAGGTGAACCAAGAATGGAGAAGGAGGGAAAAGACAGAAGAGAGGGAGCAGGAGGAATTCGAGAAATGGAAGGAGTATTAAAAAGGAAAGTAAGCAAGGAAGAGAGTTGGAGGAGTTATGGGACAAAGGGAAGGGGTGGTTGCGAGATGGGGACGAGCAGTGGCACACATAACAGTCGGATTGATTGAGCTGACGAGCTGAATACAGGACCCATTGCAGCCAACGGTTCCGATCACCGTACCCAGTTTCAACCTCGAAGGTGGATTCTATGGAAAGGACAGACAGAGAGGAGAATGGAGAAGTAGTATTGGAAGAAGAAGAAGCGTTAACAGGAGAAGATAAAGAGGAAGAGGTGGGGAATTGGAGTACACCTCAATCTTGAACTTTCCCAACAGATCTGTACCAGAGACATAGGCACCAAGAATGTAGATGCCAGAATCATGTAAAGAAGCATTCTTAATAGTAACTACTAAAAGATTGCATAAAATAGGATTATTGCCTTTACAGGTTTCAGCATACGGGTGTCCTTTTATAATTGAAAACGAGTCTTTAGACCATGTTGTAGCTTGTCTAGGGTTATACCCCAGTCCTGGTTTCGGTGTTAGTGAACACGTCGCTCCATGAGCTACATTCTGGGACACAAACATATTTTTGTGAGGAAGTCCAATCACGTGGAGAACCAGTACAGGACGCAACAGAACAAAAGTCCAGGGTAAAAGAATGAGTAGTACCCTGAAGAACGCGGAATCCTTGTGGTTCTCGGGTGCGAACAGGGATAGATAGAACAAAACGGAAAAGGATCAAAAGACAGAGAGGAATGGTGCCATCTTTTACAATGAGATGCGTGGATCCAGGCAGGTAGTCCTTCAACTTTCACAGCGTGAGGGGTTGACAGAAGAACTGGAACGGTCCTCGCCACCTGGGTTGGTGCCAGTGTTTCCTGCGGGTGTCACGAACCAGGATCCAGGTTCTTAATGGGATAGGCGAATCCTCAGAGGGAGGGTGGATCTCCAGGCTTGCTTCACTTGTTCATGGACCTCCTTCAGAGAGGCTCGGAGACCTGAAAGACTAGAGAGAAGATCATTGTCCACAGTATGTAGGTTCACATTCCCTATAACCATACCAACTGGCATGGATCTACCGGTAAGAATCTCAAACGGCGATAGCCCCAATTGTCAGTGTGTCGCCCTCGTAGCCCCATCAGGCCAGTGGAAGGGCATCAGGCCAGGAAAGATTTGTCTGCTCACAAATTTTGCTAATTTTGACTTCAAAGTGCCATTGCATCTTTCAACTATACCTCCACTCTGTGGGTGATACGTACAGTAGTGGTGAACATTAATTTGGAGCCATGTGGTTAGTTCATTTATGACTGAATTCACAAAATGAGTCCCATTATCAGTCTGCAGTTTCTGAGGTATACCCCATCGTGGGATAATTTCCTTTATTAACGCTTTAGCCACAGTTTTGGCATCATTATGCTTAGAAGGGAATGCTTCTACCCATCGGAGAACACATCGACAATTACTAAACAGTACCGATATCCCTTTGATGGCGTTAATTCGATGAAATCCATTTGGAGATGCTCAAATGGTCCCATTGGATTCGGGTAACGGCGGGACTTACCTGCGTGCCTTTTCCCACATTAAACCTTTGGCACAGCGCACATCTCTTACAGAATTGATCTGCATAACTAGAAAACCCTACTGCTTCCCAATGCTTCTCAACATCCTGAATCATAGCATCTCTTCCCGCATGGTCCAGTCCGTGGCTATTTTCGCCATTCCTGGAAAGGAAGCTTTCGGAAGAAAAGGCTTATTAGTCTGACGGTGGGTCCAAACACCTTCAATCAAGGAGCCTTCCTTGGACCATTTCTTCTTCTCAAGATCCGTTGCTGAGCTCTGTAAAGAAATCATCTGGTTATCTAGAACCGACTCCGAACTCTGTTGGAAAAGAGAAACTGGAACATTATTATGAGCAGCTCTTTTAGCAAAGTAATCAGCCAATTCATTTCCTTTACTAACAGGATCCTGTTTGCCAGTGTGTGCCTGGCACTTTACAATAGCCAATTTAGATGGTTTAGTTATGGCATCCAACAGAGATTCAATTAACTTCTGATGTTGAATGGGCTTGCCAGTACTGGTCTTAAAACCCCTTAATTTCCATAATGCCCGTGATCATGGCAGACTCCAAAAGCATAGCGAGAGTCTGTGTAAATAGTTATGTCTTTTCCTTCTGACAGCTGACATGCTCAAGTTAGGGCTATTAGTTCAGCTGCTTGTGCACTGAGGCTAGAGGTAATTCGGTTAGCTTCCAGTAGGTGGTCCCCTTGGACCACAGCATAACTGGTCGACGGAGCTCCATTTTCTAATCTTAACGAACAGTCATCTACAAATATGATTTCACCTGTTTCTAATGGAGTTTCCTGCAAATCAAATCGCGCTTAACTTCTCGAGCAATCACTTCCTGACAATCATGCGGTTCTCCCTCCTCACTAGTCGGGAGTAGAGTAGCCGGATTGAGGGTAGAACACCTTTCAATTGTGACATTTGAGAGAGTGCAAAGAACGTTCTGATAATGGATGGCTCTTGCTGTGGTTAGATGAGAAGTTTTTGCTTGTACTAAAATGGAATGAACTGCATGCGGAACTTTAACTGTCAGTGGACTCATGAGTACTATATCGGTGCTAGCTAAGACTGCTTCTGTGGCAGCAGCAACTGCTCTTAGACAGGGAGAAAGAGCAGCTGCAACTGGGTCTAATTTTTTGAAAAAAATGCAACAAGCCTTTGTTTGTCTCCATGTATTTGAGTCAACACGGCATTCATATATCCCCTTTTTGTCCACAAACAATGTGAATGGACGAGAATAATCAGGTAAACCGAGGCGGGGCAGAAAGGAGGGCAGTCTTTAGGTCAGAAAATGCGGTCTCAGCATCAGGAGTCCAGGGAACGTGGCCAGATAAGGGAAGGCCGGGAGTGTTGGCCAGATCTTGCAGTGGCTGAGCACGTGCCGAAAAGTTAAGGATCCATTGTCGACAATATCCAAGAATGCCTAGGACAGACATAACCTGTTGTTTAGTGACCGGTCTAGGAAGATTCTGAATGGTTGTAATGCGACTAGTGGAGAGAGCTCTTGTGCCATTAGTAATGTCATGACCTACATATTTAACAGTTGTTTGTACCAATTGTAATTTAGCTTTGGACACTTTATGGCCATTTTCAGCCAAGAAAAAAGTAATTTCTTTGTGTCCGTTTCACATGATTCCTGCGAATCACTGCAGAGCATGATATCATCAACATATTGAATTAACGTGGAACCACGGTCTGGCCAAAAACCCTCAAGATTTTGAGCAAGCGCTTGTCCATACACACAAGGAGACTCAGTGTAGCCCTGAGGCATAACAGTCCAAGTCCAACGGCGGTTTTGAAAAGTAAAAGCACGGAAGGAGGATTTTGGGTAGATCACCAGAGGTTCACAATGGGCTATTCTGCCAAAATCGTTTTATCCTGAGACCATAGGCAGGATGGGATATCTGCGAGCCAAGGCAATGGAGGAAATGTAACTTGTAAGGGAAAAACAGAACATGACGGAGAAGGTGTGCAGAGACTACGATTGACTAAAAAATCAGTTTGGAGAACAACCTTTGTAATTAAATGGTCAGAGGTGTCGAAGACACCAGGGGCAACATATTGCCAATCTGTCCGGTCAAGACAGTGTTGAACCCAAGGTCCAATTTGCACCCACTGGGTGTCATGCGATTTGGCAAGAGAAATATGAGGGACAGAGTCACCCAAATAGTAAATTTGCTGGGAAGGGGTGAGATGGACAGATGTAGCAGCTTTGGTGGAGGACAGGAATAAACAGGGAACAAGTATAATTTGCGGTGTGGGAGCTGAGGAAAGAAAAGATTCCAACCAAGGGGTATCAACTACAGCAGGGAAGTATTGGGCAGTACAGTGAAGGGTGTCAGGGACCTGGAGATGGGGAAACAAGCAGGAAGGAACAGGGCAAAGAGGTTAACAGGGCAAAGTGAATTAAGGAGGAAACGGTGTAGTATGGATGGACCAGAAGGAGAATTTTGGACAGGGAGTGGGAGTGAAACTTTAAGGCAATGTGGTTGTCCAGAGGCTGTCAGAACAGTAATTGTGTCATCCGAGGCAGGGACCTTAGCCAGAGAAAGAGTAGAGCGCGTAGCGCCAGTGTCAACTAGAAAAATAGTCTCTTGTCCATTAACATGCAGAGATAAAAGAGGATCATCCTCAGGATCCACAGTCAAGAAGGGAAACATGGAGTGGCTAGAGGTCCCTAAAAATTCCTAGGGCCATCCTTGGTTTCCGGGGAAACCGGTGTAAATTCATCTCGGGGTAGTCAAAGAGGCTTAATCTGACGATTTGGACAGTCTCTTTTATAATGGCCTGGCTGACCACAATTATAGCAATAGTAAGGAGTGGGGAGCTGTTGTTGTTGAGAAGGGTCTTGCAAAGAGGTAAAACCACCTCGACCCGGCGCGTCCTCTTCCTCGGGAGCCTCCCCGGGCACGCGTGGACCGGTGAAGCCTCCTCGTCCACCAGTGTAGTAATTTAGTTGCGCAGCCAGCAACTTAGCCTGATTCTGTTCTTGCTTTTGTGAGGTCTGCCTTTCAGCATGTTCAGCATGTCGCTTGACCTCTTCAAAGGTAGCAGATTCCCAGCCAATACATGAGATACGGACTTTAGATTGAATGTCTGGAGACCGGAGACGAAGGGAGGCACGGCCGCACGAAGTCGGTCCTCAGCCCGCTCTATGCCCGAATGGGTAGCCATCAAATCTCGAATCCTAAGCCCCCACTCATCCACAGTCTCATCTTTTCGCTGTTTTGCAGCAGAAATCAAAGCCCAGTCAGTGCCCTTTTTGTACTTCTCCTCTAAGTTCGCTTTCAATAGACTCCACTGAGTTCGAAAATCTGCCTCTCCGTACTGACCATCTCCTCGATGTAAAATCTCACGCCAAGTCCACGGCTGTCCATTATTATCAGTGCCATGATTAACAGAAGCCCAAGTTGGGCCCAATTTCCGACGAAGGACCTGTGTCCATTCGCAGCGTTTGGTTTATACATGCTGTCCAACTGTTCTAATTGTTCAATAAATTTCAGTCCCCCCTCCTTTTTAGGGTCAACTAAGGAGCTGACCACCTCTTTTAGCTCACTTAAGTCCCAAATATGGGAAATGGAAATTGTCAAGGGATTCTGGTCACCAGTAGGTTGATTGGGATTATGCGGGGATTAGGGATCTGCATTAATGGGAAAGAAGTAGATGGAGGGAACTCGGGGTCAGGGGCAGTGGGGGAAAGTGGAACAGAGGATTTAAACACATGGGGTCGGTCATCGTGTAAGGGATTGAAAGGTGCCTGTGTCTTAGCCTGTCTTCGGGTGGTAACTCCCTTGTGTCCGATAAGGGGCTCGGGTTTTATTTCTAGTGGTTCTCCTCTACCTCCTCCTCCTCTTCGGACCCTCCCGGAAAGTCATAGGGCGGGGGTTCGGGAACATGAGTCCCAGAACCATATAATATAGGGTATAGACGTTTCTTTTTCTTTTTTGAATGGTTGTCAGGTGGTTGGGCTGTTTGTAAAGCTAAAAGCAATTCATCTTTTTCTTTTCTGGCCTTAACTTCATTGGCTCTCAGAACCTCATTCTGTCTAGTGATCGCCTCTAAATTTCGATCTTTTATAACCAATTCCCATCTATCAAACATATCCATGCGTTACGGACCTCCCTTGCAACAACCAATATTTTCCTTATTTCCTGAATCTCACTCGTATCACCGGTGCCTTCTAATGGCCAACGCCCACCGCTCTGTTTATTCCACTTCTTACATGCCTTTTTAAAATCTAAGCCTGTCTTTTTCTCAATTAGTTTCCTTGGTGACCCATTTTTCCGACGTCTGTTGATCCTCCGAAAACAGTCCTTCCAGTATAAACTTAGACCCATCAGACCCTGCTTAACTTTTTACTACTAGCGGAACCCATTTTCTTTTATTGTCCTAGTTTCTTCCCCTGAAACTATATCTTTTATTTTCTAGTTTCTTTTCCTGAAACTATATTCAGTGTACACTATTCTTTTCCTACTCGATTTCCTTTTCTCTTGAATTTCCTAACTGTTAACCGTCGTTGTCCGTTACTGACCTTTGACGGGCAATGGGCTCTTTTCCTTAGGTGTGCCACGCACCTTGTAACCGTCCCAATGCCTATCCCACTAATATCCCAGTTCGGACTCCTACATCCTTTCCCAACAGTTAATTAATAAGCCTCGAGTAGATAATTAATATCCTGGGCCGCTAGTGTCAGTTTAAAAAACTGTCAGTTACTTATCACTCTTATCATACCCACCACCAAGGAAACCCCGGCGGTACTTACCTAGTCTAGGCATCTAGTCTGGTGCAACGCAGAATACTCCACTCGAGTCAGGAAGTTCGGGCCAAAAACTGTGGACGATTTTTCTTTTTCTATTCATTATTTCCCGGACAGAGTAGGAGTCTCACACCAGATAAAATTAATCAGTAATATACACTTTATTGCACCTAGACTAGAGAAGCCCTCATTACAGGAAATTCTTTGCTCTTTTATAGCTTACAGAGTCGAGCAAAATGATATCATTATTTCCAAAAATAGAGGCGGCGGTACATATTTCTTACTGCTGACAAAATAAAAAAGAAGAAGTTACCTTATTTGGAGCTTTAAAAACAGGAACTATAATAAAAAACTGGTTAAAGGGCAGATTCTGAGACAAACAGGAACTATAGTAACAGACTTGTTGCTGGCAGATTCCTTTGACCTGCTCACCCAGTACACTCTGTACCTCATACAAGGGTATACATAGAAATGTCACATACACATTTTGTAACTGCTACATGTCACAGGGACAAGCTGTATTTTTCCATTCCACAGTACTCGTCTACCTTTCTTAACGGTGCTTCAGCCGTCGCTCCCAACTCTCCAACGATCATCTAAATCACCTCCAGCATCTGAAAAATAGCTTGTTCAGGCTCGACCAAGTTCTGGAGTTCCCACACGTCTAAACAATTATTTAATTCGACCGGAGGCAGGCTCACTTCCTCATTCTACTTACCTACCAGCTGGGAGCCAATAAGCACGTCCGCTGTCATCATGTTCTCTGATGGGTCTCGTGAAGGCTTCTGGGATTTGGAGTTCTCATTGTTTGGTGGGCTGCAATCTGCCTTTATTAATTTTTCTGCAGACCAATCAGCCATTTCCCAGCCCTCCTTAACTTCTCGCGGGGTGAGCGGTGCATCGCTTGCCTCCCCGTTCCCCTTCGGAAAGTCCGAGACCGTCTCTTTGAGGGCAAAGTCGCAAGCAGTGGGACATCGACCTTCTCCTTCCCACAAAGCATTGCGGTAGATCACGTGTCCCTTGCCGGCAGCTGACATGCACAAGTCCCCTTTCTTGCTCGTTGGCTCGCAAAGGAGCGCACCACCATACTTGGGATATTCTTCTGAATTATTTTAAATAAATAAATTCCCAGCACATACCTCGTACTGGCATCTCCCGACTGATGTAGCCGCTCCGTAGCTCTTCCCGCGCGTCAGCCATTGCGAGCGTGGCTCTCCCGCTGGCACTGTCGCTCTGCTTGCCTTTGTTCTTCCCCGTCTTGGACTTGGCGAAGGTGCGTTCCAGTGCTGTTGCTGTGTGTCTTCACGTAGAATTCTTAGGCTTCTCTGCCCACAGAAAATTTATATACAGGTCAGAGAATACTGCCGACTATGCCACTGTGACAGATAGAGGGCGCTATTGTCCTCTTGAACCCTCAGGCAATACGTTAGACACCAGGTAAAAGTCCAATAATCATTTATTTAAACTATAATGCAGTGCACAAGCACCCTCCTCTCCACTATAGTCCCTGACCCAGAAGTGTTTCTCATCCTTCAGTCCATGTGACTCCTTATCACTTCCGGGTCAGATAAAAATCCTCTTCTTCATCACTTCCATTGTCGCTTTGCTTATGACGTATTTCCGTGTTATAGGGCACATGTGACTCTGAGCTTCCTTGCAGTGTCCTCTGTTGGCCCCTGTGGTATCCAGCAAGGCTGTAGAGGAAAACACCATTGTCCATGATTCCCTGCTGGTATCCGGGGCACTTCCATGCTGCAGGGAGAGCTCCATCTGGCGGCCTGGGGATATTGGCCAGGATGACAAGCCAGCCATAGACCACAATTTACTTACATTAAATTTTATCTGCCACAAATCTACACAAGCCTGTGTGCTGTCCAAGTCCTTCTCATTCTACATCATCTGCCATTCCACCTAGTTTGCCATCATCTACAAACTTATCAAGGTTATTGATATTATTTTTTTTCAGACCATAACATCAACTAATTCTGAAAAAAGTTCCTCATGTCGTAACACTTTGCTTCTGGTGTTTATGTGTAGAAAATTGTGGGTAGAAGAAACATTGACTCAGTTTTTTTCTTCATCACTTCTTATACACACTGCACACTGAGTTCTTGAATTTCTTAGCTTGATCACTGGTCTGACCTTATCAAAAACCTTCTGAAAATTAAGATCAAAAATATCATATGCACCTTTCTTGTTGTATACTTTTGTTGCTGCCTCATAGAGTAGATCAGCAGTTCCTTAACTGGGCACACTTGCTTCATCATTGTTGGGAACTTCTGAAAAAAATGTGATGCTGGCCTCTGTGGCTCCTGGTAGTGTACACTTTCAGCTCATGTAAAAATGAGTCTGCACTCTTGTGAAAGAGATGTCTAGCCCTCCAAAATGGTGCATTTGGGCTAGAGTAAAACAAATATATGCTTATGTTTAAAAGGCAAATCAAAGTGGAGGGAAAAGAATGAACCTGGTATTGTCATGGCGAAAAAATTGTCACCAGAAGGCTTTTTAACTAAAAATAAAGGTTATTAGGACTCGAGATAGACAGACAGAGTTTTAGAGCTTTATTACAATAAATCAACAACACGGACTCAACCAAATTCTGCCGGATGAGATTGAGCCGTGAACATTGCAGCAATCAAAGTTTACAGTATATAACAATTTCTTATCATTTGGACCTTGTTCAATTATCTCATTCTGAACCTGGCTATACTGTCTATTGTTCACTCTAGTTTCTGTTTTGCTTATTCTTGATTGGTTCTCCAACTGGGCAGATGTTCCTTCTTCCGTATTTGGTCTTTCATTGTGTCACTTCCTTCTCTAGCCTTTCATGCTAGGCTATAATGGTGGCCTAAAGCTAAGCTTTAATTAAAATAAATATGGTATATGCTTTAATTTAATCATTGCTGGCATGCTTGATTTGCCTTTATTTCTATACTAAAGTTAATTTCTAATATACTCTTCTATATCTATTGCTAATGCCCGAATATACTAGTGTTTCTCTTCATGCATTACATCAGTGTTGCCTTTCTGCTGATTCATCAACCCAGCTGGTTTCTTTACGTGCCTACCATAGCCACCTTCTATCTGTGATATCGTTTCCTTAGCTTCCCAGCCTTGGACACAGGTGTTCTCAAACTCTTATCCTGTTCTAAGCTGGTTTCTGTCCGTCAATTCTGTTCTTTTTTCACACTAGAAATTCTGCTGTAAGCTTAAAAAATAATGCAATATGACTGATTTTTTAGTTAACTATTTCCTTGACCTATCTAATTTTCTTAACATTCTAATTTGTGCTTAATCTAATGTTTTAGAATCTTTTAATTACTTTTTATGGCTCTTTATGTTTATTTGATATTTTTATGCTAATATAAAAAAATTTCCTTCTACAGTATAACTATTGAATGTTTATATGAAATAAAACCTAATGATAGTTTTTATCCAAATCAATGATTTATAGGTTTATAAGCTTATAGGCTCATTATTGCACAGGAACATGTAAAACATATAATGTAATTCTTACTTGCATTTACTAATTAACATACAATATGTCACCACTCTCTTTCACCATGATTAGTTTTAGTTACAGCATACTATAATAGTTAGTGCTGTTATCATTTCCAAGCCAAAGTTAATATTTTCCAGCTTGGTCAGTGACTCTACGGAATTAGTTCATTCTTCCATGTCCATATCCATTTTTGTATGATGCTCATCATGAATTACCCTTACATGAGTGAGTGTGACTATTACCTGCAATGGAATGACATTTCATTAATGGTTCATTACTGCATTGTGCCAATACTACTGATACAGGGTTTGGTCTCTTGAAAAATCTGTAATGGTGAAAGCAAGTTTAAGAACTCTTACATAAAAATATGTATTATGCCTATTTCTTGCCTTTGAAAACATAAATGGCATTATTTGTCAAGTCTTACATAGTGTGGGTCGTGGCATGGGTACTTGAGCCTATCCCAGCTAGCATTGGGTGCAAGGCAGGAAAAAAACCTGGACAGGGTAAACACATACACACACACCAAACACACTAGTGTCAATTTTATATCGCCAATCCACCTAACCATGCATGTCTGCATGACTGTGGGAGGAAACTGGAGCACCTGGTAGAAACCCATACAGTCTCAGAGAGAACATGCAAACTCCACGCAGGGAGGGTCTGGACACAAACACTGGGTACAATAGAAAAAGCTTTCAATATCCAAATTGTCTTCAACTAGAAGCTAACACTTTGTTAGGAGCTCTGTTCATAGTGAGGCCGAATCCAGTACTGACCCCATCATCCAGGTCTTGTTCATCTTAATGGTAGCTATGTTGGAAGGGGGGTGTCAATTCTGGGTGAGTGAGGTAAAAGAGAAGATATCATTAGCCACAGCACTCCCTCTCATCCCAGGGAGGCATGGCTTGCTTCATCTGAGCCAGGAAGGTGGTCCCTAAGTGTGTATGTATGACACTGCAAAATCACTAAAGTGTAATTTACATGCAAGTGCTGTATGGACTACCCCATATCAGTTATTACATATTGTTAGTCAGTGTGGTGAATTGTTTAATGTATCGATCCTTGAATCACATAATCACTGGTTCAGTCCTTACCAATAACTAAGTCACTTAATCTAACTTAGCTCTAAATGAAAAAAAAGCTTGTGTCTTGTGTTTGTCATTCATTTTGTTGTTAATGAAGGTGTCTACCAAGTACATAATAAATTTATTTCCTTCTGAGTAAAGATTGTATTAACTTTCTTCTTGTTTAATAAATATTTAAATAGCAGACTGTATGTAGCAAAAACTTTTCTTGCACTTTTCTATTAATCATTTTGAAATCCTATACAAAAATGAAATATTTAGCAATATATATGAAGTAGTATACCATACCATTTACTCAGCCTGCTTAATCCTGAGTAGGGTCATGGGGAGAAGGTGTCTATCCCAGCAAGAATAGGGTAAAAGGCAGGATGCCAGTCCGTCGTAGGATGAATACACTCACACACCACTCACACTCAAAGCATTAGGGCAATTTATTATTACCAATCCACCTAAACTGCATGTGTTTGGACTGTGGGTGGAAAGAAGAGCAGCCAGAAGAAACCCATATAGGCACAGGGAGAAACTGCAAACTCCATGCATTGAGGACCTGGGACATGACCACCGTGGTCTCCTCACTGTGAGGCAAATGAGCTGCCACTATGCCACCGTGCCTAAATATATTTTTCAAAATACAAAGATATTATGTCAATATATTCATTAATGATTAAAATTATATATCTATATATAAAATCCAACGTCTGTTTGTCTGAATATATGTATGTCAATCCGCTTTTCATGAGAGAACTACTTAACAGATTTACATCGGGTTTGTTTCTATAATTTGCTTGAAAATTCTGGTTATTTTTGCGACTTCTCTCATCGTGCTAAGTACTTGCAGCAACGATTTATTTATGCAAATCTGAGAGAGAAGCTGTAGGCCAAGGGGAGGGGGAAGTGGGCAGGGCCCTCCTCAGTCACACACCAGCCTTCATTGGAGTCAGTCTGATGTGGCATTGGCAAGAGGGTTTTAATCCCTCGCATTTCTTTAATCACGAAGGACATGCCCTTTCAATTCAAGAGATTACAGTTCCCAGTGAAGCTTTGCTTTGTAATATCAATTAACAAGACCCAAGAATAGCCATTCAAGTTGGCAGGGGTTGATCTTAGCTCACTGTGCTTCTTGCATTGTCAACTTAACATCACTTTCTCCTGGGTCAGTTCCCTATATATCCTCGTCCCTGATAGCAAAACCAAAAATATTGTATATCAAGTGGCCCTTGGATAGGAATGCTATCAATATAAATTACATTTTAAAAAAATGTTTTATTGATTTTTACAGTTTATCTTGTTTCACTACTATGTGGGCGGAGCCAAGGAGGGCAGCTAGTTAATTAATAATATATATTAATTAATTATCATTAATAATAATTAAAGCATTAATTATAGTCTCTTTGAAATTTCCAGTACTGTTGATACAAAGATTGAAATCAAGAAATATAAACTTTGACCTACAACCAACAGGATTTATATGAAAAAGAAATGGATCACACTAGTTGTAGTGTACAATTGTTTAAAGTGTTTGATGAATTTAAGATTCTAAAACAAAACTTTTGAAGAAATATCATCCAAAACGTAATGTATCTTAGTACAAATGTAAAATTTGGTTTAGTGAAATATTCAGTGTCTTAAAAATGCCAACCTTTAGCAAGTGCACATTCATGTCAAGGTATGTCTTTGTCATGGAAGCATATGAGAATTAATGTTTCATACATAATGTAAAAAATGTTAAAAACTCAGTCAATATGAAAACACGCAAAAATATTTTTAACACATTTGACAGTGATAGCATACTATACTGTATATCCATACCAAAAGATTTTTCATAAAAATGTCATTTCTATACAGGCTTAATAAATACATTCTAGGTTGAAAAAGGAGACGCAACAGCATGAAAGAGTTTGGGCACCACCCTGGTGACTCCATATTGAAGGTTTCTAGAAAACAAACAGCACACAACATGTTACAGAAAGGCCTTTTCAGACCGGAGTTCAAAACAGGACTAACTCAAAGATGGGCAAACTGATGGTCATATGGCTTTCAGGCAGGAAGGCTGGACAATGGAAGTGATGTCAGAGATGGAATTGTGGCTAGCCTTTCATTCTACAGAGAGAGGAAGAGAAAAGGCATTAGTGAACAGTGCCAACCACTGGTTTGGCAGGGAACTACCATCACCAGAGCCCTTAAGCTGTCTCCCACACGGGTGACAAAGTATGTTGTTAGAAAATATGAATTATATTAAGTAATAATTATACTTAATGTAAATGCACACAAGGTAAAAGAATTACATGAAGCATCAAATACATTTTACAATATACTGACTGGTAGTTCAAGATATTATTAAATATGCTACAACATATTTCATTTTAATATGGTAATAAGATTTTTATTGAACTTGTTACCTTTCCTGCCTGCCTCCGGACCATGGTCGGGGTGACGCAGGGGAGCTTCTCCTTCTTCGTGTCCAGTGGTGTGAAGCTCCAGGGCCAGAGCAACATGCTCTGGGGTAAAACCCTGTCCCTGCATTCCCTTCTTCTAATTTACAGCAAGGAGTGACACACAAGGCTTGACTGCTCAATGGTTGACTTTATTATCCCCTTCTTTTAAGGTGCCTGTTTTAGCTTAACAGAGACCAAAACACGAGAGCCCCACCACACCGTCAACAACCTCTATATTCAAAACTCCACCCCCCAAAACCCCGACAACTCCACCCACATCTCACATTCAGTATAATTGGGATGTCAGGCTGCTATTTTAAGCTCTGGTCCCAACACTACCCCCACTGCTGGATGGTGAGTAACAGCACCATTGTCTGTGGTTGTCTGTCATCTTCCCCACTATCACAGAAAATATCATGTTGCTCTTGTTGTGCTGGCTGGCTACATGTTGCCGACTTCCCATGCTCCTGTAAAGAATATTCACCCCTATCAGCTTCACAGAAAAGAACCTGGTTCTGCACCTGGCCAACTGAATCACAGGGCAGCACTGGGTGATCATCTATCCAAGACACCCCTGGGATGAAACACAGGTCCCTAGTGCTGCTCTTTAATGAACAGCGCTGCATAGCGTTCACAGGTGTGCTCTCTGTAAAACTTCCAAAGTTGGCAGACAGGAAAGGGTTAATACAGGCAGCGCCGTAAGTCACGGTAGCACAAGGCACGTTAGACACGCCCACAGTGGATTGGCTTGTATTCTCATTGTGAGCATGGCGCCCTCTGCATGAGATTTGAGTCTTGATCCCGCTGTCATAAGTATCTTCGTTTGTTACATACGAAATAAACGGATTGATACCGGAGGTGTGCGGTCGAATCGCCGAGTAATACACAATTCACAAAACAGTTCAGGCTTTATAGCGACCGAGTCCGCATGTTCTCGGAGTTCGGTCCACGCCGTCTGTACGAATGGGTTACAGTGGCGCTCACGTTCGCGTCCGACAATCCCATCCTCTGCACTTTTCTCCCAGTTTACTAGTGGAAAACGGTGGGACATAGTTTCCTCTTGTGTGGGCGATGTCCTAAAGGGGATGGTGCTAATTGCGGTGGCTTTGGAAAACTCTGCTTCCAGGTCAGCGTCTACCCCTAGTTTTGTTGCCATTCACAATTTCCTAGTTATACACTCCACCAAGAGAATGCACGAAGTGTGTTTCAGTTTTACAAGCTTCGTGTCACTCACTAGTGCTGGCAGGAATAATCCCGGACGAGCCCCCAGTGTTACCTTTCCTGCCTGTCTCCGGACCGTGGTCGGGTGACGAGGGAGCTTCTCCTTCTTCGTATCCAGTGGTGTGAAGCTCCAGGGCCAGAGCAACGTGCTCTGGGGTAAAACCCTGTCCCTGAGTTCCCTTCTTCTAATTTACAGCAGGGAGTGACACACAAGGCTTGACTGCTCAATGGCCGACTTTATTATCCCCTTCTTTTAAGGTGCCTGTTTTAGCTTAACAGAGACCAAAACACGAGAGCCCCACCACACCGTCAACAACCTCTATATTCAAAACTCCACCCCCCAAAACCCCGACAACTCCACCCACATCCCACATTCAGTATAATTGGGATGTCAGGCTGCTATTTTAAGCTCTGATCCCAACAAACTTTAGGACTGCTGGCAGAACTGGGTGCACAGGGTAAGGACAGGGCTAAGAGGACCCTAAGAAAGAGAGACTAGCATGAACTGAAAGGAACACTGTATGTCATGCCAGTGCAAAGGAAATGGAACCGCTTAATGGCAGTATTCCTTCTAGTTGCACCAGAAGCCTTAGTTGGGTTACGGGTGGGTGGAAAGGGATAGATGACCTGGGAAGAAACAGACAATGCTCTCCTGGGGAGCACCTTAGCACAGGCCTATGCTGTTCCTCTAGCAGAGCAGACAGCAGGATGGCCACCCTGGATATATGCCCATCATAAAGGTGATTGAAGTTGAGGGTTGCAATAACCCAAGAAACCACTGAAGTGAGTTCTTTCCTGATGCTTCTATTGTAAAAGACCCCCTGAAGTAATTTGTAGTGCTTGGTCACAAGATCTTAAAGTCTCCTCAAGCCTGTGAAAGACCAAATGTATGTTTTGAAGGCAATGATTGCCAAAAGGCAGAAACAGGAAGAACTCAACAGGAAATGTTTTAAGCCAAAGGGGAAAGGCAGGGGTGTTGTCAAAAACAGGTCAGAGTATCAGAATATGGTCAGAACAAAAACCAGTATCAGTCAAAAGGAAAAAAAAAAAAAAAACAGTCCCAACACTAAAGTTTTCTCAGAAGTGCTTTTCTTATTCCATGGACACTAATTGAAAGATTTAGGGAAAAAAGAGGTCCAATAAATGAATAAAGGAGTCAGCAGCTTTTTAAAAATTTTGCGTGATGACAGCACAAAATAGTAATGCCAGCAAGTACATGAAGGAACATCACTAATACCAACAACATGGCAGTACCTGTAACAAAACAACAACTCAGAATAATATAACTGTCATAACAATGAAAAGTATTAACAGGTAAATGCAATCCAAATGAGTCAAACTACACATAAATAAGATCCTTGTGGGCAAACACTCAGAATTACTGCAACTTGTAAATAGAAGTTGATTCCAAGACAATGGCAAGACAATTGGGAAGTAAATAGGCCAGGCAAAAGATGTGATGTGAACATTTGGGTGTTGGGTGTTTGTCGTCTTTTCGTGGGAAAGTGGACAAACCACCCAACCACATAAACATGGTTCAATATCCATTTATTGAGGAACAAAAAAGCGGCAGCGTTTGTTTTCAGTTCTTTTAATTTCCTCATTGTGTCATCCTTCTATTTATCCCTGTCTAGTGTTTAGTTATTTAATAAATCTTCTTCAGGTGGGGGTTGAATTCTGGTTTGTTATGTTTGACAGGATTATATGAAATGTTGTCTCATTCAAATAAAATAAATAAATAAATAAATCTTCCTATTTTTAATTTCTTGTTATTGACCTGGATAAAATGTTTGCTAATACAGTGACCCCTCTTTGTAACAAGACATGCACATCAATTTAAATGATAATCAAACAATGAAGAACTATTTTAGCAAAGGATCTGTATTCTAAAAATGTGAAAATGAGCATATCAAATGGACTCCATGTAAGGTCTTTGTTTATCAATTCTATTTTTTTTTTATGATGTATAGAATAAATCTCATTTTTTTCCCAGAAGTAGTCTTTTATTTGATTTTTGTGACTGTAATGATATTTAAAAAGGTCTCATTTGCTGCATTAGTAATAGCTGCCTTAGCATTTCTGGGATGGGTTATGTCTGTGTCAGGAGAAATGTGATACCGTGTGTGCATTTGGCAGTAATATAAAGGCTATTTTTTTCTGTTTGTCACATCCAAGCAAAAGCACACCTTTGCCCTCTAGCTGATATCATGTTGATAGCTTCCTGTAAATGGCTAAAAATCAACCTTGAGTCCATTCTCAACAATACTATGTAGAGAAAGTAGCAGTGCTGAAGATTGTATCAAGTGAGGCTGCTTTGTGCAGGGCACCCGTTTGAAGTTGTGTTATCCTTATCTGGACAGAACACAAATTTCTGAATCACACTGGTATTGGTGACTTGCCATTTTCCTTCAGTTGTCAGAGACTAGCAAGAGAAAAGGCAATGCTAAAAATAGCAAAACATGCTACACAGTAAGAAATGTACTGAAAAAGAAAAAACATTAGCTGTTAAATGGGTTTGAGCAACATGGCATTTTTTCAAAAGGTGCACTTAGTAAATGGGCAGTAAAGACAGTACTTGTGCTCTTAAAAAAAGAAAGAAGAGACTGTTAAAATGCATGTTTATAAAATTAACCAGGCAAATTAAATTTAAGGAAATCTGATTTCCTGAATTCAAGTACAGCTAGACATAAAACACTCTACCTGAGTCATTTCAGTTCAGAGCAGAGAAGCTAGAGGACTGGCTGTTTTTCAGTATATGGTGGAGCAGATGCTGGGTTATGTCCAAATGTATTTTAGAAGAAGTGTGGGGGATTTAGAAAGCCTTAAAGTGAGATAGTCAAGCTTTATATTATAGATTATGCATTCCTAGAGAAAGTCAGGAACATGTTTTACTGTGATAATAAAGAGAAGATATTGTTATTTTGTCCTTCACCAAAGTACAGGTACCAAAACTTCCTAAAACAGTAAAATTACTTACACAAATAATAAAAATTTTCGTCAAGAATAAACATTAGAGTTTTATTGACCAATGCTTCTTTTTATGAAGTACACATTACACTTAGCAGGGGTGTCGTATATAATCCTGCGTATATAGATGCATAAACTATAAACAAACAGAACAGATGAAGATTGGATTTCCAAAATATATTTCCATCATTTGTTTAATATTATTTTAATAGAAACTTGCTTGGTTTTTATTACTCCCGTATATATATCACTCCAGTTATTAAATACACTAGGGTTCACCATTTAACACTACTGTGCCATCACATCTTCTAGATTTGTGACTTGGTACCATGCACAACAACTGGACTTTGAACTCCCTAACTGGCAGCCTCCTGCAACTGTGGATTGGTGGCACCTCTTCCTCCTAACTGGACATCAACACATGCAGCCTACAAAGTAATGAGTTAAGTCACAGACTATAATCCTTATTTGCCTAAAACTGCACAGCCAGACACATCTCCAACTGCATTACTAAATTTGCAGATGACTCCCCTATTTTGTTGTGGAATCATACCACAATCCATCCCAGTCTAGATATCTGTACTGTGTGTCAGGTATGTGCATCAGAGGATCTCCTCATGGGCTCAATTGAAGTATGTAATAACCTGCTGGGGTGAGACGGGGCACTGTTGCCAACATTTTCTTCTCCTTCTCTCCCCGCAGCACAGAGAAACTGTCCAGTGAGAGCATTTTTACCTTACGGTTTATTAACTATTAGGAACCTATGGCCCGGAAGGAGGCATCATTTACGACCAGAGCAAACCTGTTTTGTTCCTATTTTTGTCTAAAGGCTAAAATGTGATGCCAAGAGGCAATTCCTTGGTTGGATGTTTTTGTTGATTAAACAGGACAACCCAGGTGGTGTCCCATCGTTAACCTTTGCGAGACATGTTATTCCTGCACCTGGCCATATGTGGTAATTGCTGGTATTCTGTGTAAAAAGAAACGCTTCCTGAGAGCCTTTGTATTCCTGATGTTACAGACTTGCGCCTATTCACCACCAGTTACCACAAATGTGCAAATGTCCAAACTTGGTGTGGATTGGGGTGGGATAACACAAAGAAAGATTTGCAGTAGTCAGCAGCATTTGCACTGTGGACAGATGACTGAGGACTGAGTGAGAGAGACCTCAGCTGATGTCAAAAGGAAGCACTTGGCTTCCAGTGCTTAGAAGCAGTCTCTTCATGCAAGATTGTAGGAGTTTTACTATTGCACAGCCAAAAAGGAGCTTCTTCTAATATGTTTGTAAACTAGATGTTGCGTGCTTGTAGCTAAACACCGGTAGTTACCACAGTGAAAAATGTCTGAACTGAGTGGATTGTGGTGTGATTCCATGAAAAAAAAAAAACTAAATTGTAGGTCTGATCATGATTATATGATCAGATGGCCGACAAAGAAGATATTTATCTTCTGACACAAAGGTGCCAGAACAACAATCTCTCCCTTTATGTCCACAAAACTAAGGAGCTGGTTTTAGACTTCTTAAAGTAGTACGCAGGCCATAAAACCATCCTCATCACAGATGCTGTGGAGATTGTGAGTAGCTATAAATTTCTTGGAATAACATATCAGTGATAACAAGAAGTGGGCACAACAAATTTAAGGAGAGTTAAGTGGGTATACGCGCATAGGATCAACAAACACTACAGGACACATTTTACAAATGCAGTGTCCGCAAGGCCTGCAGCATTGTGCAGGACCCCTTACACCCCAGACATGGACTTTTCACACTTCTGCCATCCAAGAGAAGATACTGCAGCATCAAAGCCAGACCTGCCAGGCTGCAGGAGAGTTTTTACAACCAAGCTGTCAGACTCCTTAACACCATGCTGCCCCCTGTGATCTTCCACATGGCCTCAACCACCTCTAAAAACAGAACTTTTATACATACAAGCCACTTTCATACCATCTTGCAAAGATGAGTGTGCATGTAGAAAAGAACGGAAAATCTCATACTGACCTTTAAGTATTTGGACAGTCTTGATATCCTTCTGCTGTGAAACATTCTGACCTGTTATTGTTTACACATATCTTAAACAACTATTATCATACACTGATAATTTCTGTATTATCTATATCTAGTAATTAAAGTATTTATTATATTAAATATCTATTGACTATATATATGTATCAGGATTGCAAATACCATACATTGCATCAATGTTCATATTGCTAACTACACGTCAATATTGCTGCTACTTCTTTGTCTTGTCTTTGCACAATGTCTTGTCTTGTTTGTGTTTTAAATTTTAATTCTATTTTTAATTTATTATTTGCACGTCATGTTGTTACTCTGTGGATTCTGAGCTTTACAATTTCGTCTATCTGTATACTTGTATATGGATGAGATGACAATAAACTTCACTTTGACTTTGACTTTGAAGGTACTGTCTCGCATGGCCTCACCAACACCTCTACCTGCAGCAAACCAAGCTTTACCTATATTTTCTTCCATCCAAGTGCTGGATGGGCTCAAACTGCTTAGCATTAGGTGGATTACCTGTTCTGGGTGGTATGCCTGCTGACCATACAAATGCTGCTTTAGAAAGACAAACAGTAATCTTCTGTCATCCTGCACCATCACTTGTGCCACCCCTCCATTGTGGCAAAGGGCGCAGGGCCATTAACACTTGCACCGCTAGATTCAGGGGCATTTACTTTCCTCAGGTCATAATATTAATCAGCAGATATTTATACTAATAGTTGAATGGATGAAGACTTGAAGAAACATGGTGAAGAATCAGAGGGTACATCTTTTAATGCCAGCCATGGCTGGTTACATCAATTCAAGGGTCAAGCCAACCTTCACAACGTAAAAAAGTAAGTGGTGAGACAGGAAGTACACATACGGTAGCTGCCAGGGAATTTTTTGAAACACTTAAATATGACCTTTTAAAAGCATTTTCTTATGTACAAATAGCTGTATATGTACATGTTTTCTATAGGGGTTGAGGGTTGGTGGGGTTGCATTGTGTTCGTTGGGTGCCTTGGCTAACTTTGCTGGACTTACAACCAACTTGGACTTGCGAATGTGCTCTCGGAACAGAACTCATTTGTATGTACAGGATTTACTGTATTTATATTTACTGAATATACGTGTGTGTGTGTTCGTGGATGAGCGTGTGTATGTGTGTCTTACATTTAATGTATGATGTTGTATTAATTGTCTCTTTTTTGCCTACTGTTTAAACTGCACTACCATCACCAGTGTCTGGGAAACATGCAAGTAAGAATTTCATTTTATTGTGTGCACATTAAAATAAACTTGATCTGAAACTAGAAATTTTCTGTAATTCTGTTGTACTACTTTTTCTGTCAGTCATGAACACTATTAAAAATATAGATAATAATTATGTGTACCAAGCATTGACAGTAATCCTCATTTTGAAAGACAGAACTCATTTCTCCCTCAGTTTGAAGAATTTTTCACATTAGTTGCTGTAGCTATGGTAGCAACATTCAAAGATCAATGTGTTACAGGGAAACAATGACTTATGCCTAGGTTGTAGGATAGTTAATTCATTAATGACAGGCTGTTCAATTAACCTAGACTACTGTACAGTAATCTGCAGTGTACAAAAAACAAACATAGATATCAGAGTTTAATGAATGTTTCTTGAGGTTAGTGCTGTATTGTGCTAGTGTAGCACAAGTGATCCCAAGTTGCAGGGTCAATATACAGTATCTAGCTTTTAGGTTCCCTTGATTAAAGGGTCTTGTGTCAGCAACATTGAATTGAGAATGTGTTCCATATGGTTGAATTCTGAAATCAACCACTTTAGCTGTTCTTTTTTATCTCCAGGTTTTGGTTAGAGCAATTATAGTAATTTGGTAAAATTTAAGAAAACATTTTAATTACAGGGTAAAAACAGAAATAAAAAAGGAAATCAGGAAACACTGAATAATAATGTATGTTTTCCACACTAACTGGTCCAGAGACAATATAAAGATGTGCTTCACATATAATAAACTCAAGTCTGTTTTTGCAGTATATTTAAAACTAGACCATTAAATGTACTTAGAGCATGACAGTGTTGTTCTTTGATTAATGATAACCACTGTACTTTGTTAAACACAGAAAGAGCAGAAATTATATTACTTGTTGGAAATGCTACAGTTAACAAGATACTGTAACAAGAAAGGAAATGAGAAATACAAATCTTTCAGTTTAGTCCTTTGTCACGCTGGCATAGTTATTGATTTATACATGATCAGGCTTCTGCTCAATCTTTACACTGTTAGAAATAAATTTCCTCACTTTTAGGGCCACAAATGAAAGCTGGTCAAACACCAACAACCATCGAGCACTCCATCTGACACTATTAACGACAATAAAGATTTGTATTTCAGTTTCAGTCCTCACTTCTCTGCTCCTATTAGTGTGCTCTTTTTCTTTGTCTACAGGCACTTGTACTCACCTGTTCAATAGAATTATTGCACAAGATTCTCTTAACTCCATTTGGGTGTCGAGGACCCACCTGTGGCAAAGCAATGTATCCTTACATGTCATAGATGACACAAGTTAGCTCAGATGTGCAAATTTACTGTCAGTCTGTATGCAATCACAATACTGTTACATTTTAACACAGAAGATCTGAATGTTAATGTTATTAGACTCTGATAATAATAATAATAATAATAATAATACATTTTATTTATACAAGGCACCTTTCTGAGAACTCAAGGACACCGAACAAACAATAAATAAATGAATAAAAAGACACATTATAAACAACTTTAAACATCAGAAAAAAACAGAAGATATAAAAATGAAAACCAAACAAAGCCACTATAATCATAAAGAAAAAGCCATTTTAAACAGATGCGTTTTAAGTTTACATTTAAAGGTTGAAAATAATTCAATATTCCTGAGCTCGGTAGGTAATGAATTCCAGAGCTTGGGAGCAGAACAGCTGAATGCTCTGCTCCCCATGGAGGGGAGACGGGCGAGAGGGAAAGTCAGATGGATGGAGGAAGAGGATCTAAGGTTATGGAGGGAATGGCAATATGAAGAAGGTCAGACAAATATGGAGGGGCAAGGTTATGAATGGCCTTAAATGTTAATAGCGGAATTTTAAAATCAATTTGAAACTTAATCGGGAGCCAATGAAGCTGCTGCAAGACCGGAGTAATATGGTAAATAGATAAGGTTCAAGTAATGATGCAAGCTGCAGAATTCTGGACTAGCTGAAGCTTATGAAGAGATTCATTAGAGAGGAGTGAATTGCAGTAGTCCACACGAGAAGTAACAAGTCTGTGAACAAGAATGGCAGTGGTATGGGGAGTGAGGGAGGGGCGGATGCAATTAATATTACGTAGGTGGAAATAAGCAGACCGGGTGATGTTATTAATGTGAGATTGGAAAGACAGAGTACTGTCAAGGATGACACCCAGACTCTTAACCTGAGGTGATGGGGAAACAATGGAGTTATCAATCACAAGAGAAAGATTATAGGCTTTGGATAGTGATGATTTTGAGCCAATGAGGAGAACCTCAGTTTTGTCACTGTTTAATTTAAGAAAATTCGAAGAAAACCACAATTTCATTTCAGCAATACAGTCAATAAGTGAAGATGGTGGAAAGGAAGAGGTGGGTTTACTAGCAAGGTAGAGCTGGGTGTCATCAGCATAACAGTGAAAATGAATGTTATGTTTACGAAAGATACTGCCAAGGGGAAGAAGGTAAATAATAAAAAGAAGCGGCCCCAGGACAAAGCCCTGGGGCACACCTGAAGTAACAGCGGTAGGTTGGGATGTGAAAGTTTTAAGCTGAATGAACTGAGTGCGGCCTGAGAGGTAGGATCTGAACCAATCAAGTGGAGTGTGGGCAATTCCAATCAAAGATAATCTATTAAGGAGAGAGGTATGACAAATAGTATCAAAGGCCGCATTCAGATCAAGAAGGATGGGAATAGTAATTAAACTGGAGTCAGCAGCCATAAGAAGTTCATTGGTAATTTTAACAAGTGCTGTTTCTGTACTGTGAAGGGGCGAAAACCAGACTGGAACTTTTCATATAGATTATTATGAGATAAGTGGGAGTGAAGTTGGATAGCTACTATTTTTTCAAGAATTTTGGAGATAAAGGGCAAATTAGAAACAGGGTGAAAATTATGAAAATGCTGTCATTATCTTTGATGATGCTGTATCATTTAGTTCTCACATTATTAAATATGAATCAGGCACTAAAGTTATGGCACTACACACTACACAAGATACAGAGATGTCCTTTTCAATTATTGCAATTATATAAAGAAGAAGTAAAATTAGTAATGCTTTATTTACAAGCTGTTTAAATTTTTTTGTTCCCCACCTGTGTTTATGTCAAAATTCTGTGGATTATTTCTAGGACAAATGTGACCATATACAGTACATTACATGGTCAAATGTTTGTGGATACCTGACCATCACATTTATATGAGCTTGTTGGACATCCAATTCCAAAATAATGAATGTGGAGTTGGCCCCACTTTGTAGCTTTAACAGCCTCCAGCCCTGTGAATAATTCACAGAAGATTCTTGGTATGTCTGTGGGAAACTGTGCCCATTCAGGCAAAAGAACATTTGTGAGATCAGGTACCGATGCTTGGACTAGAACACCTGGCTAGCAGTTGGTGCTCCAGTTCATCCCAAACATGTTCAGTAGAGCTCAGGTCAGGGCTCTGTGCAGGCCACTTGTTTTTTCACATCAAACTTATCAAATGATGTCTTTATGGACCTAGTTTTGTGAACAGAGATGCAGACATGCTGGGGCAGGTAAAGGCTTTTCCCAGACTTTTGTCACAAAGTTGGAAGCGCACAATTATCTAAAATGTCTTTAAATGCTCTAGTATTAACATTACCCTTCACTAGAAGCAAGGTCAAGGCCAAAATACTATCCCACCTCCACCAAACATTACAGTAGGCACTATGCAGTCCAAAGGTAGTGCTCTCCTGGCATTTGCCAAACTCAGATCCATCTACCAGACTGCCGGATAGCAAAATATTATTCATCACTCCAGGGAACATGTGTCCACTATTCCAGAGTTCAATGATAGTTTGCTTTACACAGCCACTCTGCATTCCACTTAAGGATCTTCCAACTTTTGTGAAACTGCTTGGGCATTTCATGAAGCTCCAAAGGTAAAGTTCTTGTTCTTCTGTATAGTCTGGAACTCTGTTGTCAGTGCAGCAGCAGAAGATAAATGAAATTTACATGCTATGTGCATTATAACAGCTGCTCACTCTGTGGGTTTGCATGGTCTACTACTTTGTGGCTACCATATCACAATAATAGCACTTACAGTTGACTGGAGCAGACCTAGCAGAGCAGAAATTGTACATGCTGACTTGTGGTAAAGGTGGCATCCTATGACAATATAATGTTTAAAGTCAGTATGACCCATTCTATTGTCAGTGTTGGTCATTGGAGATTGAGTGTCCATTCGCTTGAATTTATGTACCTGTTAGCAATGGATGTGGCCGAAACATCGGAATTCACTAATCTGGAGGGTTGTCCACATACGTTTGGCTGTATAATGTAACTGTGTTAATCTGCACTGAATCATATTATGATCTGCTTTACCAACCGCAACATAATAAAAAAAATCAAAGCAGTGCTGTAATATGAAAGTTGCTGAAATGTTAGACCATTTGTTTCAGTATAATTAAATACTGCAAATAATTTTATTTTCAAAATGTAGGTAATTGTAAATACTGCTTAAATATTTTTTTACTTGAATATTCCTTGGATGTACACCCATGTATCTCTTCTTTTTAAGCATATTCACTTGACTATGGTTGACCCTAATCCTAAATTGTCCCTAGTGTGTGCTTGGTGTGTAGGTGTGTATGTGTGTGTGCCCTGCGGTGGCTGGCGCCCTGCCCGGGATTTGTTCCTGCCTTGCACCCTGTGTTGGCTGAGATTGCCTCCAGCCCTGTGACCCTGTGTTAGGATATAGCGGGTTGGATAATGACAGATCTGACTGACTAATCTCAAATGTGGTCTTCACATAGAGTACATATATAAAATATACAGTTCCTGTACTTACAGTAGGTCTTTATATTGGTTTCCAGTTGAATATATTACCAATTTCAAAAGCTTCCTCCAACCATATAATACATTAAATAGCCTTGTCCCCCTTTACTTAACCAAACTCATCGTGGATATATTCTGGCATGTACATCACCATCCAAAAATAAAGGTCTGCTAAATTTTGCCAAGATATGTAAGACTACTGAAGACAGGGTGCCTAAACTTGGAAATGAACTCTCTGCTTGTGTAATTGATGTCCCTTTCTTAAATCACAGCCTCAGGCTCAACAGTGTAGCATTCTGCAATGGCTGTTCATAGCATGAAACTGTATGTCAGATTGTACTGTGTTTTTGTGGTAATTATCATGATGTCTAGCTGATACTAAACCATTTCCATCTTCTTGTGCTTTGTAGTACCCAGCTGAGTGCCAAGTAAACAAGTTGCTCCATGTGGTCTATGGACTAAGATCTCATCACAGCTGGAAGTCATTGATATCAGCTCTGTTAAATGTAGTATTAGAGGACTGGATGTTCAACTACAATTATTTACACTAGTAAATATTCTAAAATGTTGTACAATGCTCAAGGACAAGCTTTTCCAAAGGTCAATGATCCTTGAGAGATTTGTTTCTCCAGAAACTCTTTAACTGGTGTTTTTGCTTTCCTTCCTTATATTGCCAGTTAGCCACATGCTATGTTTGTTTAGCTTATGTTTTCCTTATTTTATACTTCAGAAGTAGTTAGAATGGAAATGTTTTAGTTTAGTACTGAGTTACACTGTGTAGTAACTCCAAAGGTAGGGCAGAAGAGACATCCATTTGGCACCTAGTAGGAAATGCAATGAGGCAGATACAGGATATGCTGAGAGTAGAACACCACTCTCTGGTACCAACATGCCAGAGTCAAACATACAGTGCTGCCAAGATACTATATTAGCAGCCCAGAAATTAATTACTGCCGACCGAGAGTGGGGCTCAATGTGTAATCACCTGAGAAGTCCCCCAGTTCATTACAGGGCTGAACTTAAGAAAGAATATAATGTATAGGCCCCGGTCAGTGTAGAGGACAAGCTAGCCCTATGTAGTTGAGCCTCAAAAGGGTCACCAGAGGAAGCAGTAGTCTTCATGAGCATTGAGCTTCAGAACCTCAGACATAATTCCCAGTGTAACCACAAAGAAAATGTTCTTGGGATGGCAATATAAAGCCCCTAATCTCCAATCTTTATTTGAGCTTGGAGGTGGAAGATTATTTGTTTGTGAGAATTCAACGGGAACTGAATTGGAAGACAGGAAGAGAGAGTCAGAGGTGACACTGTAATCGCTTCTTTTGGATTTTGGTTGTGTAAGTGTGTAGCCACCACAATAATAAAGTAGGCCCAGAGTGTTACTGTATATTCATGTGTTGTTATATATGTATATTTCTTATTTTGTCCTCATCAGAATTCAATTTATTTGGTTTATTTTTTATTTGACCTAATTTGACAAACATTTTTTAAATTTTCATTATACCATTTGGCAGACACTGTAATTGCTCTGATATTGTCACCAAAATATCCATATATAAATGCAACAGTCTTTTTATGTAATATGGATAAAACTTACTGTTAGCACTTCCTTATCGTAGTTTGTTCCAAATGCATGTAGGATCCAGCACCTGGTTTGTTTCTCTGGTTTCATCTTGCGCTTTACTCTTGACTCCTGGCTAACGTACTAGACCTTTTGCTTTGGTTTCTCTATTTTTCTGATCCCACTTTTACTGACCCTCTGCTTTGTTCTAAATACATTACATTTTTTTGTCCAGCCATCTCCTCATCATTTTCGTTCTTTCACAATAATCCTCGAACATGCTTTGTGTTCCTACACAGAGAGGAAATAGAGGATTATTTTTATGTATTATTTTGGTTCATCTTTCCCTCATATTTATTCCAATTTATGTATTGTTCTTCGATTGGCCTTTTTCAGGGGGTTCAAGAATGGCTAGCCCCCAAAATAAATTTACATACACTTATAATCAACCAGAAAGTCATCTCTAGTCAGCCTGAATTAGTAGCACAGTCAAACAGAGGGCCTTTCAAAAATTTCACTGTTTATTGAAAATGGTAATATTATCTAAAAGTAAATTGTTTTTTCTGAATGACATGTTATGCACAGTAATCATGTTTATCATTTTATGATTTGTTATAAAAAAAATAATGAAAAATTACATTTCAAACTGAATGAAAGAGATCGTTCTGCCAAAGCACAAAAAGACAGTAAATGTTTCAGGAATGACTATCAGCATCATTTTAAAATTACTCTGTGAACAGGTCAACTAACAAAATTATCTTTGGCTTCACAGGTTTTTGTTCAAGACAGCACATACATTAAATTAATCTCTTATTACTTCAATTAGGGGATTACGAAATATTATTAATATAAGTCTATTTATCATTTAATTATGACCTTCAGAAAATGAAAGTAGAGGATTATGCTCACCTTACCATGATACAATGTTATGGCTGAGTTGGGGCTGATCCAGCTGCTGTTGTGAAACAATGTTGGAAATGCCTGTAAATTCTAAACGGTAAAAGAAATATGGAACATCGCAACAGCTGCTGCACATAATGCAGGTTGCTAACACTGTGATAAAATTTGAAAAGGTAAAAATTACAGCAAAATTTTGGAATTCTTTTCATCTTATTATACATTACTTATGCACTGCATTATCCTGTCATTCATTTCTGAGAAAAGTAATTAAAAAGACTAGAAACTCACATTTGTCAAAACAAATATTGTATCTGCTTAAACATGTAATTTGTTTATGCTCTTTTTTAACAAAGCAGAAAGCTGTGGTCTGTTAAAACATATTTTACTTTGCAGCTGCACTTCAGTTGTCAGGGTTAAAAGCATCGCCTGCGTTCACCCACTTAATGATGTATTCAGGTGCCTTAGTTTTCTCAGTTTGTTGATAATGAATACATTGTGTACTTTAATCTTTTTCACAATACATTTTACTCAAGGCAGCAAAACATTTGGATTAGGGTAAAACAGAAAGGTAATGGCCAACACCAACAGAACCTCAAACCTCAAATTATTTGTCTGCCTACCAGTCATATTTGTCAAACAAAATTAAAGCCAACTTTAAGTTTTCAACAACAAATACAATTTAGACAACACATATGTAAAAAAATCCTACAATAAAATGTGTTTTTGAAGTCATTTTAGTGCTATAAAACAGCCCAAAGTACATAAAGTCAGCAGTATACAAAAACATGCATAATCATACATTGCATAGTTATATGAAGCAAGGCAAAGTCAAGGTCATAAGTTAAATGGCTAGGGAAGGCTGACCAATGACCCTTGAGATTCCCAAGTCTACACCTTACACACTTGCCTACACTACCAGCCTATAAAATATATATATATATATATCTCCATACATTATCCAACCCGCTACATCCCAACTGCAGGGTCACGGGGGTCTGCTGGAGCCAATCCCAGCCAACACAGGTTGTAACACACCAAAAAAAAAAAGTTAGTTTTTTAGATAGTTTGTATGTACCCCTAGATAACTTAGGAACAAAGTAAAAAGACATCAGCATGGTCAAATAATTTTTAAAAATCAGTCATGTAATTGCAGGGCTTGCAGTGATTAATCGAGATTAAAGACTATTTAGCAAATTTGTGTAACTGAGATCCTTTTAAAGGATTTTCCACAATATAAAAATCACGGTATTCATAATGAAAGTTAAAAAAGTACAGAACATAATCCGAATTTAGTCAGCTTTAGCTAAAGTAACACAAACGTAAATGGAAAAGCTCTTCCCTGGGAAGCAACCCATCTTCACTTTTACAACAACAACAACAGCATTTATTACTGTGGTAAATTTTCATACAAACAGCCACTACTTCATACTTTTTACTTACACACTTCATAGTTTTGAACCACTGCCCATCAAAGGATCTCTGGATGTCACTGCGCACTACTTATGAGCTAACTAGTGCAATAAAACAGTCAGCTTCTTAGACAATGTGCAATTGCAATGCATGTTAAACCTTTGCACACAAGCATTTCAATATGACGTAACCTTTTGTGCGCTCGTGTTACTTGAGATCCCAGGTGCCATCTGCTGGTGATAGTGATTCAAATATATTAAAACAACTGAACAAATTGTGTCTGTTCAAATGTGTACATGGAAAGACGAGCCACGCTACAAATGGCCACAAGTTATCAAGTAACTGGAACTGTACACGGTACGCTGAGATCTTGTCTCGTACATTATATACTGAAAACCATGCACTATATACTACACACACTACATACTCAAATACATATACATTAAAGTAAACTGCCTATGTTACAATGGAATGCTCTACTATGGAAGTACTTTGGAAAAAATCAGACAACAAGATGTTAACAGATCCCCTAAACTCCATTTTACTTTAGCATGAAGAAATTATGCTGTAAAAATGAATCTCAGTATTCAGATTGTTAATCAACTTCAGGCGGTGTTAGAATAATAGAAATAGTCAATATTGTTGTAGTTTACTGTGTGGGTTAAAAGTGCCTTGATGGCTGCGTAGGTCAATTGCAAGGTTACTTAGACAACCTACAGAGAGGTTCATAGGGCCTTGTTAGTTTTATTTGGTTTCCTTTCTCTTTCTTCAACTTTTCTTAATATTTCTTTTCAAATTTCATGTTGTCGGTTTATTTAAAGTAGTATTAGGCTGCAACATTAGTAAAAGTCAGGTTCTCACATTACTAACCTATTGTTCTTCCCCATTAAGATCAATGGATTCACTAGTCAGGACACGTGTCTTAGTATATTTTTTGCCCATTTTGCAGCAATCCATTAATTTTTTTTATGAGGTTGTCCTTTTCTCATAAGCCTTTTCGTCACAATACTATCTCATGTTTATGCTTTGTAGACCTGGTGCTCTGTGGCACATCTATCTGTATTTTTTTTCTTGTGCATGAGCAGGTCCACAGTAATCATCCTGTTTGTCTACCCATGTGCACAGTACTGTGCCACACTGGAATCAAGAATTCCTTATTCAGCAACAAATTTGTAAAATTCTACCAAAAGAAAAAAAATTATTAAAAAAAAAACACCTCAGGGTTAGTGATGCTTTCTCACAGACCAGAGAAACTTGTTTATAATGTAACCCTTTGAACATTCTCTTCATGTCTGCATTTGTTTTTCTCTAAGTACTCTAGCTTCATCCATCATCCAAACATATGCACAGGTTATTTGGAATATAAACAAGGGCTGCTTCCTGCATTGCATCTGCTACTGGTATAGGCTTTGGTTTCTCATGAATGTAAGTAAGAATTAGGAGCGAGAGGGAGCGCTGTCGCTGACATTTTCTTCTCCTTCTCACCATACAGCACAGTTTGTGTAATATATAAGAAGTCTGGCTGCGTAGAAGGAAGAGTCGTTTGCACTAGGAGACGACCCATCAGACAAAGCTCCAGTAATCAAACCCATACTCGGTGGCAAAGAGCCAAACATTTTGTTGTTTTGCCTGAGATTCTACTTTCACTGATGCCAAGAGGTGTAATTTTTTTTTTAGACTGTTAGCATTAAATGGGATGACCCAGTTGGTGCCCCAGCTTTTCCTTTGTGACCTGTCATTAATGCACCTGGCCATGGTGGATAATGGAAGCTTTATTAATTATTTTATGAACATTGAGATAAATAAGATAATGTATATTTTTTATAATTTCAAAAAATAAAACACTGCAAATTTAGTTAATAAAAAAGAGGAGATTGATGCCTGTTACTATCAGAACTCTTATCTACCATCTTTCATACTCCTTAATACCTTTTATTAACTATAAATTACTTTAAAATGTTACTGTTGATATAATGATGCTGATCACAGCAATATTTTGTCGTCATTTAACTCAGTTGGAATCCCAATTAATTTTACTGAATCAGCCCGCAATCTAGGTGTTATCTTTGACTCTAGCATGTCATTTAAAGCGCATATTACAAAGTCGTCCAAAACATGTTTTTTCCATCTTAAAAATATTAGGAAATTAAGGCGCTTTCTAAATAAACAGGATTGTGAGAAATTAATTCATGCATTTATCTCTAGTAGGATTGACTACTGCAATGCGGTGTTCACTGGCTGTTCAAACTGTTCTCTATACAGCCTCCAGTTAATCCAAAATGCCGCTGCAAGAATTATTACAAGAACAAGAAAATATGAACACATAACTCCAGTTCTTAAATCTTTACACTGGCTCCCAGTTAAGTTCAGGGCAGATTTCAAAATCCTCCTTTTAACATATAAAGCATTAAATGGCCAAGGTCCGGCTTACTTGTCTGAACTTATCATGACTTACAAGCCTGCGCACATTAAGATCTCAAGATGCCGGTCTGCTTAGGATTCCAAGGATTAATAAAATAACAGTGGGAGGTCGAGCTTTTAGTTACAGGGCCCCTAAACTGTGGAATGGTCTTCCTGCTTCCATAAGAGATGCCCCCTCGGTCTCAGCCTTTAAATCCCGGCTGAAGACTCACTACTTCAGTTTAGCATATCCTGACTAGAGCTGCTGATTAACTGTACATACTGCATCTCTGTTGTTAGTCATTAGCACTAAAACATAAGTAACATGATAATTATATTTGAATACTAACCCTCACCTATTCTGTTTCTTTTCTCGGTACCCAAATGTGGCCATTGGTGCCACGGCCCACCTGCCAAGTTGTTTGCCTGCCTATGGTAAAGTCATCCCTGATGGAGGATCACAGGAATCATGGGAAAGAGGGGTCCTTTCATCGGAGCAACGTTTCAGCCATGGCATGGCCAAATGGGGAGGCAGCTAGATGGATGAGGTCTCCAGGACTCTAAAAATATCAAGATCCTAATTATGTCATATCATCTACTGTTAAACCGTAATTCTAAAATTTTTATTATTATGCTGTCTTAAGGAATTGTTCTGTTCTGTATATTGTATTGTATTGACCCCCTACTTTTGACACCCACTGCACGCCCAACCTACCTGGAAAGGGGTCTCTCTTTGAACTGCCTTTCCCGAGGTTTCTTCCATTTTTCCCTACAAGGTTTTTATTGGGAGTTTTTCCTTGTCTTCTCAGAGAGTCAAGGCTGGAGGGCTGTCAAAAGGCAGGGCCTGTTAAAGCCCATTGCGGCACTTCCTGTGTGATTTTGGGCTATACAAAAATAAACTGTATTGTATTGTATTGTATATAATTATTCTATGTGATATTGTGAAAGCCAAACCATCTTCACATTAAAAAACAAATTCAAGACTATTATTGTAGCATGAGCTTAAAACAAATGTGTTATACACATTGAATGGTGGACAAGGACAGCATGTATCTGCCAATCATCTTTTCATTTTGATTGACTGTCAAAGCACATCCACAGCCCTGTATAGAAAAAAGCATGTTTTACAATTTTTAGAGTATGGCAGTTTGAGCAAATATAGTTAGTTTTATTTGGTTTGGTGTTTGTTATATTACTTTTTAACGGATGAAACCACAATGGCTGCAACCTTTAGTCTCAATGCTGAATAATACAGTGATGCTCACTTTCAGACCATCCTCCTCCTCTTCTTCCTTCTTCTCCTCCTCATCCTCTTTTACCCCCTGACAGTTTGTCTAAAATTCTGTTTAATTTGATTCAAAGAGTAAACTACAAGTCATTTCAAAGACTTGTAAAAAAGCTCAATTTCTGCTCACTTATGTATCTGAATTCAACTTAAAAAGTTAGAATTTAATGGTTTTCATTTTAGCTCTTTTCATATTATTTAGATATGAAGTTTTGCAACACTAAATGTAAACTAACACATCTGATGGATATCTAAGCAAACAAGAGCCTAAGTAAAATAAATTTCACATGGATTTCTGAACTGAGAGAAACAAGCTCCTTTTGTGATGATGTGCTGAATCTTTCATTCAGCAGTCTAGCCTTCTGTGTCAAACTGTTTTCATTATTAGCTATTGTGCCATGATGTTTCTGCTGATTCTGGATAAAGTAATTTAAACAAAAGTTTGATCCAAGTCATTTTAATTCTTTCAGTTTTTATGAGCTTTCCATTAGCAATACGTTCATTTACCTTTGTCATTAAAATTAAGGGATGGAGCACAATTATTTAATTTTCATTGTCTTTTGTAGCCGAAGTCAACTGCAAACAATGTTAGGTTATTAATGAGAGCACTATTAAAAATAAGCAATTACAGGAAAATTACTCTATTCAACAAGCAAAATGGAAAAAAGACCAATTAAAAATTTGGCTCATTACAAATGAGAAACATATGTTAAATACTAAAAAAAATAAATATTTCAGTATCAAAATTCAATATGAATAACTACATTATCTAAAGTTGATAACCAGCTTTATATATATTATAATTAGATATTATATTTAAACAATTCAAAATGACTAAAAATCACTGCAACATTGTATGCACATGTCATACTGAATGTTTCACCTTATCTACTTTATAAACCAATTTAAGCCAATTCAGAGTAATTTGGGGCCTTAGCCCATTCTGGCAGCACCAGGGGAGCCACTCCACTGCAAATCCCTCTTTCAAACATGGGTACAATTTAAATTAACCTTAAACCTTAAACACACATTGTCAGGGGTATGGAAGTGGAAATTAGAGTACCCAGAGGAAAACACACACAAATATGCGAAGAATATGCAAACTTCAAACAGGTAATGACTGGCCATGGAATTCCAACCTTGGATGATGGACCTGTGATGCAGCTCATTATCCATTTCTGACAGATTTATCTATCAATGTTTGCTATATTTTCATCCAATTTACAAGGCTTTATCAATTAAATATTTATATGTATTATTATTACATTCATCTTTCTGTTTGCTGAGTAGGTTAATTAGATATGCTGTATTTTATATTCTCCTTCTCCTCCTCAGCCAATTATCCAGGTCACACTTGTAGTGCCAGTTTTGGAATTTTTCATCTTTTTGTCAGGATTAAGGGGTTGAATAAATTAGTTAGAGAAACGGTAGAATGGTGGAGCAGCTGCTCAGACAAGAACTTTCTCTAGGGAAATTTTTCTTCTTGTAAAGGTACAGCATTATTATTGTTGTAACAAGAATTGAGTTGATATGTTCTTGTGATAACAAAAAGAAACCCTTAAAACAGACCAAAATACACATACACTGTAAAACATGTTCTATCACACAGCACTGACTGCCTGGTGGCATTACTTCTCAGCTTTCCAATACTGAAGTCCTAACTACACTCACTTTCACCTCTTATCTCTATTTTTCAGTTCCTTCCACCATTAAGCCTTTGCCCAGTTTACCTCCCAGCTGAATTCTTCTGTAAAAAGCAAGAGTGAATTTACAAATATTCAGTTCTGAATGTCCTCTAACAAAGACGATTATACCTTTGGGCCACAAACTGCCCAAATTGCAAGGCGTTCTTCATGCTGTCCCCGCTTTCACATGGATAGCAGCGTCTGATGTGTCCTAGCTTGGAAACATCTACTGCCAGCTGTGGTCTTAGAGTTAATGTGCCCTCCTTCCACAACCACTTGCCTTACTCTGGTTCCTTCTGAGGATTTCCTTCCATTGTATCTACCACAGTGGCAGAGCACACAGGATCCTAGCATTCTGTGACAGAAGTGCAATGTGACTGCTAGAGTGAAACAACAACAACATTTACAAAAATAAATAAAAGGAAGTTAATATAAAACATAAACAAACAAGATTAAGCAATAATATTATACCATATGTAACAAAAAAGATAAGGTTGAATTGCCAGGAGGACAGAAAAAAAAACTCCAGTTAAGCTAGAGAAAAAAAAAAACTGAATCTGGAGGGGTTCCAAGGCCAGAAGACTGTCCAGTCCCCACAGAACATTCTACCTAACATAGATATTCTAAATTAGTCTTTATTGTTTTCAGGCTTCACATGGAGAAGTAGATGATAATTGTCATGTGGACCCCTGGGACACCCTACATTTAATCCATAAAGACGGGGAAGCATGGTACCTTGATCAGGTCGTGGTGGTGCAGATCGTCACCACAGAAGTGGGAAAGACAGCAGAGAATAGTACAGATTATTAGGTAATTGCAGAACCCAGAGGAAAATGATAATTCAATGCCTACATAGTGTAACAGGGATACAACTAAAATGTAGCTACAAAAACGCCATTTTAAAATAATAGGTTTTTAGCTGATTTTTTAACCTGTTCTACAGTATTAGCATGACAAATTTCTGTTGGTAACGCATTCCAAATTTTAGGTGCATAACAGCAAAATGCCATCTCACCACTTCTTTTCAGGCTGGCTCTTGGAATTATAAGCAGCACTTTATTTGAAAATATGAGGCTACGACTTGGAGTATAAGGGGACAAACATTCCAAAATATAGGACTGGGAGAGATTATTTAAGGGTTTGTAAACCGGTAATAATATTTTAAAGTCAATTCTAAATGACACGGGTAACCAATGTAACGACGGTAAAAATTGTGAAATGTGCTCAGAATATATTTTTCCAGATAAGATTCTTGTTGCTGCATTATGCACTAACTGTAACCGATTGATGTCTTTCTTTCTGTCTTAGTCCTGTAAGGAGTGCATCACAGAAATCTACTTGACTGAAAACAAAAGCATGAAATAATTTTTCAATTTCTTGCAAAGTTGTGAGAGGTCTAACTTTATCTACAGTCCTTAAGTGAAAAAATACAATCCTAGTTATCCGGTTAATATGTGATTTAAAGTTTAGGTCAAAGTCAATAGATACCCCAAAATTCTTTATCTCTGATTTGACTTTTAAACCTAAGGGATAAAGTTTATTTATAACACTCTCACTATATCCATTTTTGCCCATCACTAAGATTTCTGTTTTGTCCTTATTTAGTATGAGAAAGTTTCTACTAATCCAATTGGAAATACTGCTAAGACATTGGATCAGAGAGCCAAGGGCATCATGGTCATCGGGCGCTCTCGATAAATACAGCTGTGTGTCATCTGCATAAGTTTGGTAGCTTACCTTGTGCTTTGAGATAATCTGACTTAATGGAAGCATATAGATTGAAAAGAGCAGTGGACCCAGAATAGATCCTTGTGGCACATCATATTGTACATCGCTTATATTGGGAAATTCTAGTGGCACACTTATACCTAGTAATTTGTTGCGTATCAACTTCTGAAATGTAATGAAAATAAGAGCACTTGTGATGACAATTTTTAATGAGTAACACGTTGCTCCTTATGCCAATCATAAAGGAGGAATGTAAAAAAAATTCCAGCCCACAAATATCTTACATATGAAACACAAAATGAAACAAATGCTGGATTTAATAAATCAGAACATCCATCTGTATATTTTTAGTTCCCACATTGGCCATTAAATGTTTCACCTCAGATAGAATCCAGTGCAATATATACACTGATTTTGAATGGTATGCCCGACTGCCACAAACACACACAAATACACAGTACACTCTCAGGTCTGTACTGGAATATTTTAAAGCTGTCAGTTAGTCTGGACATCTTTGAAATGTCGGATGAAATAGGAGAACCATGTAAATTTAAGAACAATATAAAAATTCCACCAAGACATGGACTAGGCTGGGGGTACAATCCAATATTGCTTGTACCACTGTGCTACCTAAGATTATGAACCTTATTATGAGCTGTAGTGAAACAAATACAGGAGGTGTGCTAAGTAAGAAAGGTTACAAAAATTTAGAAACAAAAAATTACCCATATTCTGGCCTCTCCTTCTGATAACCAAACTCACTCATCAGACTACCCTATAATAGACATTTTTATGCATCTCTCAGAAATAATCCAAAAAGTATATAACTGAATTTAATGGGTTATGCCCACAATTCCTTCAAAGAATATTACCACTTTTCAGCCCCAAGGTATAATTACTCACTTCCCCAGGACCATCATTGAAACATTAAGACCCACATTAGTTTATAATGTATGCTTGTCAGTTTCCATATTAAGAATCTGTGAGCCTGTAGAAAATATGAGGGACCGGGATCTGTACAGCCTTCAGGTATATTATATATGTACATACAGCTGCTGAGTATGCTTAAGATCTGAGAATGAAATCTGAATCTGTTGGTTTCAGATCTAATGCTCCAGTATCATTTGCCAGAATGAAGCAGAGGGGAAAAATTAATGTGTAGGTTGAGCAAGCCGTTTAATAATATCATTTGCCTTTCTAAGCTATTGTGTTTTATATACAGTATGTCCTGAACAGAAGAGGCCTGTGTGCCTTTAATATTCTAGGCCAACTTCACCACTCTCTGCAGTGCTTTGTGGTTATGAGCTGTTTAGGTGCCATATCGAGACTGTCAGGGATGCCAGGGGCCATGACCCGGCCGGGACGCCAGGAGGGACCGGAAGAGGGTCAGAGCCCTGCCTGGACCACGTGGGGTTTGCCTTCCGGGTTGCTTTGGGGGCCACGGGTCAAGGGCATGGAAGCCTTTCCCTTTAGGGGCCCGTGGTCACCGATGTCTTGGAGACTTGTTGCCCCAGCAGTTCCGCCACACCAGGAAGTGCTGGGGAAGTTTTAATGCCGGGAACACCTGGGGCTCATCCGGTCCTCTATAAAAGGGGCCGTCTCCATTCATTCGAGGCTAGAGTCGAGTGGAAGGAGGATGAGGCAAGAGGAACTGTGGAGGCGGCCCGAAGACAAGGCATTGTGGCCAGGACTGAGTGATTGGTTTGGGGTTTTGTGCACGTGACTAAGGTCTGTGTGACCATTGGACTGGGTCTGAGTGACCTTTATTGTAAATAATTGTGTAAAATAAACGTGTGGTGGTTTTAAGACAACATGTCCGCCGGTCTGTGTCCGGGCCAAGTTCACATCTGGCGTAGTCGGAACTGATCGTTAACATCACAGCCTTTTTCAACAGACCCTCCCGCATGCTGTACGGAGTCGGCTGTACTCACCGTCTCCGCCCGTACCTCTCCGGCTGGAGATTCCAGCGTCAGCGCCGTCCGTTGTCGATCGAAGCGTTTTCAGCGCCGCGCGCTTCCTCTCCAGTTTCAGCACCTCAGCCCGGAGGGCACGTAGCATCTGTAATACACGCTGCTCCACGGGCTGAAGGGCGCCTCCAGCCCCGCCAGAGCAGCCGGCAAAGACAGGAAGTTAACCGACGCGGAGCCTACCTGTCTGTCAGCCTCCAACGCCGGCCTCTTCCTGTGGGCCTTCTCCTCCGGCCCAATCGGGTCTTCCCCCTGCCCGTGATGGACATTCCTTGGTCCCGGCTCTCTACAGTCATCGGCGGGCACACAAGACACACCGTCCAATCGCGTGCCTTTCAGGGGGAGGGACTTCTGGTCCGCGGCCATCTTGCCTCCCCTTCTGCGGTGTCGACGTGCCTGCCGGCAGCCTTGCTGTTGCCAGCGCCTCTCAAGCTGCAGCGTCTCCTCCTCCGCAGCCCTCGCGGCTGCCGCTGTGCTGCCGGAGCCCCGCAGACCAGCATGCGCCTGCCACTGACGTGCATCCGGGAAGTCCCTGTCTGCAATAAAGAAAACACGCCCGGACACTATGGGCCGGCTGCCGCTAGGCAGGGAACTCACCTCCCCGGACTCATCAAACCGAGGACACCTCCTCGGCGTGGCCTTTCTTGACGCCATGCCGTCCCGGGCGCCTCCAGCAACGGCGCGCTCGTTGGAGACCGCTGCACTCGTTGTAGGCACGCCGCCCTCCCGCATCAGGGAAATATGGCCTTCCTGCGGACCCCTGGCGGTCCGTGGGGTTCCTTTACCCGCGGGGCTGTGTGCACGCAGCCCCCGTATGCGTGGTGGGGTCCCCTGCTGCGCCGGGCCGTCCACAACAAATTTGTTATATACAGGTCCCCGCCTTGAAACAGGCGGAGCATCCTGCCGACTACGCCAGATGTGAACTTGGCCCGGACACAGACCGGCGGACATGCGTGGAGCAGCGTGTATTACAGATGCTACGTGCCCTCCGGGCTGAGGTGCTGAAACTGGAGAGGAAGGTGCTCGCGGCGCTGAAAACGTTTCGATCGACAACGGGACGGCGCAACGCTGGAATCTCCAGCCGGAGAGGTACGGCGAGACGGTGAGTACAGCCGACTCCGTACAGCATGCGGGAGGGTCTGTTGAAAAAGGCTGTGATGTTAACGATCAGTTCCGACTACGCCAGATGTGAACTTGGCCCGGACACAGACCGGCGGACATGTTGTCTTAAAACCACCACACGTTTATTTTACACAATTATTTACAATAAAGGTCACTCAGACCCAGTCCAATGGTCACACAGACCTTAGTCACGTGCACAAAACCCCAAACCAATCACTCAGTCCTGGCCACAATGCCTTGTCTTCGGGCCGCCTCCACAGTTCCTCTTGCCTCATCCTCCTTCCACCCGACTCTAGCCTCGAATGAATGGAGACGGCCCCTTTTATAGAGGACCCGGATGAGCCCCAGGTGTTCCTGGCATTCCTCCGTTGGCCACGCCCCAGCGTGGCGGAAGTGCCGGCTGTCCTCCTGGCTGCTCTCCGGGCGCAGTCATAAAACTTCCCCAGCACTTCCTGGTGTGGCGGAACTGCTGGGGCAACAAGTCTCCAAGACATCGGGGCGCCTCCTGGCGGTGACCACGGGCCCCTACAGGGAAAGGCTTCCATGCCCTTGACCCGTGGCCCCCAAAGCAACCCGGAAGGCAAACCCCACGTGGTCCAGGCAGGGCTCTGACCCTCTTCCGGTCCCTCCTGGCGTCCCGGCCGGGTCATGGCCCCTGGCATCCCTGACAAGACACAGTGTAGCCACTGAGATTCATTTTGCTGTACATGTTTAGATATTTATATGTCTAAGGAAGTAATTAATGGGAGCCTTCATAACTACAGCAGAGTTGTCCCACGTCAGGTTGACAATGATGGTGACTGCAGGAAATGTTCAAATGTTGCCCCTCTCCCACGCACCCTCTTTAATGCAGAGGCAAAGCTTCCTGAAGTCTAAGAATAGCACCTTGTTTTTGTTTTCACTATGGGAATGATTATTGTCTCATCATTATTGTTGATTAGTCTATGATTGGTTATATAGTCATAGCTGAAGGAGTACAGTCAGAGGCTCAGCACACTACCCTGTGGAAAATCAGTATGGAAGAAATGATGCCGACAATCTGCAAAATTACAAGATAGGAGCTTGGTGTTTAGTCTTATATCGATAGCTTAGGTGAATAAAAAAAAAAAACTGCCTCACCCCAGACTGTTGTTTAGCATTCAATGTCACCCTGAATCAGAAAGTCATGAAGACATTGGAGTTTAACCCAAACCAAGCCATTTGGAGACATTAAACGGCTAAGAATTGGGCACTAAACAAAAGACTGAATATTTCTTTAATTCACTATTTTGGACCAGATTTTCTTCTGGTGATGAATATCTATGTATGTATTTATTGAGCTTCTTTTAGGAGCTAAAATTTCCCCTTGAGAATAAAATGCTGTCTATCTTTCTATCGGTCGTTTTGTGCTATTTGAACAGGATGAATACACAAAGTTAAAGCACAATTAAAAGTCAACAGCAATGGCAGTGCTCAAATAAAAAAAATGAAATACAAAAGAGAAATACAATATGCGTTCTTATTGTGTAAAAAACTGTGTGAACTAGCTTTCTATTATTGTATGATTAAGCCACCTACTAGTAGAAGTGATTCAACAAAAAATAGCTTCAAACATCCTCACCTCAGATCTTATCCCAGATTGTAGAAGATAAAACTGACTCCTTTACTTAAGCTGCCTGAGGCTTCAGTGTTGAGTTTAAGATACAAATAAAGTTACCACCTAGACTGGGGTCATTGTAACAGAAGAAATGCAGATTTACAGAAATTATTGTATAACCAGTTTCGTAGCTGCTGGTTGTTTATCTTAACTCATATCAGCTTATCTCATGTTTTCCTTTCTTTTCTTTTGACTGAGAGATACTCTTTGGGCTCGAGTCATTTTATAGCCTTCAATGTGAGGTTTACTTATTTTTTTGAATACAATGCCAATAGCATGCTATAAAGCGGAATTACAGGTGCATATTATGTGAAATACAGTAACCAAATAAAGATAGTGATGTGGTGGGGAATAGGGTGGTATTTTTTACTGCTATTAGTGTTTCATTGTCTTCTGATGAGTTTTATTTTATGATTTTTTTTTTTCTATTGCTCATTATTAATATTTAAACCCTAACAGAAAAGAAAAGAAAATGCTTAACAGCAAGTAAACATCCTTCCAGACAGGAGTCCAAGATCAGAATGCTGTGATGTGGTGCAGAAGAGATCTATATGGGATCCAGATAGGAAAAGGCAGGTCTTGGAGGGCATATGACGGAAGTGATGTCAGAGGTGGGACAGGTGTCAATCTTCCGTCCTGCAGAAGAAGAAGAAATGGCATTAGGCAATTGTGTCAACCCCTGGTCCAAGAAGAATTACAACCATCAGATCCTTTCAACAGTCCCTAAAACACACACATTTGAAAGTATGTATCCACAGTTTTGAACAATCCAGTGTGTCAATGTATGAACCACAAAATGGTGGCACCTATAAAAAAACAGCCAGTATTAAAACAAACCAGTACAAAAAACAAAAATAAAAGTACAAATAAATTACAGAGTTGAATTCTGCACCAAATAAAACCCCTATTTGAGAACGATCTATGAAAATTTTAAATGAAGCTGGATTATGGCATTCTATTAAGAGTTATCAAGTCATTGGATCCTCTTGCCTGATGGGTCATTTCATCCCAAGAATTACCCAACATCTGAAGGCCCAGGTTCCTCTCACATTCTTAATCAACAGTATACCATCCTTCACAAATTTGACATTGGTACAGCAACCTGCTGGCTAAGGAGTTGTGTTGGCCTCCATGGCACACTTTGTACTCTTACTTTCATGGTACAATTAATAATTTTATGGAATATCGTTCTTTGACTGCCTCTGCCTATAAGCCTGTTAATGCAGATTTACTCTTTAAATTCTAGTCAAGACTTTGACTCCTCTGTTTGGTTTTGTTGGTGTGCACCACTTTCATTTTTAGCAATACCTTGTGAACTGGGCAACTACTACTGCAAGAATAGAGAAAAAAATAATGTAGTCTTTTTTCCTGTACAACTGCATTTTAACTGGATGAGATGGATGTCAGCTTGCATCAGTTAAATCAGTGGATAAATTTTCAGTGAAATTGATTTTCTTGGTCTCCTGAATCCTTGAAGTTGCTAAGAGTCCTTGCTGCTTTACAGCTGTGCCATTAATCTTGTTTTGCACACTGCACTAGACAAAGATAGTCTAACCGAGAGGAGTTTAGGGTGCAGTTGAGTTTTGGAACAAATTGTGACTGAAACCCTTCAAAGATAAAAAGCCATTTTACTGCAGACAATTTCAGCTACAAGACAGCTTAATTCAAGGAAACTGCAGAATCATTCTGCATTTTTTCAATTCTTTCTCTTAAAGATGATTGACTGCTTTGTGTTTTAAAAATTCTATCTATCTATCTATCTATCTATCTATCTATCTATCTATCTATCTATCTATCTATCTATCTATCTATTGTCACACACATGTGCATGGGGGGCAACTAAAGGGCTCAAAAGAAGGTAGTTCCATGCCAAACCAGGGGATGGCCAAGTGCACTAATCCTTTTTCTTTTGTCCCTGAAACGACACTTCTGGTTCCTGTCCAGATGACATCATTTCCCCTGTCTGACTTTAAAAACCACCATATTCCTTCTGCCAATCAGTTCTGTTTTAGACCTTTAGACCTGTATTTGTAGCAAACTTGCATTTTCCTTTTTTGTCTAATTTTCAGCCATACTTTCAGTATACAGAGAGCTGCCCCAAACTTTCTTCTGTGTCAAGGCACCTTATTTCCACACTATCTATCTATCTATCTATCTATCTATCTATCTATCTATCTATCTATCTATCTATCTATCTATCTATCTATCTATCTATTTATCTATCTATACACAGGGGTGAGCAAAAGAAAGTTTACAATTGTTTGTATGGAAAAAACATGCCAGTTATGATAATTACAATACCTTTATTAACGAAATAGGTTTATTAACTTTATTAACTCAAAAGAATGTCACAATGGCATAGTGCACTTAGGTATAATCTTATAAGTACTCAAATTGCCGGCCTTATGTACTCACAACTGTAAACCTACTTATGCGCACCACTGCGAGGTGTGACAATTTAATTCCCGGAATGGCTGCGAAGTGCCACCCGTGATGTAATTGTAACAAAATCACATGAGTATTTGTATTTGAACATGTTTGAATTAATACCTGCAAGATAATAGAGCCACTTGTTAGTTAGCTGTTGAGAAGGTAATAGATATCTGCGTGTACACTTTGGTGTTAAAATGGGTGATTGAAATTTAGAGCAACGTATTAATATTAAATTTTGTGTGAAAATCGGCAAATGTGCTGCTGAAAGGTTACAACTGTTGCAAGTGGTATATGGTGAAGATGCTATGAAAAAGTCGAGTATGTTTGAGTGGCATAAGAGGTTCAAAGATGGGTGAAAATATGTGATGGAGTATGCAATGGAAATCCTCGGGTTCACCGCACCCTTAAAAAGCATGCATGTCACGCTCATAGTTTAAGACCATGCTGGTGTGTTTCTTCGATCATAAGGGAATAGTCTTCCAAGAAATTGTTGAACAGGGACAATCGACCAACAATGCTATTTAGAGGTACTGAATAGATTACGAGATTCTGTTAGAAGAAAAAGATCCAAATTGTGGCCTGACAAGTTGATCATTCATCATGACAAATCGCCAAGTCACACTGCGCTCACTGTGAGAGACTTTGTGCCTAAAAAGCGATTACCCAATTGGATCATCCTGCCTATTCACCTGAATTAGCTCCCTGTGAGTTCTGGCTACAGTGGTGCCTTGGTTTGCGAGCATAATTCGTTCCAGAAATGTGCTTGTAATCCAAAGCAGTCGTATATCAAAGCAAATTTCCCCATAAGAAATTATGGAAACTCAGATCATATAAAGTCATAGTCATATAAAAATAATTAATACAAAATATAAAGTAAAAATACATAAAACAAATGAATCTGTACTTTACCTTTGAAAAGAATCGTGGCTGGTGTGAGAGAGACGAGAGAGAGGAGAGGAGGAGGAAGGTTATTATGTACTTCACTATAACTAATGGAATCACTGCTATCTGTTGGCTCACTGGAATCTTTGTCTTTTTTTACAACTTTAACAAGGAACCTATCCAATGACAGTTACTTTTTCCTGAAGAGTCACTACACTTGGACACAAAATAAAAATATGCTTTACACACTGTAAGGTTTCTAAATTCTTTTGGGATCCACCCAATGGGATGACACTCAGTAGAGTGTCCCTAAGCAACCGCAGGCTCCTAGCACAGTAGCAGTTCGCTGCAAAAGCGAATACGAAAAGATTGCAGTCATGTTATAAGCACCTTCCGTCAATGGGTGATGCAAGGGACATTATAAATGCAGGGGCACAGTATTACCTGGAGCACATCCGGGGGGGGACATAAAAGGGGCCGTCTCCCTTCATTCAAGGTTGGAGTCGGGTGGAAGAAGACGAGGTCTTGGAGAGGAAAGAGGCGGCCTGAAGACAGGAAAGGCATACTATGGTTTTGGCCTGGACTGGGTTGTTTGGCGCTGCGGCACTGGGTTGGTGCACTTGTATAATTGTAAATAAACGTGTTTTGGACTTTAAAATGATGCCCATCTGTTTGTGTCCGGGCTGTTTCCCACAATAAGTAAAAATGTATTAAACTTTAGCTTGTCTTGCAAAACACTCGCAGACTAAGTTACTCGCAATCCAATGTTTTACTGTATTTCCAGAATTAAACGCTGAGCTGAAAGGATGAAGATTTTCTAATATAACATATCCAACAGAATGTGACAGTTGCTCAACAGTAATCCGGAAAATGAATTCCTGGCCTGTTTCCAGAAATGGGAATGCCGTTTAATCGGCATATAGAGGCACAAGAGGAGTACTTTGAAGGTGACAGTAGCTACTAGTGTACAGTTCCACATGTATATTTTTTAAAGGTGCATTCTGGGAATTAAATTGTCACACATCATATATATAGTATTTAGCTGTAAAACCACTCTTTGCACACAGTTTGACAAAATGCAGTCTTTTTAAAGTTAATGTTGTTATTATGTTTTCATGTTACTTACATCAGCACAGATTCCTGCATTTTGTACTGCTATAAACATTTTGCATGCATCTGTCTGTTTTACTTACAGACAGTGTTTGGAAAGGAGGAGAGCTGGTCCTCAAACTTCCTTTCCTGGGATATTTGTTTCCTGTTTGACATGGATTATATAAAGCCAAAGTTTCCCTTATTATAAAGAAAAATTGTCAGATAAATGATAGCCTGGCACAATTTCTTGCAGCAAAATCTCGATGCTCTCTCAAGAGGAAGGAGAAGCTGAGGACAGGATTAGCATGCCTGCACAATGTGTGGAAACTGGAGTTCTGGGAGGGTGAAGTGAATTGAGATGTTTGCCATGTCAATGTGAGTATCCTACAGTAGGACATTGTGACAATTTGTTTCAACATGTTGATTACTATTTTTGTTTTCATTTTATGTACTTAAAAAGTTGTACAATAAATAAAAATGAAATTCTTAGTAAGACTTGTAATAAAGATGTGACCAAAACACAGCCCTCTTCTACCTAGAGACCATTTGAAACTCACCTGCCAGCATAAAATCCTTTTGCTGAACAGCATGCAACGTCCAAGTGTTAAAATGTAAATTAAAGAATATGCATGCCAAATGAATTTAAAAGGGGAAAAGCAAGGGAAAAATCTCCCTCTTTCTATTTACAAAAATGAGTTGTTTTTTTAACTGGAGTTGTTTTTGACCTGAGATTAAGAGACTTCATGGGAGCATTGTTTATCCTTGCAGTAGACAGCTTCAGGAAGATCATATTAGAAAAAAAAGGTGAAAGAAAGTAGTGCACATTTAGCATTTTTCTTCCTAGTCAAATAAAGGTTACTACAGTTACCTTTTCGGGAGATAGTCACCTGGAGGCTAAAAGGATTTGGGCACCATATAGCCTAACAAAAAGACTTTATTTGATACAAGGTGGAAAAGAAACTAGAATAATCAGTTAAGACAGACCTTTTTAGGAAAATAAAATGTTAAAATTCAAGAGATGTTACAGTGAACAACAGATTTCAAGTTAGCACGAGGAAGCAAAAGGGTGTCTCAAAATATGTTCTAAAAGGTGTGTAGGGCCCAAGGAAATGCAAACGTTAGTCATGTTGTTTAAGTAAAGTAACTATGTGTGAAATGGAGAAGTAAGTTTAATTTGAATCCCAAAAACACTCAAATTATTTTTAAAACCTAAGGAACAATTGGAAAAAATAAAGCTGTAAGCTAGATCATGACAGAACAAGACTAATGGCGTAATTACAAGGAGGCACCAAATCAAACTATGGAACTGATAATAACATGAAAATTTGCTCCTTATTTATTTATTTTTTACTGAGATTCAAAAATTAAAGGTTTACAGGGTCAAGTATGTCACATGTACAGCTAAATTCTGATTTACATGTGCTAATCATCATACCATATGTCAATCAGTGAGTATTACTATCTTACCTCGAAACTACTGTCTTTTGTACCTCAAAACTCCTTTCTATCATGTAAGGAATAACTAAGTTTTAGATATGACAATAATGAAAGTTGTGTTTCCAATGACAAGATTTAAAAGGCAGAGAAAAAAGAAAATAAGTTATAATGTACTCCGTGGAATCTTATGGAAGGTGCTACATGAGTACAGAGTATAGAGTTCAGACAGAACCATTGCACATCATTTGGTAACTGATTTGAAGAGCAACAGCCGTATTTCCATACTTATTATTTAGTCTTCTATTATGTGTTCTGTTATCTTCTATACTGGACAGGATTTTCAAGGTGCAGCTGAGGTTGGTAGAGTGTCCAGTTTGTGACCCTAAGGACTGCATTTCTGCAATCTTAGCCTCATCAGACTGTGATCTCCAGTGTAAAATGGAATGATCTGCAGCTGAGTGTGATGTGGTTGGGATAAACCTTAGTATCCCCAAATTTGAGGCCATGGCCCTATCACAGAAAAGATCTCAGGTATGGAGAAAGCATTGACCCCAAGTTTAGGCATTGAAGCATCTCAAGATCTTGTTCAGGTGAGTGTAGAGTTCATCATGAAACTGCCAAGCATTTCGGTAAAGTGACAACAGTTTTGCAGATGTTGTATCAATCTGTGATGCTGAGGTTAAATCCTAGAAAAACACTTTCTGTTTACTGCACAGTCTGCATTCCCTTTTCTTACCTTAATTCTGAAGGGACCAAAAGAATGGCATTACTAGTACAAGTGGCCAAGATGAGGATGTTGCACTGGTTTTCGTGATTCACTGTCTGTGATAGGGAAAAGGGCTCAGCAACATGGGCCCTGTAAACCTCAGAGTAGAACCTCTGCTTCTCCTTGATGGAGGACAGCCAGGAGGTAGTTTGGACATGCATTTGGAATGCCTCCTGGTCCTGTATACACTGGAAAAATCGATATGTGGGCAAATTAAATACAGTTGAAAAGAAGGACTAATATTACATAGACACCTGAAATCTGTAACTTGAGGAATATTGAGGGGTAAACATAAGAATTTCTGTTCAAGTTCTGTCTTTAATACTGAGTTTATTGTAACTGTAGAACCAGAAATACAGTATTTAAATTATAATTTATTTAAGTATGAGACACCCCTTCTACTTATGATCTGGGGGAACAGCCATGGGCTCCTCAGTACCTCCCCCGGGATGCTTGGTGGCAGCCTCCCTGGTTCACGATGGTGTCTAAGTTTCCTGCAGGGTTTCTTGGGGGTTGGAGTTCTCCCCAAACCTGTGGGGATCTGAAGTGGCCTCCAGGGGGTGCTGCAAGGATCCTGGAGCCAACCTGGACACCTCTACAGCCCCTCCCGGAAGTGCAATTAGCACCAGCTGATCACACACCTGGAGCACTTCCGGGTGGGTTATAAAAAGAGCCAGCATCCACCACTGAGGAGCCAGAATCGGGAGGAAGAGGATGAGGTTGCCTGAGAGGAGTGGTGGTACCACAGGAGGTGTTTTGTGTTGCCTTTAGTGTTTTGGGGACTGTGTTGTGGCTGGAGGGAGTACGGGGAAGACGTGCCCACCAGCTGAAGAAAAATAAAGTCTGTGTGCTTTTACACGTGCCTCTGGGTCAGTCTGTGCCAGGTTGGGTGCAATATAGTGCCTTTTATCACAATGGGTATTAGTTAAAATTTAAGGACCTATGAAAGTCTTCCGAGTATAAGAAAGGAATGGAAAAAAGACCTTGCATATTAAGGTCATTCTTATATTAACCTATGATAGTCTTAGGTGCTTTCTTAAATACTTTAAAAAAAAAAAAAAACATTGTAAGAGCTTTTCCAAATTTCTTTGAAAAAATTATAATAGGATTGTTTTTATTAGGTAATAGCACAGAGTCAGAGTCACTATTGCCAGATATGCTAACATAATATAAATATACACTATATGTTATTTATTTTCTTTTTGTTTTGCTTCTATTATAAACTGTTTTGTCACATAAACGCCCACGGCATTATAATCCAATATCAACACTGCAATTGAAATAAAATACATTTGATCAAATGTGCAAAATAGATATGATTGTTAATTTGATTTAGATAATAGCATAATAAAAAATCATAAAATATAACACATTACAGCATTATCAGTTTATTGCAATTGCTTGTGAAAAAATATTTTAAAAACCAAAGGTCAGAGAAGAATCAAAAGCTTAGTGGAATGAAGAAGAAGGAGACTCTGCAAAACAGCTCAAATGAGGGTAACTACAGAGATATTCGCTAGTATTCATTAAACAATAACTGATATATTTTTTAAAAAATCATCATCTTGCAAAATGAAAGAAAATAATCTAAAGAATATTTAACATAACATTCTCATTCACTTTATCCAATTTATAGTCACTGTGAACAGACTCAGTGCAAGGCAGGAACAAGTCCTGAAAACTGGGTGCTAGTGTAAAGAATTTGCATTCACTTTTTCCCTTGACGCAGGAGAATAATCCTAGAAGCATGCCCATTCATTTTTTTAAACTGATTATTTAATTTTAGTTTTGTAATACTAAATACAACTCTTTACATACAAGCACATAGAGTTGCCACATTACAGTGCACCGTAGTATGAGTAATCAAAAAAAGGGTAGAAAAGGAGTCCTCATAAAAATAAAAAAAAAAATCTAACAGAAAAGCCTATATTTGTGATGCTCTTTAAAAATGGGGCACTGCAGTCTACGAAAATTACAGTTTAAATCAGTGGTTAATGCATTTTATTTTGCATGTGTTGCCCAGTATGTAGCAGCATTGCAAGCTCTGAGAGGAGTAGCACATTTTTCTTTGATAAGACATTTAAGAAGGATTGTGCTATCCCCACCTCATGTAAAAACTGCTGTACCTGCATCCACATGAGATTGTTTCTTACTTAACTATTTGCTGATCCTGAGCTTTTTTATAAGAGAGAAAAACTTTAAGCGAAATTTCAGCCTAATCTCAAGAGTACTTGTTCCATGTAACTGCTAAAAAGTTTAAATAAAGCAAAAAAAAAAAAGAAAGGACAGAGAAGAAAGATAACACAATCTGTGATGTTCCCACCTAAGTAAGAACTATCTACAACCACATGAGACTGTGTGGGTGTTTCTTATTCCAATATTTGCTCACCCAGAGCTCTTTTATAAAAGAAATTTTCAGCCTAATTTTACGAGTGCTTGTTCCATGTAAATATTAATGTTTAATATACTTAACTGGATGATTTGTGAATTTACCCATTTCTCAGAGCCTTCGTTTTTAATACAGGGTTATAGATAGTTGGAGTCTGTCCATGTACCATCGATTTGCAAGGCAGGGACTGACTCTGGCTAGCACCAGACCATCACAGAGAAACCTGAAGCAGTGCATCGCATTATGAAATGCCACCTAAGGTATGGTGCACTTGTAGTACCCATTTACCGTATACTTATGAAGCATGACATAATGCATATAATTCACATAAAATAGATATTCCTACACAGACTTCACGATACAGGGCATTTTGTGAACATTGGGTAAAAAAATATAATATCTATTAACCTCCTCAGCATTACATTTGTTCTCAAAAAGACTTGTAAAAAAGCTTTTTTTCTGATGTTGTTATTAAATCTCATCTTTGTACTGTAAAATGTGCAAACACTAAAAGCACAAAGTCAGAAGCGTAGAAAGTATAATAATATTATTATTATTATCCATCCATCCATCCATTTTCTAACCCGCTGAATCCGAACACAGGGTAAGGGGGTCTGCAGGAGCCAATCCCAGCCAACACAGGGCACAAGGCAGGAACCAATCCTGGGCAGGGTGCCAACCCACCGCAGGACACACACAAACACACCCACACACCAAGCACACACTAGGGCCAATTTAGAATCGCCAATCCACCTAACCTGCATGTCTTTGGATTGTGGGAGGAAACCGAGCGCCGGAGGAGGAAACCCACGCAGACACGGGAGAACATGCAAACTCCACACAGGGAGGACCGGAAGCGAACCCGGTCTCTAACTCGAGGCAGCAGCGCTACCACTGCGCCACCGTGCTGCCATTTATTATTATTATTATTATTAATGTAATGTGCTAGTGATGCAAGTTTCACTTTTGGATTCACCAAAATCGCTTTTGGTTTCACTGTTGGATTCAATTTCCAGCCTAAAGACAGATTCACTTCATCATCATTTTTTACGAGACACCATTATGAGGCTAGGAGAAGACACGTCCCAAATAATGCAGACGCCTGATGCTTACATAAGACACACCTATACTGTTTCCCGAGTAACACTCGGCACTAACGCTGTTGGCACTTTTACAGCCCGAGTAATCATTGTGTCTTACGCAAGACACATCTATACCATCGGGACTAATGCTTTTAGGACTGTTTTTACAGCCCGAATGACACTCAGATCTAACACCAAGGAGGTTAAGATTAGATTAAAAAATGTATTTGCATCCATTCCCAATGTAAACACTCATAAAATTATAATGGCTGGGGCCTTTAATTGTGTTTTAAATGCACTCTTAGATAGGTCTCCTGTCATGGGGAGGATGACATATAACACTGCAAAGACAATTACACAGTTTTTAACCCCTGGAGGTTTCTAAACCCAAACTCAAGAACATATCCCTTCTACTCACCAGTGCATCATTTCTACTCAAGAATTGATTAGTTCTTCATATATAATAATTTCTTGCCTACGATTAAATCTTGCAAGTACAACGCTATTGTTATTTTAAACCATGCCACTCTGATCTTGGAGCTAAAATCATTATACCCCACATACTCATCTTGTAGATGGTGTCTTAACCCAGTTCTATTAGCAGACGAGAACTGTACAGAATTTATGTCCAAACAAATCAGTTTATTCCTAGAGACAAATACATCCTCAGAGGTGTCTGCAGGAATTCTGTGGGAAACTCTAAAGGCCTTCTTAAGAGGACAGATTATTTCATATCTTTCCCACAGAAATAAATTAGAAACCAAAAAGGTATCAGAGCTAACCACCAAAAGTACTAGAATAGATGATTAACATGCCACATGCCAGGGATCTCATGTATAAACGGTGCGTACGCACAGAAATGTTGCGTAAGAACTTTTCCATGTTCAAATCGTGATGTATAAAACCTACGCTTGGCATAAAGCCACGCACCTTTCCACGGTACCTCATACCTTGTCGTACGCAAGTTCTCCACTCGGTTTTGCAGATTGGCGGCACCCAGCGTCAAAGCCGTGCTAATGTTCCTATGTGGTTACCCTTTTACTTAACTGATGAGGCTTTATAAATGCCCTGAAACTAACCGCATATTATTTATTAGTGTAATCCATCTGATTGTAATTAACGTGTAACAGTATAATGGTCCAGGGAATAGCCATAGTTTTCGAAATACCATAACTGCTTTAGCGTTGTTACTCTAACTGCACCTTCTTCTTCTTTCAGCTGCTCCCGTTAGGAGTTTCCACAGTGGATCATCTTTTTCCATATTACTCTCACTGCACCACTCAGTGTATTTATATCACTGTATCTGAGTGTGAATCGCAGCAGCAGCTGATCGGAAAAAGAATTATCGGTATATAGTATCAAGCACACGCTACCTCAGCCACAGCAAAACGTTTCAAAGCCTTTCCTGTACGGACCTCGCGGTTCAGAAATAGTTTCACCCCAAGAACTTTAAATGCACTCAATCAAGTGCTCCTTGTAGAACTGTTTGTACTTATAAGTACAATTACCTCACTGTAAACTTGCACTACAGTTATAATATTGCACAACCTGCGGCACTTTATAACGCGCGTATTTACATATGATGACGATATGCAGCAAAATATGTTTATTATATTATGCAGATAAAACTTTAACTTTATTTAAATAATCTATATTTTTCACTGGGACTGGCATGAAGGATAGAATAACTAAACATGTACTACGAAGATATTTCAATGTTCCTTAAACGTTTTGAAGAATCGGTGCTCTAAGCTTACAAGTGGCTTAGCATCTATTACAGAGCTGATTGTGTGGCGATCAGTTACTTGGAGAAAGAAAAGCAAGGACTGCAGGGACGGCCACGTCACTATATATTGAATATAAAACAGAAAGAGAAAATAACGACACAGCTAAAAATGCAGCAGCAAATTTCGACAAAAGTTGAATGCTTGTGTCATGAGCACGAGGCGGCTATGCAGTGTTCGCAACGGACGTGGCCATCCACCGTGCATAAGATACCATATTGACTTTTAGCGGGCGAAGGGGCCACCGATTCTTTCTCTGCCTAGGGCTGCCACAAGCCTAGAGCCGCCCATGAGTACTGCTGCAATAAATAATTTCATCGAAGGTCACGCACAATCACTGCGCCGTGAAACCCATGTTTAATAACGTGCTTTAACTCCTATCATCATGAAAATGATATTACGTATACATCTCAGTATTTTAGTTATTCAGAGAGCTGTAATATCATGAATGTAATGGATTCTGTGTCCTGTTAGAGGAAGAAAGCCGGTTTAAGAAGCAAGTAGTGATTCACACACATAGAGCACAGAGAAAATCACATACAAAACAAAGCATTTAATGTGCTATACTTTAATTACGATGTGACTTGAGAAATTGGTTAATTAAACGATTTTAAGATGAAGTTTATGATGTTCTACTTTAAAGACAAAATAAACTACGTGATTAAAGTGGAAATTTCAAAATTGAAGTTGAAATTTTGTGCTTTTTCCCCACTGTGTGCCTTTTTTTTTCTCTGTACCCTAATAAGCTTTCATATGACACTCAGACAGTGTCTCCAACACGCTTTGATATGTCTTTATTATCTCCGATCAACTTCCAAGTTTCTTTGTTGATTATACCACGGTTTAATTAAACAAATACCCTGTAGTATGTTTTTCCTTTGCCTCCACTTGGTATTCGCTGAAATTCTTATATTTTCCCCTGTGCTTTTCCCATTGTCTTTTCACAGAAGGCTGAGCTTAACAGCGATTTATATTGATTTACATATTCAAAGAGGCGTAATTCTGGGAAGAGTTGAGGTGCTACTTGAAGCGCATGCACAAGTGTTACTTTTCATGCTGACCGGGATTTATGTAGCGGAAGAATGTGGAACCTGGAGTACACACAGATTCCTGCATCTGGATTTTTCTGTGCGTAAGCACATTTCGGCTTTTGTGCTTACGTCATGTTATTTTGCAAATTCTATGCAGTGTTATACATGATGCCCCAGGTGTCCAAGTGAGGCACTTCATAGAAAAAAACAGGCTCTGCATTCAGAGCTCAACCTCTTAACAACCAAAGAAACTGAACAATTTTTAAATCAAGACATCATTGCTGTGAACACGGAGAGAACGCTAATAAGCTTTTAGCTCAACAAATCCAGAAGCAAGAAGTTCACAATGTAATCCCAGCAATCACCAACACGAACGGAGATAAAATCATTGACCATAAAAATATAATGCACACATTTAGAGACTACTATAAATCCTTATATTCTACTGACTTTAAAGAAGACAACACACAATCTAATGCATTTCTGGATACATTACAGATACCACAAATAGATACGTTTAGTGTAGAGGAACTGGATAAACCACTGGCACTATCAGAATTACTAGATGCTATAAAGTAACTTCAAAGCGGGAAAGCAGCAGGCCCTGATGGCTATCCTGTAGAATTTTATAAGAAATTCTCCACTCAGCTAGCTCCCCTCTTATTAGCAACATTTACAGAAGCTAGAGACAATCAAATTCTACCTCAAACTTTTCACCAAGCATTAATCACTGTCTTTCCTAAACAAAATAAGGACTTATTACAATGTGCATCATACAGACCAATTTCACTTCTGAATAATGATGTTAAGATACTCTCCAAAGTCCTAGCTAGAAGGATGGAGAAAGTGTTGCCTTCAGTAATATCACAAGATCAAACTGAATTTATTAAAGGCCGATACTTGGCTTCCAATCTTCGACCCTGTTTAATGTAATATATTCACCAACAAAGTCAAACACCCCAGAGATATTATATTGTTGGATGCAGAAAAAGCATTTGATATGATTGAATGGAACTACCTTTTCACTACATTACAGAAATTTGGGTTTGGCCCGAACATTTGTGTGTGGATCAAACTACTGCATACCAATCCAGAAGCTTCAGTTTGTATTAACAACATTTGTTTAGACTGCTTTAAACTAGAAAGTGGTACCAGACAAGGATGCCCCTTGTCACCACTGCTTTTTGCAATTGTCATTGAACCACTGGCAGTTCACTGTTGAAATGCTTTTCAGATAAAGGGGATAATCAGAGAAGGACTTGAACAGAAAATTTATCTATATGCAAATGATATGGTACTGTATATATCAGACCCACAAAATACTGTGCCTGCAGTCTTAACAGCACTTACAGAATTACAAAAGACCTTTGGTCTCAGAATTAATTTGAATAAAAGTGTACTCTTTCCAGTGAATTCTCAAGCATATAATATTAGATCGGACACCTTCCCTTTTATCATCGCAGATCAGTTTAATACCTAGGGGTAAATATCACAAGTAAACATAAAGCTGTTTATCAACACAATTTCACCGTCTGTATGGAAAAAATTAAGCAAGACTTGCACAAATGGTCAATCCTTCATCTCACTCTAGCTGGAAGAATTAACATTGTTAAGATGAATATCCTTCCTAAGCTTCTCTTTTTATTTCAAAACATTCCAATATACATCAATAAATCATTTTTAAGCAATTAGATTCAACCATAACCTCATTTATGTGGAACTCAAAACATCCATGTATCCAAATGAGCAACCCTACAAAGACCGAAGGTGGCATGGCTCTACCTAACTTACAAGCTATAAAAACCTGGACACAAATAGACGAACATACACAGGCTTGGTCCGCAATAGAAATAAAATCCTGCAGTACTTCTTTATATTCCCTGCTCGGTGCCCCAATAAATGCAAGTTATTGCCAATATACTAATAACCCAAATGTGCTTCACTTACTCAGAATATGGAATCAATGTAGAAAGCATTTTAAGATGGAGAATCTTTTGTCTGTGGCACCTCTGCATGAGAACCACCTTTTTCAACCCTCACAAACATATGCATTTTTTAATATCTGGAAAACATTTGGGATTACATTGCTTAGAGATCTTTATATAGACAACATATTTGCATCCTATGAACAATTACATTCCAAATGTAACTTTCCAGCAAGACATTTTTTTCACTATCTTCAAATTAGAAACTTTGTTAAACAGAACCTGCCCGATTTTCCTCATCTCGCACCTTCCTCTATGCTGGAAAAAATATTGCTCAGTTTAGAGGACTCAGACAGCATTTCTGCAATATATAAAATTATTTTACAGTCCCTTCCTTTCAAAAATCAAAGAGGACAATGGGAAAAAGATCTGTCACTCAACATATCAGAAAAGGAGTGGAAGGTAACAATGCAGAGAATTCAATCGAGCTCCATATGCACAAAGCATACAATTATTCAACTCAAAATTATATATTGAGCACATCTGTTAAAAGTGTTGAAAATGTTTACAGGGTAAGATCCAACCTGCGAACACTGCAATCAAGTCCCAGCCTCACTGGATCACATGTTTTGGGCCTGCACCAAATTAACATCATTCTGGACAAAATTTTTAAGTGCCTTTCAGACAGCCTTGGTATCACAATCCCTCCTAACCCATTAACAGCTGTGTTTAGTGTTCTTCTAGATGGGCTTAAAGTGGAGAAGGACAAACAAACTGTGATTGCCTTTACTACACTATTGGCACACAGACTTATTTTGCTAAACTAGAAGAATCCTAGCTCTCCTCTTTTAAGTCAGTGGGTAACTGATGTTTTATACTATTTGAATCTGGAAAAATTCAAATTCTCAGTTAGAGGATCTGTGCAGAACTTTTTCAGAACCTGGCAGGATCTAATCAATAATATTTTAGAATAAGCTCTTAAAGCACCGAGGAAGCAGATTCTCTTCCCATTTCTTTTTCTTCTCCATTTATCTTTATCTGCCTATTAAACTCATCAATTTATGTATTTTTACAAGCTTTGTTTTACTCCATTGGCCATGTTGTCTTTCTCATGGGTAGGGGTTGATTTGTTTTCAATCCTTTCTTTTGTAAAAATTGATTTATTTGTATGGAATGATTACAATAAAATAAAAAAGCACAAAATAGGTATTAAAAATAATAAAAATGTATAACATGAAACTGAATGTGAAACTCAACCTGCACACTTCTCTAAATATCTTGTCTATTTAAATCTGTCCTGAAAGTTAAAACACACCAGAACTTTTAAAAAGACATGCACAGTGTGAGCCTAATAGACTTTTCACAGACATTGTGATTGACATCTTAAACACATTCATAAAATAAACAACATTTTTACAAAATAGCATAACCAGTATAACGGTCTTACATTAATACTTTTATTAAAACTCGGAAAATTCTGTCCTTTGTTGTTTCAGCACCATCAGTTCAGTGCAGTTAAAAAAAAAGTTCTCCTTAGCTGGAAAAACTCACTTATGGGTAGATGATTAGCGATAATTATGATGCTTCAATTTAATTGAATTCTGCAATTATATAAGGCTATTCAGATTAGTTGAAGAGCCTAAATATAATGTATATGGCTACAGTTTATGGGGCTGCATAATAAAAACAGATACTATTTGTCTAAGCCTTATTAAAGAATTCTTTATTTTTTACTTTAATCTTTAATTGTTTCAGTTATATGGTGGTCTGATGTTGTGAGTGTCATCACCAATGCCAAAGGTTGTTCGCCAGTCTAATATTGCATTGCGTGGCCTGAGGTGGCAGTAGCAACATTTGTCAAAACTGGACTGTGAAAAGTTAGCAAAGGCACTCATTAAAAAAGGCACAATAACAGACATTTGGCAGCACTCTAGAATGGTAGCTGACTGGGGCATCTGTAAGTTAGTTATTGCAAGCTTTCAAGACTTTACCAAAAGATTTATCAAGATTTCTAAAGCACCAGACACTGTACAGAGGGCACAATGAGTCACTTACTGGTATGTACTCAGACTTTAAAAAAGTCTTTCAATAAGTGACTCCTAGATGTACAATAGAAAGCCTTTAAAGCCCCACTTCTTAAGGTTTCCCAGACATTTTTATATTGCAAACTGGTGAATCAGCAAAATTAACATGTCTGAGAGCTCAGGGGCTGATGGCTGTTCTGCTGCAGTAGTCATAGTTATCCTTGGAATTCTATGAAGAAGTGTATTTCTGGGGTGTTGGCCCTTGAAAGATTTATATTCTGAGAAGGATTTTTAAAACAATTTCTAAACTCAACTGGTAGTGATTTAACTACAGGAGGTAGGAAATAGAAGATATTAACTGCATGTGAGAAGGGCATTTTTTTTACCAATTTACTGAAACAAAAGAATGAATTAACATTTTCCACCATTATGCATTCCGTTATTTCACTATATTTGTGAGATGGAATAATCTTACACACTGCAGTAATGTGAGCACTGAAACATAGAGGAGTATTAAAGATAACACCTAAGTTACAAGTGGCTTAGGGAAAACCAAAATTAAGGCCCTGTGAGTTTAAAGTTGACAGTATCTTGTTACAGTTTGCAGAATATCCACCCACTAATGTTTTAATGAGTTTAAAGATAAGTAATTCATGTATCCCTATGACTCATTCATGTTTTTCCAACTCTTTGTAACAGTTAATTAATGACAGAACAGGAGAAATAAAATTAGGTTTGAATGATAAGTATGGCTAAGTATCATCTGCATGCAAGTGGAAGTGAATATTATGTTTTCAAACTAGATTTCCTAATGGCAGCATATATAGGGAAAATGCTTTTGGTAATTACTGCAAGTTTTCAAAAATAGAATGTACTGATTGGTGTATGTTCAGATTAAAGCTACTGTTTGATTACAATTACAGATACTTTCAAAGTAAGGTATACAAACCTTTCATTTATCCATCTATTTTGTAAGCTTGCTTCTCAAGTCAACAGTTATTGTAAATCCAGGAAAAAAAGATCTCTTGAATTATTCTAGGGAGCTGCAAGACATGCACATGTACAATCAGCAATGGAGTGACCATTTTCAATAAAAAGAATTGTCTCTCTCTTTTTTTTCAAAACTTAATGTTTAAGTAAAAAATAATTCTTAGGAGAACAGTGCACCTTTCTTTACAGAGCCCGTTTTTACGTAGTGTAGTCCTATCTTTTCAAACATTTATGCTCTCGTTTTCTTTTTGTCTTTCTGTCAGTCAGTTGGTTTAGAAATGTTTTTACATGCACAAAGTGCTTTGCATTTAAACACAGTTTTCTGGAATTACTGGGCATCTTTTATTCTGAAGTACCTCATTTACGTAATTAGGATAGCCCTTAAATGTTTGCGCCTATCATGCTCCACTCTAAACTCCTAAGAGCTTCACATTTAAACACAGTCTTCCTCGATACTTTTCATTTTGAAGCAGTACTGTCCCTTAGGGAAGCTTTGTTTTCTACTTCCAACATTTGTAAACATTCAAATATATGATGATTATGAAAAAATGTTACAATCATAAGTAAAAGTGGTATAGGTCCATTTTCAATTAAACAATGTTCATATGACTCATATTAAAATGTACAATTCAGAGTGAATATAGATAGATAGATAGATACTTTATTGATCCCGAAGAAAACTCACTTGCATTATAAAAACATCTATATCCATATTAAACTAAATCAAAAGTGCATCACACATAGTAGACAAGCTTCGAGAAGAAACTATATTCTATATAAACGTTGTAACGTAGACGGAGCTACTGTCATGCATGCTTGTCTAGGGACTGCCTTCCTAGCTCTAGAGGGGTAAGCAGTACCATGCCAATTGCTGACGCTAGCATTATCTTCTCCTTCCTCCTCTGTAGCCAAGAAAAAATGCCCAGGAAGGACAAGTGACCCTGCCCCGTGTCTCAAGAAAACTTCGGTCTCAGCTTTATAAAGCTGACCTGTTCCCAGAAGGTGATGTCAAATTACCTTAGCAGAGGACAGAGCTCATACTAGCTTATTCAAACCCTGAAGATATAATTTTTAATTTTTGTTTTAGCCATTATATTTTGTCATTTTTGTTGAAATTTAACCAGGTTACCATGATGGTACCCCAACCTTTCTTTGGCTGTCTCACTTGTCTGCCTGCCCGGTCACCTTTTATAATAGAAGCAAAATTTTACAGAATCTCATTAAAAAAATATAAATATTATAATAAAGAAACAAAAAGTCACCAAACACATGTGAGAACTTCTGACTTGGAATTGCTGCTGTCAATATCAGGCATGTAGGTGGCAGGAAGATGGTCAGACCAGTCTAGGTGTGCCACAGGTTTGAATTTAAAGGCATTACCATTGGAATACAGTCGGTCTAGCATGCTGTATCCAAGAAAAGGAACATGCTATTAGAAAATTTTTCCTCCTGAAATTCCCTGGTTGAAGTCACCAGCATTCATAATGACTCATCTTTATGATGTTGATAACATAGGGAATCATTTCTGTTGCTCACTTTAAAATAAACATCAACAGGGTGATGTAACCCCCTCCTGGGCAGTAATGTGGATGAATTCAAACAGCATTCCAAAGTCTAAATTGCACATTGCAATTTTAATTATAATGTACTCTCTATGTTTTACTATTTTTCTTTCACATAAATCTCCAGACACCCTTCTGCTTTTTCCACTGATTCTTATTGTATCAGATATCACCCATCCAGCATTAAATAGCATTTGAAATAGGAGGTTTCAGCTGGTTCTCCACAGTACCCCAATTGTCACTGTACATAAGCGCACCGTAAGTCACCACAAGATGGGACATTTCTATTAACATAAAAAGTGATTGAACATTCTTCGTTATGTGGAGGCAAACAATATTGCTTATCATTGTATGTATGTATGTATATATATATATATATATATATATATATATATATATATATATATATGTTTCATGCTAAATATATTATGTTTATTATATGTTTTATGCAAGTATGAATTTCATTGTACTGTGTATACATGATAATAACCTTGACTTGACTTGACATTAGTTCTGCTCCTCTCTCAACTTCCCTTCAGGGCACTCAATCTGCATCCTTTTATCAACAATGACCCATCCATATATGAAGCGTAAAGGAATTCAGACCTAATAAGAACATAATGATACATTGTATCATAACTTATTTTTTCATGGTCTTTGTATTTTTATTCCTGTTTATTCCTTATTTTTCCAATTCAGAATTTTGCATTTCATGTATTCATCTTTTATTTGATGTTTAATCTTAAAGGTTGATATTAATTTATATACAGTGGTGTTTATTTGATCTTTTTTCTGTGTTTTTCAAAACTGTAAAGCATAGGAAATGTGTTATATAATTAAAATATATTATTATTTCATTTGGAAGAAGGTAAAGAGATATTTTGAATGTGCATACAGTGCATATAAAAAGTATTCACCTTGTTGAAGGTTTCACATTTTATTGTTATAGAATATGGAATCACTGAGAATTTGTCTTTTTGTATTTGATCAACAGGCAAAGACTCTTTCCTGTCAATGTGAAACCAGATCTCTGTCAAATGGTGTAAATTAATTACAAATATAATCACAAAATAATCAATCACATAAGTATTCTCCCCCTTTAAAATGACAACCCCACATCATCACTGGTACAACCAGTTAGCTTTACAGGTTTTTCAAAGAAAAGACAAAGGGTCAGAAAAAGGTTTGGGGCTGCCTCCCATATACTTGAACCTGGCTGCAAAATGGTAAATTGATTTTCACAATTGTGTACAGATTGGAGTACAAAACAAAACTGACTCGGCTGAGGCAAAGATGGTGGCTTTAAAGGAAGGCTGAGGAAGTGATGTTGTCGGAACTGGAAGTGACATTGTCAAAGCCTGAATCAGAAGTGGGGTCATTGTTTCTGTCCGATTGTTTTGAGATGGGGTGGGAGTATTTGCGGAACCGGAAGTGAGGTCGTCGGGGACAGACCCAGAAGTAAAGTCGGGGAATTTCCCATAACTGGTCTGCAGTGGAAAGAGAGAAAGGATTAGCACACTCCACCACCCCCTGGTCTGGCGTGGAAATACCTTAATTCAAGCCCTTTAGCTGCCTTCCATATGCATGTGTGTGACAAGTTACATAATTAGTTCAATGCAGATCATGTGTTTGTAGTTCAGGAGTTTCAACTGATTTTAGTAAAAATGCACCTTATTTGGAAGATCCAACTTGTGGTGAGTCAGTATCATGGACTAACCTACACAATGAAAACCAAAATAACACCCTAGACAACTCCATGGAAAGGAAATGTCAGAGGATGGATACAAGAAAATATCTAAATCCTTTAAATATCTCTACGAGTTCAGTTAAAACAATTATTAAGAAATGGAGAAATTATGTTTCAGCTGTAAATATGCCGAGAGCAGGCTGTCCACAAAAACAGACAGATCATGCAAGAAGAAGAGTAGTTTGGGAAGGCTACCACGTAAACTAAGGGAGCACAAAAAGAATTACAAGCTACAGCGGTTGAGATTGAGCCAACTGTGAAGACAACTATTGCCTGGGTGTTTTACCAATCACACCTTTATGGAAGTGTTGCAAAGAGAAAGCCACTGTTAAGAAAAATACAAATGACTACAGCTTGCCAGCAAACACATGAAGTCAGATGGAAGAAGGTTCCATGATCTGATGAGACCAAAATTGAGTTTTTTGGCCTTCAGACTTAATGCTTTGTTTGCAAAAGCCAAACACTGCGCATTATCAAAAATGCACCATCCCTTCTGCAAAAACATGATGGTGGCAACAATATGCAGTAGAGAGCTGGCCTTGAAAGTCTTGGAAGGTTAGAGCATAAAATGAACGCACGATGCAGTCTACAAGAAACCTATGTAGATTTGTTTTCCAGCAATGACTCCGGGTATGACACCGAAGCTACTCAGAAATGGCTTAAATCCAACAATGCTAATGTCCTGGTGTGGCCGAGTCAGAGTCCAGATCTCAACCTAATTGGAAATTTCTGGCAGGATTTGAATTTGAAAAGGGTTGTTCACTCACATTATCCATGCAACCCAACAGAGCTCAATTAGCAGAAGGACAGGAGTCCTGACAAGCAAGCGATTAGCCCAATGACATCATACAGTCACGGACCTCCAAGAGAGATGGGACTAAATGCAGAGGTTAAGATGTGAAAAAAAAGTATTTCAAGGTTTAGCGAGAAAGGTAAAAGCTTTAGAAGAGATTGTAGACCAAGTTGGAGACGGGGTCTGTTAGACTAAACAAATTGATGGAGATAACAATGTGCTTGAAGTGACTGTTGAATTTAGAGATGTAAATAAGAAGAGAATTATGTATAGGATGTGCAAATGTAAAGCAAACAATAGGAAGAATTGTTATTATCTATTGGAATGTTTACGTTTAATCTCAGGTAAATTAGCCAGTGTCTATATGCTTGAAATATGGACTTTAGGGTACTTTGTTGTTTATCTTGTATCTTATAATTAGCCTAAAATAACTTCAAGTTGACAGAAGAGCAAGAGCAAGGGTAAATTCTCAGTAGTCCAGTTTGACTGATATAACCTATTAAAAATAGCCATCAAGCCATGGTATAAAAGAAGGCAGAGCTTTTGAGAGAGGCAGATGTGATGCAGAAGAAATGGAAGAATGACGCACAGCTTTTATTATGAGAATGCACCGTTGATGTATGAGGGAGAGAGGTGGTATAGACAGTTCTGAAGCTGCACTGAATCATCGTTGCATCTGAGGAAGTGCAGTACCAACAAAAATGCGTCAAAAACAAGAATCTGTTATGAAGGTGCATGCTTTTAAGGAACATCTTAGTTAGATTAAGAAGAATGGACTCTTTAAGTTACTCAGACATGTCTTTCCTGGTTATACTGAAGCCAAGCTTGCTTTTAATTGCTCAGGGTGTATGTATTCTTCTGTTTTTACCTTCTAGTAGTTAGTGGCTCATCTCTCTGCAAATAAATGTAAGTAATGATTACATTAAAGTTTGAATATTGCCTCACCTTAACTTGCCTTGTTTATTGGTATAATCTGTCCCAGTGCGCTTGTTTGAACGATTTGTTCCTTGTTTAGCTTTTTCAAAGGTAGCAACCAAGACAACCTGAAAGGAGAACCTCCAGGTCTTTGTTGGAGTATGTCTTACATGTTTTTCAGGTGAGAGCTGTGCTTATTTTATTAGAACTGTGCAGGCCTTTCAGGGATAACGATTATAGGGCAGATGTATATGCTAAGGTATTGAAGCGGCCCAGAGGCAGCAGTAGGCCCTTGTTGTCTGTTGAGCTGTCCTTGGTTTGTATTAAATCTGTAACCTGGCAGGGACAGTAGCAGGCACTTGGCCACTATAGTGTTTGAGACACACGTAATGAGTGAGTGATGAGTGAATGTCAAATAGATGAGTACTGCAGAGCATACATCTAACTCAAGGCTAATAATTTAGGCATGTTCAGCATTAATCTGTGCACCTATATAAAAAGAACCTTAGAGGTTAAAGTCACTTTTATGAACACTTTTGCACAATAAAACACAAACAGCATGGACTAAGAAGGTCCATCAATACAGTGCTGAAGGTTTACATCCATTATTAGATTCTTTTAGCCTCTGTCAGTGTGTCCATGGGTTTGCATATACAAAGCATGATTTCACCCTAGATAGAATAACAGTCCATTAAAGAGACACAAATGAGCCATACAGGAGCAATTTTCCAATAACAATTGTTAGAACAGTATACCTTTTTACTGAAGAAAAACTAGGGGCAACGATAGGAAATCCAATTTAAACACAATGAGAACATGCAAACCCTATATAAAAGCCGGACAGAATGGAATCAAAAGTGAGCCCTGAGCTGTCAGAGGTGACAATGCTAGCTGTTGCAGCCATCAGCAGGCCGATTTCCAAGTTCCTTAGTGTTAATAAAATGATGTTGGTTTATTTGAGTTTGACAAGGTCATCTTTATAAAGAAGGCTGCCAACTGCTTGATGCCATTTACTTTTGCAGAATTGAACCCACAACCTTTCAATTGTACAGTATTAATCACAGCCTGACATGATGCTTACAAAGAATTTTAGTGTCTGACTCCAACTTTACATTCCTTTATTTAATGCTGTCTATATTCACAAAGGCTGATGATTTGATTAGAAATCAAATATGTTTTAGAAAATGAACAAAGATACAAAGAAATACCCAAAAGTGTCAGATGCCAATGATTTGAAAGAAATAAAAATGTAAAATGCTAATATAAGTGTCAAATCTAAACTGCTTTAAAATGCAGCCAGTTTTGTCAAGAGAAAATCTCAGTTAAATCATTGGCAGCACAGCAGAAGCAAGGTCAAAAGCAGTCATTTTATAATTAGGCGATGTCCCTGTAGGACTGATGCTGACTGCATTTTGAACTATTGTTACAACAGCTTCTATTTCAAAATTGCTCTTGTGCTGTCTGTTCATTCACTGCATGATTTTAGCAATCACCTGCCGCCATTCTCTACCCCTGTAGTGGCATACTCTTTGAGATCCAGGTTCAGCATTTTTGTGTGCGATAAAAGTAATGTTAAAGTAGGTTTACCACTTCAATAAAATATATTTTAGAATCTGAAGACATCAGAAGGTGAAACCTCCTTCAGATTTAAACAGAACTATTAGAGCACAAAAAGACAGAGTTAGTAACTTTTCTCACTAGGGGCCATCTCTTCTAATCACAAGAGCTTCATGGCTGTTCCCTATGGATGCAGAATTGAGAGTCTTATTTCAAGAGGCTTTTGATGATGTTGTAAGGATACTAGGACACACAGGTTACTGAGCAATTAAAAATGATTCATGTCACAGATTTAGCTAAACTGACACTGATAATTAGATTTTGGTGAATACAGCACTCACCTCCAAAGTTTCAGATTGCAATACCACAGTGTACTTGACTCTGCGTTGCCAATAAGATAACCCTGAAAGACAATCGAGGCTTCTCCAAATCAGCCATCTTTGGATTTTCTTGGAGCAGTTTCACATTTCTTTGTGAACACGCATCCGAATGGTCTGTTGAAGTTTCCATTATCGGTTTCTGAGTGCTTTTAATTCTATAGAAATTACATAGGCTGGACATTTATATACTGCTCTGTTTAAACTGACATTGATGAACACTCAGTTATTTTTATTAAGTTGCAGCACGTTAAGTAAACAATTACTTCAGGAATGCTGGCTTATTTAGCTAAAAACCATTCATCTTGACCTTTGATCTCCATACTCACATCCAATATTTTTACTTTTTTTTTTTAATATGAATGCTTTCATCTGGAATCCATGATACTCACTATGCTGGATATTTTATTCTTTTGTAAATTTATTTATTCATTTCAGTAGGCTGTTTTATTTTTCCCTAGGTGATCTGGATTATTTTTTTTTATTATTATTTTTATTTTATTTTATTAAAATCAAAATAACATTCCAGGGTGGCATGGCGGCGCAGTGGTAGTGCTGCTGCCTCGCAGTAAGGAGACTTGGGCACGCTTCCCGGGTCCTCCCTGCGTGGAGTTCGCATGTTCTCCCTGTATCTGCGTAAATTTCCTCCAGATGCTCCGGTTTCCGCTCACAGTCCAAAGACATGCAGGTTAGGTGCATTGGCAATCCTAAATTGTCCCTAGTGTGTGCTTCGTGTGTGTGTCCTGTGGTGGGCTGGTACCCTGCCCGGGGTTTGTTCCTACCTTGCGCCCTATGCTGGGTGGGATTGGCTCCAGCAGACCCCCGTGACCCTATATAGCGGGTTGGATAATGGGTGGATGGAAAACATTCCATACATGCAAGTCAAGTTTAACAAAACTAGGTTTGTATTTTTTTAACTTTGTGTATTGTTAGAGAGTTCTGAGCTATGGAATAATATGAAGCATGCAAAATAAAAATATACTGTTGTGATTATCGGTAATGTTCTCAATAAAAGGCACCATAAAAAACCTTGACTCCTTGCTACGAAAGTGGTAAACTGTGTAATAAAGCACAGACAAGTATAAAGATTTGGGGTAGTTTAAGCCCCGTATACTGTAAAAGAAAAAGGTTTGTTTCAAAATTAGTCAATGTTTTCTACCAAGTACAACAGACAGACAAAACAAAGGACATTGGACATTTTATAAGGGTGCACAGGAAATGATGGGGAGAACAGTGTTGAATGATGGGAAGAGTGATGTCATCTTTGGGGGACCGGAGGTTAGAAAGGACCCCGGAAGCTGGAGGTAGTAGTAGACTTCCAGGTACGTTTATGGTGGCGGCGTTTCTGTCCTTCTTGGGAAACAAAAGAAGAAAGGTCCCCCGGCACAGCTGATCACGGCGCCCGTCAGGTCCTTAAGCCGCTCCCCATGCGCTCGTGCATGACAACTGTAATGGAAACTTGATTTGCTTGGGACAGACTTCTTCTATGGACACTGTAAAAAAGAAGATAGAAAAAGATTTGAAGTTTGACACAAGATCCCCATTTAATGCATGCTTTATAGGAGAAAAAGGTTGGCACCTTCTAGTTGTACTGTCTGAACCAGACAGAAAGATTTTTGAGATGGCACGGAAGAGAAAACATAGTAAGATGTGCGATGTTTGTTAACCAGACGGCAATCCTATCTTTCATTAAGACAAAAAATGGCAAAACTGAAATCTTAGTCAGAAGGAAAGAGGTCTTTTTAAGACAGGAAATTCAAAAAAATGATCAACAAAAAGTTCACAGATTTGTATCCTATCTCAGATAAATTATAAACCAATAGAGAGATTTTTCAGTAGTTGTGTTGGTATTATTGTTGCACCATTCTAGTGAATTGTAGGAAGTTTTGCCTAGATAGCAAACGACACAAAGTAGCAGCACCCATTACCCTTACAAAACGGCATTAAAAGATAACATAAAAAATGGTGAACTTTTTAATAAAAACTTTGGTCAAAAAACAAACTGCAGAAATTGGTTCCTTGGTTCTGAAAACCCCCCAAAAAAATAAATCCAGCAGACCATGATCACCACAAAAAAGTGCATAAAAAATTAAACAATCCAGTCATATACTTGTGGTCTCAAGAGACAACTGAAGAAAAAACAAAAGCTTACTTCTCTCTCTCTCTCTCATTCTGCCTCCTGTTGGTCACATGATGCTTTATTCTGGTTGACAGGAAGGGGTGGAGCTGGAGGCGGACAGAAGTGACGGCCAACTTCTCCCAACTGCTGTTTCTCCATTCTAAATATGGAAATGGAAAATGGGAGAACAGACGCTACACCCTGCTGCCAGTACTCTGGTGTACACTAAAACCAGTCAGTTTAAGAGACTCACCAATCCTACATGTGTAACAACACATGTGAACACATTTTAATCACATGGTGTCAAAGCAAATTGAATGCTCATCCTGCTTTTTGCAAGTTGAGGTGGGTAACATGATAACAATTCTGGTGACTTTTATATTTTGCATTATTGTTGGTAGTTGCCTTCTTTATTGCATTTTCTTTCCTCCTAACAAAATGTCATGCAGTAGTGACATTTATGACTCATTGGGCAACTGGACTGAGACCCCATCCAAACTTAATTTCTGTTTTTATTGCCAAATGCTATTAGCAAAGTCTCCAGCATGCACGCCTCACACTCTATAACTGAAAAAAGCAGGTCCAGAAAATGAATGGATTGATCAACTAAAATGTTCTCATGCATTAGCCAATATACATGATGTAGCCTTTGTGATTTTGTAATAATATTCCGATTTATAAATGGTTCTGTTTATCTTTTTAAATTGTAGGTTGCTGTGTGTCTATAGTTTTTCTTTGTTAAACACTATTTAGAATGCTCAGTCACTATCATGTTGGATAATTTGTTTTTTTACAAAAACATTTTGGGCCACTTCATTCATCCTCTCAATTACCACTAATTGCCTGTGGCATGTTGTCCTCCTTTGAGAAGTGAACTTCACTTGCGCCCCACAAATCAATAAGAGCTACTCCAGTAGCTATGGATGGGCTTCTTTTCTTTTTCCATTTTCTACACAGCATTGACACCTCACACATTAGATGTTATTATAGACAGCCACAACTGACTGACTTGCCAAGAGAGAGGCTGAGGAATTAGAATGTGTGGTAAGAGTGAGGAATTGTATAAGGTAAGTGCTGCTTCCTCCATAACGGGGCAATACTGTGTGGTCTTGGGAATTTGAACTTATTATATGTATGCTGAAAGAAAACACACTATTGATGGTTAAAAGAGGCAGAAAGAGAGCTTTGTGGAGATGCTGCATGAAGCCATCTTGCAGTGGAAACCAACAATCCAGAATCTCAAAACAGAGAAGCTAGAAGACAGCAAAGGATGAAAGCACTTTCTTCTTTAAAGCATGGGGTCAACAAGAAGGTGTGTTTTCAAGTTGTCCCAAAGTCTAAAATAATGCCAAGGATACCTAAACAAATGGGGGCTTACTAATAAATAAATGAAAAGTTCACCAAGGAACAAAATAAAGTACAAGGTAGGGAAAAGAATAAACACCTGATGCCTCTCTAGGCCTAAATACACAGGGCCTCCCCATTTTTATCCAAAGGGTGCTGTCAGTTTCCCATCTGACAATGCAACCTGCAAAGTTCTAAGCACACTCCCGTCTTTCTCCCTTGCTCTCCCAACTCCAGCTAGCTGAGTGCTCCATTCCTAATATCCTCCAAATTCTACAGTCAGTGGAGGATAAAGAAGAAGAAACCCTTAAGCACTAACGTGGAATCACTTTTGGAGTGAATTGAACAACTACTTCTGGAGTTAGAATGGCCATCTGGAACTCTTAGAGTAATTTGACCAAACCTCCACCTAGTGGCTCCAGGTGTCTCTGTATCCACAAATCCTGGCTCTCAATTAAAATTAAAGACAAACTATCAGTTTTATTATTAGTGCAGAGTACACATGCATCATTTCTTGTAACATTTGGGCCAGTTTTCAGTTTATCCAATAATTACTGATAATTATCATTATTCCATTTGTTTGGTATTCTAATACCAGAATTAAGGAAGAATTATGGAGCAGGGCGTATGCTCCCCTCTTTACATATTATATTGGGAAACTATTAAAATAATCAAAATTCACTTGTCATAATTTTAGCAAGTACTTTATCTTTTTATCTTTTATCTTTAATTCTCCATATTCTTCATGCAAATGGATACAGTATGCTGGAAAGATGTTATAGAATTAAAAAAATGCATGTGCTTATGAGAGATGTTTCATGATTTGTTAAATAAGTATAAAAAAAATGTGATTATTTTGTTGATAAAGCTAAGAGAATGCTTTTCTCTCTTATCTACATTTATAATTTATCATTTGTTACGCAAAACAAAACCAAAAGCTGAACAAAACTGTAGCCTTAATGATGTATTTTAGCAACTATAATTTCAGTATTAAGTACAAATGTCAGTAATATTTTATTAGTAGAACTGAATAAAATCAAGCACATTTATTTGCAGATTGTTGACACATATGCTGTGTTCGTAAAATGGCTATGACATTACACCAAGGTTATTTGCATGCATATGTACAATACAAATTATGAAAATAAGTAACTTAATTAAACTACAAACTGACATTTTGTTAACTCTTTAGGCTGGATGTTGACTTTTGTCAACAGGAGGGGTTGAGGGTGGTAATCATCTGTAAACGATGACAAAACACGCCATTACACTAGAAAGAAAGTTATTTTGGTTGGTCTGACTGACATTCCCTGTGCTCACATGAGTAGTGAAGAGCAAACAACAACAAAAATGGTATCGTCATCTGGCGAGAGATCAAAGAGAAAATACTCAGTGGACGACATTTGGCATGTTATCACTAAATTGGACTGACTTGTTGGACTCTGATTTTGATGCAAGTGATCTGGAGATTGAGATCAAAAACGAAAGTGAGGTCTCCAGCTGATCGTGGTGCTGAACGCGTTAGTGTAGGTGATACACCTAAGGCAATGTTCGCCGAGGTGGACCATCACTTAAAATGACAAGAGGTACAAACCAGATTGCATTGCACGGAGACCATGACTGCCACTGCCGCCAAAGCCTCCCACCACACAAAGACAACATAGCAACCATCTAGCCGCTCATCCCTACCAGCCGTCATGCTGCCCATAAGTGGCTCGAGCCACAAGAGACAGCAAACTGGTGGCCACAGCACACAGCAACAGACATTTTATTTTAATTTACATTTTTAACTGTTGCTCTGTGTGCTTTTCAGAAAACTGCATTTTTTGGAAAATATATTCTGCCCTGAAAGAGTTAAATCCATGTACGGGGGGTGTAAATTGTAGTTGCATGGATTACAGGACCCATGTTAGCCTATTATTAGAGATGATTCAGTGAGCTTCTGAAAAGGAATCAGCAAAATTCATGAAATTGACCCAGGAAGAAATTTATAAAAAAAAACTTTTTTTTTTATACATTTTCATCTCATCGGCAACCTTGTGGCAGTGTAGACACACATGGACTAGCATTTATAACAGACAGAAGGAGTTTGCTCTGGCTGATGGAAGGATACCTTGATCACCACTCACAAACTTTGTACATAGGAGAACTAGAAAAGAAGATGGCAGCTGCAGTATTACTTTCTCAACTACTTTGGATTACAATTTCATTTTCTCACTGGATTACATTTGTCTAAGTGTATGTCTTTTTTTATCTCAATATAGGTTAGCTATTTAGGGTTTTCAAAAGACTCTTTTCATGTGGTTCTCCTTTTGGAGCAATTTACAGGTCTTAAATGGGTGTATGGTGTTGTCAAGCTCCTAGGGGCACTCGTTCTTTTGTTCCACTCCCCAAAAACATTTAAAAATCAAAAAACAACTACATTTTACAGATTTTTGTAAGTGCAAAGTTGCAGGTTCACAAAACTGCATGCAAAAAGAACTTAACTGTTTAACTCATCATTATCTGTTTTCTGTTATTTTACTTAATCTACTTCATAAGAGTCGTGCTGCTGGAGAGTGGTAGTGTGATGAGTTTTGCTGAAAGTGTGCAGAGTACATTTGTGTACATTTGGTGATAAAGCTGAAATGTACTGACATTATTGCTTCTGCATGCTATTGTCCATTTGTAACTGTTAATAAGTTCACAACATCAAACAACGTTCAGCCTTAACCATTTTTCTTTGTCATCTACATACATAATAAGAAAAAAAATTTTACGACTGAGCTAAGAAGCCATAGAACAGAATGAAACAGGATTTTGTTGGTAGCACAATATGAGTCGCCCTTATTCAGAATAGGGTAAAAAGAAGAACTGAGGATGGTGTTTTGACTAAATAAAAGTAATATTAACATTTACTGTTTCTTGTTGGTAGATATTTTTTCATGTCCATTTTATAATAAATAGTCCATATATTAATGTTTGATTCAGAGTCATGATTTATAGCTATTTTAAAACAACTTTGAATGACTCTCTTTCCGTATCATGTTTATTGCATTACAGAATGACATTATTGGTGCTGTCTCCTATAAATTTAAGTTCTGCAGCAACCTCTGTGGACTCACTCGCGATGACATACCTGGTCCATGAGTCTTCATTCTTCCGTTCATCATGAGAGGAGTCTTGTTTATGCACTCTTTGTCACTACTAGGAATACAGCATCAAGCCATGGGGGGAGGGAGTTAATTGCCACAAAAGATGCTTCTTCTTTTATTCCTGCACTATATAAAAATCCATTTTTGTTACAAAAATTGTAAGGGAGTACTGAAAAAATGAAAAACTTGCATATGCGGCAATGAAAAACATGAACAACTGTCATATTAAAACCCCAAAAAACAAATCCAGCAGACCATGATCTCCATTGAAAAATGCATAAAAAATTAAACAATCCAGTCATAATACTTCTGGACTCTAGAGGCAATTGAAAAGAAAACGGGAGTTTACTTCTTTCTTTTTTTCTTTCTTCCTCCTGTTGGTCACATGATGCTTTATTCTGGTGAACAGAAGTGATGGCCAGCTTCTCCCAACCTAAATATGGAAATGGAAAACGGGAGAACAGACGCGGCACCCTGCTGCCAGTACTCTGGTGTATACTGAAACCAGTCAGTTTAAGAGACTCACCAATCCTACATGTGCAACAAAACATGTGAACACATTTTAAACACAGGGTGTCAAAGCAAATTGAATGCTCATCCTGCTTGTTGCAAGTTGAGGTGGGTAACAGGATAACAATTCTGGTGACATTTTGCATTATTGTTGGTAGTTGCCTTCTTTATTGCAACTACTATTGTCACTAGCAATACAGCAGCAAGTCGTGGGGGGAGAGAGTTAATTGCCATAAAAGATGCTTCTTCTTTTATTCCTGCATTAAATAAAAATCAAGGGATTACTGAAAAAAGTGAAAAACTTGCATATGTGTCAATGAAAAACATGAACAATTGTCATATTAAAAATGCATAATGAGAAGAACTTTAAACTTTTTAATGCCCAAGGCTATTTTTGTTTTATTGCTACAGTAGTTCTAATGAAAGCATTGTATCTGTCAACTTTTCATATAAGCAAACCACTAAATTGGGCCAGGCTATCTCCTTGAATACAATAAACAATAATTTAAAAACAATCTATTGGAATTAAATAAGTGATACAGAATTGTATTGTCCACTTCTGTCTGGACGTTTTCTGAGATTTGCTGTAGTCATTGAAAGTATTATGATCGGGCTTCTGCACGTGTTAGAACAAACAGATGACATTTCTACAGTTATATATGAACTGAAACTTTATGCAAATTAACATTACTTAAAATATATGTTGTGGCACGCAGCTGGGGGTGGTACCCAGCCGGTAAACCCAGGAGGACCTGAGGAGAGCTTGCACCTTCTCCAGACCATGAGAGGACGACTGCCCTGGTTGCTTTGGGGGCCACGGGTGCAGAGCTTTGAAGCTCAACCCTGCAGGGACCCGTGGTCACTGCCAGGGGGTGCCATAATGCCTGGAGAGCCCTGGACCTCAGCACTTCCACCACACCAGGAAGTGCTGGGGGGAAGAGGAGCAGGGACACCCAGAGTGCTTCCGGGGATACAGCCGGCACTTCCACCACACTGGGGTGTGTCGGTGGAAGATTGCTGGAGCACACCTGGAGCACATCCGGGGGGACATAATAGGGGCCACCTCCCTTCATTCAGGGCTAGAGTCGGGTGGAAGAGGACGAGGTCTGGATTGAGAGAGAAGGAGGCGGTCTGAAGGAAAGGCATTGTGGACAGAGGCCTGGACTGTTGGGGTGATTGGTGCTGTGGTACTGGGTTTGTGCACTACTTTATTGTGTAAATAAATGTGTGTTGGACTTGAAATGATGTCTGTCTGTCTGTGTCCTGGCTGCCTCCCACAATGTGTACAAGACAATCTAACTTATTTTATACCACACATAGACAAATTTCAGCCTTTTCTTTTCAGAACCTTATTCCCTAAAACAGGATTGTTGAAAGATGGAATGTAACACTGCAGCTGTGGATACAAGGTGGGGCCTATTAGGATTCACTTAGGGTGTATTTTATCTTTTTTTTTTTTCTGTTCAGTTCTTATTTACTTGTACTTTTCTGACTGATGATTACTGGTTTTCTTCCAGGTATTAAATATCATGAGATGGACATTGTAAAGTGATTTTGTGCCTTGTACAGTACATTATTTTGATTTGATGTAGATTTGTATTTTTCATCATTACTTCACACTGCCATTTTGTTTTTTCGACTTTCATGATTATTTACATCATTCCTACACACATGATTAGACATTTATTCTACATGTGATGCCAGCATGCAGAGACTATTTAAGATGGCAGCATGTTTTTCATTTTTGTTTTTATAATTTTTTATATTGTTGTTGGGGAAACCACCACCAGATGCTTCACTTTCCTCCCACAGTCCAAAGACATTCAGGTTAAATCAACTGGCCCTGGTAAATTGGCCAAAGAGGGTGAATTTTTGTGCCCACCCTGCTCAGGAAGAGTGGATGGATGGATGGGAAATGATTTGTTATTTATAATATCACATATGCATGCTTAGAAGACAATTTCTGGACTTGTCAACTTGAAATTTCACCCAGAGTCACTTCTCCTCGCCTTTCCTATGCAAATCTAGAAATCAAAATCTTGAAGGCGCATAACATCAATTCCAGTTCTGAGGCTCCGGGACCCGCCCTTTCTGCCTGATCACCTTCATAACTGGCACCTTCAGTCTAGTCACAGAAAACATATTCTTCTGTTACATGTTAACATGATTTGTTATTTTGACAAAAAATTATAATGAGATCACCTCTGGTGTCACAACCTTTTATAATCTCTGTCTTTCATTACATCGGTTAGGATCCTTTTACCATATATTTCTGATATTTATTACGGGAAGTGAAAGCTTTAGATTCATCAAAAATTTTGATATTCAGTTTTCAACTGATATCAATGTTATAGGGTCCCCTGATACCAAAAACAAGGATATCTCGATGACGGGTGTGTGTCTGTCTGTGGGTGTGTGTGTGTCTGTGTGTCACAGTTTCTTGAAGACGGGCTAGAGCTAAAATGACTGGAAGGAAAAGAGCAACACACATTAAAAAGTGAATATATACTGTACATTTATCTTTTTACTACAGTGTAACTCACCAGAAGCAATCAAGCCGCCACATCCTGGTAGATTCTAGTCTTCAATATGTCAATTTGCATGGTAAAAAGCAGATTTAAACACCTTTTTCAAATATGTTCATCTTAACAATTACCACAATTTATAAGGTAAAATATAAGACTTGCATGAGATTTTAGTAGAGTTGCCTAATTTTCTCTACAGATGGTTACTCACTCTCTGTCCACTTGGTGTCAAAGTGAATTGGCTGCATAAAGCAAACTCTATAGCAATACTGTCCATCTCCTTTTGGGGGAATCCTTTCCACATTCAGGTCATTTGACAGGTATCATCCCTCTAACATGCCCTGAGTCTACCCCTATAAATAACATAAGCATAAGGGGGAGTTTTATGAGCTCTGAACAGGCAAGACCCAGGGGAAAAAGTAAATGGTGTGGCACAGTCCTTATTAATTATTTTCTCCTTGTCTCTAGAGTTGAAGACTGCCACTGAAGCACCATGATGTCACTTCTGGTCCAGCCTTTGTTTAAGGAACACCTCCAACAGATATCACAATTCATATATGGACCAGCTTCGTCAGAGGTCAAAAATTCAGATGCTGAAGCACTGCATACATTAGGTAAACAGCCTTCTTTATGTTATGGACCAACAGTCCTCACATTATATGTTTATTTTCAAATTCAATGATCTCCATATTAAATGGGGTTACCCCATTAATCCATGCTCTGATGATTTTGTTACATACTTTGTCTAAAATGTGTATTTGGATGGATACACAAAACAATATATTATTTTTGTATAAAAAGACATAAATGATATTAACATGCATCTTTTTTTCTTGGTAATGCCCAGTTTTTGAGAGAGTGGAGTCGGAATAGTACCGTTGTACTATGCAAAAATATTTTTAGAATTTTACCTAAATAACTGATTTGTGAATTCTGTAACATGTCTTCCCATGGTTTTTTTTAAACTTAATTAAAACAGCTGTAATATTAATAACATCTATAAAAAAGGTATTGGCTTTGCTTTCTCAGCATCTGCCGACAGAAACAAAAATACTAGAAATCATATCTTTCAATCCACAGTTTATTACTCATATGTGGTTTCTTAATGCCAAGATGTTAAGTACTAAACTGCAGTAAAAATTAAGTGCAGAATTTGAATCCCCACCATAACTCAGGGGGCATGCTTCTTTCACCTCAACCTTGCCAACTACTTTTGTCTCGCTTCTAGACATGAATTATGTTTGACAGTTGTTGAATCTGTAATTCCTACTGTTTTACTGTTTTGAAAATGTTTTCATTCCTTCAGTGTCTGTTCTTTGTTTCAAGGAGACAGGAATTGTTCACCATACAATTGTTAAGCTTCCAATCATTCTCTCTTAGTGGACTCCCTACTCAATTGAAATACGTTCCATTTAATAAAATATAAAAGCTGTTTCTCATTTATATACCGTCAATTTTGTTATTGAAGGAGCATTTGGTATGAAAGCCAGTTATGGTACAATGTCCACACCCTTCTCTCCATTATACCTGTTTTGAAGAAATAAATGTGAGAGGTAAACAGATTAAGGGTTGAGGAACCTTCCTCGTGTACTGTCGTACCACACAAGTCAGTATGCACGGTCAAATTCATGAAAAAACAATTGACAAATGAGTAAGAACAAACAAAGCAGTTTATCTAATTTAAACTCGAAGTATGCAGAAGGAAGGGGTGACGTGAGTAGAAGATGATGGAGGTGATGTCATTAGAGGGTAACTGGAAGTGACATCATCAGGGCTGGATAGATGAAAACACGTTAAGTTTCTTCATGGGACAGAGCAATGCTTTCGGGCGTAGAAATAAAAGTGTGGAATGTTTTTCTTCCTTTTTTCTAGTGAAGAAAAGAGAAAAGCATTAATACGCTGTAGTAAACCCCACTCTGGTGTGTTTTCACAATCCATCTGGCCCTTTGGCTGCCCCCTAATCGCATGTGTGTGACACTGTATACAACATTGCTAGATCTCAGCCCTTTTTGTTGTGCAGCATTTCACTGACATTGTTGATTTCAAGACAGACAGGTTTTAAGTTTTCTCATTTCCTTTTGTTGTACAGGTTAACATATAGTATTTGCAGCTGTAGTTTGACCTAACTCCTCTTTTCTTCTTTAAAATGATTGTTAACCCTTCAACGTTAATTATTGTCCTTCATTGTTATTGTTTATATGCATTTGTTAAATTTGTATTTATTGTATTTGTGTATACAGTATATGTAAAAAAGAAAAAAAAAGCTTTTGCAGGAGACAGAGAAAGCGCCTGTCGCTGTGTATGCTGACTGTGCCCCTTACTGCTTGTCTTGTAGAAAAAAGCTGGATAACGCTTTTGCAGTTGGATGACGTTGTTGCAGAATAAATAGCAGAATCCAGATATTGGTGTGTCTGTCTTCCTTTAAAGCATCAACAACCATTTTAAAGCTGCTACACAGGCATAAGATACTTAGGTCTGCTTTTACCGTTTGGAGTCTGTAGTTGCCTTTGTTCAACATGAGGAACATGAATTGTGCGAATGAAAGTCAAAGAAGCCATGACTGAAACAAGAGACTGAAAACAAGAATAAAACCATTAAAGACATTCGTAAAACCTAAGTATTAACTAAATCAACTGTCTGGAATATCATTGTAGCACCCCTCTGCTCTTACCTAGGGTGTTTACCTGAGTTCAGTTTGTTTTCTTCTTTTTTTCTTCTTTACTAACTTTAAATATAACCTTTTACCTTAGCATTCTCATGTTACTAATGTAATTTACATTACTCTACCATTAATTGTACAATTCATTACTAGACCCCACATAAGGATACTATAGCCACCTGCCAAACGTGATTTCCTTTTTTTTTTTCTTATATGGCTTAGCCAGTCATTATAAAAAAACACCAAAGTTCAATGGTTTAGTTTAAATAATTAACTATTTACATATATACATAACACATCCATACAAAAGTATAAACTTAAATAATCCAAGAAATCTATATCAGTGTTGAACCAGCAGTCCTTTCTTTGAATGCAAAAAATATGAATAAACAAGTACAATCCCCTAATAAAACCTAAGCCGGCAAGCAAACTAAATAAAAGGAACCAAACAAAAGTCAGGTAAAAGGTACCACAGATAAGCGTTGCAGGCCTGTTACTTGAAGGTGATTGCAACGTTACTCTTATGCTGTAATTAGAAAAAAAAAAACCAGAACAATCTAGACGAGAACAGGCCATTCAGCCCAACAAAGCTCGCCAGTCCTATCCACTTGTTTCCTCCAAGAAAACATCAAGTCGAGTTTTGAAAGTCCCTAACGTCTTACTGTCTACCACACTACTTGGTAGCTTATTCCAAGTGTCTATTGTAATAGAGCAGATGGGTCTCGTTTTCTGGTTTCCAGCAGATGTGAGTCCACTTTCGTTTCATTCCTAGTGAGTATCAATTCTCAGTGATAGCTGGTCAGCTGTAACAATATCCTATATCGCCAATATAATCCAATGTCCACTGATATCTTCCGTGTTCAGCCTTTCACGGACAGTGATCCCTAGCTCACCGGTTTGGCGTTCTCGACCAGTCCGTCCAACCACCAACACGTACATGTCCCGACTGTTAATTCTGTGCTTCTCTTTCTCTTTTTAAAATCCTCGCTGAAGTTTACCCTGGACCGCGTTTCAGTCCTCACTTTCGGCACAAAAGCCAAGTTCGCCTCTTTCTTTTTTCAGCCCTCCTTTTCTCGTCTCTCTTCTGACCTCTGACCCCCCACCTTTTGCTACTTTCCAAACCAATAAAATAATTTAACATAAATACCAGCATTTCCTTTTTACATTTAAAACCTTAGAAATATAATTACATAACTTTTTAACAACATGTACAATACATTTAACTGTATTCATTAAATTTATATTACACCATTGCTATTACCACCTCATAACTTGCGTTTTAAAGGGCTACATCATTAAGAAGGAAGAACACGTTGGTATGCTCAACAATCACAAAGGGACTGGTAAACCAAGGGAGACCTCCATTGTTAATGACAGAATAATCCTCACTATGGTAAAGAAAACGCCTCAAATGCCTGTCCGACAGATCAGAAATAGTCTTCAGGAGGCAGATGGGGATATGTCAGAGAGTACACAATGAATTCTAAGGTGTACAGAAACATCTTCTCTGTTAAGATTCTAGTAAATGCCTCCAAACTCATTGGATGGCTCTTTATCGTAAAATAAAATAATGATCCCAAACATACTACAATACAGAAGTTTTTCAAAGCTAAAACATGGAAAATTCTTGGATGGCCAAGCCAGCGATCTGATTTAAATCCAATTGTGCATGCCTTCCATATGTTGAAGATAAAACTTAAGAGACAAGCCCCCGAAACCTCAGGCAGAATTAGATGCTTGGCAGAGCATCATCAGAGAAGGCACTCAGCATCTGATGATGTCAATGAATTCTACACTTGGCATGCAAGGGATTTGCAACAAAGTACTAAATATGACTACTTTAACAACTTGTCATTGCTATGTCCCAAACATTATGGTGCCATGAAATGGGCGGACAATGTAGAAAAAGTGTTGTCATTTCTACAAGGTTTATGCATATACCTAAGTCTGTTGTGTGCAATTTAATCTTGTCTGAATTGTTTGATTTGTTTCAAGGAAAAATGTGCCTTTGTCCCCAAAATTATGGAGGGTACTTTATCTGCCTGTGAACTTGTCACAGTGGTCTGTGCCTGCACTCCGTGAAGTGCACTATTTAAAAAGAAAATAAATTGTATTCATTGTGTTGTTCTCAAAAATCCCTGCATATAAATAATACCCACCATCTTAAGCCTTCATAAACTTCCACTCATAATTTATAATTAACAGAATTCATAACATCACTGGAATTTTTTGAGGAAGTGGATTTTTTTTTATTCTTTGTCATGACAATCTTTTGTGACTTGAAATATGGATCCTCACAAGAAGTTACAAGTCTTATGGCCTGGCTCACTTATGTTCACCATGGAATAGTGAAATCAGTTCTAGAAATGATTTCCAATTGGAGAACTGGGTTTCTTCCTTGAATATTTTAGTTATATTAATATTCCATCAAAAAAGTAACACTTTCAGCATCTGATTTCATCTCTACCTTTTGAATGCATAAATAATTCACTGCCTTTTATTTCATATTTAGCATTAAATGACTACTTTTACATGCACACTAAATGGGCCCAAATACTGCTAACATTTTAAAATGTAGCTTTTTTGTAACAATCAAGTTAAAACATAAAACATTTGAAGAGCAGGAAGGAGTGCACATGCTAGGAACAAAATGTCAAAATCATAACTGTTTATTTAAAAAATCCCCTTAAATTGTCTTGTATCCTACTCATCTTCTCAACTAAGTATTTTATTGGGGAAGCAATAATTGGTTTGCATGCAATATATGAGCTTTCAAAAGCATTCTCTTTCTGAATAATAATCAAGTTATTTCTTGCCTTGGATGCACAGTGCTATCTCACAAATCCAGTGACCTTTACCTAAGTCAGTGTCTTTTTGGAGCTTGCTTGCACGTTTTCACCAAGACGACTTTGGTTTTCCTTTGGGTACACCACCTGTCACAAACCCAAAAAATGCAGATAATTATCTATTAGTCTTTGTGTGTTGTGAAATGTATAGCCTTGACACACAAAAAAGGTTAGGGGCAGCCACCTGTATACCTAGTTCCTAGCTGCAAAAGGCAAATTAAAGCAGAGTTGTGTACAGAATTGAGTCCAAGACAGAACTGAATACAAATGTCGGCAGAAGTGACATAATTGGGACCCAGAACTGGAAGTTGCCTCCTCAGTGGCCAGAACCGGAAGTGACATTTGTCGGAACCAGGCAGAATTTCCCATGTCTGGTCTGCAGAGACAAAAGAGAAAGGTTTACTGCATCCCGCCACCCCATGGCCTGGCGTGGAATTACCTTCTTTTGGTCCTTCTAGATGCCTCCCAAGTGACAGTGTGTTAATTTGTACCCAACAATTCCTGCCATACATTCAGTATATCCAGGATAGGCTTTGGCTCCCCGTATCCCTGGGAAAAGCTAGTTTGAAAATTAACGCATAAAGAGTATACATTATAAACTCATCTTACTGTGTGGTAAACCTCAATACAACTCAGAGTGTCTGCCACTCTGTTTTCCTTTTTATTGCTTCAAGTTAACTTCCAAGGGCCTCATATTCATACAATATGCTTTGTCTGTACAAAAGATTTGATTTAATTTTCTTACTAATCGGCTGGTTTGGGCATCTTTCAGTCTCTCTTTTTGAATTATTGTATTGTATCTATCTATATCTATATTGTATTGTATTGAGGATTACTTATGTTCTGTACTGTGTATTTTATTATATTTACCGTCCTTTTTTGAATCCCACTGCATGCCCATTTGAATTGCCTTTCCCAAAGTTTCTCCTATTTTACTTCCCTGCAAAGATTTTTTTCTGGGAGTTTTTTCTTCTCATCTTAGAGAGTCATTGGGGAGGTGGCTGTGTAAAGACAGGGTCTGTTAAAGCCCATTATGGCACTCCTTGTGTGATTTTAGGCTATACAAAAATAAATTGTATTTTATTGTATTATATAATTACAAATAATAAAAGTGGGGATTGCTTAACCTCAGTTTACAGCCTACAGTTAGTTCTTCCTTAATAATATATTCTGCCAAGGCAATTGAAAAAGGAAAGAAATTGCTTTATTTAAACAAAATCCTCCATAGGATTATCCTGTTTAGATTGTTTCATTGTGCAGAACATCATCAGTACGAGAAATGTGACAATTGCAGTAGGACTGGGAGAAGTTAAAATAATTTGCTGCAAGCATGACAGCACAAATTGCTGAGCCTAGATAAAAGTGCTGATGAGGACTTTGAGCCCATAGCAGTGAGGCGGCCTCATAACTAGCCTGTCAGGCACTGGCTGTGGGCATTGACTCAGTACTTGTTCTGATAATCAGTGCCACTAGTCCTTGGTGAGAGTTTTCAATTGGTGTTACTAGAACACAAGTTATTATAGCTAATAAAACAAAGTGATAAAATAAAAAAGAGCAGAAAAAGAAATGTTGAAGGATAGGCTAAGACAGAGAGAGAGAGGTTAGGAGTACGCGCTGATACAGCGCATTGCCGCACCCACCACACGACAAACCAACTCAGGATCCACATTAGGCCCCGAGTGCAGCCATGCAACGGGTGATACCTCATCACCACACTAGTTCAGATGGAATGGAACAGTGTGAGGTTTTTTATGGTGGCTGGAGTGCCAATTCTGCCACCAACCCCCAAGTTTGTCCCTACAGGTTGGAGAGATAGGCTAAGAACATCCTTTAAATTTAACATCCAAGGAATTCTAAAGTTCTAAAATTAAACTTCCCTGAAAAAAAAAATATACTATAGCATATACAGAACATCTTTACAAAAACAAAGTTGCTCTTTTTTTGTCTCTGTTAAGCATGTTTCAGCCTAAAGGCCACCCATTTCTTAATTTCAAAAAAATTACATTACTCTTTAATCTCTGTCACTAGCAATGTTCCCCCTCAAAATTATATTTGTTCTCTTCATTAGGTGCCATTTTACCAGTGCATTAGTTGTTTTAATGCTACTCTATATATGCACATTCATTGTGTTTTGTGAACAGAGTATAAAGAAACAGATAAGGGAATTGTGGTCCCAAAGATTGCACGGTTAAATGTCTGAATTAACAAAAGGACAAGAAAATACTAAATTGAGGAAATGGGCATTATTCATCAGCCTTGTAACTTCTCCCAAATGAGAGAAATAAAGACTGTTTTTCAGGTAAGTCCAGGAAAAGCCAGTTCAGGAATGAACACTGACTTGCAGGAAACAGGGGGTTTATATGAGGGGGGACTAAAAATTCTCATAATTGGTCAATAGCGTTGGAGTAATAGGTACAGTCATATGAAAAAGTTTGGGAACCCCTCTTAATTCTTTGGATTTTTGTTTATCATTGGCTGAGCTTTCAAAGTAGCAACTTCCTTTTAATATATGACATGCCTTATGGAAACAGTAGGCCTAGTATTTCAGCAGTGACATTAAGTTTATTGGATTACCAGAAAATATGCAATATGCATCATAACAAAATTAGACAGGTGCATAAATTGTGGCACCCCAACAGAGATATTACATCAATACTTAGTTGAGCCTCCTTTTGCAAATATAACAGCCTCTAGACGCCTCCTATAGCCTTTGATGAGTGTCTGGATTCTGGATGGAGGTATTTTTGACCATTCTTCCATACAAAATTTCTCCAGTTCAGATAAATTTGATGGCTGCTGAGCATGGACAGCCTGCTTCAAATTATCCCATAGATTTTCAATGATATTCAAGTCAGGGGACTGTGGCGGCCATTCCAGAACATTGTACTTCTCCCTCTGCATGAATGCCTTTGTAGATTTTGAACTGTGTTTTGGGTCATTGTCTTGTTGGAATATCCAACCCCTGTGTAACTTCAACTTTGTTACTAATGCTTGAACATTATTCTGAAGATTTTGTTGATATTGGGTTGAATTCATCCGACCCTCGAACTTTAACAAGAGCCCCAGTCCCTGAACTAGCCACACAACCCCACAGCATGATGGAACCACCACCAAATTTGACTGTAGCTAGCAGGTGTTTTTCTTGGAATGCGGTGTTCTTCTTCTGCCATGCAAAGCGCTTTTTGTTATGACCAAATAACTCAATTTTTGTCTCATCAGTCCAAAGCACTTTGTTCCAGTATGAATCTGGCTTGTCTAAACGAGCATTTACATACAACAAGCGACTCTGTTTGTGGTGTGAGTGCAGAAAGGGCTTCATTCTCATCACCCTGCCATACAGATGTTCTTTGTGCAAATTGCGCTGAATTGTAGAACGATGTACAGATACAGATGTTCTTGCAAGTCTTTGGAGGTGATATGTGGGTTGTCTGTAATCATTGTCACAATCCTGCGCATATGCCACTCCTGTATTTTTCTTGGCCTGCCAGACCTGGGTTTAACATTTCCTCATTACATTCCTTACAGTTGAAACTGACAGTTTAAACCTCTGAGAGAGCTTTTTGTAGCCTTCTCCTAAACCATGATACTCAACAATCTTTGTTTTCAGATCTTTTGAGAGTTGCTTTGAGGATCCCATGCTGTCACTCTTCAGAGGACAGTCAAAGGGAAGCACAACTTTGAATTGACCACCTTAAATACCTTTTCTCATGATTTGACACACCTGTCTATGAGGTTCAAGGCTTAACAAGCTAATCCAACCAATTTGGTGTTGCAAGTAATTAGTGTTGAGCAGTTACATGCATTCAAATCAGCAAAATTACAAAGTTACCCAAATTTTTGCACAGCCACTTTTTCACATTTGATTTAATTTCATACAACTAATACTGCTTCACTAAAAATCTTTGTTCGGAAAACGCCCCAGTACTCAGATGTTCCTAGGAAATGAAAGACATACCACTGTTATCTTTTTTGTTGAAAGTACAGTAAATTATTATGCAGGCTGAGAGGGGTTCCCAAACTTTTTCATGTGACCGTAGTTATAGAATATGTCTTAATCAGTCTGCCAAGTGAGTTGATTTAGTGTGTATTATTCTACAACAGTGCAAGTGACTACTGCATTTCTTTTCTCCAAGTCATCATGGCAGGATTTCAAGAGACAATAATGATCACATTTTTCAACATTAACAGACCTGTTTATAAAGAGTTTGCTATCAGTGATCTTGCATTCAACTGTAGAGGCGTCTTGAGGAAAACATCAGGAAAAAAGCACCCAAGTAGTGGCTCATGCAAAACTGCATCATGACATCACACCTGCAAACACTGTGTTTTCAGTCAATGAGTTTTTAGCCAAAAACATTGTCGTTGTTGTTTTGCACCTTCTTTTTGTTCCAGACATTAAAATTGAGGAGGGAATAAGATGTTTTTACAATAGAAGAATTACAGGAAAAAATGCGGGGGGCACTAGATATGGTAACAAAAGATGAACACAAGGGAAAACACTGAGACAAGTGTATTGCATCACAATGAGAGTATTTTGAAGGTGGCTAAAAGGGAATTGCTGTAAGTTTTATAACAAAAAGGTTTTTTTAACAATTTCAGGAATTTTTAGTTGCCTTCTTTTATACTGTTGACACTGGTGGAAATAAGGTATAAGTGATGTGATCTGTGTTTGATTAGTCTCACTGAAGTCAGAAGTAGAATATATATGCCTGAAGACAATCCTGAGTGAATTTTACTTTTAAAGGATATACTGTATAAGTTAACAATTGTACAGCTCACAGAGTTTCACATTTATAGACCATTCCAATTCCTCTTGAAGGTGGCGCTCAAAGTAGGGGCAAAAAGCAGTGGTACTCGTGTTAACCTGGTCCGACAGAGAGCAAGCTTCTCTTTATGATGAACTATATACAAAAACCCTATTAAACATATAAATGTGTGTCACATTTAAAGAGAGCACATTGCACAGGCTAAAAATAAACATAACCTGTTGCAAACAAAAAACCTTTCTGTAACATCAGCCATCAATGGACAAATGGTAAACATGAAGGATATGTTGTTGCAGGTGCTATGTGTGTTCTCTGTTGTTCACCATTACGGCTATACTGTAGGAGTCGATGTGAGTATGAAAGAGTTGGCATCTACAGTGCATCTGGAAAGTATTCACAGCGCATTACTTTTTCCTCATTTTGTTATGTTACAGCCTTATTCCAAAATGGATTAAATTCATTTTTTTACTCAGAATTCTACACACAACACCCCATAATGACAACGTGAAAAACGTTTACTTGAGGTTTTTGCAAATTTATTAAAAATAAAAAAACTGAGAAAGCACATGTACATAAATATTCACAGCCTTTGCCATGAAGCTCAAAATTAAGCTCAGGTGCATCCTGTTTCCCCTGATCATCCTTGAGATGTTTCTGCAGCTTACTTGGAGTCCACCTGTGGTGAATTTAGTTGATTGGACATGATTTGGAAAGGCACACACCTGTCTATATAAGGTCCCACAGTTGCAAGTTCATGTCAGAGCACAAACCAAGCATGAACTCAAAGGAATTGTCTCGAGGCACAAATCTGGGGAAGGTTACAGAAAAATTTCTCCTGCTTTGAAGGTCCCAATGAGCACAGTGGCCTCCATCATCCGTAAGTGGAAGAAGTTCGAAACCACCAGGGCTCTTTCTAGAGCTGGCCAACCATCTAAACTGAGCGATCAGGGGAGAAGGGCCTTAGTCGGGGAGGTGACCAAGAACCCGATGGTCACTCTGTCAGAGCTCCAGAGGTCCTCTGTGGAGAGAGGAGAACCTTCCAGAAGGACAACCATCTCTGCAGCAATCCACCAATCAGGCCTGTACAGTAGAGTGACCAGACGGAAGCCACTCTGTAATAAAAGGCACATGGCAGCCCACCTGGAGTTTGCCAAAAGGCACCTGAAGGACTCTCAGACCATGAGAAACAAAATTCTCTGGTCTGATGAGACAAAGATTGAACTCTTTGGTGTGAATGCCAGGTGTCACGTTTGGAGGAAACCAGGCACCACTCATCACCAGGCCAATACTATCCCTACAGTGAAGCATGGTGGTGGCAGCATCATGCTGTGGGGATGTTTTTCAGCGGCAGGAACTGGGAGACTAGTCAGGATAAAGGGAAAGATGACTGCAGCAATGTACAGAGACATCCTGGATGAAAACCTGCTCCAGAGCGCTCTTGACCTCAGACTGGGGGGGCAGTTCATCTTTGAGCAGGACAACGACCCTAAGCACACAGCCAAGATATCAAAGGAGTGGCTTCAGGACAACTCTGTGAATGTCCTTGAGTGGCCCAGCCAGAGCCCAGAGTTGAATCTGATTGAACATCTCTGGAGAGATCTTAAAATGGCTGTGCACCGACGCTTCCCATCCAACCTGATGGAGCTTGAGAGGTGCTGCAAAGAGGAATGGGCGAAACTGGCCAAGGATAGGTGTGCCAAGCTTGTGGCATCATATTCAAAAGACTTGAGGCTGTAATTGCTGCCAAAGGTGCATCGACAAAGTATTGAGCAAAGGCTGTGAATACTTATGTACATGTGATTTCTCAGTTTTTTTATTTTGAATAAATTTGCAAAAATCTCAAGTAAACTTTTTCACGTTGTCATAATGGGGTGTTGTGTGTAGAATTCTGAAAAAATGAATTTAATCCATTTTGGAATAAGGCTGTAACATAACAAAATGTGGAAAAAGTGATGCTCTGTGAGTACTTTCCGAATGCACTGTATGCCTGTGAAAATATGAACTTCAAAATATGCATTTGAAATAAACGTGTGTCGCACGCCGCCAAGTGGACTGTCATTATGAGATCCAATAAAGAAGAGTCCCAGAAGATGCAGATTTCAGTACTTAAAACACCTGAATCAACAAATCTGCTTAACAATACCAGGAGTGCACAGCACCCACCTTCTGATTGCTCACCTAAATTAATAACTAAAGGAAGTTAACATTAATTTCTAATTAGAAATGCAAACATGCCACGCCAGAATAGCCACAGCATTTTGATAAATTATACCTGTATGTCCATTGACCACAATGCTTATCTAAACTGTGGTTTTTGTTGTTATTCCATATAGCAATGCAATAGTCAAAATGTCAGAAAGATACCGTAACAAAGAGAAGCACTTCTCAAACGCATGTAGTTGAAGTGCTCTACGTTTGTTTGTTTGTGTGTCTGTCTGTCTGTCTCTTCTGTCAACACGCTTATTGCAATGTACAAATTAATTATTAAGCTGCTATTAAGCTCCTGAATGTATAACAGCAGTTAAAGCTTTTTATTTCCTTTCAGTGTCAATTCTTGTATTCGGTTTCTTTTCCTCTTTCCCTGAACCCTGACGGTTTAGTTTAGTGCATGGACTGAAAGAACTAAGATTGATTGTTTTAGAAAGATTCCATTTGGGTGTAGCCTTTGCAGAGCTGGATTTTGCCACTATTCACAGCACATTTTTAAATGGGTTCTCTCCAGATGTGTTTTCTTCTTTGAAAAATCTCATCTGGCCCCATGAGATTGGTCTTCCAGGGACTTCTTTTCTACTCTAAGGATGAAAATAGCAAAGAGATTAGTGTCTGTACAATACCATCCATCTTCCCACAGTGTTCTTCCACCACAGCATTGCTTGTATGATTAACAGTTGCCTAATTTATCCATGATCTATGTTAATATCACTTTGTAAAGTGGTTATGATTGTGTCATATAAAGACATTCAGTTAGTTGAAGTGCTGGTGTTCAGGTTGATTCAAAGTTCTGATTTGAGATTCAGTGTATAGTATGACTAGCAAAATACCCGCGGCGCTTCGCAGCGGAGTAGTGTGTTAAAGAAGTAATGAAAAAGCAAAGGAAACATTTTGAAAATAACGTAACATGATTGTCAATGTAATTGTTTTGTCACTGTTGTGAGTGATGAGTGTTGCTGTATATATATATACACACACACATATATAAACATATATATATATACATATCCATACATATATACATATACACATATATACATATATATATTGTGACAGATTACGGGTTTTCTCTCACCCTTGTACCCTCAGACCACACGTCAGACACCAGATAAAATTATTATAAAATAATTATAATAATTATGTGCACAAAGCACGCTCCGATCCACAATTCTCTAATAAACCAACAATAATAACAAATAAGCAATCCTCCAAACTCCCAGAAGCGTAGCCACCCTGCCTCCCAACTCAGCTCTGGGAGCTCCCACAGTCCTTTTATACTCCCTGACCCGGAGGTGTTTCTGCCCAACAGTCCACAAGTCTTTATTCCTTCCGGGTCAGGGTAAATAGTCCTTTTCTTCAACTCTGAAGTCCGTCGCTCTTCCTATGACGAACCTCCGGGTCACAGGACATGAATAAGCCCTCGGTCCTCCCTACAGCTCCCTCCTGTGGCCCCCATGGTATCCAGCAGGGCTGTGCATAAAAACCACATTGTCCATGATGCCCTGCTGGTCTTCTGGGGACCTCCATGCTGCAAGGAGGGCTCCACCTGGCGGCTTGGGGGTATTGGCTGGGATGAATGGCCGGCCATATCTTATAATATACACACACATATACACATACATATATATATATACATATATACACATACATCCACATATATATACATATCTGCATATATACACATACATATACATACATATCTACATATATACATACACACACACACACACACATATATATATATATATATATATATATATATATACACACACATACACTCTTTGGGGTGCGAGCAACTGTTGCTGGGGGTGGCAGACTCCATCAAGGAAGAAAAATGAAAAACATTTTTTATACAAAATGTTAATTTATTTATCCATTCCTAAATAATTTAAATGGGCAGGCTATTTCGTATCAGTGCAATACGCTGTTTGTTAAAACGTATGAGTCCCGCTCTTACGTGCAAGTAACCCTAATTTGATTATCATTGTTTTATTTCAATCAGGTTCGTATTTGTAGGATGTGTTCAAGTTACATTCCGTGTTTGTCAATCGTTCTAAAGATAACAGGTTTCATTCATCGATTCGTTTCTTACTGCATCAATAAACGGTTCGTCTTCCTCTTTATCTGAGGCGTGACACACTGCATGCACGGGTTTTTTTTTTACACTGTGTTCCTTTAGCGGGACATTGACTTTTTCCACCCAGTGTTTTATTTCTGCAGTAGCTGCACTTATGAATATGCTTGTATGTATCAGACTCTTCATATTTTTTTGCCTCCCACGGGCATCAAGCAGAAGTCTATTATAGTATATGGACGAAAAAATAGGTTCCAGTTATGACCATTATGTGTAGAATTTTGAAATGAAACCTGCCCAACTTTTGTAAGTAAGCTGTAAGGAATGAGCCTGCCAAATTTCAGCCTTCTACCTACACGGGAAGTTGGAGAATTAGTGATAAGTGAGTCAGTGAGTGAGTGAGTGAGTCAGTGAGTGAGTCAGTGAGGGCTTTACCTTTTATTAGTATAGATTATCTGTAAGATAATCAGTGCCTGAAAGATTTCTTCCAAGATGAAAATACAGTAGACAGCCAAGTGTCAGACTGTTACCATATAAAGAATTATATTACTTAACTGATACAGTTTTATAAATGCTAGTGTTTCTTCTGTTATATAAACTATTGTACTAATGTATACTTAAACCCAAAACAATATTTTTCACAATGTGCCGTTTATTAAAAGGCAGTTACAAAGTTTCATGATAGGAATCATCCCTTCCTAATTGAATTGTTTATAGAGGTAAATAATTCATAACATAAGAGGAAAGTAATATTGGACACTACATTAGTGGTACAATATATTATTGCAATGTCCTGCCATCCGAAAATTCAATACATTAAAAATGTCATAGTGGCACAGTATTTATTGTTGCTGCCTCATGGATCTATCCATCCATCCATCCATTTTCCAACCCGCTGAATCCGAACACAGGGTCACGGGGGTCTGCTGGAGCCAATCCCAACCAACACAGGGCACAAGGCAGGAACCAATCCTGGGCAGGGTGCCAACCCACTGCAGATGGATCTATCAACCTGCATTTAAATTCCAATCTAAATTGTTGCCTTTTTTAAGCTTTTACATGTTTGTGTGGGTTTTTTCTCCAGCTTTTCCTCCCACATCCCCAAAAATGGAGGTTAGGTCAAACGGCATGTTATATTGGTCCAACTCTGCTGGACCGGTGCCTCCATTAACTCAAAGTTATTTCACAGACTTTGATCCCTCTCAATACTGAATTGGAATAAGCTGGTTTAAGAATTTTATACTGAATTTAAATTGTGTTGGCAGAGATTACACATATTATTTAATTTAATTTGTTTCTTCTGTCTTTGAAATATGTATTGCACAAGAATAAAAACAATTTGTGGTATCTACAGATACCCTTTTGAAGAGTGACCTGTTCCAGACAAGTAGCTATTAAATTCAGCCTATTCACTAGAGAATGTGGAGGAGCTGATTAATGCTGTTAGTGTTTCCTGAGGGACATATTTATTCAGCTGAGACCAAATCGACGAGACAACGCATCAAACAAACTGCCGGGATGAAACATTTTCTTTGGAACAAGTCACAGCATTACAGGCTGTTGTCAGCAAAGCCATGAGCCTACAAAGACCAGACACATTTTCCTTGTGTTGCTTGTGGTGCAAGCAGGAGCTGGAGCTTGAAATGTTTATTTTACATTAACCTTCAGTGAAGGATTCAGAAGGCAAAGGCCACACTACTGAAATGTGGGCTGTATCCGCTGCTTTAATGTTGTTGCTATCCTTACTGAAAGGAATTCTTTGGGAATTCTTCCTGGTTCTCATGCATGCAGGTTGTCAAGTCTGCCCTGTTTTCCACATGCACACTGAGTGGATATATATATTTCATAAATTCAGTGGATACATACTATTTACAAGCTATACAGAGTCATCTAATGAATCTCATTTTGACAGATTATAAATGCCCTATTAAGGACACTGGAGGACACGGATATTTTGTGACTTTGGCGCGTACATAATATTTACAAGCTAAAGTCGTCTAACAAATCTCATTCTGACTGATTATTGAAACACTATTAAAGGCACATTTAAGAGTGCACATTAGCTGTTTTATCACATTAGGCTCATCAGGATGATAGCATAAAAAGATAACCTTTGTATTGTTCTAAACAGTTAGAGTTTTCAAAATTTTTAATGTTTATTTTTAATGAAGCTTATCATCTTCAATGTGCATAAATATCAGATGTGTGTCAGAGTTGTTCACCAGTTAATCTCTTCCATGCATAACAGGGTGTCATTATTAAATTGCCCAGCTTTAGCTTTCAAAAGACAATGTTGATGCTTAAAATCTTGTTACATAAATGGTACTTTAAAGTAGTTTTACAGTAAAAGAAGCAAAGACAGGCTACATGAACTCTGCTTGTTATATATATATATATATATATATATATATATATATATATATATATATATATATATAAACTTTATATCTTTGGCTGTCAATCCTAATGTCACTGAAATGTGTTGATAAGGTGCTGCATATAAATATACACTGCAACCTATGTCTACCATCTAAGGACCTGTTGTCAGAAACTGACAGCTTGCAACTTACGGAAACTTTCAGTTTGTGTTGTGAGTGTGTTGGCATCTTTTTCCTTATCATAACTGATACAGTAAAATGTTTGGGAATTTATTTTTGTTATGCTTTATTTTTTTTGAACAGAACACTTCTTTTGACAAACATGACTTAAGCTTTCACTTCCTTAATTAACTTAAACATGCCTATACTTTATAAAAATAAAAATACATGGCAAGGCACTGTTTACAAAATTAATATTAAATAAATATTTAATGTTCATTTAATATTAAATGAGCAAGGATTATTATATGGCATATGTCTATATAAGTTCATGGATAGGCTTTAAATTAAGCAAAGAACTTTTCACGTAATATAACAATATAACAGTAAATACACAGCAAGATAAAGTCCTTGTTACAGTTCGAAAAATAAAGCGACTATATTAGAAGGTGCAGCATTCAGCCACAGGACTAGCAAATTGGACTGTTATCCAATAACTGTTAAGCTAAATGTTTAGAATTTCAAAAATCAGAACACTACCTGACATCTCTGCAGACTTTGCCCTACCAAGAAATGCCTGAATGTGTATTCGTTTAAAGCTTGTTACTACTGTACTTATTACTACTATGCAAGTTGAAGTCTTGCATACACCAAAGGATCTATGAGAATTAACTAGGTGCATCTCTTTTTCAGTTTCTGATTGGGAGCTGGTAGGTCGCCCTCCTTTTGATCCCCTTGAAACTCTTGAGGCTAAAATTCTCTCTGAAAATCCTCAGAATAACTAGGTGGATTGCTAGCTCTAAGTTCTTCTCTTCTAAGCTCCTGATTGTAGCAATTACCATGCTTTAACACATCAGACACAGCAGCACTAGAAAAGTCCAGAGAAGAGCAACTAGGCTGATTCCGGTTCTGCAGGGAGTGAGTTATGAGGAAAGAATAAAAGAGTTGAACCTTTCAAATTAGGCAAAAAGAGATTAAGTGGTGACATGATTGAAGTGTTTAACACTATGAAAGGAATTAGTACAGTGGATTGAGACTATTACTTCAAAATAAATTCAACAAGAATATGGGGACACAGTTGGAAAGTTGTTAAGGGTAAATTCCACACAAAAGTTTTTCTTCATAGAGAGAACCACAGACACATGGCATAAGCTACCAAGTACAGTGGTAAACAGTCGGAGTTTAGAGAACTTAAGTAGATAGGAATTACTGTATGTAGATAGGATTGGCAAGCTGTGATTGCCTGTCTGGCCTGTTCTTGTCACAATTTTTCTAACGTTCTAATGATTTATGAATGTTTTTTGGGGTCTTTATTTTTTTTCTGTGTGGAATCTGTTTGATTATTTCAAACTAATTGAAATACATTTTGTTTCTTTGCTTATATGATCATTGCAATTATTACATCAAGGGATGTAACGCTATGAATGTGGCATCCATCACTCTGCAAATTATCCCTTAGTAAATAAAACTCCTTGTACTTGAATTCCAGCATAATTAGTTTCAATTCTAAGTAGACATTAGCATCAGATTTCGCTTCTTGGCTTTTAATCTCTTTTTTGATTTTGACTTCTGATGCTTGCTTTGCCCTAGTCTTTAGGTTGTCTTCTCATTTGTCTTTTTCTGGTATTTACCCAATTTACGATCTGATTTTTATTTTTTATTTTATTTTTAATTTCATGTAACCGTCTCCTGGCTATATTTTTCCTCAGAATAATCCTTTGACTGTATCGTGTCATACGCTGCTCTTTGACAATGACAGAGCTCAAACTAAGGGAGAAAGCCTTACTTTAAAGAACCAATTTACTGCACCTAAATTCTTGTGTCAAAAAGCATCATACTTTTTACTTTAACTCTGCACTGGGCATGGTAAAGGGTATCCCACCCAAAGTTAGCTGAGGAAGGCCACATCACATCATAGACAAAGGACTACATGGCAATAACTACACTATATGAAGACTTCAGCAAATACAGAATGAGACATCTCCTTAAAGAGTTGGTGTCACTGAAACTACTGTATCTGTAGTACTCAAATAAGCTAGTAAACAGCCAGACAAGAGCATGTTTTATTGTTTTTAATTTCTAAAAAATAACAATTCAAGAATAACCATGTAAAGTAGACCTCTGCCCTGTAAGGCAACCTTTTTTCTTAGATCTGACCACAAGAACTTTGCTTAAGAAGCTGCAGCCAGGCCCTTTTTCACTGGCATTTACCTTCAGCTCAAGTGTCAGGTATTTGCTTACAGTTCTCATCTGGTAAGACTGATTTTTCACAGGCAAAGTGACATTCGGAGATGATTCCATAATGCACCACTTAAACACTTGGTCAGTGAACAAAAAGTTCTAACTCAGTAACTGGCAGCCTTGACGGAAAAAACATTTAACCAGTTATCAACAAAAACATTGGGCCTTTTTACCCCTCAAGAAACCATTCACAAAATGTTTTTTTCTCTCTTTATTATCCAAGCAGTAAATCTATGCTCAGTGTATGCTCTCCCTGCTCCCAGCATGGCTATAACTTTTGATCCATATAGCAGGTCCCCTGTTGCCTCTGTAACAAAGTCTGGAGCAATACATTTTACTCCGAAGGGTAACATGGTGTTGGGACTATAAGAGTGGAAGACCATCTGTAATGGACTTGGATTAAGGGATGTCATAAGTCCAAACCTTGCTAAACTAAAGAAAGTTGCACAAGCAAGACATACCTACATAAAGTCAAGTGTTCATCTTGCTAAAGATGGGAGTTGTCTGATCACCTACTACCCAGCAGACCTAAATTGTATGCTACAAAATGAGGGCCACTGTGTGTGAAAACTCAGAGAAAACTGCAATACTAACTGCAACCAACAACAACAACAACATTTATTCATGTAGCACATTTTCATACAAATGATGTAGCTCAAAGTGCTAACCACAAGGTGTGAAAAAAGTAAATGAGGAGAAGAGCTCCTAATGAAAGAAAGAAAAAGCATAATGAACAACACAAGGAATGGAACAAAGCATCCCTAACACACAGAACCAACAGGAACCATATCATTGGTACCATATGTAGACCTACTTTGATTTTGAGAACTACTGATAGTAATTCTGTAGTTAGGATAAAGTCAACTAATCTCTTCTGGTTATTGGTATTATTATAATTGAAAAGTAATAACCCTTGTAAAGGATAAGCTTGTAGCTGTTATACTTTTCTCTTCCCAAATTCAGTAGGACATTTCAGACCGACAGATCACACACATGTTGGGGGAATACATCAGTACAGAACAAGTTTGAAGAAATCAATGCCACCATCATGGTGCACAAACTAGAAACTTAATAACTAGGTAAAGAACATATGCATCTTGATTGCATTCTTTAGAATATCAGAATTCTTAAGTTATGTACCTCTGTTAATAGGTCAGAAAAAGATCAAACTAAGCTGGCACAGATTTATGTTGGTTGTTATTGTCCTCTGTCTGTATATACTTTGATACTGTAGATCCATCTTATATTAGCCTTATGTTATGAATAAATTGTGTTATTTGGTCTACTGCAGTAGGTTTGTTGAAAAATAAATCTATAACCAGGATTAAACCACAAATAAAGTAAAAAAAAAATTTAATATGGACTTTTTGGCTCATAAATTGTATAGCTCTCTTCATAGTTATAGCATCCCAGATGTAAGGTGAAACAGATACCTCTTACATACCCACAGCCTCTTAAAGTCCTGTGCCTAAATTGGCAACAAAGAAAACTTCTTAATCATAGCAGTGTGTTGCAGCAAAAAAGGGTGAGCTATGACATCATTCTAATGTTCCAAAAGAGAAATGCTAAACAAAAGTCACATCAGGATTTCATGCATTTTTTTATGCTATCACAGTATATTCTTTTGCAGCTCATCTATTATTTCAATATATAAACACATATCTTATTTCTATAATCTTGTTTATGAGTCAGAGCTAGGCGGCATCGTGGTGCAGTGGTAGTGCTGCTGCCTCACAGTTAGGAGACCCGGGTTCACTTCCCTGCATGGAATTTACATGTTCTCCTCGTGTCTGCCTGGGTTTTCTCTGTGTTCTCCACTTTCCTCCCACAGGTTAGACGCATTGGCGATCCTAAATTGTCTCCAGCTGGCACCCTGCCCAGGGTTTATTCCTGTCTTGTTGGCTGGGATTGGCTCTAGCAGACCCCCGTATTACAATATAGCGGGTAGGATAATGGATGGATGGATGATTCAGAGGATTCTGATTTCTTAAAACAAGTTTGGTCCATTAAACTTGATATAATACAAATGGAATAAAATCCATATTAACGGGGAAAAGTGTGGAACATAAGGTGATGGATGCCTAGCTAAAATGTCTTTCATCAAAATAAATGATTAATTAATTGGTTGTTTAAATAGAATCAATCCATTTATTTTGCTTCCACACAATGGAGGTGGAAATTACTGTTGATTCCAAAATTTAAATAAGTGTCTTCCAACTAGATCTGGTGACTGCAAAGGTCATAATTTTTGGATAACATCGTTTTAATGCTTGCCAAACCTTTTGATACAAGACTGTACTGATGATTTTGAGATTTATATCCTTCTCACTCAGAATTTGAAACACCAGAACACATAACTTACTGACAAACTAACTGTTCATGCCCTGGATTAATATTTGTAGTCTGTTGATTTAGAGTTGCTCCATTATTTACCCTTATTCCTCAAAATACTGTATTGACATCAAAATCAATATTTACAGGTCAGAGTTCTTGATTATGTCTTCGGAGTTCAATGGCATTTCTTTCAGTATTTTATCAGTACGAGAACAGTCAAGGAAGAGGTGAAGTGTATTAAGCCCATAAGGTGTAAATAAACTGTCACTGAAGGAAAGAGAAATGCTCCCAGTACGTATTTTTAGTTTTCAAATGTGAACAACTTGACAGCCTCTCTGTAGGAAAAACGAACATTAATGAAACAATAGAGCATTTGGAAATTATAGATAAAAGTGCTATTTCTATTAAAGGGAATAAATCACACAAATCAATGATACCAGGTTATATTCACTCAAGATTGCTCAAGGTACCTCATCAGCATATACATATCAGCTCTGAATATTTTTCTAAAGGTACCATGTTAGATTTATATGTATCAAAGGTATGTTGATGGAAGCAATTTTTAATGACAAAATAGAATGATATTTATCAAGAAGGTGTGCATTAATGAACAGTCACGATGGGTTTAGACAGGAGAGATTGAAACATAATTTAACAAACATTCTTAAACCCAACTGAATTCAATTAAGGGTCACGGGGGTCAGACATCAGGAGAAAGGACAGGATCCACTATCAAGCTAACAGCAGTCATTTACAAACCCACATGAGACCATTCTACTGTACAGTAGAAATGCCAGTTAAACTAACATGCATGTCTTTGTGAATGGAAAACCGGAGTACTTGCAATTAAAGACAAGACAGGTTTCTTGACCAATAAATGAAGGGCAGAAGTCTTGTAGATATTCAATTCACAGTATTGTGGGACTGCACCTTTCCTGTTTATGTTGTAGTCTGTGTTTTCTGGATATAACTCTTAGTAACATTTAGCAAGAATGTTTTAGTCAACAGGTTGCACTTCCTGCATTGAAACATTTTTATTTTTTAACCTCAGCCAAATATATTTCAACATACAAGTCTGGTCCAGTGTCAATAAACTCTCTTGTTATAGCCATGTAAGCTTCCAGTTGCAAGACTTTGCAAGCATTTTTATGTAAAACTGTAAGGTTGATGAAATGTTAAATGATTAGGGTAACAATAAAAGCAAAACCCAAAAACTAATAAACCTTTTTTCTCATTTTTTCCTCATAGTCTAAGCTTTACAAACTTATCCACCCCCAGACACACAGAGACAGGCAAGTTGGCACAGACATACACACAAACATACTTGAGTGCCTCTGCTCCTCTTGAGCAGTTGTTAATGTTGTGGGAGTAAATGATGGATGTGTGTGTTTGAGAGTGTCACTTGATTAATGACTGAAGAAAATATAAAATCAGGCTCAACTCTGTTTAAAAATAAAACAGCACACAAAGTACACCAATAATAACTAGAAATTGCATAAAGTATTGTTCTCAGAAGTTATTGATTTTAACAAAATGTGAGGCAATAATTATTTTGAATAAGAAATATAAATAAAAGGTATAAATAAGAATAAATTAAAATCCCCTGTCTATTTCCTATGTCAGAGCCTGGATGTTAAAGGTACAAGCCAAAGGGATGATGTGAGCTTGTACTGTGGGTGGAGATGCCTAACAAGCACAGATGGGCACAGGAAGCATGCATTTAAAAAAGAGATGTTGTTTGACTCATCATTTCAAATTGAAGCATCCCAGTTAGTTAGTACTCTTCATATTTCTCTTCCATATAATTTTTCTTCATTACTGGGTATGATGACATACAGTATGTACAAATTGCATTTAATACAATTAGCACTTTGGTTAGTGGGGCTTAAAGGCTTTAGCTCTATTGGAGCAAACAAAGAAGGTTATCAAAACATACTGCAGAAATGATGACAGGCACCATTCATGGTTCATTACTGCAAAAGTACATTTATTTTGATCAGGTAGGATAAATGAAGGGTAAGCTAATGCTGCACTCAAGATGTGCAATGCCTGCACAAAGTTTTCAAACCAATTGATTTTTGATATTTTATAATACAGAATAACAACATATACTTTATAATGTCACATTAAAAACAGATTCTTTTATATTAAGTATATATAAAACAAACAATTACACCTGAAGGTGTGCGAGACACCTGAAATGAAAATGCCTATAAAAAAGAAACATCTGCTCCACAAGCAGCGCTGAGAAAAAAGGACACATGTTTCCAAAACAAGAAATGGTACTTTCCAATATGGAAACAGTTGTTATATTTAGAGATGTTGAGTCTAAATAGAAAGTACTTGTGATAAAGGAGAGATCTCTGTTAAATGAGACGTTCTAAAACCAAAATGTGGGGCTCTAAACAGGATCCTAATCTGTCTGTTTAAAGAGTTTTTTTTTTTTAATTGCTTTTAGAGGAGCATTTTATCAGAAATATGTTTTGGACATTAAAGATAAAATATATGCGCACCTAGCTTTAATATTTTTATAGACTTATTGGACATTCCATTTCAAAATTAATGGGTATTAATATGGAGTTGCCATCCCCTGGCTATAACAGTCTCCACTCTTCTGGGATGGCTTAATGTGTCTGTAACAATGTGTCCATTTATCCAAAAGATCATTTAGAAGGTCCGGAACTGATGTTGTACAAGATGATCTGGCTTGTCATCAATGTTCTAATTAATCCCAAAGGTGTTCAATAGAGTTGAGGTGAGGGCTCTGTGTAAGTCACTTGAGTTCCTCCCAACCAAACTTGTCAAACCATGCCTTTTCATATCTGGCTTTGTACACCAGGACACAGTCACACCATTCTGCTAAGAGGTGTCTTTTCTCCTGTTAATTATTTTTATAGGCATTATACTAAAGGGGAACCTCTGTTTGAGGATACAATACAATACAATTTATTTTTATATAGCACAAAATCATACAAGGAGTACTGAAATGGGCTTTATCAGACCTTGCCTTTTGACAGCCCCCAATCCTTGACTCTCTAGGAAGACAAGGAAAAACTCCCAAAAAAACCCTTTTAAGGAAAAACGGAAGAAAAATTGGGAAAGGCAGTTCAAAGAGAGACCCCTCTCCAGGTAGGTTTGGCATGCAGTGGGTGTCAAAAAAACGGGGTAAATACAATACAATACACAGAACAGAATACAAGTAATCCTTAATAAAGTATAATAGTGTAATAGAAATATTACAAGTACAGAGCAGAATTCAACAGTAGATGATATCACATAATACAATTTGGATTTATTCAGTCCTGGAGACCTCGGCCATTAAGCTGCCGCCCCCATTTGGCCATTCCTCAGCTGAGTCAGTGCTGGGCCTGCCAATCCGATGAAAGGATCCCTCTACACGAAATTTCCTGCAATCCTCCATCAGGAATGACTGTATCTTAAGCAGGCAGAACAACCTGGCAGGAAGTGGCACCAAGTGCCACATTTGAGTACTGAGAAGAGGAACAGAATAGGTGAAGGTTAGTAACAAATTATAATTATCATATTACTTATGTTTTAGTGTTAATGACTAACAACAGTGATGCAGACTGTACAGTTAATCAGCAGCTTTAATCAGGATATGCTAAACTGAAGTAGTCAGTCTTTAGATAGATAGATAGATAGATAGATAGATAGATAGATAGATAGATAGATAGATAGATAGATAGATACTTTATTAATCCCAAGGGGAAATTCACATAATCCAGCAGCAGTATACTGATACAAAGAAACAATATTAAATTAAATAGTAATAAAAATGAAAAGAATTAAAATAAAATTAATGTTCGCATTTACTCCCCCGGGTGGTATTGAAGAGTCGCATAGTGTGGGGGAGGAACGATCTCCTCAGTCTGTCAGTGGAGCAGGACAGTGACAAAAGTCTGTCACTGAAGCTACTCCTCTGTCTGGAGATGACACTGTTAAGTGGATGCAGTGGATTCTTCATGATTGACAGGAGTTTGCTTAGTGCCCGTCGCTCTGCTACAGATGTTAAACTGTCCAACTTTAATCCTACAATGGAGCCTGCCTTCTTAACAAGTTTGTCCAGGCGTGAGGCGTCTTTCATCTTTATGCTGCCACCCCAGCACACCACCGCGTAGAAGAGGGCACTCGCCACAACCGTCTGGTAGAACATCTGCAGCATCTTACTGCAGATGTTGAAGGATGCCAAACTTCTGAGAAAGTATAGTCTGCTCTGACCTTTCTTACATAGAGCATCAGTATTGGCAGTCCAGTCCAATTTGTCATCCAGCTGCACTCCCAGATATTTATAGGTATGCACCCTCTGCACACAGTCACCTCTGATGATCACAGGGTCCATGAGGGGCCTGGGCCTCCTAAAATCCACCACCAGCTCCTTGGTCTTGCTGGTGTTAAGGTGTAAGTGGTTTGAGTCGCACCATTTAACAAAGTCTTTGATTAACTTTCTGTACTCCTCCTCCTGCCCACTCCTGATGCAGCCCACAATAGCAGTGTCATCAGCGAACTTTTGCACGTGGCAGGACTCCGAGTCATATTGGAAGTCTGATGTATATAGACTGAACAGGACCGGAGAAAGTACAGTCCCTCTGGCGCCCTGTATTGCTGCACACAATGTCAGACCTGCAGTTCCCAAGACGCACATATTGAGGTCTGTCTGTAAGATAGTGCACAATCCATGCCACAAGGTGTGAATCTACTCCCATCTCAGTCAGCTTATCCCTAAGGAGCAGAGGTTGGATGGTGTTGAAGGCGCTAGAGAAGTCCAAAAACATAATTCTTACAGCACCACTGCCTCTGTCCAGGTGGGAGAGGGATCGATGAAGCATATAGATGATGGCATCCTCCGCTCCCACCTTCTCCTGGTATGCGAACTGCAGAGGGTCGAGGGCGTGACGGACCTGTGGCCTCAGGTGGTGAAATAATAGTCTTTAGCTGGGATTTGAAAGCTTTGGCCGAAGGGCATCTCTTATAGTAGCAGACAGACAATTCCACAATTTAGGGGTCATGTAACTAAAATCTCAACCTCCCACTCTTATTTTATAAATCCTTAGAAACACAAGCAGACCGACATCCTGAGATCTTAATGTACGTTCTGGCTTGTAAGTCATGATAAGTTCATATACTGTAAGTAAGCTGGACCTTCACCATTTAAGGCTTTATACGTTAAAAGGAGGATTTTGAAATCTGCCCTAAACTTAACTGGGAGCCAGTTTAAGGATTTAAGAACTGGAGTTATGTGTTTATATTTTCTTGTTCTTGTAATCATTTTTGCAGCAGCATTTTCGATTAACTGGAAGCTGTATAAAGAACAGTTTGAACATCCAGTGAACACTGCATTGCAGTAGTCAATCCTACTAGCAATAAATGCATGAATTAATTTCTCAGTATCCAACATATTTCCCAACATTTTTAAGATGGAGGAAACATGATTTAGACAGCTTTGAGATGTGAGCTTTAAATGACATGCTAGAGTAAAAGATAACTCCTATTATTCAGTAAAATTATTGGTGATTCCAAATGAGTTAAATGATGACAAAATATTTTTACGATCTGCATCATTCCCTCTAATAATTAACATCTCTGTTTTATCAGGGTTTAAAGACAAGTAGTTCTCATTCATCCACTCCTTTAATTCACTAACACAACTAAAGACAACATTGGAGAAACTTTCAAGGATGTCCAAAAGACTTTGTTTCTGATGTTTAAAGATGATGTTTACCTTTTGGCTTCATCAGACTATAATACTCATTGTGCACTGAAACAGTTTACTGCTATTTGTGATGCAGGTGAGGTAAGCATTAGACCTTTTGTGGTCATGGTTCTCTACAGGAAAAGAGTAACCTATTTCCTTCATGTTAGGGGTGAGCAGCTATTCCAAGCGGAGGAGTGTAAATACCTCAGGATCTTATTCAAAAGTGAGGTCAGAGATGATTGTGAAGTTGACCCAAGAATTAGTACAGCGGAAGCAGTTTTATAAATGTAGTATCATACTTTGACAGTGAAGCTGTCAAAAAACTGTACAGTCTACATACCCAACTATAGTTGTGAACTATGTGGACAAGTGGACAAAACAAAGATACAGCACCCTCATTGAGGACCAATAGGCAGACCAAGGATATGTTGGTGAGTTAACTGTCTTGGGAATGTCTGGATATTCTTCCAAAAAGACAGGAGTAATTTGCTGAATTAGGTTGTCCTGGTCAGACCAGCTAAGCATGTTTTTAACACAAATTATAATGATGCTAGTGAATTGTAGCAGTGCATAAACCAATAAATAAAAAATGCTACCTTATTAGATGATAGACTTAAAAGCTTTACTTGTAAAAGATTACAATTTTGATATCATAAAAGCAAAACATGCTTCAAAAGTCCAAGACACATTACCACAAGCTAGTCAAAAATTCAAAAGGAAGAACTGCTCAATTTTTAAACAGGTTAAGGCCATTTTTTGAGAGACCAGCATAGGCATCTTAAAATCATTGCTCCATGAAAAAAAGATCTCTGCATTCTTAAAATGCATGCTTAGGAAAATCTAGCGAATTTTCGAGAAGATACTGCATTGTGACACAGTTGCCAGCTGTGTTTTTTTGTTTTCCAAAACTGGTGAGGTAATCAGCTATAAAAGTGGTTGACTGTCACTCTTTAATGTGAATCAGATTTTGTTTCTCATTGATAATCTTCAGAACATTTTTTTAGTCATCAACATAAAATAAAGATATGTAATGCACAAAGTGGTTCAAGTAATCAATAACTACAACAATGCTGTGACATGTGCTTTAAAATTGTTTCATAGGCATATTAGCTTTATTTAAGCCTGCAACTCATACTTATCTTACATGCATGCTGTATGCACATGTATAAAGAGCTCATCTTGAAAAAGAAGAAAGAATTTTTCTTCAACAATGATATAAACTACTGTACATCAGAGAGCAGAGGAACAGAGAAGAGATATGAATTGAGTCTAGTAAAGAAATACTACTATACTGTTCTCGTCCTTGGTGTTTGAACCAGAAACTAAACAGCAGCCAAACTCTACTTCACAAAAGATTAATAGAGTCAGGAGACAGCACCTTGCTCCAATTTTAATTTGATTTAATGAAGTTAGAATGAAAGTGAAAAGATGTAAAATACAAATAATTACTGATTTAAATAAACAATATAACTTTGCTCTATATTTATCAAATTAACTTAAAATAATACTTATAGGCTTTGCTTCGATGGGACTAACACTGACTAATCGTGAAACATGCTGTCTAACTACTGACTTCCTGTACAGTAATCCCTCGCTACCTCGCGGTTCACTTTTCACGGATTCACAAATATAGTAGTAGTATTTCCTAGTCTAAGAACAACAAAACAAGCTCGGTGACTAAGTGCGTTGTAACACGGGCTGTGATTGGTACATGGGAGGGAGACGACAAATCACAGCTTCCCGATTTCTAATCGGGCCCGTGATTGGTGCTTTGACTGATGCCCAGATCCCACAGCACCTCCCCTTGTCTCTCTGTCACAGCCATTTCGCTTCAAGCTTTCGCGCCGAGCGGCTTACTTTACACTACTGTGTGTGATTTTTTTGTGGTTTCTTTGTGTTGGACTTCGCTTCAATTTTCACCCCCTGCAATGGGTCCCAAACGTGCGCCTTCTTCCAAGGCTGGTGCTGAGCCTAAACACCAACGAAGAATGATGATGATTGCTGAGAAGGTGAAACTTCTGGATATGTTGAAGGAAGGGAGAACGTTCGTGGCTGTGGCTGCAGACTGGCTAAGGATCTGCAAGAGCGGTCACAGGAATGGGATGACGATGTGGTTAGATCGGGCCAATTTTGCAACAAGGTCGACGACGTCATGACCGCCTACAAGCTGCTCTTCGACCGGAAAAAGAAGCAGCGGCAGCAACTTCCGATCACAATGTTTTTACAGCCTCGCAAAAAAGAGCCCGTTCCTACTACTACTACGGATACACCTTCGGAAACCGTGGAAGAGGTGCCCCAGGAAATGGCCCTGCCGTCTGAAGAGATGTAAAATACAGTCATCGGCTGCGCAGTAAAAGTCATCATCACCTTCATCGTCATCATTTTTACTGCACAGCATATTCATCACCATCATCACGTCATATATAGGTACGTGTACTTCACTATACAGTAACTGTAAACTTATCTACCGATTTCATACTGCTTAACAGTTGCCCCTGTTATTAATAGAGTAAAGGGTGGGTTGTAAACAGTATAGGGAGGTTTTAAAAACGTCCAAATACACGTTAAATAATTAAATAAATATGGTGTTCCTACTTTAGTTATTGCGGCCGGCCTTGGAACCTATCTCCCGCGATAAACGAGCGATTACTGTAATTCTATTTCCGCTTTCTTACAGCTATCTACATGAATATTCATAAGGTTATATTAATATTCCTTTGAGCATCAAACAGCTATTCTGCGAGGCAGAACAACTACTCTTGCTGAAATTTTCCATCAAGAAGGAGACAGAAGAACAGAAGATCTAAGCTGCATGGTGGTGAATGATATGTATCTGTAATCAGTGGTAAAAGCAAAAATTGTAACTAAATGCTGTGGATTTTTTTTTTTTATCTTTATTAAATGAACCTCTTGACAAACAAAAAAAATCAAGCTTAGCACTGGCCTCTTGCCACCTGCTATCTGCTTCTGCTGTTCTGCCAGCCAATCTAGCCATCTGACATTTTCAAAAGTGCCTGCAGTTTGGACAAGAGAACTGAGTAATTCAATTTGATTACATTCATTTTTTATAGCACTCTTCCCTGAGTCCACGTGCAGAGTGCTTGAACATATTTACAACTAAAACGTGCTACACATTAACACACATAAATAAAATAGAATTAATCTCAGCAATTATCATAAACAAATCTAACAATCTTAAATCTTGTTAACATGAGATGTAGTTAGTTGACAGTGGAGGAGAGGAAAACAAAAACTTCAGTTAATATAATTCCTGAAGAAGAAAAAAAACTCTCAATTGTGGTGTCTTAGGCCAACTAGCTGATCTCTTCCTCTTGACCATTCGACAATATCATAAATACATATTCATCAATATAATCAGAAGCAAATGAGATCCTTTTATGATTGAATGGGTTGGAGAAGGAGTTTGGCAATGCAACAGTTGCAAGAGTCACAGAAGGGTACTGAACAGGGAAACAGAATAAAGGAGAGTCAGTGACAGTAAATAACGATTGCCAAGTTTTCATTTTAAATCAAAAAGTCAGAAATCAGAACAGCAATATCAACAACCTTATCAGCAACTCTAGAATGAAGTTGTGAGTCTTCTGCATGGATTGACATGGTGAAAGAGAAGTGACATTATTTTCTCAATCAGACAGATTATCCCTGGGCTTGACCTTCAAGCTATAGGTTTAACATCTCCCAGTAGTTTTATTTATCTTTGGAACCATTAAAAGAAAAGGCATCTTGAGATTGAAATGAGCTTGCTGGTATGCATTCACTGAGAAATTGTGTTAAGTAATAAGTCTAAGAGTATTTGTAAGTCTTAATGAAACTTTACTGGAAACCAAACTTAACAACAGGAATGGTAATACACAGGATTATAAAAGTTGTTAGTCTTAAACACAATAAAACATTTAAGCAGAATATTTGCATCAAATCACATTTACTTACAAAACTGAAGAGAAATCAAATTAAAATCTAACAAATTCCACAATTTATTCATGTATACAACATTGTTCTAAATCAATTTAACATGAAAATATTTACTTAATCTAACATTTGTATACATAGCGTGTTATGTAAAAAAAACAACAATATATATTCATTGACTTACATATAATCTTCTTAGTTTTCATATGTTCATATGGTGGCTCATCGTTTGTACGATTTTTTTTCTGGTGTATCCCTGCTAGTCATTCTGCATTAATCTGTTATCTTATTGATATCCTAATATTCCTTGTACCTTTTTTCTATGTCTTTGGTATCCTGATTGAATCTTTGACTGTGTTCATTCACTTAATACTCCAGGATTTTCAGGGAAAAATGCCAAATACGAATCCAAAAAGTGAATTTTGAGACTCACGTTGCGAACCAATTCCTTAAACCTAACTAATACACTAAAAGCTAAGAAATGACTTGTTTGAAAGATAACCAAGCCTCGTGTCCCTGGTCATTCATTACATAATCAAATTCTGCTTCAGAAATCAGTTTTCTAATATCAGATCCAGCAAAAACTACCCTTTTCGATGTAACCTCACACAAACCTGGAGATGTCCAGCAGAAATAAGTAAAACAGGCAAACTACTTCAATAAAATAAATAAGTTTAATATGAAGAGGGGGGAACCAGCACTTTATCTGGATCCACTGAACTCGGTCTAATGATGTTGTTGGCACCAAGCTGTAGCTTTTCTTTAGCTGGCCGTTTCTTTTGAACCCAATTTTTGGCTCTGCTGTCACACTCACAGAGAAAACATAGGAATTTTGTATGCTTTGACTGCTGACAGAACTTTCAGGTCGTCACATATGAACCAGTGGTGCTCAATTACGTTAATTTTCTTGAAAAGATTTTCAAAGCTTATTACAGAATATTAAAATTTTACAGAATATTAAATATTACATTCAAACACATTGTTATTAATACGCAATAGTAATTAATAATAGTAAGCAAACAATAAAAAAACTATAACTGACAGCTAAAAAATGTGTTGTGTGAAAAAATGGTATGTGCTGGAGAAAATTGTTTTTCATTTTTTCATCCAGTGCTTAAAATCTCTATATGTAATCTTCATTTGGATCTTGATCTTTGTTTGTCCGCGAATGAATTAGAAGAAGAAGAAGCACTAGATGGCAGTAGAGAGACAGCTAAAACATAGGCATTGCATTAAGAATCTCCTCCAGGCTTATACTACTGAAGACTGTAGTACTCCAGTCACACCTCAAAACACAGACATTCATTTCAAACTAAACATTGTTGTGCTTTAAATTAACTAAAGAGATCTTCATTTAGATCTTGATCTTTGTTTGTCCGCGAATTCCACACATGCGTAGACCACCTTCCAGTTTAGTACGTTGCTGTTACTCACGGATGTCAACAATGTGCCAGAATAACGAAAGGGGTGGTGGACAGTGTTACGCTAGTTAGTTACTGAGGCCTGGTTAGAGAATAAGATTGCCAAAGATAAAAGGTACGTGCCTGCGTAACATATGAATGAAAGAAAGACAGTGGGTAAAATGAATGACAACGTAATAGCACGTTCTGGAAATTATTATTGTTACGTTGTAGCTGGCGAGTGCTGCGCATCTCACAGTTGTACCGTGGCTTGCTCACATGTCAGTGAAGTGATCCCTATTTATGCTTTAAAGATACCTATGTGTCCCCTTTTTATAGCCATTGCTCTGTGTATATTGCCTTACTCTTTGGATTGCCAAAAAGCAACCTGCAAGATTGGAGAAAGGTTGAGAAGAGATCGTGAGAGGAAACAACAGCACCGTGAAAACGAGACGGACGGTGAACGGACAGAAGCAGAAATGCTCGTACACCACCACATAATTACTATTCGGACAGTGATTCCGAGTAGGACGTTCCTATCGAATCAATGTCCAAGGGTTTTCTTTTGTAATTTTGTTTCCCTTATAAAAAATCATAATGCTGTGCGACGAAGGGCCCAGTTCACGACTGGCAGCCGCATTTAAACAGGGAGCCCTTCACAAACAACTTTAACACACGCAACGTAGTTGGGCGCACATGACTAGTATATATATAAATCACATGAAATAATGGAAACAAGTTTTTCACTTTATACTTGTGTAATGTCTTGTTACAGCATTTGGAATTCACTGAAAGCCACAAACAAAGCAATTGAAACCACCCCTAAATAACACATTACACTTATCAATTCTACTAAAAATAAATACTTAAAATATTTAATTTGTAACCCGCACACTAAGAAAATGTGTTGATTTTCCAAAATCTTTTAGCGGAAAAACATAGGTTTTAGATAGAGTTGTGATGCATGTGTGTTAAAAAATGAGCTAGTGTCAAAAATAATGTCTAAATTATGTTGCTAATTTAGTTAAAATCCTGTTTGAGCCTGCTGAGTTATAAAGTGATAGTACCTTGTTACTCTTTTTAGCATTTCCACTCATTAATAAGATGTGCGTTTTTTTGTCTATTTTTGGAAGTTATCACTTGTTCATCCATTTTACATACTGATCAAATTACAGGCACAATATGAGAAATGACTTTTGGTCTAATAGCAAATATTATGTGTTACAGTTTCCCAGTGGTAGCATGTATAGTGAGAACAATGAAGGTCCCAGAATGACACATACCTAACTAAAGACAGTAATGAGAGTAATACCATATTTCCATTTAGTGAAATCAATTTGATAACTATAAAATAAACTACACAAAGACAGTTCCTAAGAGCCCAACATTAATTTCTACATTTCATAACAGCAATGAGTAGCCAATAGTGTGAAAATGGAAACTTAAATTTAACAACATAATAACTAGTATTTCCTCCATCAGAAGATGTCATAATGTCATTAACAATAGAGGCTGATGCTGATTTAGTACTAAAAGGAAATGTTTTAAAATAGATGTACTGAATAAGTTAATAATAAAACTATACAGCTGATACTTTTTCAAGTACTTTATAAACAAAAAGTCAGTTTAAAGTTAATCAAAAATATTAAGCATATTTGAGTCAAAGAATTGATCTTCTTAATATTGCCTAACAATACTGTACATATTTCGACTGTATCAGAAACTGTGCCAGGCAATTCAGATCTATTGGTAATTTTAAGAATGGTTGCTGCAAGAATAGTGATTGTTTTTCACTAGCTTGCTGGGACTGGCTGGTAGGTTTCATTTTAGAAATTAAACTCATGTACTGTTCTGTTGTTAAGTGATAATTACTAAGGCAGTGTGAACAGTTCAATTCAATTTATTTTTGTCTGGCACTGTAGCACACTCCACCGAGTACAGGTACAGAGCGCCATGACCAGTCCTCTGGTAAAATGCAGACACAAACTTTACAAATTACTTACTACAAAATCAGTCCACATGAAGACACAGATTTGTTTAACCTGACAGGAAAGCAAAGTAGTTTGAAACTGATTGACATAAATAAAATCCAGAAAAATCTGTCCATTAATTTATTGTTGGAACTATGGACTATGGTCAGTTGACAAATGAGAAGAGGAAAACAATCCCTGGGGAAAATAAACCTCAATTATAACATAGATTGTCAAAGACAAAACTTGTGGTGACTTTGACCAACAGGCCACTCACCCACCCGCATCCTACAGAAGAGCCTTTGCTGGGCCATCTCATCTGATGACAGAATCTTTTCTTCTGGTATTCCAAGGCTCTCAGTATGACAGATGTCTTTCCATGGGCAGGAAAACAGTACGGCAGCAGAGCAGTGACACCAAGTGCAGCATCAGGATAACAGAATAGAGCAAGGTTAGTGATGGTTCATAATAATTACAATACTAGAAGAGATAGGGTTTAGTAACACAAATACTTAGTTTCCCAGATGATTGCAAACCCTGTAATCATACGTACATTCTGTATTTTATTATTAAAGAGGCTTATAAATTTAGTGTTAATAATGTTTGCAGAGATTTTAGATGTCACTTCGGAATTCCCATTGGTCAGATTACCATGCGATATAAACAATAGATGAGACTTGTTTCTTAATTCATCTATTAATAATATTTGGAGCAAGACAGGAAAAAGAGCTTTTTATATGTTTTAACAGTGTGAATTCATGCTGGTCCAAAGACCTGCAATTACATTGCTCTGCATCTGCTCATTAGTTGTGTTAAATTTAATGTAGTACTATTAATAAATCAAGGCAAGTTTCTTTGCGTTTTAATCAATTTGGTACTGTTTATTCAGGAACACATTGTAGTCATATGTCAACTGATCTATATTATTCTTCAGAATTCAGTGTTTATTTTTCAAGGAAACCATCAGTATTGATGTAGTGTTGCAGTTTAGGCGTTACACTGTTAATGTTTAACCTTAAATATCAGATATAATTAAGTACTGATCTCTGATGTTTTTATGTGCAGGACTAATAATTACATTGTGAATATCAATGTCACAATAGATAATCAGATCAATGTATGATTGTGAAAGTGAAGCAGACTTCTAAAAAATTATCTAAAGCCTGCCAGGTTTGGTAGGTGTGCAAAACATTTGCTTATGGTTTCTGTTTCAATACCTATGTGAATATTTAAATCACCCCACGACACTAGATAATTTAGAGATATGTAAGATTAAACAAAAACCTGTTGAATTCTGTCATGAGTAATCAGTATGGCCCATGAGTCTGTAAATTGGTATTACAACCATACTACTTGATTCCAATTAAGTGACTATTTAGCAAACATTTTACACTGAGCTTATATTTAAAGAATAGGTTTATCATTTTTTTAAATGAGTCATGTTACTAATAGAGGCAGTGCCTACGTCTCACCTACATACATCATTGTTGGCCTTGCCACTGTCATAAGAACCTTACTTTTAACCTTCTCCTTAATTCTTTTGTGTACACAATACTTCTGATACATTTCCCAATTGTCCACACTGCTCTCTGTGGGTTATCTCATCATCCAATTCTCCACCTTAGGCTACTACTGGTCCTAGGCAAATATCTTTTCAACAGAACTCTGTGCAGGCTAATATCTGATTCCTGCACATAACTGAACATCAAATATTGTCTTCTTCCTATTCATTGTCAGTCATCTTCCAAGAACATTCTCCAAAATCTACTATAGTCTATATCCTTACTTTATAGTCTTAAATTAGCCAGACACAATTAAGTTACGTTTTTATAGCTTTTATGTAAACAGATCTTCTTTGTTAATACCTCATTGCTGCAAAATACAGCAACAAAGTAGATCATTTATTGTTGGCAAAGATATCCATTTTAGCCTCACTATTACAGACTTTGTAATCTGGAAGGCAGCTTCCTTGAGCTGTTAGGAATACATATTTTGGAACTGTAACATTTAAACTTCTTAAACAACAACAACATTTATTTATATAGCACATTTTAGATAGATAGATAAATAGATAGATAGATAGATACTTTATTTTCATACAAACAGTAGCTCAAAGTGCTTTACATCATAAAGAATAGGAAAATAAAAGACACACTAAGAGAATAAAATAAGTCAACATTAATTAACATAGAATAAGAGTAAGGTCCAATGGCCAGGGTGGACAGAAAAAACAAAAAAAAAAACTCTAGAGAAAAAAATAAAATCTGTAGGGATTCCAGACCATTAGACTGCCCAGTCCCCTCTGGGCATTCTACCTAACATAAATGAAACAGTCCTCTTTGGATTTAGGGTTCTCATGGAAGGACTTGAAAATGATGGTCACGTAGACTTCTGGCTTTTAATCCATCCATCATTGTTGGAGCATCATGATGCTTTGAGTAGGTGGAGGTGGCGCAGGCCACCACCACAAAGAAACCGGAAAAAGAAACAGAAGAGAGAGTAAGGGTCAGTACGGATTTTAGAGCCACCATGAATAGTTATGATGAATTGAACATACAGAGTATCAGGATTAAGTTAAATTGAAGTTATAAAAAGGCCATGTTAAAGTAATGTGTTTTCAGCAGTGTTTTAAAATGCTCTACTGTATTAAGCCTGGCGAATTCCTATTGGCAGGCTATTCCAGATTTTAGGTGCATAGCAGCAGAAGGCCGCCTCACCACTTCTTTTAAGTTTTGGTCTCGGAATTCTAAGGAGACACTCATTTGAGGATCTAAGGTTACGATTTGGAATATAAGGTGTCAGACATTCTGATATATAAGATGGGGTGAGTTTATTTAAGGCTTTATAAACCATAAACAGAATTTTAAAGTCAATCCTGAATGACACAGGCAACCAGTGTAGTGACATCAAAACTGGAGAAATGTGTTGGGATTTTCTTTTCCTAGTTAGGATTCTAGCAGCTGCATTCTGCACTCGTTGCAAACGATTTATGTCTTTTTTGGGTAGTCCTGAGAGGAGTGTGTTACAGTAATCTAGTCGACTGAAAACAAACGTGTGAACTAAACCTCCATTTTCTTAAGCCACCATTTGCCCAATTATTTTTTGGAGGAACAGATGTTGCTTATTAAGCCATGCACTGACACTGACTGAGATACTTTATTTACAAAAGGTGTTGGCTTTTGAGAAGTTAAAAAAGCCTTAAAACTCAAGGCATTTGCATGTCCTTCTCTGGTGCTCAACAGTCCTTTTGCCACAGACTGTGTAGAAGTGTGCTTTTTAGCATAAAAGGTTTAGTGTAAAAGAGTCATCTTGTAGGGAATGTGTGCCTTGACACTTTACATAATTAAAGTGTCATTATCTATGAAAATGTTTACAGTTACAATTAAAAATTTTGCATATGGTGTATTACAGCTTCTGCCTTGTGACATAGATGTCACCTGGAAAGGCTGTTTGTTTGTAAACCTTATTAAAGTGCATCATTGTATTTGTGGAAATCAGTATTTTAATTTAAGGTGTAATGCTGCACATTCAATTATAAGCCTTCTCCTTTTTTATCATCAAATAAATCAAATATGCAGGAAAATATTTATTAATGCAACCAAGCAAAATTAAGTCTTAGAAATATTCTCCTGCTGTTTTTATTTAAATGGTAATCAGATTTTTTCCTGTCCAGGGATGTAATTTTAGAAATGTTAATAATAATCTCAATAATGACCATTTAGGCAATATAGATATTACATTACTGTACTGAAAAGAAAATAGAATTATGCTGTATTTGTATTTTTACTTGTAATTCTTGTGTTTTTAATGAAATTTTACACTGCTAAATTTGATAGCAGTTCATTAAAATTACATTTCATCAGCATGGAGTCATCTGTTTGCTTTCTGGACACGTTTACTACATTACAGGGTAATAGACAACTGAAGGCATTATTAGGCACAAGAATCAGACCATCTCTGAGCAAGACAACATCTTATCTCAGAGTATACCCACTTAAATCAGGACCAACACCGAGCAGCAGCAGTTCATTACTGGCACATATATTGACCTTATCATACATGCGATGTAGGACAAAAGTGGAATTCTTTGAGAAAAGAAAGTCCTGGATTCAAGCCTGGGAAACCTATAGCTATGAAAAAACAACTCTAGTCACTATTCTGCTATGCTGCATAGTATAGAAATATTAGGAAAAATGTAAAGAGCAAGTGCAAAAATGTGTTGGTAGTGAAAGAAGGTAAATGAAATTGAAAGTAAAGAAACGTGTAACTTATCTTAAATAGGCACTGGGCCAACATAAGCAAGCAAAACAAATTAAATGAGAAGTGAGGAGTATTTTTCAATTGTCTGGAACCATCCTGGAAAGTTCCAACATCATTCTTTGCAAAATAAATGCTATCAGTTGGCGTTCTGAGAACAGTAGTGGAATCCACCACTTCATCATTTCCCATAAGTGCTGTAATGTGTTAAACTCTGGTGACCAAGGCATCCATGGCATACGGCATTATAGCAATGTACTTCATAACATTTATTTAGCATTCATTTCCTGTAAATGTTTTGTTGCCTGCAACACATATACTTTTCTGCTTGTAGCAAAGCTAGGTGAAGGATGTGTCCCATGAAATAGCTTCCTTTTTTCTCAATCCAGTAGACCAACGCTTGCATTCTTTGCACAGTTTTACCCATTATATTACATTTTATAATCAATAGGTGGCTTAGGAAGCATACAACAAAAAATTTACTTCCCCAGTAAAATTCTTAGTTTGGTGTACTTGATGGATTTTACTGCTATTACCATAAAATGATATTGGCAGTTAAATGATCCTGTCTTTTTTCTTAATTCACAGACATCACAATTTAAGAAGTTTACACTTGCACAGGTCCCCTAAAAATGATGATTTTTTCTGATGTCCATACCTACATCAGCTAAGCCACATTTCCTAGAGAATCATCAGAAGGTTTAGCTGTCATCATCAATAAGGTTTTGGTGAAGACTACCCCAAAAATGAACCCTTCCTTAGAGTCACAGAATCAATGGTAGCTGTGATAATAAGCATGCATTTTTATAGCTTTGATAAGGCTCAAGATATACTTGTAGACATTTATCAAGATAAATGAACTGCACTCATTTTAAATCCTGAATTGTTCAATTCATTGATAACCACAATGCTTATAGAAATAGGATAGTTACTAATGGCGCTTTTCCACTGCATAGTACGGCACAGCACGGTTCAGTACAGCTCACCTTGGTTCGGCTCAGTTCGGCTCGGTTTGTGTTTCGACTGCAGTTTAGTACCGCTTTAGAGTGGGTGGGATTATTCACGTGTCGTTATAGTTGTGCCGCCTCTACTGCCGTGACATCATTGTAAACGCGCCACAAACTGGCCGAGTCCAGGACACCCTCCCTTCCATTGTTCGCTGGTCTAGCTCCGTAGATTGCATCCATTTGGTCGAACCTCTTCCATGAGCGCCTGTTTGAACCACTCCAGCTGTTGTGGTCCTTTATACTCCTGTAGTCGCTCTTCATTTTTTTTAACTTGTCCCTACAATGTTTGTAAGTCCAATGGTAGCCGTGTGCGCCCAAGAGCTTAGCGACCTCCTGAAAAACTTTTTCATTCCGCGTCGCCCCATCCAGCTCTCGCTGGATCCGCTCCTTGGCTACCAACGAGAGGAACGTCTGTACTTCCTCAATAGACCACGAAACAGCCATTTTTGGTTAAAACAAAATGGTGCGTCCGAACCTTTGCTGGCTGTGCTAAAAATCTAGCGGGTCTGTTGTGTCTCGTGTCGCAAGTTCAGTGACGCAGTAATGACGATTTTCTCCGGCCAATCAGTGACCAGCAGAGTTTACACGTCACGTTTTGGTAACGGTTCGGGGCGCTTGGAACCTCGGCTGAGGTGGTACTAAAAAAAGGACCAGGTACCAGGTACTGTTCCCAGTGGAAAACCCCCCAAAAGTGAGCTGAACTGAACCGTGTCATGCCGTACTATGCAGTGGAAAAGTGCCATTATATACTAAATAATCACAAATTATGAACACAAGGCAGAGATGACAAACGTATAAGACAGAAGGGACTGTGCTTATTCCATTTAGAAGTCCATTAATCCAAATGGTTTATTTCGTGACTTTGCACACTTTTCTATCCATTCTTTCTTGAATACAGAATAATGGCTAAGAGAAGCCATTTCTGCTATGATGGAACTTAAAGATATGTAGTTTCCAATTTAGGCAAAACTTGTAAAAAGTACACCCAGCACAACTGTGCTTGATTACAAACTAAAAGTTAAATATAAGAAAACAACCATTTGACTGAATGTTGATTAGCTGTTTAAAGTTCTAATTTATTTTGGCACATATAAAGAAGTTTTAACAATCTACTCTTTAAGGACATGCCCAATACTGTGTAGACTAGTTCTGTCTTTGATTTGGGTTAAATGAGGAACTGGCTTTAGTGTGAAGTGCACTCATTTGTCTTTTTCACCCTTGGATAGTATTTTTCCAATCTATTCTGTAGTTCTGCAGTGAAGAATAATCACTCTTACAGAATACCCCACTACTGTACTTACTGACTTCATTAGAGAGCTTAGGCATTAAGGGTCTCTTTAGAAAGTAAGACTTCATTTTTTAAGAATGGTTCAGTAACTTGTAGAGAGACAGTAAAGATAGGCTGTGTGATGCCCTATACAATGGCACCATTGCATAGTTTCATACTCTGGGTTCCTGCAGCCAAAACTGAGCAACCAGGGGAAGGGAGAATGGAGACAATGACAAAAATAACTGTTCAAAAACAGAATTTCTGGTTTAACCTAGAAGTGTCCAAAATTATTAATGTCTTGCAAATATACAGTTTACACATTTCAATGCAAGAACATTAACAAAAACAAAAGAAAAAGTACAGGTGTTATATAGTCTCTAAAACAAAAGTGATGAGATCTTCCTTCTTCATCTTTCTCAGATAGTTCACAAAGGATGGACAGAAAATATTAAAAAGCAAAAAGAAAATAATTAAAAATGAGCATTCACAACCACTGTTTACGTCTGTCCAAAAATATGTACAATCAGAAGTAAAGCTGTTCTTACTAATATATGCAAAATATATCTCTTGTCTCACAGCTCCTCAAACTTCAGCAGCTCTGAAGTTCACACTAGCCAGAAGACCGGTCAAAAGACCACCCCTAGCAGTGTGGACTATGTGTTTGTTATCGACCTCAGGCCTAGGAGAACCATGGCCAGGTACAAGCCACTGTAGCTACAGGGTGTAGCCACAGCAATATGGTGAAAAAGCATAAAAGAAACAGGCAGCCATCACCAGTCCCAGACCGTACTTCTGTTCTGTTTTATTCTTCTTTACCCTGAAATATATAAATGCTTCAATTTCTGCATAGATCAACATGGCAATGAGTGAAACAATGGTGCAAGCCAATTTCCTCTGCATAACAAATAGTGTAAACACATTTACTTTGAGTACTTGATTAGAAACCAATGTCCCCAGAATTTGTTAATTTTCAAAGGAAGCAGACAGTTCTGTATCCTCACATTGTGTGTAGATACTAAATCTAAGCAGTCTGACTATTTAGCATGACAGGTAAATATTTATGTCCTGTAGATAGCCATCAACAATAACCTGTAGCAGAATTTTCCAGAAATTCTGCCTTTTCTTTAAAACAATAGTTTATAGCCCATTACACTGAGCAACACACAGAAATGTCATTTTCTTTAGAACACTGAATTCTAGCTTATTACTCTCTCTCCTATTTTTTGAGATGTATCCTGACATCTTGCTCCAAAGGCTCTGCCTTTGATTCAGTGTCTATTGTGTCTCAACCAATGGTCGTAGGTAATAATCAAATCCTGGGTATGCTGGTTACACTATTGTGTGGTTTGGTAAAAGTTACATAGGATTCTGCATAACTGGATGGACACCAGGATTTCAGGCTGCCCCAGTCTGTGGTATGTGAATACATCTCTGGGTCTGACAGTGCGAGACGATCTTCTTAAAGTGTCCCCTTCTCTGTCACTCTGGTGTTCTATTGCTAGGTCTCCTTGACCATTTGTGAGTTCCACTGCTTCATCAATATTCCCCACCTGGGGTTCTGCAACACTGGTCTCCATTTCCAGTCCTTGTTCCCTTGATGTACCTTGCGAAGGATTTCTGTCAGGTTGTCGTGGTTCTTGTTGATCAGGGTAAAACTCTCTCGGGCCTTGGCTCTGAGCCTGGAGCGTGACTCAGATTCTATGACCTCAGATCTGACATGTACAGTAAAGCATGGCAAACGACAGGGGCCATATGAGGTTTCTGCTTCTTCATTGAAGTGATCAGATGCTGAGTCTGGTGTCTCACTATTTGTTCTTGCTGGTCTTTGCATTTTCCTTTTCACTGTATTCAATTTAAGTGTCTTTTTCAAGAGGTAAGTCATTGACAGGTAGCAGGAGGTTGTGGTGTAATAGCCGGGGTGTTCTGCTACCAGCTTCTGGCTGTACCTTGTACACTGGGCTGTCTTTAATTCTCTTCACAATACGACATACCTCTTTTTCCCAGTAGTCACGGAGTTTTCCTGAGCTTCCTCTCTTAGATTGGTTTCTGACTAAGACTCTGTCACCTGGTTGAAGAATAGAGTCCCTCACTGTATGGTCATAATACTGCTTACCCTTGGCTGATGCTTTCCAACTGTTATCTGCGGCAGTCTGGTAAACCTCTTACATCTTGGCTGCCCATTTTTGCACAAAGCTCTGGCTGTCTATTTCTTCATTGTTAGTTGTAAGATTAAACAATAAATCGACAGGTAATCTTGGAGCTCTGCCATACAAGAGAAAAAATGATGAATAGCTAGTTGATTCGTGTCTTGTACAATTGTATATATGCACAATTTGTGGTAGATAATCTTTCCATTTTGACTTTTTCTCTTATTCTAAGGTTCGGAGCATCTGAAGCAGAGTTCGATTGAATCGTTCTACTGGATTCCCCTGTGGATGATAGGGGGTGGTGCGGGAGTGAGCTATTCCAGATAGTTGTCGGAGCCTCTGGAATAAGTTATTTTCAAACTCATTCCCCTGGTCATGGTGCAGCTCTGCTGGGTAGCCAAAACGGGGGATAAAGTTTTTTCAAGATTTGTTTTTCGTGGCATATGCTTGTGCAAAGCGAGTGAAGTGATCCATCAGAACCAGAACATATTCATAACCTCCTTTACTTGGTCAAGATGCAGAAAGTCCACAGAGAGCAGTTCAAAAGGTTCTCTCGTAGTAATAGAGCCCATAGGTGCTCTGTCTGGGTTACTAGGGTGCTTCTGCTTAATGCAGGCGCATTGTTGAATTACATAATATTCAAGATCTCATTCCATGTAAGGCCAATAAAATCTTTCTCTGGCCAGATGAATCACCTTGTCAGATCTGATATGCCCCACATCATCATGGAGGCTTTTAAGGACAACTGGTTTCAGCTTATGTGGCAAAACAAGTTGCTTACTTTTTCCTACTTGCCTGTACAGTACTCCCTTGTAAATGGCGAGTTTGTTCCATTCATGTATCAGTCTCTTTGTTTCAATTCCCATTTGCTACTTGTCCTTCTTATTTGGACCCTATCCTTTGCTTTTGAGGTTAATCACTTCTCTGATGGTAGCATCTTCTTGCTGTGCGACCCTAATATCATTTAATATAATTTAGTGTGACTTCTGGCAACACAATATCATCCATTGAGGTGAACTGTAGAGCAGCCACCCATAGCACTTCTTTATCTTTAGCTGCTTTGTCTCCCTGCCAGACAGCTGAGACAACTTCTGGAGATATTGTTTCATTATACTCAGTGATAGTGGCCTGTAAATCCACAGGGAAGCGGGATAGTGTATCAGCATCTGTATTTGCTTTCCCAGGGCGGTATTTGATGTCAAAGTTAAAGTCTGCTAATTCTCCAACCCAGCCAATTACACGTTTATATAGTAGCACTTTCATCAAGCCAATCACTGTACACTATGCATTTGTAGCTGTATTGCGCCAGCCACTCATTCACCTTACCAGTTAGTTTCGCAGTGAACTTTCACTTTGCCTCAACTTTCTCTTTCCAACTAAATTTCCCAGTGTGTATTTCTGCCGGCAACCTCCTAAATTCATTACTCTATTCATTTCTGTTTTTTTTTCTTAAACTTAACAAAAGTTAGACCTCTTATAACATTGCAAGATGCAGAGAAATTAGTTCATGCTTTTATTTTCAGTCGCTAGATTACTGTAATGCACTCCTCTCAGGACCACCCAAAAAAAGATATCAATGAATTGCAACTAGTGCAGAATGCAGCTGCCAGAATCTTAACTAGGAAAAGAAAATCCAAACACATCTCTTCGTTTTTGATGTCACTACAGTAGTTACCTGTGCCATTTAGAATTGACTTTAAAATACTGCTTATGGTGTACAAAGTTTTAAATAATCTCGCTCCATCTTATATTTCAGATTGCCTTTTCACTTTACACTCCTAATCGTAAACTTAGATCTTCAAATGAGTGTCTGCTTATAATTCCAAGAGCTAAATTTAAAATAAGTGGTAAGGCTGCCTTCTGCTGTTATGCACCAAAAATCTGAAATAGCTTACCAATAGAAATTTGCCAGGGTAACACAGAGGAGCACTTTCAAAAAAACGCTAAAAACACATTACTTTAACATGGGGGCTTTCTCATAGCTTAATTCTAGCTTAATCTTGATACTCTGTATATGCATTTAATTATCATTATCATTCATGGTGGCTCTGAAATCCATACCAACCCCTACTTTCTCTGCTGTTTGTTTTTCTGTGGTGGTGATCTGCGGCACCACCACCCGTTGAAAGCACCGTGCTGTCCCTACATTGATAGATTAAAGGCCAGAAGTCCACATGACCGTCATCATCAAGTTCTTCCATGTGAGCCCTGAAAATCATGAGGACTGATTGAGGTCACTTATATTAGGTAGAATACCTAGAGGGGGCTGAGCGGTCTCGTGGCCTCAGAACCCCTGCAGATTTTCTATTTTTTTTATTTTTTTCCTGTCCTCCCTGACCATCAGACATTACTTTTATTCTATGTTAATTAATATGGCCTAATTTTATTTTTTAATATATTTTGTCTTTTTTCTTCATCTTGTAAAGCACTTTGAGCTACATTGTTTGTATGAAAATGTGCTATATAAATAAATGTTGTTGTTATTGTTGTTTTTGATGCGTGCCTCAGCATCAGGCTGATTTTAATCTAAAGACACTCTCTAAAGTTGCTTGATGGCCTTCAAACAACTTTCGAACGGTTCAATCTAATGGTGATACTGTAATGATGGTAGAATTTAAGGTGTTTAATGCTTTCATTTTACAGATGTCAACAGTACACTGCATTGTGATTCTGATTGTTTTTTCATGGTTGTATGATTGGAATTCCAGTCAATTCACTGTTAAATTATGGTACATTTCTTTACTACAGCAGTGGTTATCATTCTCAGTCCTGGCAGCTCCATGTGGTTCCAAGTTTTTGTTCCATCAGTTTCACAACACTGAAGGCTGAGAGGCTGCAACTACCTTAGGGTGAGGCGTCAACCCTATTAGTGTGCTATTTAGTAAATAATACAGAATTAAAACTGTAAACACTAAGTAAAAAAAGAACACTAAGTGGTTCCTATGTAACATCCAGTACCTAAATGCTTGGTAAGTACTAATAAATTAAAAATACCAAACTTAGTTTAATTTTTTCTACATTGACACCAAAACATAAAAAATAACAGCTTGCTTCATTAGCTACAAGGGGTCCTCAGAACGTAGATCGAGTATAATGAACTAGAGTAATGTGAATCATGCATTGAATTTGAAATCACAAGTAACATTGTAAGGATACAATATCCTTTTTCTAGTTCTATATTTCAGAATCAGTTCTACTGTATATTTTTGGCAAAATAATATCACCCTAATAAATTCTATACGTAGCACTCCATTACCTCAAAGTCTACCGATGATTCTGGCCAGCATTGGGCATAGGGTGTTTTCCCACTTCAGGAACTTTGCTTTTAGGAACCAATGATTTCCAGGACAATGTATGCTTTGGGCCTCTTTTGTGTGTTGTGTTATCACAGCACAACAGGAACTGTAACCTTTACGCAAAATATGTGACGTGCAGAGAAGAATGATTTTGGTACTAAGTGTGATGCACTTGGGACTTCATAGGGGGTCCTTCCCCTTTTTGCTTTGATCGTAACCTCATGAGGGAGGCTATTGCTTTAATGCAGTGCACTGTTTAGAGCGGCACATCAGGGAGGTCGCTATGAAGAATAATGTGGTGCAAAGTTTTTTTTTTCCTGTCAGAACCAGTTTTACAATGATAGTCTTTAATTTTTTTGTAGTCTTGTACTAGGTTTTTCAGTTTTTCATGACACTGCTTTGTGCTGTGGTTAATCCCTAGTTCAGCCAAACATGATGAAAATTTTAATCATTTCGGATGGATGACTCCCCAAATAAATGTAATAAAGCCTGAACCTCTGTCTATTTTGCTGTATTCACCTCCATCTTCAAAGTCCAAACTACTATCAGATTTTTAAGATGTTGACCAGTTCTTATGGTCAACTAATCAGCACAATTTATGACTTGAGTCCCACCCACAATAGTTTCTGATTGAACAAAAAGTTCATACCCTGGAGTAGGAGCTAGAAAAAGTAGCAGAAACTACCTACCTGGAAGTACAAACGGCCAGAGTTCCTGTGTTGGGAATGCTAGAAAAGCTCCTAAGTTTCTAAAAAGTCCCTGGCTCCTGAAAAAATGTTCCTGTGGTGGGACAGCACACATATAGTGTTATATTTGGCCCTCAATAAAACTGAGTTTGACATCCCTAATCTAAGATGAATCAAAGGCAAAAGTATTTTTCAAGAAGTCACAACCATGTACTGTTTAACTAAAGAGAACCATAAATCTTCTTAAGCATGTATCCACAATTTTGGACATTGGTTTAACCACAATACTGGCTTTTAAATTATCATGTTTGCGACATCATGGCACACATCTTTCAGGAGACACACCCCTAACAACAGACTGTTGTGTCATTGCAACACATAAAATGGCGAGAACATGAAAAACAAAACTATTCCACTATAAATACAGTACAAAACATAATATTAGAAAATATTAACTTTGCTTTATACCGTGTCAAAGATGAGACAAGTGAGCCACAAAAAGAGTTAGGGCAGCAAAATTATTTCCTGGCTGCAAAAGAATTAAGTGTTGTGTACATATGAGTAAAGATTTGAGTCCAGAACAGAACTGTTTTGATGAGGAAAAGATGGCGGTTTTAAAGGAGAGCATAGGAAGTGACATCATCAGGGTCAGATCTGGAAGTGACGTCATCAGGGCCAGAACTAGATGTGACATCATCAGGCCCAGAACTGGAAGTGACGTCCTCAGGGTGATAGCCAGAAGTGACGTCCTCAGAACCAGGCGGAATTTCCCGTAATCGGTCTGGAGTGGAAAGAAAGAAAGGGTCAGTACATTCTGCCACCCCCTGGTCTGGCATTGAATTAACTTTAACTGCCTTCCATGCGCATCTGTGTGACAACAGATTATCTAAGTGAATCCTAATAAAATTCCCCATATTTAATAACTCTTTCAACTGCCACTCCGGACTTCAGAAAAAATGCATCTTAAACAGAGGTAAACGGCACTATATAGCACCTGACCCGACACAGATTGGACACTGGAGGCACGTGTAAAATAAAATGCTGTTTTATTCTTCTTCAGCTGGAGGGCACGTCTTCCCCGTAATCCCCCAGCCATAACACAGTCCCAAGCACCAGTGACCACCAGTGCAGCACAATCACAAACACTCCTCCTTGGCACCACCACTCCTCCCTCACAACCTTGTCTTCCTCCACCCGACTCTGGCCGATGAGTGGTGGACACTGGCTCCTTTTATAGGTCACCTGGAAGTGCTCCAGGTGTTTGATCACCAAGATCTGGCGGCACTTCCAGGTGTGATGAAGCTGCTGCCCATACGGGCTTAGGAGACCCAAATACAGCACCCCCTGGCGGTACGTGCGTGACCCAACAGGGCTGCCCCCAACTCCAATTCCCAGGGAGCCCTGTGGGAAACTGAGGCACTTCACCAGGCCAGGGGGGCGGCCATCTAGCGTCCAGGGGGAGGTATTGCACTGTCCAGGGCTGCTCCCCCTGAATACAGTGTGCAGGGGCGTCCCGACTGGGCATGGACGCCAGGTGCCTGTCACACAGGATAAACTTTTAAAGTTTGCCATTTCACAATACCTTTCATTTTGTATTACAGCCATTTAGCCATATTGAAGCTAATAAACGGTCTTACAAGATGTACTTTTGACATCTTTCCTGCTGATTTCTAGGGCTTTTGAAGTATTGATCATGCATCCTAAAATCATGTAAAGATCATCCAATTTCTGAGCTCACTTATTCCAATTACTGTGTCATGGAGAGTTAGAACCTGTTGCAGGAGCATTGGGGAAAGACTTGAACGAGACCTGAACAATTTATCACGAGCCGACTCTGGAATATATTCACATTCAGTTGTACTGGACCAATTTAGAGTCATTAATTATTCTATAGTATAGCCCAATGAATCCAAAATCCTGATTTGAAATATTATGTACAGTTTGTTCAGTAAAGAAAACATGAAACTACTGTAGCTAGGAATGGATTTTATAACTGCCAGAACAAAGGGGTTTGCACATTGTACCCATATCTGTTTAAATTTTACTGAATGATGGAAGGCAGTGTAGTGTAGTGGTTAAGGCTTTGGACTTCAGACACGAGACTGTAGGTTCAAATCCCAATACAAACTCTGTTTGACCATGAGCAAGTTACTTCACCAGTCTATGCTTCAACTGCAAAACACAAAATGGAATGTAACCAATTTTATCACTTGTCACACATGTGCATTTAGGAAGCAGCCAACAAGTCTTAAGGTGAGTGATATTTCGCAAGATAAAGGGTTGATTATAAGTACTAATGTCTCTCTCTCCATCTACAGAAACAAAGAAGAAAAACAATATTTCACCTACCATACTTCCGGGTTCTCAAAATGGCCACGATCCCATCCATCGATGACATCACCTTCGGTTCCACCACAATGGTGTCACTTCCGGCCATCTCTGATGATGTCACTTCCGGCTCTGTCGCAAAGACACCATTTCCGGCCAACTCCGATGACGTCACTTCCGGCCATCCCTAATGAAGTCACTTCCATTTTCTCATTTCCTGTCATGACCATTTCCTTCCACCATTTTCTGCTATATAAACTCCATTGTATCCAATAAGTCTTGTCGATTGTTTCAACTTTTTGATTCTTTCGACACTGGGAAAATGACCTCTCAATTAATATATCAGAAAAGGAGTGGAAAGTAGCAATGCAGAAAATTCACTCAAGCTCCATATGCGCAAAGCATACAATTATACAACTCAAAATTATATATCGAGCACATCTGTCTCGACTAAAACTCTCCAAAATGTTTCCAGGGCATGATCCAACCTGTGAACGTTGCAACCAAGCCCCAGCCTCACTAGGTCACATGTTCTGGGCCTGCTCCAAATTAACATTATTCTGGACAAAAATTTTTAATTACCTCTCAGACAGTCTTGGACTCACAATCCCTCCTAACCCATTAACAGCTGTGTTTGGGGTTCTTCCAGAGGGGCTTAAAGTGGAAAAAGACAAACAAATTGTGATTGCATTCACTACACTGTTGGCACGCAGACTTATTCTGATAAACTGGAAGAACCCAAAATCTCCTCTTTTAAGTCAGTGGGAAACCGATGTGTTATATTATTTAAAATTGGAAAAAATCAAATACTCAGTTAGAGGATCTGTGCAGACTTTTTTCAAAACATGGCAGGATCTAATCAGTAATATTTTGAAATGATTTTATAAAGCACAGAGAATTTGTTGATTTAGGTATTTTTAAAAGCCTTAAATTTTACACCGTTTGGCTTGCTCTCTCTCTCAAGGGTGGGGATCGATCTGCTCTTAGCATAATTCTTTTTTTTGTAAAAACTTGATTGCTATGTATTGATTGTAATAAAATTAATAAATAAAAAAAAAAGAAAGCAAAAAAAAACAAAAAACTTTTTGATTCTTTTGGCCTCATTTTTTTCATATTGTCAATCGGACATTATACAGGAAAATTCCCCAACTCTCTTTGAGTATTCCAGCATCTTTATTCTTATTACACACTCAAATGTTGAAAGTCACCTTGGATAAAGGCCTCAGCCAAATAATATTCCTGCAATGTACACTCGCTTTTGTTCCACATTCACAAAGATGTGACTGCTGATTCCAGTTTTGCCTTGTGTGGATATGTGGTTGTATGGGGCTTGTAATGGGTTAATGTCCTACCCAGGGCTCGTTTCTGCCTTTTTCACAATGCTTTTGGGATGGTTTCCTGCATATCATGACCCTGAATTAAGTAGATATGAAAATGTTTACATTTTATAGGAAATGTTTGGTTGGATATGTCAAAGACGGCAAACTGAGAGCAGGGACAAGCTATGAAACTGAATGGAATGATCAAGTAAGTAAGAATTCACCAGTGAAGAAAATGTGAAACTACTGTAGCTAGGAATGGATGTTGCAACATCTAGAACAGAAGACTATTCATCCTTTCAAAATGACTTTTTAAATGTTTTTTGGTCATTAGCTTGTGTTGGTTCATAAAGATAATATTAACTGATGGCATACATTTACATTTCAATACACTGAATCTTCAAGACATTTTTTGCTTTGTAGTTTCTCATTTTATGGCTTAAGAATCTTAGGCTGTTATTTCTGCTTTGGGTGTGCCTGCTATCCAATTTAAAATTGGAGTGTATTATTCCATTGTTCGTTTTATTTTACTGCTGAGATCTATATTGTTCATGTATTTTTTGGCCAAAATTTATAGAGGACAGACTAGAGTTTCGTACCCCTGAACACTTTTTTTGTTAATGGCTTTTTGGCAGGAAACTAATAGGCAGGTCACAGCATAATAATTCTAGATCAACTCTTTTATGATTTGGCCTGAACGTAGCCGCAAAATGTGTATAGGATTAATAGAAGAGCTAGACGGGTGGTGAATTGCTTTTGTAAAGTTATAAGTGAAAATGTGTTACGGGAGAGTTTCCTGCAGTATAATTCCCAAGTCTGACATGATTCTTTTTTTTCTTACATACTGGAAGTGTTTGTACCTTGGTGACTTTTTTTGACTGCTCAGGAGCCATTCCAATGAAGTAGTACCAAAGATTTTGTCAAACATGTATTTTTTTGTGTTTTTCTCTACCACCCACACTACTTGAGTGCTGGTAGGAGTACATCAAGCAAAAACAAATAAAACTCCAAAATGTGGAAGTACATTACTCACCCATCATAGCCAGAGCACATAATAAAAAACATTTGTACTTAATCAGAGCTAATGTCGTTTCTCTATTTGTGAACATAGCCTGTTTCCTTTTCTCAATGATCTGCTGTTTTCTTTGTGGGTGTCACTTAGTAAATCCTGTTTAGTCAAGTGTTTTTTTACTTGTCCCCATTTATTTATTTATTTTTTAAATCTGGCAGTTTAAACAGTGGGAAACCACTGTAAATCCAAAAACAAATATTAGATCTCAAAATAGTACACTTTATCTTTCAGAAACGCAAAGTGGTTCATTTTTTAAAATGTTCAGCTTAAAATATTGTGGGGCAATCCCTGTCATACCTGCAGCAAAAGTGATTAAATGCAGATGAACTCAAACCTCATAATCTTTGTATTGGTATGGCTTTAAATTTAACATCACAACTTACAGCTTAAAAATGAAATTGTGGTCTACAGCAAATTACTAACTGCTGACACAGACATCATAAAAACACACACATATCAAAGGAGCTGCTGGTAATCATTAATAATTCTTTTCTGAAAAAGAAAGAAAAATAGATTTTGTGGGGGAAAAAACGAAAATTATATTAATACTGGAAATAAGTCAACATTCAGAGCAGTCAGCCAACCATAAAATTGTACAGTGGGAAAGTAAAAAGTATTTAATGTAGCTGTGTTGCTTTTCACATATTGAGGCTTTTCTAAAAATAGCTAAACAGATTTGCTATCACTGTCAAGTCGAAAAGAAACGGTAGAGCTGTGATGATCTGTTGAAACACAGGAAGGTAATGGGGATTTATTTGTTTTCTTTTTTAAAAGCTGTCCATCAATCCAGTTTGAGTCTGTATTTGATTGTACAGATTTACATCTTAAATATCTATATTGTTGTAATCAATCTTTATTTTCTTTGTAGCTGGAAGGATTATTTAGATTCCTAGCTCAATAATATCCACTTCAGTTTTATAAAACCCTCAGGCTAGGAGAAGTGTGACACATAAATGCATTCAGAAATCCACTGCCTTTAACAAAAAGAAGATAGATAGATAGATAGATAAATAAATAAATAAATAAAATATTAATTATGAACACCACAAAACAAAGCACATGACATTTAAGTAAATATGCACACTTTGCCTGTTAGTTACCATATATTGTTATTTTTAATCTAAAATGTATTGATTTTTTCATAATATAAAATGAACTCTATTTTTCATTAATAAATAACCTTTACGATTTAAAAGATATATACAGCTTTTAAATGTTAATAGAATTTTAGGTTAAGATTTTTATTTCAGTCACAGCCATAAAAGATACAGTATGTGCAAGATTTTACTCTAAAATATGACAGCATAATAGCCGACGCTAAGCATTCTCCATGGTAGGTCATTTCCTTGCTCTGTTAGTGTTAATCTAAATATTGTTAAGTTTTAACCATAAAGCACAATAAAAACAGCATCTATAGATCAGTTCATCATTCATATACTGTAAGTTAGGTTGTTAGAGTAATGAAGAAAAGGCACAATCTGTCCACTGACTTTTGCAGGAAATGTTGGTTTGAGCTGGGTTGCCTTCTATCCAGGGATGGGTAAAATTGTCAGTCTGCTTTTTTGGTTAACTTGAAAAAATGTAATTTGTGTGCACTTTTCAAATAAAATAATTTCATTTTTACAAAGCAGAAAATACTATAATACATATAATAAGCAAAATTAAATGCGACACAAACACAAAGCATAATGCTATCAACATAAATAGAGGAACATCATGCAATATACACAGTACATATACACATCTACATCTCTAAAACAATATCTTTGTGGCCCAACGATGGACTGGCACCCTGTCCAAGGTTTGTTCCTGCCTTGCACCCTATGCTAGCTGGCATTTGTACTTTGCTTATATTTTTGCCATATTTTCTGTAACACATGAATAAATGTGTAACATTTTCTCCTGCCTTTTCCGGTTCTGGTACTTAACTACAGTAGCAGTCAACCCTTTTAGTGGCCAGGCTGGTAAGAATACAGATGGGATTAGGGACATGCAGTAAAGTAAAGTAAAACAGGGTCACCCTAGGACCCAAACACAATAGGATTCTCTAAAGGTTTGCAACAATGTATGTTTTGACTTAAATGATACCTTCTTTATTTGAATCTTCTTGCTGGATTAAAGGAAGTAAAATTCAGTAGTCAATCTTCATCATATTAATTTCTGGAAAATAAATAATGCAGGCATTATGGCCAAAATAAAGCATCCTTCTGAGTACCAATTCAGGCCACTCAGTTTAATTGCAACCAGCTTATTAATGTAAGGCAGTTTACTGCATTTGTGTGAAATTTTATTTTAAAATTGCTAATTATTTTATACAAAGTGTGAAATTTACAATTCCCTCCTATTACTAAAATGATGCAAGTTCAAGATCAATTTCATATTGTGTAGACTGAAAAAGAAAAAGAAAAACATTAGAACACTCTAGACAAGAACAGGCCATTCAGCCCAACAAAGCTCGCCAGTCCTATCCACTTATTTCTTCCAAAAAAACATCAAGTCGAGTTTTGAAAGTCCCTAATGTCTTACTGCCTACCACACTACTTGATAGCTTATTCCAAGTGTTGTTCTTTGAGTAAAGAAAAACTTTATAATGTTTGTGCAAAGTTTCCAACTGTGTCCCCATGTTCTTGATGAACTCATTTTAAAATAACAGTCTTGATCCACTGTACTAATTCCCTTCATAATTTTAAAAACTTCAATCATGTCACCTCTTAATCTTCTTTTGCTTAAACTGTAAAGGCTCAGCTCTTTTAATCTTTCTTCATAATTCAACCCCTGTAGCCCTGGAATCAGCCTACTGTTCGCTGGACCTTCTAGCACTGCAATGTCCTTTTTGCAGCCTGGAGACCAAAACTGCACACAGTACTGTAGATGAGGCCTCACCAGTGCATTGTAAAGGTTGAGCAGAACCTCCTTGTACTTGTACTCCACACATTGTGCTATATAACTTAACATTCTGTTAGCCTTCTTAATGGCTTCTGAACACTGTTGGGGTGTCGATAGCTTAGAGTCCACTATGACTCTTTGGAAGATCAGCCTCGGCACAGACAGGCAGACCAATGTTCCAAACACCACACACATTTTATTTACAGTACTATTGCAGTGCCCCTGCATCACACACCTTCAAGTCCGGGCTTCTCCAAAGCCCTGTCTTCGCCGCCTCCACTCCTCTCCTCCGAGCTTCATCCTCTTCCACCAGACTCCAGCTCATACTGGAGGGAGGCGGCCTCTTTTATGCCCACCAGAACGTGCTCCAGGTGCCTCCTGATGAACATCAAGCAGCACTTCCGCCACACCAGAAGTACTCCGGATGTCTCTGGTAATACTTCCGCCAGCACCTCCGGGTGTGGCAGAATTGCTGACATCCAGGGCTTCATTGTCTTCTGGGCGCCGCCTGGCGGGCCACGGGCCCCTATAGGGTTGAGCCTCCAAGCTCAGTTCCCGTGGCCCCCATACAAACCAGGTCAGCTGCCCTCTCGTGGTCTGGGGGAGGCATAGTCCCTTCTCTTGGTCTTTCTCGGCGTCACGGCTGGGCACAGCCCCCAGCCACCTTCCACAGACTCCTAAATCCTTCTCATAAGGTGTGCTCTTGATTTTCCGACAGCCTATTGTGTATTCAAACCAAACATTTTTACTTCTTATGTGTAATACTTTACATTAACTGACATTAAATTTTATCTGCCACAAATCTGCCCAAGCCTGTATGCTATCCAAGTCCTTCTGTAATGATATAACGGATTCCAAATTATCTGCTAATCCACCTATCTTGGTATCATCTGCAATCTTAACCAGCTTGTTACTTATATTCCTATCTAAATCATTTATATATATTAAAAATAGCAGTGGCCCTAGCATTGTGGAACACCACTCTTAACATCGGCCAGTTCTAATGAGGTTCCTTGCACCATCACCCTCTGTTTCCTGTGTCTGAGCCAATTCTGCACCCATCTAAAAACATCACCCTGAACTCCCACTTCATTTAATTTGATGCCCAACCTCTCATGTGCCACCTTATCAAATGTTTTCTAAAAGTCCTGATAAGTAATATCATAAGCTCTACTTTGATTGTATCCTTTTGCTGCCTCTTCATAGAATTCCAACATGTTAGTAAAACATGACCTTAATTTTCTGTACCAATGCTGACTGTTCAGAATAATGCATGTCCTTGCCAGGTGTTGCTCAATCTTATTCTTAATAATTCCTTCCATTAATTTTCCTGTGATGAATGTTAAGCTTGCTGGCTTATATTTGCCTGGATCTGCCCTGTCACCCCTTTTATATAATGGGATAATAATTTCTATTTTCCAGTCCTTCTGAATCTCTCCAGTGCGCAATGACTTCCTAAAAATATGTCTCAAGGGTTTATATATGTACTCACTAACCTCCTTAAGAACACGAGGATAAATATTATCTGGTCCTGGTGATTTGTTTGATTTCAGCTTATTTAAACAATCCTCGACTAGTCTACACATATGCCTTCCCAATACATTGGTGCCCCTCCAGTTCAGATGTAAACCATCACGGCGGAACAGGTCCCATCTGTTCCAAAAGGAGTCCCAATGCCCCATAGACCTATACTCTTCTAGCCTGCACCAAGATTTGAGCCACGCGTTAAGCCTTCTAATCTCCTCAGTCTTACTAGGACTGGCAAGTGGCACAGTCAGAACTTCGGAGAAGACTACCTTGTCAGTTCTGCTCCTCAGCTTGGCACCTAACTCTTTGAATTTGGATCGCAGAAATGACAGACTACCCTTATGTAAGTCATTTGTTCCAACATGGACAATGACAACTGGATCCACCCCCGCTCTGGCCAAGAGCCTATCCACCCTTCCAGGGAGGACACCCACTTGTGCTCCTCGAAGACAACACACCGTGTGAGACTCTCTCTTTCTGGAGCACACCTGTGCTTCAATCCCTGTAATAATTGAATTCCCAACTATCACTACCACTCTCTTTTTGGGAACTGGTTACCTGCCTACCACCTCAGAATTATCAGAGACATCATCCAGCTCCACAAGGACATGATAATGGTTAGACACTTCTAATTCTGGGGTTGATGCCCCCGGACAGTGTGCACCCTTTACCTTATGCCTTGTGACCGTGACCCACCTATTTCTACCCGTCTGGTCTGGAATCTCCTCCTGTGCCACCTTGGGGTGCACACTATCTCTCTAAAGGACACCTGGGCCAAGTGCGCCAATTCTCTATTACAATGCAGGTCAGCCAACTCCTCCTCCAGTTCAGCGACCCTGAGCTCTAGGTGCTGGATCAACTGGCATCTCTTGCAGATGTAGCCCTCATAGACAACTAGCTCTTCCAAACCATCATCTAAAAAGTCCAACATCCAACATTAATATCATAGTACTAGCTTATAGTATAAAAGCACAACATACCAAAACAATACAGCCTGCCACACATGTGTGCCTTGGGACAACCTTCTGGGCTCTGAAGAGGTAAACAGTTCTACCCTGGAACAAGAGGGGTAAGCATTGAAAGCCAGTCAAGGAGGATCTCTAGATACACCCACAGTGCCCCCAAGAAGGCCCTACCCTTCCAGCACAGACAATGTAAAACAGAGCCATTCCCAGAAGGTGATGTCACATGTTGACCTTGCATTCTAGAAGGACAGATCTCCAACTCTTTTGTTGTTGAAGGCTGACTGAAGCTGCTTTGTTTTCTTGCTTACAGGCCACTGAGCATGTTATTTTTGTTCTAATTAAGAGGAGTGACCCTGCTAGCACCCCAACCTTTTGTCTGCATACACTGGTCTGCCTTTCTGGCCACATTACAAGCCATATTCAATAAAGTGCAGTATATGCTGCTTTAGCTACACTTTTTTTGCATGAATAAGGTAATGTAAAAAGAAGAATGATTGCAGTCATTGTTTGCTTGATGCCAGCAAAAAGTTGCACTTTGACACCAAACTGCCTACATACAAGAGGCACTGCAAATTGTTCTGTCAGATGAACTTTTTGAGGAAAAACTGGATGATGCGCATAAAAAAATAAAAAATAAAATAAAAAATATGAAGCAAAACAAAACTGAAGACCAATACGAGAGACAATAATTATGGTCAAGAAAACAAGAGGGTTAAAACTGAAAGCACATATGAGAAAAGAGCACAAAGATAAACTTTGAATACTTTAGAGATTTGGTATCACAGATTTATATGGATTTACACTCATAGCCATCTTTTTTGTCCTGTTGCATTGATTACTCATGGGTACCAACCTCAGAGGCTACACCCCTAGCAATGCTGGAAATGGACCTAACAACAGAAATAAACACTGGTGGCCTTTGAGGGCCCAAAATATACTTAATTATGACAATAAATTATCAAATCTCATTTTACAAAAGATTCAGAAAACTCCATACATATGACAAATGTCAGGGACATTGACAAAATAATTCACACATTGAACATTATAGCAAGTGAACCTGTACATCTGCTTTAAGGAAAGATTTTGAAAGTGCCTGTATTTTTGATGTAGAAGAGGGTTTTTCAGACTTTTTACTAAATGTTTTTTCACCACTGAGCTGGATAGAAAACTTGAAGGGCCAGCCTTAAAAATCAGAAAATGTAAACAGATACATAAAATAAGGAAGGCATAAATTACTTTTATGTGTAGACTGGTTGCACTGATCTAAAAATTGCCATTTCCGCATGGCAAGGGAGCTCATTTGGATACCTGTTTTGGATTGTATCTCTATGGCAGATTTACACACTATCCAGCTTTCACAAGGGTTTATCTATTTACGTCTCTGGTCCCAAAAATGTATATTATATTTATTAGATTTTGTTTGATTATGTGTGTAGCCTGTGATAGACTGTTCAGCTATCCCTGGTTAGTTCCTGCCTTACACCCAAAGCTTCTGAGATGGGAAAAAGCTCTCTGTGTCCCTGAGATGGATTAAACAAATTTAGACAACATACAGAGCCTATAAGAAGTATTTACACCTTAGGTAAAATTTCGCATTTTATTTCTTGCAGCATTTAACCAAAGTGGATTTAGTATTTTTTTTCTATAGCGATCAACAGAAAATTATCTTTAATCTCAAAGTGAAAACAGATTTCTGCAAAGGTCGAGATAGATAGATAGATAGATAGATAGATAGATAGATAGATAGATAGATAGATAGATAGATAGATAGATAGATAGATAGATAGATAGATAGATAGATAGATACTTTATTAATCCCCAAGGGGAAATTCACATACTCCAGCAGCAGCATACTGATAAAAACAATATTAATTAAAGAATGATAAAAATGCAGTGCAAGTTAAAAAATGCAAAGTGGAGAGTGCAAGGCAGGTATAACAGTCAACAACTTTGCATGATGTTAACGTTTACCCTCCCGGGTAGAATTAAAGAGTCGCATAGTGTAGGGGAGGAACGATCTCCTCAGTCTGTCAGTGGAGCAGGACAGTGACAGCAGTCTGTCGCCGAAGCTGCTCCTCTGTCTGGAGATGATACTGTTCAGTGGATGCAGTGGATCCTCCATGATTGACAGGAGCCTGCTCAGCGCCCGTCGCTCTGCCATAGATGTCAAACTGTCCAGCTCCGTGCCTACAATAGAGCCTGTCTTCCTCACCAGTTTGTCCAGGCGTGAGGCGTTCCTCTTCTTTATGCTGCCTCCCCAGCACACCATTGCGTACAAGAGGGCACTCGCCACAACCGTCTGATAGAGCATCTGCAGCATCTTATTGCAGATGTTGAAAGACACCAGCCTTCTAAGGAAGTATAGTCAGCTCTGTCCTCTCTTGAACAGAGCATCAGTATTGGCAGTCCAGTCCAATTTATCATCCAGCTGCACTCTCAGGTATTTATAGGTCTGCACCCTCTGCACACAGTCACCTCTGATGATCACGGGGTTCATGAGGGGCCTGGGCCTCCTAAAATCCACCACCAGTTCTTTGGTTTTGCTGGTGTTCAGTTGTAGGTGGTTTGAGTCGCACCAATTAACAAAGTCTTTGATTAGGTTCCTATACTCCTCCTCCTACCCACTCCTGATGCAGCCCACGATACCAGTGTCATCAGCGAACTTTTGCACGTGGCAGGACTCTGAGTTGTATTAGAAGTCTGATGTATATAGGCTGAACAGGACCGGAGAAAGTACAGTCCCCTGCGGTGCTCCTGTGTTGCTGTTCACAATGTCAGACGTGCAGTTCCCGAGACACACATACTGAGGTCTGTCTGTAAGATAGTTCACAACCCATACCACCAGGTATGAATCTACTCCTATCTCTGTCAGTTTGTCCCTAAGCAGCAGAGGTTAGATGGTGTTGAAGGTGCTAGAGAAGTCCAGTGACATAATTCTTACTGCACCACTATATTAATCTATCACTATATTAATCACAAATCTAAAACACAAAATAATTGATCACATTTCCATTTTTCAAAGTCAGTATTAAGTAGATGCACCTTTTGCAGCCATGACAGCATTGAGTCCGTGTACACAGGTCTCTGACAGCATGGCATATCTGGACACTGCAATTTTCCTGATTTTTCTTTGCAAGCTATGTCAGATTGTATGGGTGTCGTGAGTGAACAGCCTTTCCCAAGTCCAGATACAAATTCTAAGTTAGACTGACATCTGGACACTGACTCTGCCTCTCCAGAACATTAACATTTTTCTTTATTAGCAATTCCAATGTAGCTTTGGCTTTATGCATGGTCCTGTTGTCTTACTGGAAAACACATCTCCCAAGGTTTCTTGCAAACTGCATCAGATTTCCCCATATTTTTCTACATTCATTTTATTCTCTACGTCTACAAGCTTTCCATGGCCTGCTCCAGGGAAGCACCAACCACAGCTTGATGCTGCCAACACTATACTTCATGGTGGGAATAGTATGTTTTTGACAACGTGCAGTGTTTGGCTTAGGTGAAACATGGTGTTTAGTCTGAAGGCCAATTTGCTCAGTTTTTGCTCTCATCAGATCATAGAATTTTCTTTCAGCGGACTTCAGAATGTCCTATGTGCCTTCCAGTGAATGCTAGCGGAAATGTCATGTGCTTTTTTTTTTAACCTGTAGCTTCCTCTTTGCCACTCTCCTAAAAAGCTGTGACTGGTGAAGTACTTGAGCAACAGTTGTTGTTTGCACAGTCTCTCCAATCCTATCTGCTGTAGCTTATACCTACTTCAGATTTCTCACAGGTATCTTGGTGGTCTCTCTCACTTTATCCTTTTCTTGTACAATCACTCACTTTTTGTGGCTGGCACATTTGTGACTAGGCACATTTACTGCTCTGTCATACTCTTTCCATTTCTTAAAAACGAAGATTTAAGGATTTAACACTAAAATTACCAGAGCCTACGAAAAAACTTGTAAATCCGTCCCACCTTAAATCGCTTCTTAAAATCGTTCTCACCTCTCCACCAGCGTCTTTTGTTAATCTAAGTGTGCTGATAAAAGAAAAGCTGCAAGTAGCCGGCTATTCCATCCCCCCACCAACTTAGAACGTGCACAAACTTCTCCCAACTCATGCCTTGATTGATTTTCTGGGAGTTATGTGGAGTTTTAGAGTGGAAATAATAGATCGTTGTTTGGAACACACGCATTTCATGTCTGTTCCGTTTCTACAGTAATCTGTGTAAACACATTGTTAAAACAGAAACGTTTTTTATATTCTACTAGTAGATGACAAAATGTAGGCATAAACTATATAATGTATGAAGCCTGAAGTCCAAATATCAAAGAAATATTTTCACAGAAGGTACAAATCTAACACAACAATTGCGCTTTTATTCAAAAATATAACTGCAGAAACAAAAAGCCGCCTTAACAAGTGACATTGACAGTAATTTATTATGACTGTCTCCGTGGCGTAATAGAATCAGCAGCTGACTGAGACTCAGAAGGTCCTGAGTTTGATCCTGCCCCATTCCCTTTTGAGAAGTAAACTGCTCTTAGTCTTACTATTTTAGAATAAAAACATACATTTGATTTCAGTCTGTAACAGCCAATGTAATTTATGATACTTGTAAAGGTTAGCTTTGTTTTTTTTTTGTCAGTTTTATTATCTCAGCCGCGTTCACGAGCCCAAACACACCACACCCCCGCATCTTTTCACATAGACGCGCTGTAACAGAGGTAAACTCAGCTCCCTTCTACATAGGAGCAAGAATGCACATACCTTTGCTTGCATACTGAAGTGTCAGCAGGCACTTTTTTCATGGCATTACACATGTATTTTTTGAGCATGCCCTCTGCACACTACTTGTGACTTTAGGCTGTCGGAAGTAAGTAAATAAATAAAGGTAAATCGTGTCATAAAATGATTTCTTCAAAACGTCGAATGTTATTTATTTGGCAAAAAACAAAGCTAACCTTTACAAGTATCATAAATTACATATTGTTACAGACTGAAATCAAATGTATGTTTTAGTCTAAAATAGTAAGACTAAGAGCAGTTTACTTCTCAAAAGGGAATGGGGCAGGATCAAACTCAGGACCTTCTGAGTCTCAGTCAGCTGCTGATTCTATTACGCCACGGAGACAGTCATAATAAATTACTGTCAATGTCACTTGTTAAGGCGGCTTTTTGTTTCTGCAGTTAAAGTTTTGAATAAAAGCGCAATTGTTGTGTTAGATTTGTACCTTCTGTGAAAATATTTCTTTGAAATTTGGACTTCAGGCTTCATATATTATATAGTTTAGGCCTACATTTTGTTATCTACTAGTAGAATATAAAAAATGTTTCTGTTTTAACAATGTGTTTACACAGATTACTGTAGAAACGGAACAGACATGAAATGCGTGTGTTCCAAACAACGATCCATTATTTCCACTCTAAAACTCCACTTCACTCAACAGAAATAGTGTTAATTGAACTCCAAGGGATATTCAGTGACTTGGATATTTTCTTCCATCCATCCCCTGACTGGTGCTTTTCAATCACTTTTTCACAGAGTTTGATGGAGTGTTCTTTTGTCTTCATTATATAGGTTAGGCCACCATACTGACTCCCCACAAGTTGCTCCTTCCTGATAAGGTGCCTTTATGCGTCAATCAACTGAAGCTGACAGGTGATCTTCATTAAAATCATTTTGTGACTCCTAAACCCAGTTGGCTGCACCAGTGATGATTTAGATGTGTCATATTAGAAAGGGTAAATACTTTTGTGTTTTATATTTGTAATTAATTCTGATCACTTTGCAGAGATCTGTTTTCACTTTGACATTAAAGACTCTTTTTATCTGTTGATTGGTGCAGAAAAGCCAAATTAAATCTGCCTTAATTTACAACACCCATTAAAAGTGGGTGATTTTTTTTTTTATAGACACTGTATGGATTGATTGATAGTAACATATTCCTTATATGCTTTCAAAAATGTTGTTTTATTAATTGGTGTTAAATGTTAAATATATTAACATTTTATTTAAGGTTGTGTTATAGTTTAACATTTTTACCCAATAGTTTAATGGATTGTATACATAATAAGCTTCTACATAATGTTAGCCTTAATAAAAATATTCACATTTCTGACAGCATTTTCTTTGTTCAAAGCTGCTTAAAGCTTTCTCAATATTTTTTTACTTTCTTGCATTAAGATTTAGCCCATTCGGTGGGAGCATAATTATTACAGAAAGCCTCCATGCACTATGTTGTATTAGTTTTGACAACTAATTTGTTTTAAGTAACTGTCTTTAGAGTTCAGAAGAGCATGCTTTTTAAAGGCATCATTCCCAGCAGCCTGTGGTGCTGTGCTGTGGTAAAGAACATTAAAGGAAGGTGTGTGCTGCCATGCATAGAACAAGGTGAGATGCTTGCAGACAGAGTCTACAAATGAAAGATGATTGAGTCTGTTTGGCTTTTTTCACCTGTCCATAGCTTTGCTGTCTTGTTACTTTAATTAGACATATCAAAAATAATGAAAGAGTTTTTGCGTTGCTTTGATTATCTTATAATTCTAGCAACTTTTGAAAAAAATTGGTTGTTTGGAATTGAACTAAAATAAATACGTACAATATTTCTTTACAAATAGTTCACAGCCTTTCCTTGTGATGATGCTACTGTCAGCAGCAGAGGTGTTAAGACCATTAAAATCATCTATCATTTGCTTAATGGTTTCTTAAAATATAGAGGAATCACACCATTAAAAAGTAAATTTGCATTTTATTATTTTTAATATCTGGAGATACCATTTTTTTTAGATTGAAACCAGTATATTTATGGAGCAGTATTGGATGTTAAGGGACCCTGTGTTAGTCATGCTGAACTTTAATTTTGAACATTTTTAAAATGATACCAGATTACTTATACAATTGAGCAGTGGATTAGGATGCTTTGTTGAAAGGTGTGTTGATACACGTTATGACTAACTCAGCCTCTTCTGTAGTTGTACAAATGTTTTTATACAGTTCAGCCATCAAGAAGAATTCTGCTGTACTCAGTCATGCTTAAAACACCTATTAACACAAGAATTTCAAAAGGTTGTGCATTTACTCCAATACTGTGCATTTTATATACTAAAGATAACTGGGAAGAAATGTGATCAAAACAAAAAATACTAGATTTACTATACAAAGAAAAGAGCAGAATTGTTATTTTGCCAACATCATACTAAATATCATAGTCAGATCTTCAGTTTTGGAAACAAGCATGCTCAACTAAAAGTAAAATGTATGACATTAAAGAAGAGTGAGCAGAGTAATTGGGATTGATCAGTGTGAAGTATAGCGGCCCGGACACACACAGACGGACACCATTTTAATCATCACCCACGTTTATTTACACAATGCTATACAAAAGTCAAGTGCACCGCCACCAAACCCCCAGCTCCCCAAAGTCCACAAACACAGTCCTCTTCACACAAATACTCAGGCCTCTCTTCGCCTCCTCTGCCTCGACCTTGTCCTCCTCCTCCTCACCCGACTCCAGCCTTGATTGCAGGGCGGCGGCTCCTTAAGTAGGTGGCTGATTGGTGACCACACCCAGCCACCTGCCACATCAGACATTTGTGGGAAAGCATTAATCAAATATAACATGTAACTGTTAAAAGTCAAGCTCAAGACTGTTCTGGTATAAACAGGTAAAAGACAGAAACCAACTATGGGTGGGGTGAGGCTGCACTCACATATATACCCACGCAGGGCCAAGATGAAATTGTCAATCAACCTAAAATTCATGCATTTGTATTGTGGGAGGAAAACTAGCGTATCCCAAGTAAAAACCTGGAAAGTCTGTGCCAACTTTCTGGAGAGAAGGTGATTGGCCATGGGGTACAAAACCAGGACCTTGGATCTCTGAGACAGCACAGCTAAGCATTGCACCACCCTTTCCTTACACAGCAATATAAAGTCAACAGCTCAGTTTATGCATTTTGAAAGCAAATAATATAGACAATGTGGTATAACATTTCAATTGTTTCTTAGGCAGTTACACTTTGCTGTGGATTACTGGGTATATTTTGCTATTTCCTATTGTATGATATGTTTTTGCATTCCTTACAATAGAAATGAACAAACGAATTTTCCATAGTGACATAAAAAAGCTAATTTGATATTGACATTAGTATCATATTTTGCAAATATTAAATGCCATTCTTCTATCATTTATAGAATCTGTTTAATTAGGTCAGAGCTGTAAGGTATAGGATAAATAATAACGTTTGATATTGTTTTTCAGTTTGTTGATCTGAACACTAAAGGATTTAGGTAAAGATAAAGTTATCTAATTACTAATTGTAAGGATCTACTATATTCCTTCATACCCATGAACACAAAACTGAGAACAGATGATTGTGCAGGAAGTAATATATTAATTTTTCTTATGCAACTTGGAACAAAATATTCTACAGCTAACATTAAATTAAAATTTTCAGGCAAAAGAGAATGTCATTATGAAATGTCTCTGTAAGTACATCGTTTTCTGAAACAATATCATTTTTTATATCTTTTTCAGCTTTAAGGCTTGTACTTCATTTTATAAGTCACAAAAGGTAAAGACATGAATTAGCAATTTAATGTCGATTCAAACAAAGTTGATTTTATGTATAATCTATTCTAAAATGCTTCCTCCATAATCACGGTTCAGTGTAAAGGGGTGGACACATTTTCCTATGTCCTCCTTAAAATTCCATTTTAGCTTTACTCATAATGAAATTATATCCTTCTGCACAATGTGCACTGTCTTCATGTCAGTTATGCATTTTCAGAAAGCATGGTGGCAAAGCAGAACAATAATAAGCTAATCATTTATTTCCTAAGCAACCAATGGCAAATTATGGACAGTGACAAATACACTAGAATAATTGCTTCTCATAAGGCATATATTCAATTTCCATACTCTTCATTGCTTAATTGTATTTAATTTTGAGAAAAACTTTATGAAAAGTGTAATTTCACTAAGCTTCATTTGCCACATATCTACTGACTGAACTTATCTGAGCTCTGTCTAGGTCCATTTGTAATCATTTTGTAAATTCCGCCAGTGTAAGGTCACTTTATATTTAGCAAAAAACAGAGATCAGATGTGTGTGGAAGATCTTTGAAAGTGGACATTTCAATATGGCTACTTTGCTTTGGAAACTCATTAACATTTAGGTTGTATTGCTAGTCAGCATTAATAAGGTAAATCATTAGACTCCAGTATTTTCCTTGGCCACATATTCTGGTTACACCCAATGATTGAACCTTCTATAGACCAGGGGTCTCCAACCTTTTTTCACCTGAGAGCTACTTTTAAAAAATGAAAATGGCTGAGAGCTACTCATGTTTTGTAACTTTTATGAAGCTTGTTTTGTCTGAACATTTACAAAATGTACATCACAAAAAATATTTAGTTCACCAGTAAGTGCACTTTATATGTCTGTATACATTTTCTAGTGTATCTCACACTATTGAATTAAAACATGAATGCTGTTAAAACAATGCAATTCCAAATACACAGATATTACTTATTCATTTGTCATTTTCTTCCATGTCACTGTTTCACTTCAATCAATCAATCAATTAACATTTATTTATATAGCACATATTCATACAAAAAAATGTAGCTCAAAGTGCTTTACAAAATGAATAGAAAAATAGAAGACACAATAAAAAATAAACATAGGTCAACATTAACTAACATAGAATAAGTAAGGTCCGATGGCCAGGGTGGACAGAAAAAACAAAAAAAAAACTCCAAAGGCTGGAGAGAAAAAAAATAAAATCTGTAGGGATTTCAGACCAAGAGACCGCCCAGTCCCCTCTGGGCAATCTACCTAACATAAGTCAAACAGTCCTCTTTGTATTTAGGGTTTTCATGGAAGGACCTGGGGCCTCATGTATAAGCGGTGCGTACGCACAGAAATGTTGCGTAAGAACTTTTCCACGTTCAAATCGCGATGTATAAAACCTACACTTGGCGTAAAGCCACGCACTTTTCCACGGTACCTCATGCCTTGTCGTACGCAAGTTCTCCACTCGGTTTTGCAGACTGGCGGCACCCAGCGTCAAAGCAATGCTACTGTTCCTGTGTGGTTACTAATTATTTTCCTGACGGGGCTTTATAAATACACTGAAACTAACCGCATATTGTTTATTAGTGTAACGTATCTGATTGTAATTAACTTGTAACAATATAATGGTCCAGGGAACAGCCATAGTATTCCAAATACCATAACTGCTTTAGTGTTGTTACTCTCACTTCTTCTTCTTCTTCTTCTTCCTCTTCTTTCAGCTCCTCCCGTTAGGATTTGCCACAGCGGATCATCTTTTTTCATATTACTCTCACTGCACGACTCGGAGTATTTATATCACTGTATCTGAGTGTGAATCACAGCAGCAGCTGATCGGAAAGAGGATTATCGGTATACAGCTTCAAGGACACGCTGTCTCAGCCAATGCAAAACGTTTTAAAGCCTTTCCTGTACAGACCTCGCGGTTCAGAAACAGTTTCATCCCAAGAACTTTAAATGCACTCAATCAATGGCACCTTGTAGAACTGTTTGTACTTATAAGTACAATCACCCCACTGTAAACTTGCACTATAGTTATAATATCGCACAACCTGAGCCACTTTATAAAGCCCGTATTTACATATGATGACGATATCATTTTTAAGGTGAAATACAGCAAAATATGTTTATTAAATGATACAGATAAAACTTTAACTTCATTTAAATAATCTATATTCTTCACTGGGAGTGTCTTTAAGGATAGAATAATTAAACATGTACTACGAAGATATTTCAATGTTCCTTAAACGTTTTGAAGAATCGGCGCTAAGCTTACAGATGGCTTAACTTCTATTACAGAGCTGATTGTGTGGCGATCGGTTACTTGGAGAAAGAAAAGCACTGACTTCAGTGACGGCTACGGCAATATATATTGAATATAACACATAAAGAGAAAATAACAACACAGCTAAAACGCAGCGACACATTTCGGCAAAAGTTAAATGCTTGTGTCATGAGCACGAGGCGGCTATGCAGTGTCTGCAACGGATGAGGCCATCCACCGTGCATAAGCTACTTTACTGACATTGGCGGAAGGAGCCACCGATTCTTCCTCTGCCCAGTGCCACCACAAGCCTAGAGCGCCCTGAGTACTGCTGCAATAAATAATTTCATCGAAGTGAAAAACATGTTTAATAACGTGCTTTAACTCCTATCATCATGAAAATGATATCACGTATACATCTCAGTATATTAGTTATTCAGAGAGCTGTAATATCACGAATGTAATGGATTCTGTGTCCAGTTGGAGGAAGAGAGCCAGTTTAAGAAGCAAGTAGTGATTCACACACATAGAGCACACAGAAGTATAAATATATAAATATAAAACAAAGCATTTAACGTGCTACATTAATTACGATGTGATTTGAGAAACTGGTTAATTAAACGATTTTAAGATGAAGTTTATGATGTTCTACTTTAATGACAAAATAAACTACGTGATTAAAGTGGAAATGTCGAGACTGAAGTTGACATTTCGTGCTTTTCCCCCACTGTGTGCCTTTTTTCTCTGTACCCTAATAAGCTTTCATATGACACTCAGACAGTGGGCTACAACTCGGCTTTTCACGGCGACTTTGATATGTGGACTTCTTTTTTATTTCCGGCACTGTGCGATTTTGTGAACGTGAGTTTTCAAGTTTCTCCAACACGCTATGTCACTCGATCAACTTCCTTTTGTTGATTATACCACGGTTTATTTGAACAAGTAGTATGTTTTTCCTTTGCCTCCACTTGGTATTCGCTGAAATTCTTATATTTCCCCCGTGCTTTTCCCATTGTCTTTTCACAGAAGGCTGAGCTTAAGTGCGATTTATATTGATTTGCATATTCAAAGAGGCGTAATTCCGGGAGGAGTTGGGGCGTTACATAAAGCGCGAGCATGAGCGTTAGTTTTCATGCTGATCGGGATTTATGTAGCAGAAGAATGTGGAAGTTGGAGTACGCACAGATTCCTGCATCTGGATTTTTCTGTGCGTAAGCACATTTACATGAGGCCCCTGATGATGATGGTCACGTAAACTTCTGGCTTTCAGTCCATCAATGTTGGTGCATCATGATGCTTTGAGTAGGTGGTGGTGGCACAGGCCGCCACCACAAAGAAACCGGAAAAAGAAACAGAAGAGAGAGTTGGGGTCAGTACGGATTTTTGAGCCACTATGAATAGTTATTATGATGAATTGAACATACAGAGTATCAGTATTAAGTTAAAGTGAAGTCAGGAGAAAGCCATGTTAAAGTAATGTGTTTTCAGCAGTGTTTTAAAGTGCTCTACTGTATTTGCCTGGCGAATTCCTACTGGCAAGCTATTCCATATTTTAGGTACATAACAACAGAAGGCCGCCTCACCACTTCTTTTAAGTGAAGCTTTTGGAATTATAAGGAGACACTCATTTGAAGATCTAAGGTTACGATTTGGAATATAACGTGTCAGGCTTTCCGATATATAAGATGGAGCGAGATTATTTAAGGCTTTATAAACCATAAGCAGTATTTTAAAGTCAATCCTGAATGACACAGGCAACCAGTGTAGTGACATCAAAACTGGAGAAATGTGTTCGGATTTTCTTTTCCCAGTTAGGATTCTAGCAGCTGCATTCTGTACTCGATGCTAGTGATCTATGTCTTTTTTGGGTAGTCCTGAGAGGAGTGCGTTACAGTAATCTAGTCTACTGAAAACAAAAGCGTGAATTAATTTCTCAGCATCTTTCAATGATATAAGAGGTCTAACTTTTGCTATGTTTCTTAAGTGAAAAAATGCTGTCCTGATGAATATGCGATTTAAAATTCAGATTACAGTCAACGGTTACCCCTAAATTTTTTACTTCCGTCTTTACTTTTAATCCTAGTGCATCAAGTTTATTTCTGATAACCTCATTGAATCCATTATTGCCAATTACTAAAATTTCAGTTTTCTCTTTATTTAGTTTGAGAAAATTACTATTCATCCATTCAGAAATACCAGTAAGACATTGTGTTAGTGTATCGAAAGAGTCGGAGTCATGAGGTGCTATTGATAAGTACAGCTGTGTGTCATCAGCATAGCTGTGGTAACTCACGTTGTAACCTGAGATAATCTGACCTAACGGAAGCATATAGATTGAGAACAGCAGCGGACCAAGGATAGAGCCTTGTGGAACACCATATCGGATATCATGTGTCTTTGAGATTTGATTACCACAACTCACAAAGAATTCTACCTGCCAGGTAGGATTCAAACCAATTTAAGACACTGCCAGAGAGGCCCACCCATTGACTAAGGCGATTTCTAAGAATATTGTGATCAATGGTGTCAATTGCAGCACTCAGATCTAAGAGGATGAGAACAGATAAATGGCCTCTGTCTGCATTTACCCGCAAGTCATTTACTACTTTAACGAGTGCAGTTTCTGTGCTGTGATTTGTTCTGAAACCTGACTGAAATTTATCAAGAATAGCATGTTTATTGAGGTGGTCAATTAATTGCAAAATGACTGCCTTCTCTAGAATTTTACTTAAGAAGGGCAGGTTAGAGATGGGTCTTTAAATTTTCAAAGGCAGAGGGGTCAAGATTATTTTTCTTGAGCAGGGGTTTAACTACAGCAGTCTTAAGACAGTCTGGAAAGACTCCCGTATCTAATGACGAATTAACTATGTCCAGAATATTGTCAACTAGCAAAATACCCGCGCTTCGCAGCGGAGAAGTAGTGTGTTAAAGAAGTTATGAAAAAGAAAAGCAAACATTTTAAAAATAACATAAGATGATTGTTAATGTAATTGTTTTGTCATTGATATGAGTGTTGTTGTCATATCTATCAATGTAATTGTTTTGTCATTGTCATGATATATATATATATATATATATATATATATATATATATATATATATATATATATATATATATATATCATCACACACGCGCATGGGAGGCAGCTAAAGGGCTTGAGTGAAGGCAGTTCGAGGCATGCCGGGTGTGGCTGCACTGATTGGCAGCTGGATCACCTGACATCAGTGAAAAAGAAAAGGAAACATTTTAATAATGGACGTAACATGATTGACAATGTAATTGTTTTGTCATTGTCATGAGGGTGCCCGTGGTTGTGCGGGCTCCGCTGGCACTCATAACTAGCCATATATATATATATATATATATATATAAAATATATATATATATAGGGCATTGGCTACGGCCATGAAAACACGCCCTACCAAATATAGAGCAGGTAGCTTGCTATCTGCTCCTGGAAGCGCTTCCCCGTGGCTTCACCCAGCCGGTTTGGGGCGAGCGGTTCAAGAACATGGCTGAGCTCATAGAGCTTATGGAGACGCAGAGGGCGGCCTCACACTCTGGGGAGCAGAACCGTCCTCATGTCAAACTCAGCCGGGTATGTTCCAAGACCTAGCCCCACCCTGTACAATCCGAGCCCGATTGGCGTCCGCGGCAGCGGCGCAAACCGCTTGGAGGCAAGGAGGAATGCAGGTGGAGGGTGAGGAGGGTTGGTGTGCTCTGGCTAATCCGTTGGCGGTCCCACATACTGGCGTGGTGATCGTCAACGGACACAAGACCACAGGTTTGTTCGACCGCAGCAACATTTCAATTGTTGCCGCCGCTTTGTGCAACCGCAACAGTGGCTAAATTTAAGATATATATATCATCAGTTACGGAGGGTCAGTTAGTAAGCTCACCGTAGCGTCCTACCTGATCCTCCACACCCGGTGATACTAGGCGGGACTGGTCTAAAATCAAAACGGTGAGACACATACCACTCCGGGGTTAATTTGGGCCTCGTTATGGACGGAGATAACCCGTCTCAAGCTGCCTCCACGCCGTGTAATCAGCCGGCAGAGAGACGAAGCAGTCGCCCTGACTGGCGTGGCAACTCCCGGCGTCGCGGGCTAACACGCCATCCACCAACGCCGGCGGAGCGGAGGAAACCACGCCCATTGAGGTCGACGCTGACCCTCTCTCCGTGTTGCGGTTATAAAAAACGCCGGCTTCTTTTAGAAGGGAGCAATGGAATGATGACTCCCTGAAGTTTGTAAAAAATGCAGTGGTCCTTGTCAATGGCCAGCGCACTAATCAGTCGATGCCACAGGGCCCCTACTTTGTGCTAGATAATGACCTCCTTTACCGTGTAGCAATGCATGACGGGCAGGAGGCGAGGCTGCTGCTAGTGCCGTACCTTCCGGCGGCAGGTCTGTGAGCTAGCACACGCCCACCTCCTAGGTGGCCACCTGGGCACCGAAAAAACTCTGGAGCGGATCAAGCTCCGTTTCTACTGGCCAGGAATTAATGAGGAGGTTCGCCGCTTTGGCGCTTCCTGCCCGGAGTGTCAACTGCGACAAATTCCTAGGAGGGACCGTGCTCCTCTCATTCCTATTCCACTGATTGACGTTCCCTTCCACAGAATCGGGGTCGACCTGGTGGGACCCTGGAGCCCTCAGCCCGAGGACACAAGTACATTTTAGTCCTCGTGGATTACGCTACACGATACCCCGAAGCTGTTCCGTTGCGCTCAGCTACCTCTAAAGCCATCGCACGGGAATTACTAGGGTATTCGGCGTGGGGATCCCCAAAGAAGTCTTGACAGACCAGGGGACCCCCTTCACCTCGGAAACGTTCAAGGAGACTGCCAGATTACTGAAAATAAAGCATTTAAAGACCTCGGTGTATCATCCTCAAACCGACGGATTAGTAGAGAGGTTTAATCAAACTCTCAAGCAAATGCTGCGTAAGGTGGTCAGCGAGGATGGAAGGAACTGGGATCAGCTCCTCCCCTCGTCCTTTTGCCTATCGGAAGTCCCACAAGCCTCCACGGGTTCTCCCCTTTGAACTACTATACGGGCGACAACCTCGGGCATATTAGATATTTTGAAAGAAGGCTGGGAAGAAGAGGCTCTTCCCTCCACAAACATACTGGAATATATCGCGCAGTTGCGATAGATTTGGAAAAATTCGCCTGTCCTTAAAAGTCACATGGAGGAGGCTCAAGCAGCACAGGCCGGTACTACAACCGGCACGTCTCTTGGGAGTTCCGCCCGGAGATCGGGTCATGGTCCTAGTGCCTACCTCCCACTCTAAATTGCTTGCCCACTGGCAGGGCCCCTCTGAAGTTAAGGAGAGGAAGGGATACTATTTGGTGAGTCAACCCAATCGTCGGCCAAAGGAGCGGGTTTATCATGTGAACCTGCTGAAACCGTGGAAGGACAGGGACCCCGATCCCTCCTCCGCCAGCCCGCTCACTCTTCGCCACACACACGACCTTAACCGCACGGACTTAAGTCCCAGACAGCGGCAGGAGCTGGAAACAGTTATCCGGACCGCTCGGGAGGTAGTCAGTGAGAACCCGGAAGGACCTCTCTGATTGAGCACAACATCGTGACAGAGCCGGGGTTGTTGTCCGAGAACGCCCGTATCGCCTTCCCGAGGCAAAAAGGCTGAAGTGGAGCTTGAGATCAAGCGCATGCTGGAGCTAGGTGTGATTGAGGAAAGTTATAGTCCCTGGTCCAGCCCCATTGTGCTGCGTCGGTAAGCCTGGCGGAAGTTGGAGGTTCTGCAATGACTTCCGTCGCTTAATCAAGTCTCCCAATTTGATGCTTATATATACTTGACATGACGAAAGGGTACTGGCAGGTTCCTTTAACGGACTCCGAAGGAAAACCGCGTTTAGTACCCCTAGCGGACACTGGCAGTATCGTGTCCTTCCATTTGGGTTACACGGGCTCCAGCAACCTTTCAGCGTCTGGTGGACAAAGTGCTTCGCCTCATAACTCATACAGTGCTGCCTACCTGGATGACGTGGTCATCTATATATATATAAGCGAGGCCAAATATGCCATTCTGAAATGGCCCGTCCATGAACCAAGCGGCAGTCCAAGCCTTTCGGTTAGCGGGTACTACCGCCGGTTTGTACCCGGTTTTCGGAGAGAGCGCGCCCTTGACTGATTTAACAAAGAAGAGGGCCCGAACATTGTGGTATGGACTGAAAAACAGCGCTGCATTTGGTGACTTAAAGCAGGCCCTTACGCCCACACCTGTTTTGATGGCACCTAACTTTTCTTTGCCTTTCATCCTCCAGACGGACGCCGGACACAGGCCTGGGCCGTGCTGAGCCAAATCGATGGTGTGGAGCACCCCATCATGTTCCTGAGCGGAAACTGTTGGACGGGAGACCAGGTATGCTGCGGTGGAGAGGGAGGCTCTGGCGATTAAATGGGCGATTACTCAGCTGAGGTACTACCTGTTGGGCGGAATTCACCCTTGTCACGGACCATGCACCTACAGTGGATGGCCCTCCACAAGGAGTCGAATCCGGGTCACCCGGTGGTTTCTTGACCTGCAGCCGTACAAGTTTTCGCTGTTCATCGCCGGGCTCTCCACGCCAACGCTGATGCTCTTTCGGGTTCACGACCTCTCGGTTAGAATCGCCCGACCCGCCGGGTCTGGGCTAAGGGGGCCTTGTCACACGTGCGCATGGGAGGCAGCTAAAGGGCTTGAGTAGGCAGTTCGACATGGCAGAGTATACACATACACCTATACACACATGAGCCAATATATATACATATACATATATACACATACTGTTTTATATCAGTGCTCTGTACTAAAGAAAACGACACATATATATACATACTGTATATACATACATATATACATATATATCATATACATATACACATACTGTATATACACACACATATATATACATACTGTATATACATATATATATCTACATATATACTGTATATACACATATATATATACAAATATATATCTACATATATATATATTAGGTGGGACTCGATTAAAAAATTAATCCAATTAATTAGAGGCTGTGTAAGAATTAATCTTGATTAATCGTATGTAATCGCACGTAAATTTGCCCCAAATCGCAAATTTTTTTTTTTTAATTTAAAAGTGTTTTAGTGGGCGACAGAATCAAATAATAGACATGGACATGAATATTGTAAACTGAAGCTGTTTTAATTTCTGAAAAAAAGCCTTTAAACTGCATTTGAATTCAAAACAGAAACAAAAATATCATCCCTGGTTAAAATTGGGCAGACTTAAAAATAAAGTGGTAGTTTAAGTACTTTAAGTACATTTTCAGAATAGTATTGTCTTTAAATAATAATAACCAAAATTTCAACATAAAGTGCAGTTTTTCTTCTTAAAAAATAAGTCAGAAACATAAAAGGTAATTTGACCAACTTAATCTTTAAACTCTGAGTAACCTTAGCCAAAATTATTTTGTACATTAGGCTAAAACAGTGTGATCATTGAACATTTTGTAATTAGATGTAATTAGAATTACTAACGGTCACGGAAGTCCAATGATCCCCAGTAAGAGCCACAAAGTCCGCTTTCTGTAATGCATCTAATTTTGCTTGCTTTTCAGTGTGCACAAAACCATGCTTTTATCAAGGCTTATTTCGGGTAGTCGAAATGATCAGTCGTAGGAACGCGCTTTATTCCGACTCTAACATTTTTGTAGCTGTGATGTGTGCATCAGTGTAATGGATGTACCAGGAAATCATGCATTGACAAAAGTTCCCGTTTGCTTGGAATTGAAAGTGTGATTAAATGCGTTATTTTTAAGCGCGTTATGGAGTACATGCATGAAGCTTCTCAGCTGTGCTTGTGCTAATAAAGGGAAACATTTTAAAAATAACGTAACATGATTCTGCGTTAACCTAATATTTTTCATACGTCCCAAACCAAGGAGATGCGAAGGTAAAATGAATCGGTAGCGTACATACTCAGTGCATCCCTCTGGGAATCGAACCTCGAATGTCGCATTAGAGGCTTAAGACTCTACAATTAGCCACAGCGTGTGGCTTGTCTATGCGAGTATGTACTGTAGATCGGGTATATATACACATTTATATATATACCCGTGTATCGCAGTGGAGAAGTAGAAGTTATGAAAAAGAAAAGGGAACATTTTAAAAATAACGTAACATGATTGTCAATATACAGTAATTGTTTTGTGAGTGTTATTGAATGTTGCTGTCATCAAGGATTTGATTATCATTATTTGTTTCAATCAGGGTCGTATATGTGCGATGTGTTGTAATCAAGTTACATTCCGTGTTTGTCAATCGTTGTAAAGATAAGAGGTTTCATTCATCGATTAGTTTCTTACTGCATCAATAAACAGCTCGTCTTCCTCTTTATCTGAGATGTGACAAACTGCTTGCACGGGTTTTTTTACACTGTCTTCCTTCAGCAGGACATTCACTTTTTCCACCGTCTGCTTTGTTTCCGCAGTAGCTGCACTTATGAATATGATTCTATGTATCAGACGCTTCATATTTTTTTGCTGCCTTCTCAATTGTGTAATTCGGTTTTTGTTCAGCACTCTTTGGAACTGTTGCTTTTGTCTGTGCACTGCCAGTTCACGTGAGCCGCTTGGTGTTCTTGCATCGAAGGTTCCCAGCTGTGCTGGTGCCATCTCGTGTAATGTCAGCTAAGACCCGGCACTTAAAAGTTTCTCTCGCAGTTTCAATGAGTTTGTGCCAAACACCACCCTGACCATCTCATCTTCCTCTGCATAAGCACAGTCCTTCACACGTGAATATTTACCGGCAGTGTTTGTATTGGATTGCCGCTGATGGACGGCCTTATATGGGCAGGCACTAAATTACAAACGCTAGTGGCAGCCTGTCTATGAACTTAATTTAATATAAACTTACGGTTCACGCCGTGCTTTGTTTCCGCAGTAGCTGTACTTATGAATATGCTTGTATGCATCATTTGCTTCATAATGTTTTTCTGCCTTCTCAATTGTGAAATGGCGTTTTGTGCTCATCGCTGTTTGGAGTTCTTCCTTGTTCTCTACGTACTTACGTAGGAGGCGTGATGATGTCACACGAAACTCCGCCCCCCACGGCCATCTCCAACTCAACTCCATTACATTATATGGAGAAAAATAGGTTCCAGTTATGACCCTTACGCGTAGAATTTCGAAATGAAACCTGCCCAACTTTTGTAAGTAAGCTGTAAGGAATAAGCCTGCCAAATTTCAGCCTTCTACCTACACGGGAAGTTGGAGAATTAGTGATGAGTCAGTGAGTGAGTGAGTGAGTCAGTGAGTGAGTGAGTGAGGGCTTTGCCTTTTATTAGTATAAATTAGCACGTCTGATATGTCTTTGAAAAACCTGGTTGGTATTGGGTCAAGGATGCAGGTGGAGGGTTTCAGTTGAGAGATTATACTATGTAATTCAGGTAAATCTATCCTGGTGAAAGCATTTAATTTGTTTATAATGGAGTACCGGGGCTTTGGAAGTTCTGCAGTGTTGGGGAGATATACTATGTTATCTCTAATATCATTAATTTTTTGTTTGAAAAATACAGCAATGTTCTCACAGGTTTCACTGGAAGTATTCCGGGGGCATTCCTTCACAAGAGTATTCACATGTCCAGTTGCACGTGTGGTGTTTTTTAGTTAGTGAGATGACTGGCACTACATGGGGTCAACAAGAGCAGCAGGTGTATGGTGGAGTGTAGCCACTTAGGTTCTCTCTTATGGAGTCATTTAAATGTTCGTCTGTCAGTCTTGTTCTGAACTTTGATTTCATGACATTCATGTCAGAAAAGGCAGACTCACAGACATTTTCAGTGCAGCTTGGTGAAGATGTTCATAGTTATCTGGCTCTTCTAAGCTCCAGAACTGCTGAGAATGCTGTTGAGACTTTAACTGCACATTATTTTGAAGCTTTACTAATATATAATATATAAAATCCAATTTCTGTCTGTCTATCTGCTTTTCACAAGAGAACTACTTAATCGGCTTTAGCTCTGTTTTTTTCTATAATTTCTTCAAACATTCTGGTTGATTTTGCGACTTCTCTCATTTTACTATGTACCAAAGTTCGCTTGCGGTACCGATTTATTTGTGTGAATTCATGAAACACACTGCATGCCGGGAGTGGGGGGGTTTGGATTGGAGTGCTCTCCTCATTCACTCGCCAGCTTCGGGGCGTGTTCCTTAACTCTGCTTAGCTAGCTAACAAGAGAACAATTGACTTCAATTTTGTTTGATATTTAAAAAATAAGTGTTACTTAGGTCTTGATGAGTTTAAGTGTATGCCACATTGAAAAGATAGATTGCAATTCAGATTGTGGATCGTGATTTTGTGTTTAAAGGATCGTGATATGATTTTTTGGGAAAGATCACCCACCTCTAATTTGACTAATCAAGTTTTTAAATTTATGTAGGATTCATTAACCCTTTGGTGAGCTAATTGGAAAGGTGTTGTGAGCTACCGGTAGCTCGCAAGCAATGTGTTAAAGACCCCTGTTCTAGACAAAGGTTTTTATTTGCTTATTGAGAAGTCTCTTGTTTATTATTAGTCGTCATCTAATAATAGTTCTGTTTGGGTGATACTGAATGGAGTGTGGAAGAAACCCCCAAGGAAGACAGGAATAGTTCAATCAATCAGTCTTTATTCAGGCACCAGTAAGTAAGTACCCAGTAAGTACCTTGCCTGCTGGTGGTGGTCGGAAGGATTGGTGGCGCCAGTGTTCGGCAGCCTCACTTCTGTCAGTGTGCCCCAGGGCAGCTGTGGCTACATAGTAGCTTATCATCACCTGCGTATGAATGTGTGTGTGAATGGATGAATGACTGTTGTGTTGTAAAGCGCCTAGGGGGGTTCTTGAACTCTAGTTAGGCGCTATATCAAATACAGGCCATTTTACATGGATTCATGCATTGCAATGCAAAACAGCAAAGCTCCCTTTTTCCGTCTGCTTTTTTTTATATTTTCCCCCTTCCTCCTCCCCCTTACTTATCAAACAGCATAATATCATTTACCTAAATATTTAATAAAATTACGCAAATGGGCCATCTGTTTCTGTTTTGTGTACATGTCAGATGAACCCTAAAGAAGTAAAGGTCATCTGTCCTATGTCTAACAGACACGTTCCTAAATAGTAAATTGCTCTAGGTCAGCTTACTGCACCCTGTCTTATGATAGACTCCTGTATGAATAACCTGCCATTATAGCAAAACAGCTTTGTCAGCTTTTAACCCTTAGTAGCTTGCAAGCAATTAACTTTTCTTTCACAGGGGCATCACAGTTTAATGAACACACTGTCAGTTTATTTTTCACAATAAAATTAGCTTTCAGCTTTATTCTGCTCAACTAGATTAGTCCTAAGCACCAGCAGTGAAATGGGAAATTGATGTCTTGTATTACTTGGTGTCCTGTGCAATACACTTGGGTGCAGGATGCAAGAGACAGCGTTCACCCGGGTGCTTGTACAGATGTGCGATGGTCCAGGAAGCCAGTGGGTTAGGTGTATGATCAAGGGGCATGATTTTGCTGTGGTACCAGCAATAAAAAAGGAACAAAAAGAAGCTTAGTTTATGGCAGTCATAAAGAGTTGGTGAAAGACAAGTGAAGATCCTGAGGGTAGCAATGATCTTGAGGGTAGTGTTCAGGTTGGTGCCCAGATAAAGATATTGTGACATGTGAGCATGCCCACAAACGTGAATAAATCTACCCTAATTATAGGAGTTGCAGCCAGATTCATTACAAGATGTTGCAAGGGTGACTAAGAAAAGCTTCACTTGGTGGGGTTGGGTTAGATATGTTGTTGGGATTGGCATGAGGATTCCCATGCACATTTAAAATGGCCCTGCAATCGCTATTGAGAAATATAACAGGAGAGCAAAGTATAGTTCGAGTTTCATAGTTGTCACCTTGTGCTAGCAGCCTTCTGAATGCTTTATAGAAGGGAAGGATCGGCCGTGTCGGTAACATAAGAGCCCTTTAATTAATGAAAGAAAGTTTTAGCCAGGAGAAGACTTCCCCGAACAGATTGACAGATTGGAGGTTTTTCCTGTGAAAACATATGGTGAGTCGAGTATGAGTTTATTTTTACGTCGAAAGAATATTTCTTTTTATTCTAGCAAACTCTCTCTTGCATGGATTATTTTGCAGGAAGCCAGAAGGGAAGAAGTCTGGAGTTGTGTTTCTTTCAATATTTTTATTTTTTAATATTTTTCTATGTAGTATTTTATCATGTCAAGACTACTAGAAATGCATGCTATTTGCTTGGCACAGGTTGGTGAACTGACTGAGCGCTGGAAAGAATAAATTATATTTTTATATTTATCTACTAATCCCTTTTGTCTGTGATTTTCTGTACCACCTCAGTTTATCCGCAATTTCATGAACTACTAAATTCCCAATTCACTTTTTTTCAATTTAGGAATGGTCTTAGCTAGCAGTCCCAGTAAAGTGATCAAAACAATTATTGATCTTTCTTTATCATTTTTTTTTTCTTTTATCTCTTAATTAATGTGAGAAGAGGGATTTGAATGTGACTATTGGATACTCTTACATATTTGCATAGACTTTTCCCTGAGTCCTTTGTATCTTCTCTTACCTTCAAAGAACTGTTTGCTACTTTGACTGGTTTATCTATATATGCAATCTAGGCTTGATTCTTGCCTTGCACCTAATATTGCCAGGATAGACTCCAGCCACACAGCCCAGAACAAATTAAGCTGCTTTGAGAATGTGATGTGGCAGGCAATGAAGTTCAAACAACATTCAATATTTCACTTTGGTTTATGTATTTAGTAAGTTTTTCACCCATATAGATAATCTGCTTGTTAAATATTATTCTTTCATATACAATGTATAATGATTTCATTTCTACTAATTATTATGGTACTGTAAATGCGGCACAGTGGTGCAGTGGTAGCGCTGCTGCCCCGCAGTTAGGAGACCCGGGTACGCTTCCCGGATCCTCCCTGCGTGGAGTTTGCATGTTCTCCCCGTGTCTGCGTGGGTTTCCTCCAGTTTCCTCCCACAGTCCAAAGACATGCAGTTTAGGTGCATTGGTGATTCTAAATTGTCCTTGATGTGTGTGTGTGCACCCTGCCCGGGGTTTGTTTCCTGCCTTGCGCCCTGTGTTGGCTGGGATTGGCTCCAGCAAACTCGCGTGACCCTGTAGTTAGGATATAGCGGGTTGGATAAAAGATGGCTGTATTATGGTAAGTTGCTTGCAATTTCTTTTTATATGCTATATATTACACAATCTTACTTTCCACTTTCCCTATTATGTTGTATATGTCTGTGTATTTCTGCTAAGAGAAGTTCTTTGTCTCCTGAGATTTCTAGAAAAAGTGAGAAAGTGAAGCTACTAATTAAACACTGACTGGTTTACTGTACTCAAAAATGATTATCTTTAAGTAATATAAATTGTTACTACAACATGATACATGACAACTTAACAACGACTGGCTCTTAAAAATGCTACAGCACTACAACCGCTAATCTGCTGAACCCTGGAACTTTAAAATTGCTGCTCTGTGTTGTATAGGGTGACAGCAGTTCAAATTTAATATTCAAATCAGAAGATGGAGGAAAATCTGAAATGTGTTACCAGGAAGTCAAATAAAGTCCTATTTACTAAAGCTAAAGGATAATGAAATCAGCAGATGAGTGGTTTGGAAGCCAGATGTTTTATGTGTGCACCAATACTGAAACATATGATGAAAATTGTAAGACTAATAAACGCTAAGGGTTTCTTTTTAAGTCATTGACTGGGTGATCATTTATTACCAGGATTAATAAGGTCTATGCTAGGGTATAGGTCTCTGCATATGTTAAATAGTGAACTCTACCAAAACTCATAAAAATGTAAACAAATATATTAGTGGGCAATGGTTTTATTATAAACTGTAACTGTCAAAATGTAAAGAAACTGTTAATTACTTTATCTTAACCAGCACCAAGACTAAATGTCCCCATTTCAATGAGAGTCCTTGAAGTATGGTTCCTTTCACAGTGCAGGCTTAGAAGTACACATGCCGCAAGTATAACATGTTTCTTGGCACTGCCCATGCTTGTTGCACACAACACATTTGGTGGTTGGTAAAAGTCTGCAGTTGATAAGTGGCAGAATGTCCATGTATTGCTGTCTGGGCAGACGCACACATCATTACCCTACAGGTTTCATATCATCCAATTGATTGTGCTATCTCCATCACTGTCATTATCATCAAAATATTCATCTTGCAACCAGTCTAGTTATTTTATACCAATTGTCTATTTTGCGCAAGCTGTTGCCAAACAAAATCTATGGCAATCCACTCAAAGGAAGCATTATGAGTTACAGCAGCAAAGATCACCAGCAAGGTGACTGTGTCTGTAGTGGTGGTATTCTGATGTATGAGTTTTCTTGTATTTAGCAGCTTCACAGGCTTGATGAGATATGAATTTACTTGTACCTGTTGTTCAAAGTGTTAAATATATCCACACCATTGACCTTAATACTGACATGGTACTGATGTCCAACCTAGAAACAGCCAGGCAACCATTCAAAACAAAACACACAAAGTGATGTACCCGATATCATAACAAAACAGAGCCACAGGCAAACGTATTTAATTTCTAGCCTAGTTAAAATAGTCGCACCAAACGAAAAGCAAATGTAACCTTTGTATTCATTAGCTGCCAATTTTTTTTTGTCGCTGTTGTGACCTTGAGACAATACTTTCCACAATACATTTGCCAACAGTGAACCTAGTCCATTTTTGTTAGCTGTTTCCTGCTGGTCACACATTTTATCTCTGTTCACCTCCTTAGTCACCTGTATAGCTTTATTCTACTCTTGTTTCGAATGAGTCAATGCACAAGCTAAAAAAAAAATCATTAAAATCATACTAAATAAACAAGAAGCACAAGGGGAATGAAATACATGACTTATATTAGTTAACAAAGAAAGGCCAGCAGGATTCATTTGGTACAGGAATTATAGGAAATTAAGTCAAAGAAGTATTGATGTCAAGAAGTGGATTGCATAAAGACAGAAGACAAGAAGAATGAAAAATTAATGAGATATTTTACTTCCTAATATTATTTCAAAAAAAGTCAATACAAATATCAATTTGTTTTTTTAACAAATCATGTACCCTATACCTCAGTTCATTACATTTTTACAACTTTGTCATTTTGACAATATCAGTAGCTTGCAGCAGTATTTATAATAATTGATGTTTGTGTGCTGCCACCAAAATTAAAAATTTCAGAAGACAAGCTTCCTTTGACACACTGTCATGTTTAAGCAAATCTATACCAATGACACTGAAAGGCATCTGGGTATGATAGCACAGAAAATGAAAATCCTGAAATGAAAAAGCTTACAAAAATATAATGCTGTTATTTTCTGAGCATCAATATTAAAGCTACTATATTCTGACCATAAGAAAATCCCAGTTCTCAAAAATTAAATAAGCCTTTTACTTAAATACTGTTTTTTTTCTAATTTGTGAACATGCTATATACAGAATTAAATGCATGTAAAAAATTGCCTAATATGGTTTCATATTGCCTGACCATGTGTATGTCTTGCTTTTAGTCTGTAATGTTAAAAAATAAAAAAGACAGTGAATGCAGAATACCTTTAGTCAAAATACACCAGTCAAAAAGAGATATACACAACTTGTGTGGGGCCAGAATTGTTTTAATTTGATGCATTTACTGTACCTTACTATTTTCCTCTTTCAGCTAATTCACTGTTTATTTATAAAAATTTCACATTGAACATAATCGTCCATCCATTGTCCAACCCGCTATATCCTAACTACAGGGTCACAGCGTTCTGCTGGAGCCAATCCCAGCCAACACAGGGCGCAAGGCAGAAAACAAACCCGGGCAGGGCGCCAACCCACCGCAGGGCGCGCACACACACACACCTACACACCAAGCACACACTACGGACAGTTTAGGACCGCCAATGCACCTAACCTGCATGTCTTTGGACTGTGGAAGGAAACAGGAGTACCCGGAGGAAATCCACACAGACATGGGGAGAACATGCAAACTCCACACAGGGATGGACCCATAAAGCAAACCCAGGTCTCCTTACTGCGAGGTAGCAGCGCTACCTCTGTGCTGCCCTGAAGATAATCATGTTAATAATAAATCATAGAGCCTGATAGTAGCTTCCTGTACCTAATGTATTTACTGAATGTTTCAAATGCTTAGTGGTGTTCCATACTTCGCTACTGTCAGAGAAATTTTGGTTGAACTCTTGGTAGTTTGACACAATGGTGTGTGATAGATGTAAAAAGTGTACAAAAGTTTGTTGTGCAAAAGGGAAAATATATGAGTTAAAAAATAAAATCAGTCATTAAAATGTATAAACAGTTCGAAAGAATAAAACATAAAATTCAGGACAATATTAAAACACAATAATTATTCCATAAACATTCATCTTTAAAAGGATTGTCTTTAAAAACAAACCAGACCAATAGAGAGGAGTAGTTGCACCATCACTTGCAGGGACACTGACATGTGAAGAGGCAATCCATAATGAATCTCCCAGGACTCTGTCCATCATCATTATCACAAGGTTAGCTCCCCTCACTGCTCTAATCCGTCCATTCTTGACCTCTACTCTGGCACTCCCACTGATTCCAAGGTATTCCCAGTAGCTTCTTTCACCCATGTTCTACAGTGGCAACATATTTGCTGCCTCAGCTCTCCACATTCTGTCAATAAAGGGTATTCCCAACAACATTAATTCAAAGCATCACCAGCTCTCGTTGACTGTACGCACATCGTATTCCTAACTGGGCTCCATACATCTCACCTCATGACCACTCAGAATTATTTCTGGCTGGGACCTGCTGACTCACCATCACTTATTCTCTTTCACTTCACACTTTAAAGTTAAAAATAATAAACTTTTCTTCTGTGGACAGAGGTTTTCCATTGACTCTTTTTCCCCCATCTCACTACCTTCTGTCATTCTAACTAGAACTGCCATTATTTTATGAAAACTACCCCTACCATTGCACTTAAAAAAGCATTGTGTCACTCATTACTCCTACTGGTCCCACCAAAGGGCTTTGATTGTGGATCACCATCTTCATTCCTACAGTCATTGTCAGGTAGGGGCATTGCGTCTCCAGGGCAGCATGCACCTTTTTAAAGTAAAAACAAAGAAAATAAAATCTGTTGCAGTCCTGTGGTGCACCTCAAAGCAGTCTTGAGTCGCTGTTACTAGTAAAATTCAAAATGGACATCCTACGTTTACACTAAGTGATGACGCCTCCAAGTGAGCAACTGAGCAACTACAACTGAGTTCTCCATGGGAGGTCTAGGATTTTAACAGAAAAGCATCCCTTATTCAGTTAGGATCATTTACATATAATAGATTGAAAGCATTTCAATTATATCAATCAGCACACAGACTATCTTTACATTCCTTAAACATCTGCATGCTATAAACTAGTATCTAAAGGCCCCAGAATAGTTAATCACTGTCTTGTGTAAGTATCTCATCCATAGAAAAAGGCATCACTAACTTGATGTACTGGTACAAATAATGTTAGGTTGATGTAGTTAAACAGGCAGGCACAGACTGAGGTACCTTAGAAATTCCCTTACAGTTTCCTTATAAATGAAGTTAGCCTACTACATTAAGTAAATCTTTTCTTTTATTAGTTTGATATATTAGAGAGGAATTTTATAAACGTTAAAACAAATTTTGCGTAAATTACTTAAGAGTCATGGGTTTTATGGCTACATTGTATTGATTAAGAAGAAAAATAATCTTGATCCCTCTGCTTTGGAAAATTTTAGACCCATCTCTAACCTGCCCTTCTTAAGTAAAATTCTAGAGAAGGCAGTCATTTTGCAATTAAATGACCACCTCAATAAACATGCTATTCTTGATAAATTTCAGTCAGGTTTTAGAACAAATCACAGCACAGAAACTGCACTCGTTAAAGTAGTAAATGACTGCAGACAGAGGCCATTTATCTGTTCTCATCCTCTTAGATCTGAGTGCCGCATTTGACACCATTGATTGCAATATTCTTAGAAATCGCCTTAGTCAATGGGCGGGCCTCTCTGGCAGTGTCTTAAATTGGTTTGAATCCTACCTGGCAGGGAGAAAATTCTTTGTTAGTTGTGGGAATTATAACTCAAAGACACATGGTATTCTATATGGTGTTCCACAAGGCTCTATCCTGGGTCCTCTGCTCTTCTCAATCTACATGCTTCCATTAGGTCAGATTATCTCAGGTTACAACGTGAGCTACCACAACTATACTGATGACACACAGCTGTACTTATCAATAGCACCTGATGACTCCGACTCTTTCGATACACTAACACAATTTTAAATCGCATATTCATCAGACCACTAGGACGGCATTTTTTCACTTAAGAAACATGGCAAAAGTTAGACCTCTTATATCATTGAAAGATGCCGAGAAATTAATTCACGCTTTTGTTTTCAACACATTTCTCCAGTTTTGATGTCACTACACTGGTTACCTGTGCCTTTCAGGATTCACTTTAAAATTCGGCTTATGGTTTATAAAGTCTTAAATAATCTCGCTCCATCTTATATATCGAAATGTCTGACACCTTATATTCCAAATCGTAACCTTAGATCTTCAAATGAGTGTCTCCTTATAATTCCAAAAGCTAAACTTAAAAGAAGTGGTGAGGCGGCCTTCTGCTGTTATGCACCTAAAATCTGGAATAGCCTGCCAATAGGAATTTGCCAGGCCAATACAGGGGAGCACTTTAAAACACTGCTGAAAACACATTACTTTAACATGGCCTTCTCATAACTTCACTTTAACTTAATCCTGATACTCTGTATGTTCAATTCATCATAATAACTATTCATAGTGGTTCTAAAATCCATACTGACCCCTACTCTCTCTTCTGTTTTTTTTCCGGTTTCTTTGTGGTGGCGGCCTGCGCCACCACCTACTCAAAGCATCATGATGCTCCAACATTGATGGACTGAAAGCCAGAAGTCTACGTGACCATCATCATCAAATCCTTCCGTGAGAACCCTAACTACAAACAGGACTGTTTCATTTATGTTAGGTAGATTGCCCAGAGGGGACTGGGCAGTCTCATGGTCTGGAATCCCTGCAGATTTTATTTTTTTTTCTCCCGCCGTCTGGAGTTTTTTTTTTTTTTCTGTCCACCCTGGCCATCGGACCTTACTTATTCTATGTTAATTAATGTTGACTTATTTTATTTTCTTACTGTGTCTTTTATTTTTTTATTCTTCATTTTGTAAAGCACTTTGAGCTACATTTTTTGTATGAAAATGTGCTATATAAATAAATGTTGTTGTTGTATTACATATGAAATATACCTGCTATCTATCTATCTATCTATCTATCTATCTATCTATCTATCTATCTATCTACCTTACTGTATCTAGAAAGAACTTTCTGCGTGATGTGTGTAATGTTCAAGTTGATGACCTGAGTGTACTGTCAGACAGATTTTGTTTAGAGTATGGCACAAAACTAAAGGACTTTCTCTTTAGAGACAAAACAGAAGAGTTGTTGAAGCTAAGGACCCTTAGATGTGTTAATGCAATCGCCAAAAAATATTTGTCAAAAAGTAGAATTCTTCCTAAATATATTGTTTCTTGAGTGTACTGTATATTAATCATGCAGCATCAACAACAAAATAACAGTACTCAGGAACTTTAGAATCACAAAATGATTACAATTACCCAAAAAAAAAACACAGAAAAGGACAGTATCTCTGAAAAACAAATACACAAAACGGTAATGAAATGAGATCAATAATGTAATACAAAACAATAAAAATAAAGAGCAATAAAACACATTCTTGACAATGGGTAATTTAAATTGGATTAAATCCAGCTAAAGTCATTGTAACACAGTCAGTTTATACTTAACTTGTTTTAAGAAGTCTGCTTCGAGGACGTGAGGTATAGGTAGTTCCGTGGTGATTGTGCTATTTTAAATAAATACATTAATTGTAAGAGGTGTGGCTAGACTCTGGCTTGTGGGTGTGGGACTCCAATACACAGTCATGGGGAGTTAATTGTGTGCAGCGGCTTGATAGTCTGTTGTGTGTCTGTGCAGTTAACTCAGTTCTTCCCTATTTTATGGCCACAGATAAAAAAGGGAACTGGAGTAAAAAGCCAGGAGAAAAAAAGAAAAAGAAGGAATGGAGGTTAAGGGAGAAGAAGAGGCAGGGGTCGGGAAGACCCTGGCATGAGGAAAGGAGGCAGGTGGTCGGGAGTATGCCACGGTTGAAGTGAGCAGCAGGTCTGTGCTTGAATGTGACACTGAGGTATTGAGCTACGCGGGGGTGTAGGAGCGGCTCTGTTGTTCAGCATCTCCGTTGTAGGTGCCAACGGACGGGAAGGAGGAGACATGATTGGGGTTCAGGGTGGTGTCCTGAAGCCACAGAAGGAATGGTGGTGGGAACCCAAACCTGGGAAAATCTTTGGCCGTACCTGTCGGTGGATGTCTCCTCTTGCTGCAAGGGCCTAAGGGGATAAGCTGAGGAGATACCAGATTTTAGAAAGATACATTGACGCTTCTGTTTTTTAAGAAGATGATTCTGTCTGGAATTTAACCTTGTTTTTGTGGATATATTTGTTGATGTTTATTTGACATTTTAACCTCCATGATTTTTTTATGTTGGATTATTTATTTATTTATGAAGAAGCGCTGCACTAACTTTGCACATTATTTTCAAAATAAAGCACTGAGACACTTTGCACCACCTCCTGCAGACTGTAAGTCCTTTGTTCAGCTCATCCTCGGTTTCGTCATTGACCATCCCGAGTTCAAGCTGCCAGGGACCATAAAGCCAACCTGGACCATCACACAAAGGGAAACAAAGATATGCCAAGAGAGGCTCTGACCACAATAGAAGGTACAAGTTTGACCACATTTTAGCTTGATAAAAGTACAGAAATTATTTGTCAAAGGAATCAGGATAGAGTACTGAATATAAAGAAAATCAGAACAGCCAAAAAAAAAAAAAATACTAGGTGAAGGATAATTCTGAAAATTCCCCAAATACACAAAGACAATGAGATTGCAGCATATAGAAATATACTGTATATCACTGAACAATATAATTCATCAATGTTCAAGGATGTAAGAAAGAAATTAGAAAACTGAGACTATGAATAACACAAATGTAACCATGGAAGATTGAAAAGAAAAAAGTAATCAATGATACTGAAGACAAACAAATACAGTAAGTTTGACTGAGAGGCTGTGCACTGTAAGATCACAGAGATTTGTAACAATTAACAGTTTGCTCTGTGTAAGCAAGTAATAATATAAATCAGGCATATCAAACACGCGGCCCACAACAGAAATCTGTGCGGCCACCATGACAGATCCTAGTTAGCACTGAACTTGTACAAAATGACTACTATCGTTTGTAATTGAATCATTCTGCATCTACGGCGTTACTTATTGACTTTTCTTACTTATGCCTTCTGACAAAAGTGCGTTTTCCCATGGCATTACGGTACCGGAAACGTCATATGCTAGTAAAGCCACGAGCCTTGACCAAAGTTAATGAGCCGCAACATCACAACTGAAGTGCTACTGTAGGCTGCAGCAGCGGGCAGCAGAGGTGGCCTTAGGCATGTGCAAACTGTGCACCTGCACAGGGCTGCCAAATCTCAGGGGCCGCCACGCCAATATATATTGAATATAAAACAGAAAGAGAAAATAACGACACAGCTGACGGCAATGTGGCCAAAAAAATAGTTTTTCTTGTTAAGTAGTACGCTGTATTTACTAATGTCGCTAGAGTCGGAGCAGTAAGCTATATGTAGTATTATAACGTTCTGCCGTAATAAGAATATCATGGGCTGCCCCTTGGTTTTCAGGTTATGGACACGTGCATATAGAAGCATGTCATGAGCACGAGGTGGCTATGCAGTGTCCGCAACGGACGTGGCCATCTGCCGTGCATAAGATACCATATTGACATTGGCGGGCAAAGGGGCCACCGATTCTTTCTCTGCCCAGGGCTGCCACGAGCCTAGAGCCGCCCCTGCTAGGTTACTCTACTGGCTTGGCTGCTCAGACTGGCCACTGGGCAGAACTGACCAGCACGAGTAGTAATAGCTTGCATATTTTCACGTTTTTTTGCTCTAGTTTTATGTAATTTTGTGCTAGTATTGTAACAAACAGTTAGTGCAGACTACAGCTGAAGATCTGAAGTGGACGCGAGAAGTTGGTGAGTAATTTTTTAACATATTTTTGTGATTTTGAGTTTGTAAAATTAGTGTAGGTCAGGTGGTTTTTTGCATATCGGCTTATTTTACAATATAAACTTTGAAGTAAACTTAGTAAAGTAAAATTAGATTTTTGGAGGATTTGTTTTCCAACTTGAATTACTGAGCAATGAATTCAGTCAGCGTTTTCGTGATTTCAGTTCACACGAACAGGACTTTGTGCTGTTCTCTTACAACGTTGAGAATTCCCCTGAGAATATCTAAATGGAATTGACTGAACTGCAGTCAGATTCTATTCTAAAGGCAAAATATAACAAAGTTGGTGTGCCAGGCTTGTATGCTTACCTACCACCCTCGTATGTGCAGATCCGTAAGTTGGCATCGAGAGTACTGTCTATGTTCGGAAGCACTTACCTTTGTGAGCAATTGTTTTCGGTAATGAAAGTTACCAAAACCCCACATCGCTCAAGACTTACTGTCGAGCACCTTTCATCCCTCATAAAAGTTGCAGCTGCACAAGATTTCAAGCCTGATATTGACAAACTGGTTACTAACAAGAGATGCCAAGTGTTGGGACAAAAGAAATAGATCTCACACTGTAAGACTCCTATATAAGCAATGAATATAATATAATGACTATAATATAATAATATAAGGACCTAGCTAAGAGGCTAAGACTTTAATTGTACGCTGTTGTACGGAGAGTGTATGGAAATAAATTGGTTTTCTTTAAACTTTAAGTGTTACATTTTTTAAAGTTTTAAGTATTGGAAAGAAAGCTACAGTAACTTTGTATAATAGTATAATAGTATTTGTTACAGTGTGGCCCACTGACGCACATATGGCAGTCGAAGAGGCGCACCAATGGTAGTGAGTTTGACATGCCTGATATAAATGCAAAACAAAAAATATTTAAATTTTTATTGCTGTGTAGAAAACAAAAAAATTTATTTTATTTTTTGTCTATAAATAAGTACAATGTATATAATTACTATTACCTGCAAATTGAAGATTTCTTATTGTGCAATAAATGGAGAACTCCTTATGGCACCTCTCCGCACACAGAATAATGACTAGTGAGTCAGAATATCAAAAATGGTAACCTTATTAGAAAGTAAAGCATACACAGACTGATATTTTAATAAAAAATAGCATTTTGGCCCTTGTTTTGTTTCAGAGACACTAGATTATTAATCTGTATCCCATTCTGTTATACTGCGGTGGGCTGGTGCCCTGCCCGGGGTTTGTTTCCTGCCTTGCGCCCTGTATTGTCTGGGATTGGCTCCAGCAGACCCCCGTGGCCCTGTAGTTAGGATGTATCGGGTTGGATAATGGATGGATGGACATTCTGTTATATTCCTGTTCCCTAGAGCCATTCAAAACACCTTTATGTACTAGGTTTCTAAGGCAGTTCCAACTAAAGGTCCATGACCTTTCTTTCTCCTTCTGTCTCTGATCTGAGGGTCTGGAATTCATCATAAAACAAATTGCCCACCCTCTTGCAACCTGGAAACTAACAATTCATTCACTGGACACCATTCTTTCTTTTTTTTTGTTTTGTGTACCATGCATGATAGGGTCTATAGACCTTCAGCAGCCCCTGTCCTTTCACAATGGCATAAGGAGTTTATATTTCTAATTAGGCATGTCTGAAAATGCTATTTGATATTATACTATGTTACCAAATCAAGTCAAGGTATGTGGAGAGTAGGAGTCATTACTGCAACTTGAATATTGTGGAATTTGTGACGTAATCATGTTATCTCAATGCGCCATTAAATACAAAGTAAAGTGAAGCTTTAAGCCTAAAAACAGCTTGACGATTCCACATGTCTGCCATATGAAGCCTAACATAGCTGTTGAGAAAGCATTAGTGTGAGAATGAGAAGATGGAGTAAACAATGTTTTTCTCCAGAAATAATATTTTTCTAATCGTCATAGATGAATCAAAAAGCAAGAAGATTCGATAGTCAGAGGTAGAAAGTGCTTTGACTGACTGAATACCACTAAAAGGCAAGAAGGGTAAACAGTGTCACATACTGAACAAAGGGGATGCCTTCAAGGCCGTGACAATGTCAGCACCACCACCCCAGGATTTTCAGGGAGGTGGCGTTATTTGGCTGTTACTAACAGCATTGCTTTCCCATTTGCAGTTCTGAAGGACTGCAGCCCGACAATGACTGGCCATACCCTTGCATACCTCCCAAGACCCACCCATCTTGGAGTTTTACAAAAAGCAAAAAGGAAGAAGAACAGAAAGATTCTCTCCAGCTTAAAGAGAGATTTGTCAACAGTGGCCAGTATTTTGTTTTGTGACTTTCATTTTCCTTTCTTTATATTTAAATGGTGATTACCCCCACATTTTGAGCCTACAGGTGTGCTTGATTATCATTTCAGAAATCAAGTCAGCATCATAGACCAGCACCTAAAAACAATGGCTGGATTCATAACAAGCATTACTAAAATTGAAATATAAATAATGCTGTGCTCATAAAAGTAAAATGCAGGGGTTGCCAAAATTATGTTTTATATTTTCCCCAATATAGGCTTTTAAAAAGGTTAGCAGAATCAAATCATTACATTTTATAAAAGAACAACATATGTCAATTTACTATTTTTAAAAATGTAAAAAGCTTTAGTTATAGCAGAACAATCTCAACAAATGTACAACACAGTTAAAGAGAACAAGAGAATAGCAAACTACTTCAGCATCCACAAAGATCATGAAAGAAAAACATCAAGGTGTTTGACAATGTGCTCTTGACAATAGGAAAGCACAAAGAAAGGAATAAAAGAGCAGATAACCACTTTCTGAAATATTTTCAATTTTTTGAAAACATTTACTTTCTTTTAAAATGTTCTAATACTATGGGATGTATTCAGTTCTTTCATCTAACCCGCCATCATCAAAAGTGACTTATTTTGGAGATGTAGGGAGTCAGAGCCTCCAACCCCAGTAAAATTACCAGCATTGGATTTAAGGAAGGTCCCTAAATGGGATGTTAATCCATATTTATATACTGACTACCAAACCTGTACACTTTTGCCAAAACAAAGTGCATTTAGATACAGGAAGAACATGCTAACTTTGTTACTGACAATGCAATGGCTGACATATGAGTTAACTTTGTAGTTAGTTCAATATAATTAAAATACAGTGCAAATTTTCTACACCATTTTTTACTTCGGCTTGTGATAGATAGATAGATAGATAGATAGATAGATAGATAGATAGATAGATAGATAGATAGATAGATAGACGAGAAATTCATATATTCTGTCAACAACATACTGTAGAAAAAAATTTACACTTAAGCACAGTAAAAAACAGTTAAAATAAACCATACTGTGGATCTATACACACTTTTGAGACCCATAATAATACGCATAATTTGACCAGTATAAAAAGAAATATTGTCCTCTACAAATAACTGGTCATCAGGGGATGGTGTAGAGAAAAAATAATGATGATGCTCCTCTGGCTTCTCTGTAACTGCAAAGCTTGTAGGCCTGACTGCCTTTAGTTTGATGATAGAAAGCTAAAGTCATGTCAAGATTAAGTCATGCTAAGAAAAGCAATGCTTTATGGGACTGTCTATCCTTTAGAAATGCTTCTTTCAGCAGTTGCAAAATCACTTAGGTCAGCATTAGGCCAGAATATTCCAGTAACTGGTTCAGTGTTCGCATGGGACCAGTGGATGAAATAATGTCTTAAGATCTCCCCAAATTAGTTGAGGGAAGTTATTTTATTTTATTTGTAGAACACATCATATTAAAAAAACCCTGCTGTTCAATCAATGAATTGGAATTGCTACCATGACTGATCTTTTCCAATAAAACTGTTGTTGATCTTCTTGACTATGACCTTCTCTCTTTGCTTCCACAGTGGACAGGTAAATATTTTGCACAGGTTGCTGACTGTTAACCCCTATTTTTCAAGTCGTTTTCGCAGAGCCCTTGTATAATGGGCTCCAGCTGCTGCTTTGAAATAAACTCTGTAACAAAAATTCTGGGACGTGGTTAGAAACTTGTAAGCAAAGATTTCACACAAATTTTAGGAAGTTATTCTTCTTGCAAAAAACTATGAACACATTGAATAAACTACTAAGTAGTATGGTAGAAAGTAGGACTTAATTTTGATATTATTTTGGACAATCTATGCGAAATGCATGGCCAAGCTTGTTGGGCACAATGGCCAGTTCTCATCACAGTTGTTCTAGTGTTCTAAGGTGTTATCTAAAACAATTTTTTGTTCAGAAATACAGTTTTCTATACTTTACAATAATCAGTTATTGTAGGCCTGGACCTTGAGCTTAACAATATTTTCATTCATCATACATTGCAAAAAAGATGACACTTTGCAATTGTAACTCTTTGGAAAATCACCTAGTGTGTCATAGGTCACCAAAACACTTTCTACAAAGAAAAACTTTAGATAAATCTTTTTCTTGAATAAATATGTTATCACAGAATAATATTCTCAAACCTGCTTATCCAATTATGGGACAACTTGGTGCTGCTGTATCCCAGAAACACTGGGTACAAGGTAAGAATAGGATAGGACACCAGTACAATGCAGGTTCGGTTCTTCCACACTTTTACAATTGGAAATCAGTAATTCACTTAACTCACACACTAGCCATGGGAAAAAAAAGCAAAAAATGGAAAGCCATACTGCATGGAGGAAAACTCATGCAGACATCGGTAGAATGTGTAAGCTCTTCACAGAATGTCTGGGTATAGAATGTAAACCCAGGACACTGGATTCATGAGGCAGCTGCACTAGCTATTATAATAACCATAAATAAATTAGCCAAGTCACAATATCAGTGTTAATCAATCCTTCAGTTAATGCTTTCCAAAAGAAAATCACAATTGTTGTGCTTTTCCTCTTATGCTGATGCACAAAAACTGATGCAACCATAGCCTCCATGAGAGTGATCACTTCAATCAAAAAAGATCAACTGTCGATTGCATAGTAACGGTAAAAATTTCCAAACCCATTAAAGAAAAGACCGATTCATCATGTAAACTGACCCATACCATTGAATTCCTCTTTAAGGATAGCATGTTTTATATTCTTTGACAACTGTATTAATTAATCTTTGCATATTGATCATACAGTTATATATAACCATCAATATTTGTATCATTTTTGTTGTAGATCATGGGTATTAGAACAAATTTTCAATCTGTCAGCTTTTTATGACCACATTCTCTGCCTCTCTTCCTTTAGTGGTGGCTCTGAGGCTAGGGATTTGCACCAGCAACTGGAAGTTTGCCGGTTCAAATCCCGTAAACTGCCACAAGTGACTTTACTCCGTTGGGCCCCTAAACAAGACCCGTAACCTGCAATAGCTCCATCCTGGGTATGATGTTAATGTGCATCCAGCTCTGCAAGCAGGACCTCCAACTTGCAGGGAAAACCTGGGTCTTGGTGGCAGGACTGGCACTCCAGCCACTGTAAAAAACCTCACACTCTTCAGTGTGGTGCTGAGGTGTCACCCGTTGCACGGCTGCACTCGGATCTCAATCCGGGTGGTTCGTCATGTGGTGGGTGCGGCAACACGCTATAAACAGCGCATGCTCCCAACCTCTCTCTCTCTCTCTTCCTTTTAACAGAAAGAGAAAGATTGAATGCCATATTGTCCATCAGGGGGTCAGAGAGCAAGTAAACAGGCATATGATAATGCTGGTGGAACTTGACTCTTTAGCAGAGAGAGGATAGAGAGTGAGAGACAAAATGTGGTTATAAAAACCTGTCAATAAGTCAGCACAGTTTATGGTGAGCAAAAACAGATGGAACTGGAAGCTGCCTGTCTTTTCAAGAGCTGCCTAGGGATCTGGAATCTATGTGCATTAAGCACTCATAATTTACTGATTTAGTTACATTTTATTCTGAAATTCTCTGTATATGATTGATATAAAATTTTCCATAGAGTTACTGTATATAGTTGTGTGTCTGTTAGCTATTGTGATAGTTGGTATGTAAGCGATACAATAAACCTGGAACTCCTTTTGCATCCTCTGTATTTCAGCTGCATAGATTCTCTAACAGTGTCATTCTCTTTCCAAAGCAAATTGACCTTGTAGCCCTGTAGCTATGGAGGGCCACTTCTGATTTTAATATTGGAGCTTGACCCAAAAATTAAAGTCCTTCATTTGCCAGTGGTTATGCGAATTTAGGACTGGGAGGTGAGTTGGATAAGAGCTGACGATGATGGCTAAGAGAGACCAGAGTCTGGAGAAAGTGAGAGAGAATGGCAGAAGGTATGGGAGCAGAGTGCTTGATGGTAGATTGCATAGAAGTTTGCAGCTACCCCCATCCAGATAATCAGGCAGATCCACTGACTTTTCTGTGTTTTGCTGTAACATTTTGTAACTCTGTTCAACTACTTGAACTCTTTCTTTCCTTGAATGCTTTCACATTAAATGGAATGTTTTGATATATTTTAAGAATGAACTTGGCATTATTCCAGGTGTGAAAAGATGACAAGGCCGCTCTCTTTTTCAGCTGTAACTCCCATTTGGCATCATCCCAGGTGTGCAACGATGCCAGGGGCCAGTCTTTTGCCTCATTTGTAACTACAATCTTAATGATAGCAATGGAGATGTTAGAAAAAGATTAAGTAGAAAAATGGACACCAGAGAAAACTGGGGCAGAAAAGATTTTTGATCACCTTGGCAAATGGTTCTGTTTTTTCCCATATAATTCATTTGCAATGGCATAGGTGCTTTTTGCAGTGCTCATTTTTGACCCTCTAAGTGACATCACTTTGTTTTCTATTATGTGTTGGCCAGAATAATATTTTACCAAATAAGTCTTCACAAAATTGTTGTAACATCGCCATCAAGGTTTGTGCTCCAATATTCTGGGGGGGTAAGACTTAGTATCTTTAAACTGTTTCACTACAGCCAGTATAGATTTTCAGCCTTTCTCATATTGTAGATTCCACTCCTATATAACTGCTCACATGCATGTTATATTAAAATGTTACGGGACTAACAATTAAACCCACATGGCAGACATGCCTATATAGTGTCCATTTAATAACTCTTTCCTTTATGCTAAGAAAATTTGGGTCATCAGTTAATTTCATAAATGTGTGCTCATTGACACTATATGAATGGTTAGTCTGAGTGATGTTTACTTAGTTATGCTGACCTCTTTTGTAAGTCACTTTGGATAAAAGTCTCTGCTAAGTGAGTGTGTTTCTATCTACTGTGACGGATGGCCCGAATCCTTGCCCAGTTGGGACGAATCTGTATTGGAAGGACCAGATGAGAGACTGTAATCTGGGCATTACCTTCCCCATGTCACTAGAGGGCAGCCACCCTGGCTTGCTGTACGGCCACCAACAGAGGGCGCTTGGACTTTGTTGGAGCCCTGTGTTGCAGCACTTACCCCACAAACAGAAGTGCTGCCGGATGCCAGTCAACGAGCATCTGGAGCACTTCCTGGTGCCTTAGAAAAGGAGTCAGCAGCCACTACTAAGGAGGCCAGATTCGGGTGGAAGAGAACGAAGCTTATGGAGGAGAAGTGGCGGCATGTAAAGGCGAAAGGAAGAAAAGAAACTGGGGTTCTTTATTAAAGAGTTCTGCTGTAAGAGTGGGAAGCAGGGGGAAGCTGTCCCCACACCAAAAAAATAAAGGTGTTTTGCACCTGCACTTGTGACTTCTATGTCGGGTAGGGTGGCTGGTATGCCCCCTGGTGGTCCACAGTATCTATCTATCTATAGTGCCTTCTCTTCCTATCTATCTATGTTTTAATTGTGATTTGGGCAAATTAAATATTATATATTTATATATTTATATATATATATATATATATATATATATATATATATATATATATATATATATATATATATATATATATATAAACACATTTTTGTTAAAATTGCTGTATATTCTGGGTCATTATAAAGTAATAAAATACGCTCTTGCAACATTTTAAGAATATAGTAGCAATGTGCAAATTATCTATAGAACTGGCCTTTTTTAATGTATCCCTCAAAAGGTACCCTTCATAAAAGACACCCAATATTTGTAATGCTCATTTAAAAGAGCACAGCTACCATTACTGCTCCGGTGAAGGAGAACTCTCCTCTGTCTAAATTTTAGGGATATGCTGATAAATTATGAGTCTATAGCCATGATCGATATAGCAGTTCATGCACAAAGCAAATTGCCTTAGCAGAATAATTGTCTGCCATGTGTAGCCTCTGTGATCTGCAAGGTAATGACTACAACTAGAAAAGGCATATACTCTATAATTAAGTTTTATTTTAAATATTGCAGATGTAAAACTGTGAACACGCTGAACTAATATTAAAAGGGAACACCCTGTCCTAAACAATTTATTTTTTGATACTGTGTTTAATATTGTTCAGTCATATTTCAGATGCTTCGTTGTTCACTTCTTTAGTTCAGCTGTTGAGAAAAAAAATAATTTTATCATAAACAAACTATTATGTGCAAATAGTAAACAAATGAGATTCCTCTTCCTTGAATGTATAAAATTGTACCACTCTAACTGAAGACAAAAGCTGTGGATGTATGTACCTATGTGGTTTTCACATGTGTAATGTACATTTTTGGACATTTCTCTCCATCCGACAAAACTCCCTTTCCCCTTCCATCTTTGGAAAACGCCATACATGTTCTGTCGTCTGACAAAAGCTAATTTTAACTCCTGCTTCCAACCTCCGACCAAATCCTTCTACAGAGATATAAACCATGACAAACTCAAGCCAGAGGCTTTGGAATGAGGTACAAGGCAGCTGTCAATCATCTGAAGGAAGCAAAACCACCAGACCTTTTTACTACTGGTCAGTCTTTAGAACAATCATGCATCTGTTAATCTTTATTTTGTGCTACATGTTCTCTTTATGTTTTTATCAGTGGGAATTCATTTTAGACAGCCAATTGTTGTTATCCCCAAAAAGAATAAGGAGGATACCATTGTGTTGGACACCAAAGTTAGGTGGAGGGTGGGAGTTTCGCCAGAAGTTGTATAGAGTTATTGTCGCATGGAGGAGGATGTCCTAAAATGGATACTTCCAACAAGTTCTCCTTGAGTAATGGGTGCCAAGTAGGAACCAGTTCTACATGAGACAACCAGTCCTACTGTAGACACCTTCAACCATAAATCTATATGTACTTATTCTGGATCGATTTACAGTGACAAGCGTCAAAATTAAAGATAGGCGTTCTGGATCTGAGGACAAAAATAAAATGTTTTCAACTTAGTATTCCTCTTATTACTTGCAGTTCTGCTGATA